>NC_064623.1:184735909-185394347 GCF_023898315.1 Schistocerca nitens
GAACACCTTCTCCAATCCCATCTTAACCGGTTCACCGCTTGGTGCAACCAGTGGTTGCTCAAGGTCAATCCCTCCAAAACCCAAGCGATCATTGTAGGCAAAACCACCCCTTCCTTCCGCCTCCTTGCTTTCTATCTCACCATCTATGGCCGTCCTATCGCCCTCACTCCCACTCTTAAGTACCGTGACGTCACCCTCGACCGTCGCATCTCCTGGACTCCCCATCTCCGGTCAATCCAAGCCAAGGCACGCTCCCGACTCCGTCTCCTCAAGCTCCTTTCCGGCCGTACGTGGGGTCTGGACCCCTCCACCATCCTCCACACCTATAAATCCCTCATCCACCCTATCCTTTGTTACGCCCATCCGGCCTGGATCTCTGCCCTCCCTACCTTTTATAAATCCCTACAAATCCTTGAATGCCATGCTCTTCGCCTCGCCTATGGCATCCGTCTCCCCTCCCCCACGCGGATCCTGTATGATCTCCTCCCCCCACCTCCTCCTTTTCCTTGAAAGGATATGGATCCTGTACACCTCCCGCAAACTTGATCCTCCTCATCCGCTTGTCTCACCCGTCCTCTCCCACCCCCGCCCGCTGCCGCGCCTGTATTCCCACGTCACACCCGGTCTCCATCTCTCTACCCTCCTTATCCTCTCCCAAGGTGGCTTCCGCCAGCACCCCCTCCCTGATGATGTCCTCCTCCCCTCCATCTACCCCTCCTACCAACTTTGATCCTCCCTCCCTCTTCCTGTGTCTGTTCCTTTGGGCACCCTCTGTCCCTCCTCCCCTCCTCCCCACTCCTCCCCTGGGCCTCCCCTCCCCTGTCCCTCTACTCCTCCTCCCATCTCCTCAGCCATTGGCATCTTTGTTCTCCCCTCTCCACCCTCTCCACCCCCCCTCACCCTTCTTCCCCTCTTGGCAGGTCCCCGGACTCGCTCACGCTACGTGGACTTTCGCGCGCCGGAGATCATCGCCATCAGTGTCTCGTGTGTGTGACGTCGTTTTGTGTTTTTAGTGTCCGCCGTCACGCTTCTACATTCACTTGTGCCTTCGGATTCATCAGTGTTATGTGCGCCGTGTCAACTTGTTTTCCGTGTCGTTATCGTCGAGTGTGAACGGCTCCGTGTTTTTTGTGTGTCTGTGACCACTATTTTTTGGCCGTCACTATATTCATTTTAATTCTCCATTATTGTACTGTTATTGTCAACACTATGGCTGAAGAGCGGCGTAGCATGCCGCTGACAGCCTACCTGATTGCTCAGGTGTTAAAATAACAATAAAGAAAAAAATATATATTGCTATCAATAATGTTGCATGTGAATGACGAGTAACAAATCACGGCCTGACTAAGCTTCAATCTGACAAACTGTCTTAAACTCCACAGATACTGGCTGGACTTTTATCTCTGGAGTGCTGCGGGAAAGTATACAGTGGAGAAAAGTCTATCTATAGTCCAGGGGCAGGGTTCTAAGGGAATCTATATCGGAATGTACATTATTAGGAAAGTTGATAACTGAATGAAACTGCCTGCTTCGATAGCACATCTAAGAACATCGTCTGCAAAGGATTCTAGTCTATCTTATACAAATGTAACTCTTTTTAGTGAGCATAGTGTACCATCTTGTAACATGATCCAACTCGTATAAAATAGAAAACTGATAGTTTGAACTACAGTGAATACTACATACCTGTGCCGGCCGGAGTGGCCGTTGGTTCTAGGCACTACAGTCTGGAACCGAGCGACCGCTACGGTCGCAGGTTCGAATCCTGCCTCGGGCATGGATGTGTGTGATAATATCAACATCATTACATGTACAGACCTAAAACAAACTAAAAGCTCTCTTAAGTTTGGTACAGTTAATTCCCTTTCAACATAACATACATCACAAGTCTAGCTCTAGGACGGCACCGACACCCCGCAATTTAGGACGCGAAAAACTACAGCGATGCACTCATCACGTATCCTTACAAAATCCAAGAACAGAGAGCCCGCTCCCCAATAGCGGACCATTTAACCACGCGCAGCGTGCGGGTTTGCGGGATGCTGATTTCGCCCTTAACCTCAACACATGTTCAGATACTAGTCAGCCTACAATCTTGAACCACCATACACATTCCTTCAGTTACTGCATCGAAAGCCAATGTGATAGGTATGATAAAAGCTTAAGCAATTTCCTTACTGAACAACCCTTATGAATAGTAGCCGTATTTTTTTTTTAACGTGAGCACACCCACAATCAAAAGACAACGCCAATCATAAGGACAGTAGCACATAAGCAAGCAGCAATGGTAACTTCTGCTTAGATTGGCTACAAGTCAGCGCGTGATTTAACACACCAGAGAACAGTCTTTACAACATAACCATCAATACAATAGCAATTACTCACACGTGTATTCGCCCACGATTTAGATTCGCAAAGCCTTAGACAAAACGTGGAGAACGTATCACTTAGACCAACATAATGGTGCTCCCTCAGTTACCCCAAATAACTGACTCCCTTAGTTGCACAGCAAGAACCAGACCTAATGAAACCACCACAGCTTTCGCCTCTAAATTTTCACAGTACAAGTGAGACTCAATCACAAATGTAATTTTACATCACCAGTTCCCTTATAGTCAATACAAGCCCCTGATTTTCACGCGTTTATAACGGCAGGCAGCAACATCGTACGGAAAAGAGCGTAGACACAAGCTCTTACCAATTCTCTTCTCCGAAAGCAGCCACCGCAACTCTCGGGAACCACTAGGACGTCCAATGCAAAAATCGTTACTCCTTCACACAAATTACAGGACGCCCACTTCCCGCTGCTTGCTACGGCGCCTTCCGTTCTGAGCCAACTGGTATATCTCCGTGCGATAGGTCCGGTCCCACACTCGCTGCGTCAACCAAACCGTCTTCCACCACGTTCCGGAGCACACCCCACACAGGACCTCGCCTCGTTACTCCTCGCGTAGGCCCCAGAGGGCGCTGCTTCCCGCCCTGACCGTGGCAGGAAAGATAAACCACAAGAGTGGCACTATCGATATGAGCCGCCACGGCTCAGTCATGATGCAGGTTTTGTTTACTTTACTTGTCCTTAGGTGGCTTTGTTGTATCTTATTTACATTGTCCCATGTCGCAAATGCTATGAATGAATGACTCATTCATTACTCACTGCTATTCAGAGATGAACGGTACAACACGATGGAGAAATACTGGTACAATATTTCCTGGTCTCTGGACTGGAAGGAGAGCTCCTATTCCATGGCCTGCTAGGTCACCTGACATGAATCTCCTTGATTGTTTCCTATGCGAATATCTAAAGTCACTTGTGTATGAAACAGCGGAGAATACGGAGATGGAATTAGCTGTCAGAATTGTAGCTGCCTGTGATGTGATTCGAAACACACCAGGACGATTTGTTAGGGTGCGTCAGAATCTTATTCGCTCGCATTGAGGTTGACGTCAGTTTCAGCACATTTTGTAAGATACAGTTAAAATGCTGATTGTGTTAATAATGGTATTCGCTGTTAAATAATGTAAACAAAACAGTACACAGTAATGTGATTTTACTCCCAGTGCAGCAGACATGACCGATTCTCAAGAAGTGAAATAAAGTCTTTTGGAAAAGGTGGTGACCTGCATGCTGAAGGCTTAGTTAAGAAACAATAATTGGGCTGAAGGCCGAATTGCAACAAGAACAACTAATTTCTGACTAAATACTCATACAGAAAAATAAAACTTGGTAACAGGTCAATTGTAATAAAAACAACAGTTAAGACATCAGCTAATTTGTCCTGGCGGAAGACCAGTATCGAAACTAGGGTGACGGATAGTGACAAGCAGATCAGTTACTGTTTCTGGAGTTGGACAATCACTGATACTCAAGATCCACAATGGGTGAGAGGCCCTAATCGACACCCAGTTTTAATTATCGGTCCAAATTGTTGATAAGAACTCGTTCACTACACGTTGATTGGTATGGTCCGGAGCCTTGCCGTTCCCCGGAGAGGAACGGCGCCGTAGCTGACGGGGGACTGCGACGCGTCTTCCTGGCTCCAGCGTACTGGGGCCCTGATTGTAAAAGAACTGTTGCTCTCGACGCCTGATCCAGCGGATTACTCGGTGAAGACTGTCTGCCGTGGCCTGGCCTTAAATGGGCTGTCCGCGGCAGAATACTACTAGCACTATTTTCAGTCACGTGTCTATCCGTAATAAACTAGTTTGTGTACGTCGCCCGCTCTAGCGGCGTATCTGACGCTTCCGGGCGGCTGCCGGCTTCACCTGGTTCTGCTTGACGGCTGAGAGCCTGGCCCCTTCTCGTCCGGGTCCCGCCTGACTGGTCTGTTGTGCAGGTGGCCGCTGTGCGCAGGCGCTCGGCCGAGGAGTATTGTACAGTAAGTATCTATGCCAACGCCAAAGGAGAAAGTAACTGCACAAAGGACAACACACAGATTGTCATGTAAGTAATAAAACATACAGCGTTAGTTACGAAAGAACATTGCTACTCACATATCAAACTAACTGGTATATTTATTACAGTTGTGCACATTGAGCAAAGCGACAATTTATAAATTCTGAGGCCGATTAAGCAGCTACTGAGTGACTGGTCATTGTATTATTATTGGATTTCAGATACTTTGAAAATGAGAAATTTGTCATAAAAGGAAGGAACAGCCATCGGGCTGTAGTTCGCAAAGATATTAAGCATCTCAGCGTATGTGTAAAGAGAAGAAGTACTTCATAATGTGCGCCTACACCAAGACGCGGGTCCAGTGTTAAAATATTTCATACAAACACTATGACCCGCTGGGCGCAGATATTTAAATCATCGCCACAGCTCTCAATAGCAATAAGCTGCGAAATATTGGAAAGAACAATCCATCATTTGTTAAGAAATGTTCTAGAGACTTCATTTACCTTTTTAGGTTTGTTCCCCGATTTGTTAAGACGTGTTGTATAGCACCGCTACAAGTTATATTTTATTTAGTGTCAAAAACCATCTAAATCAACAAGCAAAAACGCTGCGGTAAACCCTGTGACGCTAAAAAGTAGTTACGAGCACCCCAGAACATTTAATTTTTAAGAATTCTCGGACAGACAAAAGCAACGATTGTTGGACTGCTCCATGTATGAAACAAACATAAAAAAGTAAGTTTTGTATTCATTGTATATTTTATTAATGTCTGTTAGTTTAACGCCCTTTTATTTGAGAGTATACTGATGTTTCACTTTTTTTTAAATAATAATAATTCTTTATTAACACAACAATATTAATCATACATATTTAGCCCACCTCCTAACATGATTAGTGGGCCATTAATTGTTACATAAAACTAAGTTATTGCAGCTTAATATTACAACTATGTTAGTGAACTACAGTTAAGTTACTAAAGTATGGTTAGATTCCTACAACAACAAAGGGCAGTTTACATAAAATATCTGCTTATTCTTTTCTTGAAGCTCACTATGATTTTTCAATGTATGTAAGCTTTGTTATAGATTCGCTCTTCATCGCGGTATCTCGATTGTATTCGGGAGGACATTAATGTGTTCAATTTCTAATCTGATAACTTTTTACAAAATTTCACTGTTTTGCATTAATTTCATTTTTTTTATTATTCAAATAGGTCCTTAGGTTTTTCATCGAAGATTCTGATTGCGTGAGGGCAATCCGGGTCAAAGGTCAGTCACGAAACCACCTTTGCTTAGTCAAACTTTACGTCTCCTGAACACTATCGACAGCCGACGCAACGGCGATCATACATTAATTTTTCTCTCTTGCCAAGTCGTACCAAAAACGGCAAAGTAGAACTGTCATGAGTACGCTGTCTAGTGTTATTGGCTGCATTCTTTCTCTTGTCGGCAAACACTGCCAGACATTATCATCATTTGTGTTATATTTGATTAAATGTGTGTCAACAGCAAGATCTATAACACTAGAACGTATGTATTAAACAGTTCAGAACACAAGAGATGAGTGACAAATGCACTCACAATCACAAAGATGAAGCAAGTAGTTGACATAATCGATATAAGCACTGCCATACAACTATGTAATGAATACAGTGTGGAAGTTGCACAGCTGATCAAATAAGGAAACCCGAATACAACAAAAATAACAGCTGCTATGATTAAACATGGCTGATATGAGAGAGATATTATCAAGAGCAACATAACAAACGAACAGTATTCTCAGTGTCATGATAACGCCGTTTAATACGAAAATATATAGTATCGTATTATCTGTTAAAAAGATCTAGTAGACATAAATAGCAACAGTATATAGAAACTCTCTCTCTCTCTCTCTCTCTCTCTCTATATATATATATATATATATATATATATATATATATATATATATATATATATATATATATGGTGAGTCACCTAACGTTACCGCTGGTTATATTTCGTAAACCACATCAAATACTGACGAATCGATTCCACAGACCGAACGTGAGGAGAGGGGCTAGTGTAATTGGTTAATACAAACCATAAAAAAAATGCACGGACGCGTGTTTTTTAACACAAACCTACGTTTTTTTAAATGGAACCCCGTTAGTTTTGTTAGC
Organism: Schistocerca nitens; assembly: GCF_023898315.1. NCBI lineage: Eukaryota > Metazoa > Arthropoda > Insecta > Orthoptera > Acrididae > Schistocerca > Schistocerca nitens. The sequence continues at coordinate 184,742,464 of NC_064623.1, forward strand.
ACATCTGAACATATAAACAAATACGTAATCAGTGCCGTTTGTTGCATTGTAAAATGTTAATTACATCCGGAGATATTGTAACCTAAAGTTGGCCCTTGAGTACCACTCCTCCGCTGTTCGATCGTGTGTATCGGAGAGCACCGAATTACGTTGGGATCCAAAGGGAACGGTGATGGACCTTAGGTACAGAAGAGACTGGAACAGCACATTACGTCGACATGCTAATACCTTTTTATTGGTCTTTTTCACTGACGCACCTGTACATTACCATGAGGGGTGAGGTACACGTACACACGTGGTTTCCGTTTTCAATTACGGAGTGGAATAGAGTGTGTCCCGACATGTCAGTCCAATAGATGTTCAATGTGGTGGCCATCATTTGCTGCACACAATTGCAATCTCTGGTGTAATGAATGTCGTACACGCCGCTGTACATCTGGTGTAATGTCGCCGCAGGCTGCCACAATACGTTGTTTCATATCCTCTGTGGTTGTAGGCACACCATGGTACACATTCTCCTTTAACGTACCCCACAGAAAGAAGTCCAGAGGTGTAAGATAAGGAGAACGGGCTGGCCAATTTATGCGTCCTCCACGTCCTATGAAACGCCCGTCGAACGTGTACCTCACCCCTCATGGTAATGTACATGTGCGTCAGTGAAAAAGACCAATAAAAAGGTGTTGGCATGAGGACGTAATGTGCTGTTCCAGTCTCTTCTGTACCTAAGGTCCATCACCGTTCCCTTGGATCCCTACGTAATTCGGTGCTTTCCAATACACATGATCGAACAGCGGAGGAGTGGTACTCAAGCGTCAACTTTAGGTTACAATATCTCCGGATGTAATTAACATTTTACAATACAACAAACGGCACTGATTACGTATTTGTTTATATGTTCAGATGTGCTAACAAAACTAACGGGGTTCCATTTAAAAATGGTAGGTTTGTGTTAAAAAACACACTTCCGTCCATTTTTTTATGGTTTGTATTAGCCAATTACACTAGCCCCTCTCCTCACGTTCGGTCTGTGGAATCGATTCGTCAGTACCTAAGTGGTTTACGAAATATATCCAGCGGTAATGTTAGGTGACTCACCCTATATATATATATATATATATATATATATATATATATATATATATATATATATATAACATACTAAGGTAATGTACGGAAAAATGCTCATTAATAAAGTGTATCATAAATAAAGTGTGTCACTTAACCTACAAGTTTCAAATTCGAGCCTATAAAAATCTTTCGATCTTGCCATATGACTGACTGTTTATGTATAAGAGGTGTTCGAAAGTTAGGCATTCCGAATCGGAATGCCTACCAGGTGAAATCACCGTGATCATTGAGGCAATTTTCCCATAGATGCACCGGGTTGAAGATACCCGTTGGTAAAACACCGTGTCATGCTGTGTAAAGAAGTCCGTCACTTTCTGCTGCACATCCTCGTCCGACAGGACTCGCCAGCCCTCCAAGGTCTTCTTGAAAGGAACGAAGGCGAAGGCACGGGAAGAGATCAGGACTTTACGGCGGATGCTCGAGTGTCCCCCACTTATACGTTACGACGCTTGGGATATGGGGACGTGCGTTATCGTGAAGCAGCAGCACGGAACTTGGCACGCCATTCCACAACGGTGGCTTTCAACAAACATGCTGCCCCATACACCTACTTAATGCTCCGATGGAAGTTTGCCCTTCGAGAGCCAATAAGAGAATAACATCATATTGGTCCTGTTTGGACGCATTTGGTAATAACGTTGCCACAGTCGACGTTTCCGCATTTACCGCACGCATGTCAGAAAGACACGAATGTCACAGCTTATACACCCACATCAAAGTCTTACTACTCTGCGTATACGCTGCAGCAGCGACGCAACCGGAATCTTTTTGATCGCTCCTTATATACTAACGGTATTTTCCCTTTGAAGAAAAATAACGATGAGTGAAAAATACATTAATAAATTCTTTTGTCAGACGATTAAAACGTTATATTCAGCCGTCCTATAGTTTAAAATGTTGTCTACATCCTGAACTGGACATTTCCAGACACCTGACAAACCCAGCGGTATCACTAGCGTACAACATCCGGAGCAGATTCCAGGACGGAGACCGTTTTGTTCTCCGCGGTCTCACACAGAAGAGAGTCTACGGGTTGCTGCCGGCACCGTGCAATATTCACGGTGACCGGGCCCCCCAGAGCTCAATACCTGAGCCCCAACAAAAGGCCTGAATGATGACAAGGAGCAGTGGGCAGTAGCTATGATGTCGTTGTGCATTATTATTCTGTCGCAGTCTTCTTCTAAATGATAATCGTTAAGACTCTACATGACACATTAATCATTATCGCCATTGTCAAGATCATCAGCACCTTTGTCGTCATCTTCTATTTCATGATTATTGGAAGACAAAATAATTCCCGAAACCAGTGGTCTCCAACATGTGATTAATTATCAAAAGACATTTACTATGTGGTAAAAATAAGTATTCGTTTATGCCGTTTGTTTTTAGTTTTGTTTCGGGGTGGGGGATGGGAATGGAGACTCATCCATGGTCTTACAAGTTTCAAACGCTCTAAAAGACTCCCTCTCCTGTACAATCTCTTCATTTCAGAGTAGTCTGTTTTGTTTATTGCTGGTAAGATTAAAACCATCAGCTCTGCTTTTACATCTAACCCGGAATTCTATATTTTGGAGTAGGTTTACACTGTGACACTGTTTTTATAAGGTAAATTTAAGATCCTGTAAGGTACATTTACGATAGAATCCATATTACTACGACTTTAATAGTGGGAACAGCACTTGCATTAGCAGGGGAAATGGATAGGTTAAAGTTAGATATAGTGGGAATTTGTGACGTTCCGTGGCAGGAGGAACAAGGCTTTTGATCAGGTGAATGTAGGGTTATAAATACAAAATCAAATATGGGAAATGAAGGAATGACTTCCGGGAATTCAGCCAGGTAACACTATCAGCGACCGCCGATATTTCGGCGGGAGAACACCCCGCCATTTTCAAGGCAAACTGCAACGGACAGGCGGCGTACATGCAAATTTAATACCTCGGTTCTCCGACAGAAGCAGGAAAGATAACACACACACACACACACACACACACACACTGAACACTAATGCCACCAAAGATGACCAAAGTCGTAGCTGTCGATAGTGAGACTATGAATTCGCAGGTGAGGCAGCATTGACTCTGTTCCTCTGTTTTTTGACAAGGGAGAGAGCCGGATTCCAAACAGAGTTTAAACAGAAACCTCCATCCCTGTTCACGAGGTTGCTCGCTAATTTAATCTCAAATGCCTCCATAATGACACTGTCCCAATAGCTGGACGTGCATGCCAATATCTCGGTGTTATTATGTAACATGGGGTGACCAGTATCCAAGCAGTGTTCGGCAATAGCAGATCTACTTGGCTGCTGTAATCGTGTGTGCCGTTTATGCTCAGTACATCTGTCCTCCACGGTCCTGATGGTTTGACCAATATATGCCATGCCGCAGCTACAAGGAATACGATATACATCCGCCTTACGCAGTCCAAGATCATCCTTAACGGAACTCAAAAGTGCTCTAATTTTAGATGGAGGTCGGAAAACACATTTCACATCATATTTACGTAAAATACGACCGATCTTATTGGACGTGTTTCCTACGTAATGCTTAAAGGCAGTAGACTTAGGTGTTGACTCAGAATTATCATCAATCACCCGATGTACAATTGGTCGATAGCGCAACGCACATTCAATCTGTCTATCACTATAACCATTTTGACGAAATGTAACTTCAAGATGGGACAGCTCAGCTGGCAAAGTCTCAGCGTCAGAAACGACATGTGCCCTGCGTACCAAGGTACGAAGTACCCCTTCACGCTGAGCCGAATTTTGTCGGAATGTGTCCGTCTGGTAAGATCCCATTTTTCTCTGGAACAGATAGAAGTAACCCGTCGGAATTTATGTCACATACGTAGGTCTATGGCTCCTTGGGGTGTAAAAAAATTAAGGTTTTAATTCAATACAATCAGAAGGTACGTCCACTTGTGTGACTATGTGATACTCCCAAACTCATTCATTACAACCTATACAGTGCTTGCCGTTGACCTACAATCATGAAATTTTGTTAAGAGGCAAGGTTTCAAAGTATAAGTAAATGAACAAGAATCAGAGAATTTTTAATCCGTTATAATATCACACGGAAAAATTTTTGTCATTTGTTATCCGACTTCAAAATTAAAACTAAAACATTCTCGAAAGTCTTGACCCGCCAGGGTAGCAGAGAGCGCTAACACGCTGCTTCCTGGACTCGGGTAGGCGCGCCGGCCCCGGATCGAATCCGCCCGGCCAGCCTGGATGTGGTTTTTAGGCGGTTTTCCATATCCCGCTAGGTGAATACCGGGCTGGTCCCAACGTCCCGCCTCGGTTACACGACTCGCAGACATTTGAAACACACTAACACTATTTCACGATTTTCACTAGATGCAGACAGCTGGGGTACGCTAATTCTGTACCGGGGGGTATGGGGTGGCGGCAGGAAGGGCATCCGGCCACCCCTTAGAACTAACCATGCCAATTCCGTACTTAACCCTGCCGACACTGCGCACAATGTGGGATAAAGGCGGTAGCAAAAGAAAGAAAAGAAGGATTATCGAAAGTCTTGGAATCTTTGGGTCCGAAATCTTGTTACTCTCTGTGCCGATAACTGGCAAAAATCATCGAAATGCTCGAAACAGTCCATTACTGACCTCTGTACATTAATGTACACCAGACGTTCGCCACGCGGGGAAGCTGCGCGGTCTCAGGCGCTTTGCCACGGTTCGTGCGGTTCCCCCTCGGAAGTTCGAGTACTCCATCGGGCATGGGTGTGTGTGTTGTCCTTAGCGTAAGTTAGTTAGATTAAGTAGCGTGTAAGTCTAGGGACCGATGACCTCAGCAGTTTGGTCCCACATAAGCTTACTACAAAACCAGACTTACCACAAAACCAGACGTTCATTCCCAGAAATTTCTTTCACAATTTAATCCGTATGTTTGATACTAGTATTCCTCTTAAAATGAGGAACGCCCTTTTCTGTGTGCTGTTCGCTCTCGTATATACTACTTGCTTCGTCCATTACGCTTTATTTTGCTTCCTAAGGAACAGAATTCATTGGCTTTGTCTATTACACTAGTGTCCTAAATTAAAACAACAAACCTCTCTTTCCCCGTCCTGCGTCTAATTCGCGATATAATCATGCAAACAGATGTCCGTACGACCGTGTTCTACACGGAAGATGGCATTCCGCCGGCTCAACGGACAACCAAGTCAATAAGACGTCAGTGGACCTACCAAATGGGGTGGTGTTTGCCGGGTAGTCCCGCATCCACAATCTCTGTGGACACAGTCATAGACGGTGCAGTACGGCATGGAGAAAGTGGAGAGCCATAGGAAGAACGGAAGCGGGACAGTCGAAAACTGATGTGGCCCGATGGCTTAAAGTCTCAGGAAATCACAGAATGGGGGTCCGTCTAGAAGGGGGCGGGTAAGACACAATAAGGTAGTTGTAGAAACGATCGTTATTGTAGCTGTAAATTATCGTAGCTGCGTTGGGAAAGAACCAGAGCTCGAAGCGTTAATAGGAAGCACTGAAGCTGAAATAGTTATAGACACAGAAAGCTGGCTAAAGCCGGAAATAAGCTCAGCCGAAATTTTTTTCAAACGGTCTAACAGCGTTCAGAAAGGATAGATCAAATACAGCTGGTGGTGGAGTACTTATTGCTGTCAGAAGTAGTTTAGCTTGGAGTGAAACTGAAGCAGATAGTACCTGCGAAATAGTATTGGTAGAGGTTATACTTGTCAGTCGGACTAAACTATTAATTGGATCGTTTTACCGATCCCCTGACTCAGAAGATATAGTTCCTGAACAGTTCAAAGAAAATTTGAATCTGATTTCGTACACGTACTACACTCATACAATTATAGTTGGTGGTGACTTCAATCTATCCGCGATATACTGGAAAAATTATGCGCCTAACGCCAGCGGCTGGCATAAAACGTCATCCGAAATTGTACTGATTGCTTTCTCAGAAAATTATTTGGAACAGTCAGTTCACGAGCTCACTCGAAGCGTAAATGGTTGTGAAAGTATACTTGACCTCTTAGAAACAAATAATCCTGGACAAGTAGGGGGTATCGTGACGAATAATGGCATTAGCTACCACAAGGCTGAATACCGTAACACCTACAACTATCAAAAGGAAACGCAAATTACATCTATTTAAAAAGGCTGATAAAAGTGCTCTTAACACGTTTTTAAGAGACAGTCTACACTCCTTCCGATCTAATCATATAAGCGTAGAAACGATGTGGAATGATTTCTGAGAGATAGCATCGACGGCAATTGAGAGATGTATACCACATAAATTAAAAAGTGATGGTGCTGATCCCCCATGATACACAAAACGTGTCAGATCTCTGTGGCAGAAGCAACGAAAAAAACCATGCCAAGTTTAAAAGAACGCAAAATCTCCAAGAATGGCAAAGCTTTGCAAAAGTTCGAAATATACAGGGTGTTTCAAAAATGACCGGTATATTTGAAACGGCAATAAAAACTAAACGAGCAGCGATAGAAATACACCGTTTGTTGCAATATGCTTGGGACAACAGTACATTTTCAGGTGGACAAACTTTCGAAATTACGGTAGTTACAATTTTCAACAACAGATGGCGCTGCAAGTGATGTGAAAGATATAGAAGACAACGCAGTCTGTGGGTGCGCCATTCTGTACGTCGTCTTTCTGCTGTAAGCGTGTGCTGTTCACAACGTGCAAGTGTGCCGTAGACAACATGGTTTATTCCTTAGAACAGAGGATTTTTCTGGTGTTGGAATTCCACCACCTAGAACACAGTGTTGTTGCAACAAGACGAAGTTTTCAACGGAGGTTTAATGTAACCAAAGGACCGAAAAGCGATACAATAAAGGATATGTTTGAAAAATTTCAACGGACTGGGAACGTGACGGATGAACGTGCTGGAAAGGTAGGGCGACCGCGTACGGCAACCACAGAGGGCAACGCGCAGCTAGTGCAGCAGGTGATCCAACAGCGGCCTCGGGTTTCCGTTCGCCGTGTTTCAGCTGCGGTCCAAATGACGCCAACGTCCACGTATCGTCTCATGCGCCAGAGTTTACACCTCTATCCATACAAAATTCAAACGCGGCAACCCCTCAGCGCCGCTACCATTGCTGCACGAGAGACATTCGCTAACGATATAGTGCACAGGATTGATGACGGCGATATGCATGTGGGCAGCATTTGGTTTACTGACGAAGCTTATTTTTACCTGGACGGCTTCGTCAATAAACAGAACTGGCGCGTATGGGGAACCGAAAAGCACCATGTTGCAGTCCCATCGGCCCTGCATCCTCAAAAAGTACTGGTCTGGGCCGCCATTTCTTCCAAAGGAATCGTTGGCCCATTTTTCAGATCCGAAACGATTACTGCATCACGCTATCTGGACATTCTTCGTGAATTTGTGGCGGTACAAACTGCCTTAGACGACACTGCGAACACCTCGTGGTTTATGCAAGATGGTGCCCGGCCACATCGCACGGCCGACGTCTTTAATTTCCTGAATGAATATTTCGATGATCATGTGATTGCTTTGGGCTATCCGAAACATACAGGAGGCGGCGTGGATTGGCCTCCCTATTCGCCAGACATGAACCCCTGTGACTTCTTTCTGTGGGGACACTTGAAAGACCAGGTGTACCGCCAGAATCCAGAAACAATTGAACATCTGAAGTAGTACATCTCATCTGCATGTGAAGCCATTCCGCCAGACACGTTGTCAAAGGTTTCGGGTAATTTCATTCAGAGACTACGCCATATTATTGCTACGCATGGTGGATATGTGGAAAATATCGTACTATAGAGTTTCCCAGACCGCAGCGCCATCTGTTGTTGAAAATTGTAACTACTGTAATTTCGAAAGTTTGTCTGCCTGAAAATGTACTGTTGTCCGAAGCATATTGCAACAAACGGTGTATTTCTATCGCTGCTCGTTTAGTTTTTATTGCCGTTTCAAATATACCGGTCATTTTTGAAACACCCTGTATCTTCAATGTCAGATGCTTTTAATAATTTCCGCAACGAAACACTGTCTCGGAATATGGCTGAAAACCCAAAGAGATTCTAGTCATACATATAGAACACCAGTGGCCAAATGCAATCAATACCTTCACTGCGCGATAACAACGGTGAAGTCACTTATGAGAGAGCCACTGAAGCAGAGTTATTAAACACAGTTCTCCGAAACTTCTTCATCAAAGAAGACGAAGTAAATATTCCTGAATTCCAATCAAGAACAACTGCCAAGATGAGAAACATAGAAGTAGATATCCTCGGTGTAGCAAAGCAGCTTAAATCACTTAATAAAGGCAAGGCCTCCGGTCCAGATTGTATACCAGTCAGCTTCCTTTCAGAGTATGTTGATACAATACCTCCATATTTAGCAGTTACATGCAACCTCTCGCTCACAGAAAAATCCGTGCTTAAAGACTCGAAAATTGCTCAAGTTGCACCAATACCCAAAAGGGAAGTAGGAATAATCCGCCGAATTACAGGCCCATATCACTAACGTCGATTTGCAGTAGGTTTAGATCATATACTGTATTCTTACATTATTAAGAAAACGATTTATTGATTTATAGTCAGCACGGATTCAGAAAATATCGTTCTTGTGAAACACAACTACCTCTTCATACTCAAGAAGTAATAAGTGCTATCGAAAATGTAAAATTCCGTATTTTTGGATTTCCAGAAGCCCTTCGACACGGTTCCTCACAAGCGTCTTATAACCAAACTGCGCGCCTATGGGACATCGTGATTTCCTGTCAGAAAGGTCACAGTTCGTCGTAATAGATGGAAGGTCATCGAGTAAAACTGAAGTAATATCCGGCGTTTCTCAACGAAGTGTTATAGGCCCTCTGTTGTTCCTGATTCATACAGGGTGTTTCAAAAATGACCGGTATATTTGAAACGGCAATAAAAACTAAACGAGCAGCGATAGAAATACACCGTTTGTTGCAATATGCTTCGGACAACAGTACATTTTCAGGCAGACAAACTTTCGAAATTACAGTAGTTACAATTTTCAACAACAGATGGCGCTGCGGTCTGGGAAACTCTATAGTACGGTATTTTCCACATATCCACCATGCGTAGCAATAATATGGCGTAGTCTCTGAATGAAATTACCCGAAACCTTTGACAACGTGTCTGGCGGAATGGCTTCACATGCAGATGAGATGTACTGCTTCAGCTGTTCAATTGTTTCTGGATTCTGGCGGTACACCTGGTCTTTCAAGTGTCCCCACAGAAAGAAGTCACAGGGGTTCATGTCTGGCGAATAGGGAGGCCAATCCACGCCGCCTCCTGTATGTTTCGGATAGCCCAAAGCAATCACACGATCATCGAAATATTCATTCAGGAAATTAAAGACGTCGGCCGTGCGATGTGGCCGGGCACCATCTTGCATAAACCACGAGGTGTTCGCAGTGTCGTCTAAGGCAGTTTGTACCGCCACAAATTCACGAAGAATGTCCAGATAGCGTGATGCAGTAATCGTTTCGGATCTGAAAAATGGGCCAATGATTCCTTTGGAAGAAATGGCGGCCCAGACCAGTACTTTTTGAGGATGCAGGGACGATGGGACTGCAACATGGGGCTTTTCGGTTCCCCATATGCGCCAGTTCTGTTTATTGAAGAAGCCGTCCAGGTAAAAATAAGCTTCGTCAGTAAACCAAATGCTGCCCACATGCATATCGCCGTCATCAATCCTGTGCACTATATCGTTAGCGAATGTATCTCGTGCAGCAATGGTAGCGGCGCTGAGGGGTTGCCGCGTTTGAATTTTGTATGGATAGAGGTGTAAACTCTGGCGCATGAGACGATACGTGGACGTTGGCGTCATTTGGACCGCAGCTGCAACACGGCGAACGGAAACCCGAGGCCGCTGTTGGATCACCTGCTGCACTAGGTGCGCGTTGCCCTCTGTGGTTGCCGTACGCGGTCGCCCTACCTTTCCAGCACGTTCATCCGTCACGTTCCCAGTCCGTTGACATTTTTCAAACAGATCCTTTATTGTATCGCTTTACGGTCCTTTGGTTACATTAAACCTCCGTTGAAAACTTCGTCTTGTTGCAACAACACTGTGTTCTAGGCGGCGGAATCCAACACCAGAAAAATCCTCTGTTCTAAGGAATAAACCATGTTGTCTACGGCACACTTGCACGTTGTGAACAGCACACGCTTACAGCAGAAAGACGACGTACAGAATGGCGCACCCACAGACTGCGTTGTCTTCTATATCTTTCACATCACATGCAGCGCCATCTGTTGTTGAAAATTGTAACTACTGTAATTTCGAAAGTTTGTCCGCCTGAAAATGTAGTGTTGTCCCAAGCATATTGCAACAAACGGTGTATTTCTATCGCTGCTCTTTTAGTTTTTATTGCCGTTTCAAATATACCGGTCATTTTTGAAACACCCTGTATTAACGACATAGGAGACAATCTGAGTAGCCATCTTAGACTGTTTGCAGATTATGATGTCATTTACCGTCTTGTAAAGTCATCAGATGATCAAAACTCTTTGCAACACGATTTAGATAAGATATTGTATGGTGCGAAAAGTGGCAGTTGACCCTGAATAAAGAAAAGTGTGTTGTTATTCACAAAAATACTAAAAGAAATCCTCTAAATTTCGATTACGCGATAAGCCACACAAATCCCAAGGCTGTAAATTCAACTACATACTTAGGGATTATATTTACACCTAACCTAAATTAGAACGATCACATAGATAATGTTGTGGGTAGAGCAGAGCAAAGACTGCGATTCATTGACAGAACACTTACGAGACTGCTTATACCACGCTTGTCCGCTTTGTTCTGGAGTATTGCTGTGCGGTCTGGGATCCGCAATAGGTGGGACTGACAGATGACATCGAAAAAGTACAAAGAACGGCAGCTCGTTTATTATCTCAAAATAGGGGACATAGCGCCACAGACATGAGAGTTGAATTGGAATGGCAATCATTAAAACAAAGGCTTTTTCGTTGAGACGGGATCTTCTCATGAAATTCCGATCACCAGTTTTCTGCTCCGATTGCGAAAACATTCTGTTGGCACCCACCTACATAGGGAGACATGATCATCACGATAAAATAAGAGAATTCAGGGCGCGCACAGAAAAATCTAAGTGCTCGTTTTTCTTGTGCGTCGTTCGAGAGTGGAACGATATAGAGACAGCTTGAAGATGGTTCATCAAACCCTCTGCCATGCACTATAATGTGAATAGCAGAGTAATCACGTAGATGTACAGGGTGGCGCACGAAATGTGTTACCAATTGTTTCTTTCATAATTTACGACGCACATTAGATATCCCGCTGGGATCTCTACAGCAGTACCAGCAGAGCTTGGAAAAACAAATGAGTCACGAAATGACGTGTAATTCACGATACTACCGCTAGGAGACTAGTAAGCAGCAATGGCCGACTATGGAAGACTGACGACACAGCAACGATCGGCAATTGTGTTACTTTTTCATGAAACGAACAGCCTTGTTGTGACTCAGAGGCGTTTTCGACAACATTTTAACGCACGATGGGTCCCTTGCAAGAAGACCATCCACAGGTTGTACGATAAATTTGTACAGGAAGGAACAGTATTGGAAGCGAAGCGACCTCGGCCTAAGCCTGTTTTTTCGCCGGAGAATATTGAAGTGGTACGAGTTGCTGTACAGAGAAGTCCCGGGAAATCGTGTAGAAAGGCAGCAGTGCAATTGGGAATATCCAGACACTCCGTTCAACGCATTCTTAAAAGGAACCTCCATACGTACCCATACAAGATGACCTGTGCACAGAAGCTCACTGAAGAACACTAGCAGCAGAGACTGCTGTTCGGTCAGTGGGCGGAGGATAGGGAAGAAACTCTCAACAACGTTTGGTTTTCAGACGAGGCGCATTTTCATTTAGACGGTGTGGTTAACAAACAAAATGTAGGCTTTTGGGCCACTGAAAACCCACAAATGCTTCATGAACGACAACATTATGCTCCGAGGACTACAGCGTGGGCACCAATTTCCAGTCACGGACTTATTGGATCCTTTTTCTTTGAAGAAACTGTGAACAGCGAGCGTTATTTGAGCATGCTTCGCAATAGCTTCATTCCACAGCTTCTTGCTACTGCCTTGCCCTTCAACACGCAGTGGTTCATGCAATATGGAGCAAGGCCACATACTGCTAACACTGTGTTGGAGTTTTTACACGAGCATTTCGACATGCGGATCATTTCACTCAGGTCGCTTCAATGACGGACAAAATTGCCCCCCCCCCCCAATAGTTCAGACCTCAATCCATGTGACTTTTTCTTTGGGGGTACCTAAAGGAAAAAAATTTCACTAAGGGCTGCTCGTTACTTGCGTGGTGGAGGTTGTAAACAGACTATCCTATGGACAGACGAAGCTCATTTTTCTGTGACGGGTGAGGTAAACACACAGAATTACAACCTGCACCACGCAAGTAACGAGCAGCCCGTAGTGGCTCGCCATCACAGTTTTTTTATCTTCAATATCTTTGTGACTAATGCCCTTTTGGCATACTTATTACTTTATAAATGACATATAAGTACTGCCAGTCTTTCACGATGATTCCGTACTTATACTCTGTATCATAAGTTTTTAGTCATAATTCTGTGACCATGTTATAGACAATTCTTTGATTTAAATTCTGAGGAAGACACTCCTAGCAGTGTTGAAACCCGGTTAATTCGTTAAAAATAGTTACCGAAGCCTGTTTTCTTTCAACTGTATTTTCTACTCATTAGTCTGCTGTCTTGTGAGTCTTCCTGTCTTTCACTGATGATAACAGTGTCACCAGAGAATCTTGTCACTGCTATTCTTTTAGATTTCTGTTATTCCTGTAATTGCTTCTTCAATCTAAATGGTGAATAGTAGGCGATAGTGATTGATTTCCTTGCCAGAAGCCTGTTTTAATCTGAGCACTTATATCTTGTAAGAGGTCCGAGCAGATGTAATTTCGATGTATTGCTCACGCGCTGCCTGCGATATGCCAGGTATAAGAGAATCTCTGACCAGAGAGCAGTGTTGACTACAGTAGGAACTGTGTAGCTGTAGCAGTAAGTTGTTGCTAGCGAGCAGTCTGGTGTATCGTGTTGGCTGGGCCGGTCGCGGTGCAGCGATGCCGGAGCCTGAGTATTATTGTATAAGGTAAAAAGCAGCCTCGCGCATATGTAGTATTGTTATCTCAAGTCCCATGTAAGTGTTTTAAAAATGTCCTAATAATAATCTTTCTCATAAAAAGTAAAGAATTTACTAATTTCTTCAATCCATGATCATCCCGATTATTGCAAAAGAAAAATCAGTTGTTTCCTTTCATAAATGACAAATCTATCGGCCAGCATTGCACAGGGCTGTGCCAGAAAAATTTATTGTAAGAGCAGATATATATGCGTTATCCGGCGACTTCATTGAGGTAAGAATTTTTTTTTTATTCAGAATGATCTTTCTGGGCCATGACGCAGCACTGCTGACGTCCAAAATTTATCAGGTTAAATTCACAGTCAATTATTGAAAAGTTATAAGTGAGGGACAATTTAATTGAGAGGTTAGTTACATTGTATAATTACCAGGTTACTGAATTTATTTTTGTTGGGACGTTACACTGAATGTGAACGACATAATTATAATTTTTACTGTTTAGGAATTTTTCTGTTTTGAGGTTACACAAAATGAGGATATTATTTATATTATTTATTTTATTTTTGTGGGGAGGTTACAATATTGCTAAACCATAGGGGATCGACATTCTGGCAGTTATGCAGTATGATGAATCACGTCCCCGGGCAGAATGCCGAACTTGTGAGCACCGTCACGTCACTGCGGAAGAGAGAGCTGACGTAGCCCCTTCTGGACCTCGCTGGAATACCACAGGTTGTTTCCCGTGGAGGCGCCACGCATCGCAGCGCAACAGAAGATGAGAGACGCCAGCTGGCGCAGGAAACGTGTCCTCCAGCAAATCGGGCCACTCTCCAGCTGCGGCTCGCTCCTCCTCATATTGCCCCCATTCTGTCCAGGAGAGGTAAAAATAACGTATCTGCCAGGGTCAAGATATCTGGTAGTTCGACAGACTTGATGCACCTTCACTGTACCATTAGCAATGCTATGCGCTTTTTCTTGAAATCGGTACGTCGCTGGAGTCCAGTGGAAGCAGCCAGAATTTCGAGGAACGGTGTTATGCGGAATATTAATGAATACAAATTTTCACATTAACGTAGACCAGGGGCTCCCAAACCTTTCCTCTGACGAAACACTTTGAAAATACCGGTACTTTGGTGGAACATCTTTTTTGGTTTAAAGAATGTTGTTGTTGTTGTTGTGGTCTTCAGTCCTGAGATGCAGCTCTCCATGCTACTCTGTCCCGTGCAAGGTTCTTCATTTCCCAGTACCTACTGCAACCTACATCTTTCTGAATCTGCTTAGTGTATTCATCTCTTGGTCTCCCTCTACGATTTTTACCCTCCACGCTGCCCTCCAATGCCAAATTTGTGATCCCTTGATGCCTCAGAAGATGCCCCACCAACCGGTCACTTCTTCTTGTCAAGTTGTGCCACAAACTCCTCTTCTCCCCAATTTTGTTCAATACCTCCTCATTAGTTATGTGATCTACCCATCTAATCTTCAGCATTCTTCTGTAGCACCACATTTCGAAAGCTTCTATTCTCTTCTTGTCCAAACTATTTATCGTCCATGTTTCACTTCCATACATGGCTACGCTCCATACAATTACTTTCAGAAACGACTTCCTGACTCTTAACTCTATACTCGATGTTAACAATTTTCTCTTCTTCAGAAACGATTTCCTTGCCATTGCCAGTCTACATTATACTCGTATATCCTCTCTACTTCGACCATCGTCAGTTATTTTTGTCCTGAAATAGCAAAACCCTTTTACTACTTTAAGTGTCTCATTTCCTAATCTAATTCCCTCAGCATCACCCGACTTAATTCGACTACATTCCATTATCCTCGTTTTGCTTTTGTTGATGTTCATCTTATATCCTCCTTTCAAGACACTGTCCATTCCGTTCAACTGCTCTTCCAAGTCCTTTGCTGTCTCTGACAGAATTACAATGTCATCGGCAAACCTCAAAGTTTTTACTTCTTCTCCATGAATTTTAATACCCACTCCGAATTTTTCTTTCGTTTCCTTTACTGCTTGCTCAATATACAGATTGAATAACATCGGGGAGAGGCTACAACCCTGTCTCACTCCTTTCCCAACCACTGCTTCCCTTTCATGCCCCTCGACTCTTATAACTGCCACCTTGTTTCTGTACAAGTTGTAAATAGCCTGTTGCTCCTTGTATTTTACCGCTGCCACCTTTAGAATTTGAAAGAGAGTATTCCAGTCAACATTGTCAAAAGCTTTCTCTAAGCCTACAAATGCTAGAAACATAGGTTTGCCTTTCCTTAATCTTTCTTCTAAGATAAGTCGTAAGGTCAGTCTTGCCTCACGTGTTCCAACATTTCTACGGAATCCAAACTGATCTTCCCCGAGGTCGGCTTCTACCAGTTTTTCCATTCGTCTGTAAAGAATTCGCGTTAGTATTTTGCAGCCGTGACTTATTAAACTGATAATTCGGTAATTTTCACATCTGTCAATACCTGCTTCCTTTGGGATTGGAATTATTATATTCTTCTTGAAGTCTGAGGGTATTTCGCCTGTCTCATACATCTTGCTCACCAGATGGTAGAGTTTTGTCAGGACTGGCTCTCCCAAGGCCGTCAGTAGTTCCAATGGAATGTTGTCTACTCCGGGGGCCTTGTTTCGACTCAGGTCTTTCAGTGCTCTGTCAAACTCTTCACGCAGTATCATATCTCCCATTTCATCTTCATCTACATCCTCTTCCATTTCCATAAAATTGTCCTCAAGTACATCGCCCTTGTATAGACCCTGTATATACTCCTTCCATCTTCCTGCTTTCCCCTCTTTGCTTAGAACTGGGTTTCCATGTGAGCTCTTGATATTCATACAAGTGGCTCTCTTTTCTCCAAAGGTCTCTTTAATTATCCTGTAGGCTGTATCTATCTTACCCCTAGTGAGATAAGCCTTTACATCCTTACATTTGTCCTCTAGCCATCCCTGCTTAGCCATTTTGCACTTCCTGTCGATCTCATTTTCGTGACGTTTGTATTCCTTTTTGCCTGCTTCATTTACTGCATTTTTATATTTTCTCCTTTCATCAATTAAATTCAGTATTTCTTCTGTTACCCAAGGATTTCTAATAGCCCTCGTCTTTTTACCTACTTGATCCTCTGCTGCCTTCACTACTTCATCCCTCAGAGCTACCCATTCGTCTTCTACTGTAGTTCTTTCCCCCATTCCTGTCAATTGTTCCCTTATGCTCTCCCTGAAACTCTCTACAACCTCTGGTTTAGTCAGTTTATCCAGGTCGCATCTCCTTAAATTCCAACCTTTTAAAGAATAATAAATTAATATAGTTTTAAAAAATGAGAAAAATTTATTTTATTCAGTCATTAGTTCAGCTTAAACCATAAGTAGTAACGGAGAAACCGTAATGATTTTTTTTAATTAAGGAAATGTCTCTAAGAAAGAACGCCAGGGTGTTAACCATTTTTCGAAGAGCACTTGCTCACCGTGGAGCATCAGTATTTCGCGGAACACTGTCTGGGAAACCCTGATGTTAACTCGAGGAACATGATGAGGAGACGAGCGTCAAATACTAATATACAGGAAAAGTGGGTAGTAAAGAATTATAGAGGAAGTACTGTTCGGGATTGAGAGTGCTCAGGTGGGTAAGTTAACAATCGTATGTGAATGACGAGAAAGAGCAATGATCGTATATGACGTTTTATCTAATTTTCCTGATTTTCATGGGAAATAATACTAACAAAATTGATAATAGTCATGTGGCAATAGCGGTAGGGTCGAGCGCGAATTGCAATTGTTGTGTGATAAAGGGGACTCTAGGTGTTCTGAACGTAAACCGTGTGATTACTGTTATCTATGCGAGCTGTAGTGAACAGTAATCAGGCTCTATTTAAGTTAAACAGAAAGCATTTGCTTCAACCGAACTTGGCATACATATCCCTTACCACCAGGCAACAATCGATTTGGGGGAAGGACCACCTTTCACTATATTTAAGGAGATATGACGTAATAAACACTGACAGATGTGAAAAACTGCCACATCATACATAAAATTTTAATATATTTACTATTTACTATTAAATACTCATGCAATCGAGTCAAGGAAGTCCATGACGCCGTGTAGCTCTTTTGACAGCTCACTGAGAAGCGCAAACGGCTGTAGACGTAAAGAACATCCGTGTATAGAGCTATGAACAGGCCTCGTTATAGAGGAGTTTATAAAATTGCGTTGTAGACACGCGAAGCTGCTGGGCCCAGCGTATGGAAACTGTCCCGGATCATGTGACACCGACTTTACTGTATGGTTTCTGAGGTGTTTTCATGAATGCATGCAAATGAATTTTTTTCATAGAACCTCACAGGAACAGTCATTTTTTGTTTTCGTATCTAAAAGAAAACTGCTAAACGAACACCTGGGAAAATGCTGGTATTGTCAGCTAGTGCCGGCCGGTGTGGCCGTGCGGTTAAAGGCGCTTCAGTCTGGAACCGCGTGACCGCTACGGTCGCAGGTTCGAATCCTGCCTCGGGCATGGATGTGTGTGATGTCCTTAGGTTAGTTAGGTTTAATTAGTTCTAAGTTCTAGGCGACTGATGACCTCCGAAGTTAAGTCGCATAGTGCTCAGAGCCATTTTGTCAGCTAGTACAGACTATATTAAAGGGATAAAAACTGTTCTAGATCTGGAATATAACCGAGCAGAAGAAATTTTAATTATTATTTGAAAGACATCATCTTTACGCCAGTGTTTTTTATTACACTATTGCAATTTCGGCCTTACACCATTATCATGGCGTTAAGCCATGTCAACGTAAAGCCATAATATCAGCACTTGATAATGGCCAAAGGCCGAAATTGGAATAGTGTAATAAAAACTTATAACAGCCACTGGTGTAAACATGATATCCTTCAAAATAATTTTATGACTGTGAATTCCAACTACAACAAGTTTATTAACGGAGAAGTGTGTGTCAAGGTTGTAGCCTCTTTCCAACAGTCTTTGAAATTTGCATGCATGAGGTGCAATTGTTGGGGAGGAATCGTCCGGTAGCGGCATTCTCTACATCTACATCTACATACATACTCCGCAATCCTCCATAAGGTGCGTGGCGGAGGGTACCGCGTACCACAACTAGCATCTTCTCTCCCTGTTCCACTCCGAAACAGAATGAGGGGAAAACGACTGCCTATATGCCTCTCTACGAGCCCTAATCTCTCTTATCTTTGTGGTCTTTCCGCGAAATGTAAGTTGGCGGCAGTAAAATTGTACTGCAGTCAGTCTCAAATGCTGGTTCTCTAAATTTCCTCAGTAGCGATTCACGAAAAGAACGCCTCCTTTCCTCCAGAGACTCCCACCCGAGTTCCTGAAGCATTTCCGTAACACTCGCGTGATGATCAAACCTACCAGTAACAAATCTAGCAGCCCGCCTCTCAATTGCTTCTATGTCCTCCCTAAATCCGACCTGATAGGGATCCCAAACGCTCGAGTAGTACTCAAGAATAGGGCGTATTAGTGTTTTATAAGCGGTCTCCTTTACAGATGAACCACATCTTCCCAAAATTCTACCAATGAACCGAAGACGACTATCCGCCTTCCCCACAACTGCCATTACATGCTTGTCCCACTTCATATCGCTCTGCAATGTTACGCCCAAATATTTAATCGGCGTGACTGTGTCAAGCGCTACACTACTAATGGAGTATTCAAACATTAAGGGATTCTTTTTCCTATTCATCTGCATTAATTTAAATTTATCAATATTTAGAGTTAGCTGCCATTCTTTACACCAATCACAAATCCTGTCCAAGTCATCTTGTATCCTCCTACAGTCACCCAACGACGACGCCTTCCCGTACACCACAGTATCATTAGCAAACAGCCGCACATTGCTATTCACCCTATCCAAAATGTCATTTATGTAGATAGAAGACAACAGCGGACTTACCACACTTCTCTGGGGCACTCCAGATGATACCCTCACCTCCGATGAACACTCACCATCGAGGACAACGTACTGGGTTCTATTACTTAAGAAGTCTTCGAGCCACTTGCATATTTGAGAACCAATCCCATATGCTCGTACCTTAGTTAGGAGTCTGCAGTGGGGCACCGAGTCAAACGCTTCCGGAAGTCAAGGAATCTGGCATCCGTCTGATACCCTTCATCCATGGTTCGCACGATATCATGTGAAAAAAGGGCGAGTTGCGTTTCGCAGGAGCGATGCTTTCTAGAGCCGTGCTGATGCATGGACAACAATTTCTCTCAAACCGATGTTAAGGATATTGGCCTCTAATTCTGAGGATCCGCCCTTCTACCCTTCTTATATACAGGCGTCACCTGCGCTTTTTTCCAGTCGCTCGGAACTTTAGGTTGGGCAAGAGATTCGCGATATATGCAAGCTAAATAAGGAGCCAATGCAGTAGAGTACTCTCTGTAAAACCGAATTGGACTGAGGAATGGTGTGTGAAACGTACTCTCACAACAGAATGTCACTAGCTGCAGTTACTCGCGCTTGGTTCACTGGGTCCTATTGCTACTCGCAGTTGAATTCTTATGCAGACCCCAACAAAAGATTGTGTATATTCGATGCCTAGTGTTTCCCAATAAGCTTTAGATGTTTTAGGTGACTCGCCCGTTCATCCTGTCTGGGGGTTGGTGGCTGCTCCTCCAGCGGAGCCCGAGGCTTCCTGGTTATTGGGAGCTCCAACGTTGGGCGGGGGATGGAGCCCCTTACGGAAATAGCGTACAAGGCTGGAAAGAATTCCAACGTGCACTCGGCTTGTCTGCCGGGGGGCCTCATCCGAGATGTGGAGGCGCCTGCGGCTATCGAGCGTACGGGATGCAGTCGTCTGCAAGTAGTTGCTCACGTCGGCCCCAATGATGCCTGCCGCTTGGGCTCGGAGGCGATCCTCAGTTCGCACAGGTGGCTGGCGGATTTGGTGAAGACCGCTGGCGACGCACGCGGGGTGCAAGCAGAGCTCTCTATTTGCAGCATTGTTCCCAGAGTGGATCTGGGTCCTTTGGTTTGGAGCCGAGTGGAGAGTCTCAACCAGAAGCTTTGTCGACTCTGTGACGGTCTTGGCTGCAGATTTCTAGACTTGCACTATTGGGTGGGGAATTGTAGGACGCCCCTAGATAGGTCAGGGGTGCACTACACAAAGGAAGCGGCTACTCGGGTAGCAGAGTACTTGTGGCGTGCACATGGTTTTTTTTTTAGGCTAGGCAGTAGTGCGAGGTGTCCTGATGAACACTCACCAGTCGACGTGCAGGCAGGGAAATCAGGGCGCGCTCAGTGCAAAGACACTTCAGCTATCAAGATATTAGCAGTAAATTTTCAGAATGTTCGGAATAAAGTTCCTGAATTTACTGCCCTCCAGGAAGCGTGTGGCGCGCAAATTATTCTCGGGACTGACACCTAGCTGAACCCTGAGATAGGAAGTTCTGAAATGTTTAGTGAGGGTTGGAACGTGTATCGGAAAGACAGATTAGACACCGTAGGAGGTGGTGTGTTCATTGCAGTTGACAAAAATATTGTGTCTACTGAGGTCAAAGTAGAGTGTGATTGTGAAGTTATCTGGACACGTTTAACAGGGCTAGGAGAAATAAAAATAATTGTTGGGTGTTATTACCGGCCACCAGGTTCCACCGTGACAGTTCTAGAATCATTCAAAGGGAGTCTACACTCTGTATCGCAGAAGTACCCGGATCATGCTATATTAGTCGGAGGCGACTTCAACCTACCTAGTACACACTGTGATGTCTATAGATTCATTACACGTGGTACAGACAAGCCGTCGTGTGAACTACTTTTGAACACATTATCCGAAAACTGTCTTGAGCAGCTAAATCGACAGCAAACGCGTAGTGGAAATATTTTAGATCTGGTAGCCACGAACAGACCAGACCTCATCGACGGTGTCAGTGTTGAGACAGGGATTAGTGATCATGATGTTGTCATTACGACTATGGTTACGAAAGTTAAAAAGTCGGTCAAGAAGGCTAGGAGAGTATTCTTACTAGAAAGAGCAGATAAGCAGTTGTTATCATCCCACTTAGTAAATGAATCGACTTCATTTACTTCCGGTACGATGGACGTGGAAGAATTATGGGCAAATTTTAAACACATTGTAAATCACGCATTGGACAAGTATGTGCCGAAAAAGTGGGTTACGGACGGAAAAGACCCACCGTGGTTTAACAGCGCAATTCGGAGAATGCTCAGGAAGCAAAGAAAGTTGCAAATTCGGTACAAGAAAGATAGGGAGAATAAGGACAGGCAAAAGATAGTAGAGATTCGTGCTGCTGTAAAAAGAGCGATGCGCGAAGCACACAACCACTACCACCGTCATACCTTAGCAAAAGATCTTGCTGAAAACCCAAAGAAATTCTGGTCTTACGTAAAATCGGTAAGCGGGTCGAAGGCTTCCATCCAGTCACTCACTGATCAGTCTGGCCTGGAAACGGAAGACAGCAAAACGAAATTTTAAATTTAGCATTTGAGAAATCTTTCACGCAGGAGGATCGTACAAACATACCGCCGTTTGAGTCTCGTACAGATTCCCGTATGGAGGACATAGTGATAGACATCCCTGGGGTTGTGAAGCAGCTGAATGGGTTGAAGTTTTGTTTGACTCGCGAGTGAGTGACTGCCACACACTTGACGGAAGACATCAGTATCCCACGAAAGCCTACATTCAAGAATAAGCTTTAAATGCCTAATATAGCAATTAACTACATCGCCCAGCGAGTCACCATTACAGGTATTACAAAGACGAAACAAGTGTAGTAATGTCTCGCTTGTGTGGTGGTGTTAGACTCGGGGGAAGGCCGGTTTGAATCCTGGTGGTGGAAAAAATGTACACGGCAATTATTTGGAGGACCAGGGGAGAAGAGGTGGTGGCATAAAGTTCGTGATCACCAGATTATGCGCCAATGTCCTGGATAAAATACCAAACCTGTCCACCGTGTCTCATGGAGTGAGGGCATGTGACATTGCGGATGGTCGTGTGTCCGTCCGATAGGAAAAATAGGAAAGTTATGCTTGACGGCAACCTTGGTGCTATGTGACGGATTGGTATCACTTCGTCCATTCTCTGATCATCATACAACGCAAACACTGCACTCCACCCCATACACACACAAACACATTGACACACTCAGAATACATACATGTAGGATTACAAGTATTGTAATGGAGCATGTTGTAAATAAAAAAATAAAAAAAAGAGTAATTACTGCTTCTACGTCGAAGCACATAGCCCACCAGCATGACACGACAGTATCGCAGGTAGCCGATACACAAGCTTGTAGGGGTCACAGCAGCCAAAATTGATACACTGAAGCGCCACAGAAACTGGTATGGGCATGCGTATCCAAATACAGAACTATGTAAACAGGAAGAATACTGCGCTGCCGTCGGCAACGCCAATATATGACAACAAGTGTCTGGCGCAGATGTTGGATCGGTTACTGCTGCTACAATTGCAATTTATCGAGATTTCAGCGAATAGCACGGTGTTATAGTCTGCGCACCAGCAATGAGACACAGCATCTCCGAGGTAGTGATGAAGTGTGGATTTTCCCACACGACCATTCAAGAGCCTAATGTGAATATCAGGAATCCGGCTGCAAAAAGATCCTGCATGAACGGGACCAACGAAAACTTAATGTAATCGTTCAACGTGACAGAAGATCAACCGTTCCACATATTGCTGTAGATTTCAATGCTGGGCCATCAGCAAATGTCTGTGTGCGAACCATTTAGTGAAACATCATTGATATGGGCTTTCGGTGCCGAATGCCCACTCGTGAACCCTTGATGACTGCACGACACAAAGATTTACGCGTCGCCTGGACCTGTCAGCACTGATATAGGACTGTAGATGACTAGAAACGTGTTGTCTGTTCGGGACGAGTCTCGTTTCAGATGGTGTTGGGCGGATGCGGTATGGGGTTAGTGTGATATGAGAGCCCCGATACGTCTGGATACGACGTAAGTGACACGTAAGTAAGCATCAACTCTGATCACCAGCATCCATTCATGTCCACTGTGCATTCCGACGGACTTGGGAAATTCCAGTAGGACAATGCGACACTCCAAACGTCCAGAACTGCTGCAGAGTGGCTCCAGGAACTTTCTTCTGAGTTTAAACACTTCCGCTGTCCACCACACTCCCCAGAAATGAACATTGTTGAGTATGTCTGAGATGCCTTGTAACGCGCTGTCCAGAAGATATCTCCACCCCCTCGTACTCTTACGGATTTATGGACAGCCCTGCAGGATTCACGGTGTCAGTTCCCTCTATCACTACTTCAGACATTAGTCGAGCCCATGCCACGTCGTGTTGCGGCACTTCTGCTTGTTCGCGGGGGCCCTACACGATATTAGGCAGGTGTGCCACTATATTTCGCTACTCAGTGTAAGAAAACTATTTTTTCCCAAGGTCCGATCGGTCTCGAAATGGAAACTGTTGTTTCCAGACGAAACAACTTTCGTCTGGCTATAGCTATGGGTTCTTTGATTGCTCAGGAAGAAGGCTTATCAGTCTGGAACACATGAAATATCAAATAAATTAACGAAAAATTTACATAACTTCTATGCCGTAGGAGTATTGGATAATTTACTAATGTCATTGACTATCAAAACATCACTTGATGCACTGATTAACAAGCTGGTCACTTCAGATACAACGTTCGACATTTAAAACAGTACAAGTTCGAAAATGTTCTTTTGAAACATTTGGCTATATCTTTCAGTTTCTTCTGTAGATAGTCGCTGCTCCAACTTACACATTTGTCTTAGCGTGATACCAATATTCAATACCCTTGTCGTAGAAGGGAGCCGCCTATTCTTTTTGACAATTTACTACATTAACCTGCAGTTTGGTGCCTGTGCGGAAAGCTATCCGCATGGCAATCCGATCTTGTGGGCGAAGAGATCAAAATCAGAGGGCTGTATAGTGAGTGTTCAAACATTTCCCATCGGAATCCCGTCTTTATTGCAGCAGCAGTGTGTGGCCATGTATTTTCATGTGGGAGGACAATGCCTGATTCCTCTTCGCTTGTTCTGAGTTGTCCTGCGTAGACGATTTCTTCGAGTTACCAGGTCACTCGCCGAACAAAATCATCAGCTGACACTTGCTTCCTCCTGCAACCACCCGCATCATGAACGTATGTACGTACTAATTCAAAGTTTCTGCACCACTACCACACTTTGCTGTCATGTATTTCAGTTGAGTTATTTAGGATGCCTTAAACCAGGCGGAACCTGTCAGCATGAAGAAATCGAATCACAGCACGCACATCGCTAAGAAGTGACGCAACTGATGGGTGTATTAGAGAAATACCTGCCCAAAACTTTATCGGATTTTCTCGGCGATTTTAATTTCGCAACCGATCGCTCCTTGAAAAAAAAAAGAAAAGAAACCATAGCCCTTGTAGTTTCGGACAACAGCAGCAACGCCGCGTTGTCAACGGTAACTGTGAACGCAGCCGCTGCGAGCAAAGGCGCTCGTTGGATGAAAGCAGTTGCGAGTAAGGGTGCAGCGAAGATGAGCGTTCGAAGCGCGTTATCGCATACAGGAGAAAAGTAATCTCTCGTCGCAATTGCTACTATACATAAAATAGCACATTGATTCAAGGCGCAATATTTTATCATAGCCTCTGGAAAATTGTTGCCAACCGTTTTTCCCGTGCTTATAAGAAACTAATAGTCAGGTTTGTCCTCGTAATATACACTACTGGCCATTAAAATCGCTACACCATGAAGATGACGTGCTACAGACGCGAAATTTAACCGAGTGGAAAAAGATGCTGTGATATCCAAACGATTAGCTTTACAGAGCATTCACACAAGGTTGGCGCCGGTGGCGACACCTACAACGTGCTGACATGAGCAAAGTTTCCAACCGATTTCTCATACACAAACAGCAGTTGACCGGCGTTGTCTGGTGAAACGTTGTCGTGATGCCTCGTGGAAGGAGGAGAAATGCGTACCATCACATTTCCGACTTTGATAAAGGACGGATTGTAGCCTATCGCGATTGCGGTTCATCGTATCGCGACATTGCTCCTGGCGTTGGTCGAGATCCAGTAACTGTTAGCAGAATATGGAATCGGTGGGTTCAGGAGGGTAATACGGAACTCCGTGCTGGATACCAACGGCCTCGTATCACTAGCAGTCGAGATGACAGGCATCTTATCCGCATGGATGTAACGGATCGTGCAGCCACGTCTCGATCCCCGAGTCAACAGATGGGGACGTTTGCAAGACAACAATCATCTGCACGAACAGTTCGAACACGTTTTCAGCAGGACGGACTATCAGCTCGGAGACCATGGCTGCGGTTACCCTTGACGCTGCATCACAGACAGGAGCGCCTGCGATGGTGTACTCAACGACGAACCTGGGAGCACGAATGGAAAAACGTCATTTTTTCGGATGCATCCAGGTTCTGTTTACAGCATCGTGATGGTCGCATCCGTGATTGGCGACATTGCGGTGAACGCACATTGGAAGCGTATATTCGTCATCGCCATACTGGCGTATCACCCGGCGTGATGGTGTGGGGTGCCATTGGTTACACGTCTCGGTCATCTCTTGTTCGCATTGACGGCACTTTGAACAGTGGACGTTACATTTCAGATGTGTTACGATCCGTGGGTCTGCCCTACATTCGATCGCTGCGAATCCCTATATTTCAGCAGGATAATGCACGAACGCATGTTGCAGGTCCTGTACGGGCCTTTCCGGATACAGAAATTGTTCGACCGCTGCCCTGGCCAGCACACTCTCTAGATCTCTCACCAATTGAAAACGTCTGGTCAGTGGTGGCCAAGCAACTGGCTCGTCACAATATGCGAGTCACTACTCTTGATGAACTGTGGTATCGTGTTGAAGCTGCATGGGCAGCTGTACCTGTACACGGCATCCAAGCTGTGTTTGACTCAAAGCCCAGTCGTATCAAGGTCGTTATTACGGCCAGAGGTGGTTGTTCTGGGTACTGATTTCTCAGGATGTATGAACCCAAATTGCGTGAATATGTAATCACATGTCAGTTCTAGTATAATATATTTGTCCAATGAATACCCGTGTATCATCTGCATTTCATCTTGGTGTAGCAATTTTAATGGCCAGTAGTGTACAATTTAGAAAACATTCTTCGAGAACATTTCAAAACCATGGGTTGCCGATTTTTAGTTTTGTCTATTGAATTTCCAGGTGGGAAAACTAATACTGTCATGTCTGATAGCATGTTTATAAATGAGAAAGACGAACCGACTTGGACGGTAGAAGTAACACGGCCAAACAGCATGCGTCTGTGCCAGCCATGTGATGTTGTTGTTTTGTTGGGGAAGGAGACCAGACAGCGAGGTCATCGGTCTCATCGGGTTAGAGAAGGACGGGGAAGGAAGGCGGCCGTGCCCTTTGAAAGGAACCATCCCGGCATTTGCCTGGAGCGATTTAGGGAAATCACGGAAAACCTAAATCAGGATGGCCGGACGCGGGATTGAACCGTCGTCCTCCCGAATGCGAGTCCAGTGTCTAACCAGCCATGTGATGATTATTTTTATCGATAAATTGGAAACTCTATTTTCAGGCTTCAAAACTGCAGTCTGCTTCTGGAAAAAGAGGGGGAATTGCACAATCGGTCGGATGCAGTATCGATTACCGTAACTCATGATTAACTTTCAGCACCAATTTTTCAGGTATTGTTATCATATGCGTGGTATTCATCTAGATTATTTCCCAGCGAGAGAGGTGGCCCAGCAGTTAGCATATTGCACTCGCCATTGGGAGGATGACGCTTCAAACCCGCGTCCGGCAGTCCTGAGTTACGTTTTCCGTGATTTTCCTAAATCGCATCAGGCAAATGGGATGGTTCCATGGAGAGGGTGCGGTCGATTTTCTTTCCCATCATTCCATAATCCGATCTTGTGATCCGTTTCTAGTGACCCCATTGTCGACGAGTGTTTGATTCCCGAAAAAGAAATACTTTTAAAAGTAGCTGCTCGAAGATTACATCCCGTTTAGTCACGGGATCGCTTAGCTGGCGAGATAGCGTTACGGAGGTGCTAAACAAACTCCTCTGGCAGACGTTACAAGAGAGGCGTTGTGTATCACGGAGAGATTTACTATTGAAATTTCGGGAAAAACTTTTCAGGAGCCGGACAACATATTACTTCCTTCAACATACATCTCCATTCTCTTAGATACGACTCTCACAAGTGAAACGTACGTAAGCATCCTGTCTGATCATCTGCATCCATTCATGTCCATTGTGCCGGTCGGAGTGGCCGTGCGGTTCTAGGCGCTACAGTCTGGAACCGAGCGACCGCTACAGTCGAAGGTTCGAATCCTGCCTCGGGCATGGATGTGTGTGATGTCCTTGGGTTAGTTAGGTTTAATTAGTTCTAAGTTCTAGGAGACTGATGACCTCAGAAGTTAAGTCGCATAGTGCTCAGAGCCATTTGAACCATGTCCATTGTGCGTTCCCACGGACTTCGGCAATTCCAGCAGGACAATGCGACATACCACACGTCCATAATTGCTACAGAGTGGCTCCAGGAACACTCCTCTGAGTTTAAAATCTTCCGCTGGCCACCAAACCCCCCTAGACATGAACATTATTGAGCATACCTGGGATGCCTTGCAACGTGCTGTTCAGATTTCCACCCGCTTACGGACTTATGGACAGCCCTGCAGGATTCATGGTGTCAGTTCCCTCTAGCACTACTTCAGACGTTAGTCCATGTCACGTCGTGCTGCGGCACCTCTGCATGCTCGCTGGGGCCCTACAAGATATTAGGCCGGTGTGCAAGTTTCTATGGCTCTTCAGTATATGACAAGAACCATCACCATAATGGTTCGAAGGGAACTGAAGACGACTAACAGAGTGAGAGAAAGGGCCATTGTAAAGCGGCCTAGGTTAAAGTTTTAGTTCTATAGCAATCTAAGTAGTCAAATTTATTTAACTATCTTGTTATTATTCCTTATTTTTTTATTTTCGTTATTGGTGCTCCTATCTATCTCTATCCGAATTCCGCTCCAGCTACTGCCGGGTCTGGGTGCTGACGAGTCCTCTCCATTTGGCTCGGTCCTCCCACCACTTTTCTTCCTCCACTTGCTGCCAGGTCACACCTCTCCTTTATACAGATTCTCACTCCCATTTTCCACCGTGTTCTTGGGCGCCCTCTAGGTCTTTTTCCATCCATCTTTAGTTCTTCCATCATTTTAGGGGAGTCTCTGCCCATGCATCCTCTTAACATACCCATACCATCTTAATCTCTTTTTTTCAATTTCTTCTCTCATACTTTCTTGTTTAAGGTCCTTTCTAATCTGTACATTCCTTATTCTGTCCATTCTTATTTTTCCCTTAACTGCTCTGAGAAATTTCATTTCCCCTGCTTGCAGTCTGCTCCAGTCCCTTTCTGTCATTGTCCATGTTTCTCCACCATAAGTGACAATAGGGAAGTAATAATTCTTATACATAAGGAGTTCTGCTTTTTCTGAAACTTCTTTATTCCAAATCAGGTGTTTTATTGTTTGGTAGAAATTGCCTCCCTTCTGTAACCTCCTATTAATTTCGTTAGTTATTCTTCCATCCCTTGATATTTCACTCCCTAAATAAATGAAACTTTCTACCACTTTGAGGTGGTGGTGATGATTAGTGTATAACGTCCCGTCGACAGCGAGGTCATTAGAGTCGGAGCGCAAGCTCGGGTTAGGGAAGGATTGGGAAGGAAATCGGCCGTGCCCTTTCAAAGGAACCATCCCGGAATTTGCCTGAAACGATGTAGGGAAATCACGGAAAACCTAAATCAGGATGGCCTGAGACGGGATTGAACCGTCGTCCTCCCGAATGCGAGTCCAGTGTGCTAACCACTGCGCCACCTCGCTCGGTCCACTTTGAGGGGTTCTCCATTCAAGGTAATATTTCCGTTGATTCCTTTCTCTCTTCCAAATACCATTACTTCACTCTTATCTTTATTTATTTCTAATCGATACCTTTTCATTACTTCCTTGCACGCATCAAGCTGTAACTGTACACCTACCACTTTATCACCCCATATTACCATACCATCTGCAAAAATCATCTTTTTGTCTTTTTGACTTTTTTGATGCTCCTATTTTCAACAATTCGAGACGGAAAAAATGAAGAAAATCTGCAGTATGCATTGGGAATCGAATGCGGATTCTCTGCGAAGCATCCAGCGATACACCAGCGAGGAAAAAGTTCCCCTCCTCAGAGACTACTCGCCTCTAGGGGAGGCCACACGTGGCGTATGCAGCGGCCAGACGGGGTGGCCTATAAATCCATCAGTGGCGAGACGACGCCGGCCGGCGTCTCGCGTAGCGGCGCCCGGCGTCGCGACGGCCTCGTATCGAGCGGGCCCAGATGCCGTCTGTACGCAGCCAGGGGCGACGACCCCACCAACACCTCACTCACCTCCAGGCTCCGCACACCTCACGGTCACACCGGAGGCACCGAGCGCATCCCTGTACGGTTCTGCGGCTGTCTCACTCTCCTCTGCAGTCTGCAAATGTTTGTTTCTCCTTCTTTTTGAGTCATCAGTCTTTGTCTGGTTTGATGAGGCCGGCCACGGACACCTCTCCTGTACCAACCTCTTCATCTCTTGCAACCTACGTCCTTAATCACTTGCTCGATGTATTCCAATCTCTGTCTTTCTGTACAGCTTTTACCCTCCACAGCTTCCTATAGTACTATGGGATTTACCCATCCTGCCTTAACAAACGTCGTATCATCCTGTCCCACCTCCGCGTCACTGTTTTCCATAACTTCCTTTCGTCGTCGATTCCGCGGAAAACCTCCTCAGTCTACTTAATTTTCAACATTCTTTTGTAGCATCAAATCTCAAATTCTTCGGTTCTCTTCCCTTCCGGTTTTCCCACAGACCTTGTCTCACTAACATACGCTGCTGTGCTGCAAACATACATTCTCAGCGATTTCTTCCTCCAATAAAGAATTACGTCTGATAGTAGCAAATTTCTGGTGGGCGGGAATAGCTTTTTTGCCATTGCTAGTATGCTTTTGATGTCCCCCTTGCTCCATCCGTCATTGGATATTTTGCTGCCTAGGCAGGAGAATTTCGTGATCCCCAATTGTAATGTTAAGTTTCTCGCTGTTCTCCCCTCAGCTACTTATACTTCCGTCTTTCTTTAGTCGCAATTCTTATTCTGTATATATTAGACTGCCTTGTCGCAGTTGATACACCGGTTCCCGTGGGATTACCGACGTTAAGCGCTGTCGGGCGTGGTCGGCACTTGGATGGGTGACCATCCTGGCCGCCATGCGCTGTTGCCATTTTTCGGGGTGGACTCAGCCTCGTGATGCCAATTGAGGAGCTACTCGACCGAACAGTAGCGGCTTCGGTCAAGAATACCATCACAACTACCGGGAGAGCAGTGTGCTCACCCCACGCCCCTCCTATCCGCATCCTCCTCTGAGGATGACACGGCGGTCGGATGGTCCCGGTAGGCCACTTGTGGCCTGACGATGGAGTGCTTTTTTATTTAATTCGACACGCCCTACAACTAGTCGTTTCACTCAGGACAGCTATGTCACCAGAGAATCTTATCATCCAGTCTTTTCACCCCGAATTTGAATCCCACTCTTGAATCTTTCTTTCACATCCATCATTGCTTCTTCGATTACAGATTGAACAGTATTGGCGGAAGACTACATCCCTTACACCCTTTTTAATCCTATAACTTCTTTCTTGGTCTCCCATTATTTTTACTTTTAGGCTCCTGTGCGTATTGTATAGTGCCTTCCTCATCACAGCTTACCTCTATTTTTCTCATAATTTCGAACATCTTCCATCATATCAAATGCGAACTCTTTTTCCAGCTCGACAAATCCTATGAACGTGTCTCGATTTTACTTCAATCTTGCTTCCATTACCAAGTGCTGTGTCAGAACTGTCTCCTTGGTGCCTTTACGTATCCTAAAGCCACACTGATTGTTATCTAATGGATCCTCAAATTTCTTTTCCGTTCTTAGGCACACAGATCAAAAAAAACTTTTGCATTAGCTCGGTTCCGAGAGTTCCGGAACATGTACAAAAAATTGGAATAGAGATCAATGATCAAGATAAACACCATTTATTCCCTTTTTATTGCACATGAGAAACACACATTGCATGTTGCACCACCATAGAGCGAGATCTTGAGAGGTGGTGGCCCACATTGTTGTACACACCGGTACCTTTAATACCCAGTAGCGCGCTCCCTTCCACTGACGCATGCCTGTTAATCAAGGCACTGTTGGTCCAGATTGACGCACTCCTCAACGGCGATTCGGCGTAGATCCATCAGAGTGGTTGGTGGGTCACGTCGTCCATAATCAGCCCTTTTCAGTCTATCCCAAACATGTTCGATAGGGTTCACGTCTGGAGAACATGCTCGCTACTGTAGTCGAGCGATGTCGTTATCCTGAAGAAATTCATTCACAAGATGCGCACGATGCGGGCGCGAATTGTCGTCCATGGCGACGATTGCCTCGCCAGTATTCTGGCGATATGGTTGAGCTATAGGTCTGAGGATGGCATCTGGTCCCATCTGTACCACTCTGCATGGTGTCGTGGTTGCAAAGATGGACCTCGTCATGGACGTGTGGAGTCAAGTTGTGCGTCATGCAGCCTATTGTCCACAGTTTTAGTCATAACACGAAAAGCATTATTCAACGTGGTGGTGTTGCTGTCAGGGTTCCTTCGAGCCATAATCCGTAGTTAGCGTTCATACACTGCTGTAGTAGCCCTTGGGCTGTCTGAAACAGTTCCTGTCTCTATGTGTCTCCTCCATGTCCGAACAACACCCCTTTGATTCACTCCGAGACGCCTCGACACTTCCCTTGTTGAGAGCCCTTCCTGGCAAAATGCAACAATGCGGACGCGATGGAACCGCGGTATTCACCGTCTAGGAATGGTTGAACTACAGAGAACACGAGCCGTGTACCTCCTTCCCGGTGGAATGGCTGGAACTGATTGGCTGTCGGACGCCCTCCGTCTAATAGGCGCTGCTCATGCATAGTTGTTTACATCTTTTGGCGGATTTAGAGACATCTTTGAACAGTCAGAGGGACTGTGTCTGCGATACAACATAAGCAGTCAACGTCTATCTTCACGAGTTCTGGGAACCGGGGTGATGCAAAACTTTCTTGATGTGTGTATATTATATTGGTCAATAACGTGGAAGAATGAGCTGGGAGATGATTATCCGATAATTCTCGCACTTGTCAGGTATTGCAGTCTACCGAATTCTGTGGGCGATGTTCTTCCGAAAGTATGATGGTATATTGCCCATTTCATGCATTCTTCACACCAACGTGAATAGTCTTTTTGTTGTCACTTCCCTCATCAGTGGAATGTTGTCTGTCCCTTCAGCCTTATTCAATCTTAAGTCTCCCAAAGCTCTTTTAAATTCCGATTCGAATACTGAGGCCCCTCTCTCTTCCTCGTCGACTCCAACTTTTATTCTATCACGCCATCAGATAAGTGTAGCCCCTCATACAGGGTGTTTCAAAAATGACCGGTATATTTGAAACGGCAATAAAAACTAAACGAGCACCGATAGAAATACACCGTTTGTTGAAATATGCTTGGGACAACAGTACATTTTCAGGCAGACAAACTTTCGAAATTACAGTAGTTACAATTTTCAACAACAAATGGCGCTGCGGTCTGGGAAACTCTATAGTACGATATTTTCCACATATCCACCATGCGTAGCAATAATATGGCGTAGTCTCTGAATGAAATTACCCGAAACCTTTGACAACGTGTCTAGCGGAATGGCTTCACATGCAGATGAGATGTACTGCTTCAGCTGTTCTATTGTTTCTGGATTCTGGCGGTACACCT
This sequence comes from Schistocerca nitens, assembly GCF_023898315.1. Classification (NCBI taxonomy): domain Eukaryota; kingdom Metazoa; phylum Arthropoda; class Insecta; order Orthoptera; family Acrididae; genus Schistocerca; species Schistocerca nitens. Next base: position 184,775,580 of record NC_064623.1, read on the forward strand.
GGTCTTTCAAGTGTCCCCACAGAAAGAAGTCACAGGGGTTCATGTCTGGCGAATAGGGAGGCCAATCCACGCCGCCTCCTGTATGTTTCGGATAGCCCAAAGCAATCACACGATCATCGAAATATTCATTCAGGAAATTAAAGACGTCGGCCGTGCGATGTGGCCGGGCACCGTCTTGCATAAACCACGAGGTGTTCGCAGTGTCGTCTAAGGCAGTTTGTACCGCCACAGATTCACGAAGAATGTCCAGATAGCGTGATGCAGTAATCGTTTCGGATCTGAAAAATGGGCCAATGATTCCTTTGGAAGAAATGGCGGCCCAGACCAGTACTTTTTGAGGATGCAGGGACGATGGGACTTCAACATGGGGCTTTTCGGTTCCCCATATGCGCCAGTTCTGTTTATTGACGAAGCCGTCCAGGTAAAAATAAGCTTCGTCAGTAAACCAAATGCTGCCCACATGCATATCGCCGTCATCAATCCTGTGCACTATATCGTTAGCGAATGTCTCTCGTGCAGCAATGGTAGCGGCGCTGAGGGGTTGCCGCGTTTGAATTTTGTATGGATAGAGGTGTAAACTCTGGCGCATGAGACGATACGTGGACGTTGGCGTCATTTGGACCTCAGCTGCAACACGGCGAACGGAAACCCGAGGCCGCTGTTGGATCACCTGCTGCACTAGCTGCGCGTTGCCCTCTGCGGTTGCCGTACGCGGTCGCCCTACCTTTCCAGCACGTTCATCCGTCACGTTCCCAGTCCGTTGAAATTTTTCAAACAGATCCTTTATTGCATCGCTTTTCGGTCCTTTGGTTACATTAAACCTCCGTTGAAAACTTCGTCTTGTTGCAACAACACTGTGTTCTAGGCGGTGGAATTCCAACACCAGAAAAATCCTCTGTTCTAAGGAATAAACCATGTTGTCTACAGCACATTTGCACGTTGTGAACAGCACACGCTTACAGCAGAAAGACGATGTACAGAATGGCGCACCCACAGACTGCGTTGTCTTCTATATCTTTCACATCACTTGCAGCGCCATCTGTTGTTGAAAATTGTAACTACTGTAATTTCGAAAGTTTGTCCGCCTGAAAATGTAGTGTTGTCCCAAGCATATTGCAACAAACGGTGTATTTCTATCGCTGCTCGTTTAGTTTTTATTGCCGTTTCAAATATACCGGTCATTTTTGAAACACCCTGTAGATACTGAGCCGCGCGTGGCTCGTGTTCCCGCCATCATGTATTCTACACCCTGTTTTTAACGTACTTCCGCCTCACTACGTTAATTTAAATTACTACTGTCACTGAGTTGCTGCTTTCCCTGACCGTGAGCGGCGTTAGCAGCGCTCATCGGTATATCCCCTCTCGTAGTATCTTCACTCGACTGCTGTTACTTCCCGGTCGTTGTGTGTCGTAAGCCAGTTCGGGTCGCGAGTTCGTGCTGCCAGTCAGTCGGAACTTGTCTGGAGCGCAGTCCGGACCTGCCAGTCGGGCAGTTGCAATGCGGCACTAGTGCAGTCGGGTTGGAACTGTGAGGTCTGCGTCGACATGGCTCGCCCGACCATCGCCACCACGCATCACTTGAGCCGGGCCACGGCCTTGGTGGATCGTCGGTCGGTCGCCCTAACGGACGACGCGTTTGGGCTCGCCGATCGTTCATGAGTCGGCTATGTGTGTGTGTGTGTGTGTGAGTGTGTGTGTGTGTGTGTGCGTGCATCGACACCCGATTTCTCTTCGTGCGTGCTTAGTTACTGTTGAGTATCGTTCAGGTTTTCGCGCAAGTGTTTGTCAGGTTGTGTGTGTGTGTGTGTTGTTGTTGTTGTTGTGGTCTTCAGTCCTGAGACTGGTTTGATGCAGCTCTCCATGCTACTCTATCCTGTGCAAGCGTATTCATTTCCCAGTACCTACTGCAACCTAGATCCTTCTGAATCTGCTTGGTGTATTCATCCCTTGGTCTCCTTCTACGATTTTTACCCTCCACGCTGCCCTCCAATGCTAAATTTGTGATCCCTTGATGCCTCAGAACATGTCCTACCAACCGATCCCTTCTTCTTGTCAAGTTGTGCCACAAACTCCTCCCCAATTCTATTCAATACCTCCTCATTACTTATGTGATCTACCCATCTAATCTTCAGCATTCTTCTGTAGCACCACATTTCGAAAGCTTCTATTCTCTTCTTGTCCAAACTATTTATCGTCCCTGTTTCACCATATATGGCTACACTCAATACAAATACATTCAGAAACGACTTCCTGACACTTAAATCTATACTCGATGTTAGCAAATTTCTCTTCTTCAAAAGCGCTTTCCTTGTCATTGCCAGTCTACATTTTATATCTTCTCTACTTCGACGATCATCAGTTATTTTACTCCCTAAATAGCAAAACTCCTTTACTACTTTAAGTTTCTGATTTCCTAATCTAATTCGCTCAGCATCACCCGACTTAATTTGACTACATTCCATTATCCTCGTTTTACTTTTGTTGATGTTCATCTTATATCCTCCTTTCAAGACAATGTGCATTCCGTTCAACTGCTCTTCCACGTCCGCCGGCCGGAGTGGCCGTGCGGTTCTAGGCGCTACAGTCTGGAACCGGGCGACCGCTACGGTCGCAGGTTCGAATCCTGCCTCGGGCATGGATGTGTGTGATGTCCTTAGGTTAGTTAGGTTTAATTCTAAGTTCTAGGCGACTGATGACCTCAGAAGTTAAGTCGCATAGTGCTCAGAGCCATTTGAACCATCTTCCAAGTCCTTTGCTGTCTCTGACAGAATTACAATGTCATCGGCGAACCTCAAAGTTTTTATTTCTTCTCCATGGATTTTAATACCTACTCCGAACTTTTCTTTTATTTCCTTTACTGCTTGCTCAATATACAGATTGAATAGCATCGGGGAGAGGCTACAACCCTGTCTCACTCCCTTCCCAACCACTGCTTCCCTTTCATGTCCCTCGACTCTTATAACTGCCATCTGGTTTCTGTAAAAATTGTCATACCCTTTCGCTCCCTGTATTTTACCCCTGCCACCTTTAGAATTTGAAAGAGAATATTCCAGTCAACATTGTCAAAAGCTTTCTCTAAGTCTACAAATGCTAGAAACGTAGGTTTGCCTTTCCTTAATCTTTCTTCTAAGATAAGTCGTAGGGTCAGCATTGCCTCACGTGTTCCAACATTTCTACGGAATCCAAACTGATCTTCCCCGAGGTCGGCTTCTACCAGTTTCTCCATTCGTCTGTAAAGAATTCGTGTTAGTATTTTGCAGCTGTGACTTATTTAACTGATAGTTCGGTAATTATCACATCTGTCAACACCTGCTTTCTTTGGGATTGGAATTATTATATTCTTTGTCAGGTTGCGTGTGTAGTCGGCGTTATTTCCACTGATGACTATTTTAGATGTTGTCGGCATTCTGAGGCAGTCGTTCGGTTGCTGTGGGCCAGGGGAGTTACCTCCGCGCGGTGCAGTCGGCTGTGTCTGCTGGCGATCCCTGCGCAGTGTCGGAGCGTGTGTGGAGCTCTCCGATCACTACGAGCTTTGTGGCTCACCGACCCAGGACGTCAAAGATGAGTGGTGTGTTAAGCACCCAAGCCACGTCCATTCGTCTTGTGTGGTTCCTTTCCGTGGTTCGCTGTTGGGGAGGTTTTCCTGTGAGCAACACCGAGTGTTTGTATTGCTGAAATTTAGACGCCATGCGGTGCAATTAACTATATTGCTTGATAAAATTATAAACAGCAGACCAGTTGCAATGGATAAAGAATTCTTTACCTAGGTTTCGACAAATATAAATTTGTCTTCTTCAGAATGTGGAAATTTTACATTAGTAAGGACTAATGTACCATCGCCGTATTTACAGGGTCTTTCAAAAATGACCGGTATATTTGAAACGGCAATAAAAACTAAACGAGCAGCGATAGAAATACACCGTTTGTTGCAATATGCTTGGGACAACAGTACATTTTCAGGCGGACAAACTTTCGAAATTACAGTAGTTACAATTTTCAACAACAGATGGCGCTGCAAGTGATGTGAAAGATATAGAAGACAACGCAGTCTGTGGGTGCGCCATTCTGTACGTCGTCTTTCTGCTGTAAGCGTGTGCTGTTCACAACGTGCAAGTGTGCTGTAGACAACATGGTTTATTCCTTAGAACAGAGGATTTTTCAGGTGTTGGAATTCCACCGCCTAGAACACAGTGTTGTTGCAACAAGACGAAGTTTTCAACGGAGGTTTAATGGAACCAAAGGACCGAAAAGCGATACAATAAAGGATCTGTTTGAAAAATTTCAACGGACTGGGAACGTGACGGATGAACGTGCTGGAAAGGTAGGGCGACCGCGTACGGCAACCACAGAGGGCAACGCGCAGCTAGTGCAGCAGGTGATCCAACAGCGGCCTCGGGTTTCCGTTCGCCGTGTTGCAGCTGCGGTCCAAATGACGCCAACGTCCACGTATCGTCTCATGCGCCAGAGTTTACACCTCTATCCATACAAAATTCAAAACGCGGCAGCATTTGGTTTACTGACGAAGCTTATTTTTACCTGGACGGCTTCGTCAATAAACAGAACTGGCGCATATGGGGAACCGAAAAGCCCCATGTTGGAGTCCCATCGTCCCTGCATCCTCAAAAAGTACTGGTCTGGGCCGCCATTTCTTCCAAAGGAATCATTGGCCCATTTTTCAGATCCGAAACGATTAGTGCATCACACTATCTGGACATTCTTCGTGAATTTGTGGCGGTACAAACTGCCTTAGACGACACTGCAAACACCTCGTGGTTTATGCAAGATGGTGCCCGGCCACATCGCACGGCCGACGTCTTTAATTTCCTGAATGAATATTTCGATGATCGTGTGATTGCTTTGGGCTATCCGAAACATACAGGAGGCGGCGTGGATTGGCCTCCCTATTCGCCAGACATGAACCCCTGTGACTTCTTTCTGTGGGGACACTTGAAAGACCAGGTGTACCGCCAGAATCCAGAAACAATAGAACAGCTGAAGCAGTACATCTCATCTGCATGTGAAGCCATTCCGCCAGACACGTTGTCAAAGGTTTCGGGTAATTTCATTCAGAGACTACGCCATATTATTGCTACGCATGGTGGATATGTGGAAAATATCGTACTATAGAGTTTCCCAGACCGCAGCGCCATCTGTTGTTGACAATTGTAACTACTGTAATTTCGAAAGTTTGTCTGCCTGAAAATGTACTGTTGTCCCAAGCATATTGCAACAAACGGTGTATTTCTATCGGTGCTCGTTTAGTTTGTATTGCCGTTTCAAATATACCGGTCATTTTTTAAACACCCTGTACAAATGTCGGCGTAGATCCATTTGTCAAAATGAAATATAGCCCTAGAATTAGGGTTTGTCACGTAAATATAAATTAGTACATGGATCTTGCAGACTACTATTCACGTGCACCAGCGGAATTTTCTGCCTTGTGGCCGTTAGTGTTCCCGTTACCTGCCCTGGCCACTAAAGTCATTTCAGGCAGTGTCCTTTGCTCACCTGTTGTCATTGTCCAACACGGTGTGTACTTTTGACAGCTTAATTCATATACGTATTTGATTGTGGATAATTACGTCCGTGACATTTTGTGTTTGAGTTCTCATCTACAGATTGGTGGCAAGCTAGTGGTGTTGTCGGTTGGTCCGTGGCTGTCCACTGGTTGGGTTCCGACGGATCAAGTGTAGTTGGGCTCACCACCTGTCTCGCCTAAGTGAAAGAGGGCAGACCGACCCCTGGAGGCTTCTGAGTGCTGTTGCTCCTACTGTTTTGGCAGCAGTGTTTAATTGTCTGTTTATACTCTATCATAGCCAATGACAAAAGAATAATTCTTGGTTTTACTGTGTTTTATGCAAGTAAGTTCGAATTCCGGCAAGTGGATATTTACTGAAAGGTTATTGCCTTTGTGTTGTCTTTTCTTTTAGTCCGGTTTCAGCTACTTAAAACTTACGGCTTATGGTTGTATTTTTTTAAAATTTTGTAAAATTAATTGTGGGCCTTCAGCCTTGGAACCTTATTCTTAAAATTACCTTTCAAGCTTAAACATTGCGGCTTGGAACCTTATTCCTAAAATTACCTTTCAAGCTTAAACACTGCGGCCGTCTGCCTTTGAAAGGGTATGGTAATTTATTTTAAAATCTTGAAAATTTTATTCTGGGCCCTGGGCCTTCAGCCGTTTGTATTTCATCTTGTTTATGTTTGTCTATCCAACCTTGCCTTGAGGTTTTCAGCCTACCTGTGATATATATATATATATATATATATATATATATATATATATATATATATATATATTATTCAATTTGTAATTGTAACTGCCCGTTTTCAGTCACTTGAAATTTATGTTGTTGATTTTTAAGATTTCTTGTTTGGAGACCTTCAGCCGTGAAAGATTTAGAGTTTGAAACTTGTAAAAGTTCTGCTATGTGCCGCTTTGGTTCTAAATGTGTTATTAAATTATAATAAATTACGATTTTATGGTAAAAGTCAGCCCAAACGTATTTGGCCCTTACCACAATCCTAATCACCTGTTCTGCCCAGCGGGTTTAGTGGGCGTTTCAGTTATCTTCAATGTACTCTTTCCACCTATCCGCTTTCTTCATTGCATTTAACAATGGAATTCTCATTGAACTCTTAGTGATGTTACCGCTCTTACTTTTAATTTCACTTCCTTATATGCTGAATCCGTCCTTGCGACAATCATTCCTTTATCGGTTCCTTCGCATTTTTCAACCAGTTACCTTGCTTTAGATTCCCTGCACGTCCTGTTTATTTCACTCCCAAGTGTCCTGCGTTTCTGTATTTCTGAATTTCGTTAAACATTTCTGTACTTCTTTCTTTTGTCGATCAGCTGAAGTATTTCATCTGTTATTCATGGTTTCTACGCAGTTGTATTCCCTGTACCTACGGTTTTCTTTCCGATTTCTGTGAATACCCTCTGTAGAGGCGTCTATTCCTCTTCAACTGTACTGCCTCTTGAGCGATTCATTATCGCAGTGTCTATAGCCTCAGAGAACTTCAAACGTATCTCTTCAGTTCTTAGTACTTTCACATCCGAAGCCACATCTAAGTGCAGTAATAGCTCACGGATATCTCATGATGAATAAATTCAGAAACGTGTCATATATGCCTCGCCTGGTTTTTGACTTTTGCCAATGCGACCCAGTCAACATGAATTGAGAGCTACTGATAACAATAGCTGCCTGCTTCAAATGGTTCAAATGGCTCTGAGCACTATGGGACTCAACTTCTGAGGTCATTAGTCCCCTAGAACTTAGAACTAGTTAAACCTAACTAACCTAAGGACATCACAAACATCCATGCCCGAGGCAGGATTCGAACCTGCGACCGTAGCGGTCTTGCGGTTCCACACTGCAGCGCCTTTAACCGCACGGCCAGCTGCCTGCTTCCTTTATAGCTTTAAATCACATTTGTAGAGTATTATTGAAATTTAAACTTTCTCGAAAATCTTTAAGTCCCTGGCACCGACATCTTGGTAGCGTCAGTATCAATAGCAGGCAAAAATGAACGAAATTCTCGATTCCCGAAATTTATTCAATCTCTATATACATAGTCAAGTTTGTACGGAACCGTCAGCGCGCAAGTCCTACTCGCATCTAGCCCATTTTCTCTTATAACTCCTTCTTGATTCTCATATTTTGGAATTTCTCCTAGTATCGGATATGAACGTATTGCTTACCCGTTTTTCATTGCTGGTATGGTAATCCTTATTCTTGCATTATTGGTCCTTTTTCATGGTAACAGGACTCAGGCCGAAGGACTCAGGTTCTAGATTTGGTCTTGATTTGCGACCTATTCTGGAGGACCTTCTCACAATCTTTCTACACTACATTCTCGGTTTTACTAATAATTTGCACACGAGTACTTCGTTGATCTGTTTTCATCCAATGTTGTAATCTTTACACTTTATTACAGTATATCTTCTCTTTCTCTCCAGTTCTTCAACTATGTTTCTCTTCTATTTTAGCTATTTTTTTCTAGCCTGCTCTGTTTCTCTAAGCAATGTTATTCAGTCCTCGGTACATCTTTCTGGCATCTTCATTGCTCTTGAATTTTCTTCTCTTCATCTTCGAAATCCTTTCTGTGTCACCTTTCGCCTTTTTGCCTTTTTTCCATATACATATCCTACACTTTTCTGCCCAGCTTTTTTCTATCGGCATATTCCAATACTCGCTGACATTATCAGGTGGTTTTTTATTCCGTAACCTGTTAGTAAACTCAAGTGATTGCATTTCCGCAATTATTTCTTTCACAGATCTTATCTTCTTTAGGTCCCACTTCTTCAGCATAGCAGCCGTTTTCATTGTTATTTCTATTTCTGCCATAAGCAAGTTGTGGTCGCTGTTAATATCTGCCCTTCTTAGTTCCATTTCTGTACCTTTGTTCCACCGGTATAATGTCAGTTTCTATTTTGTGTTGATCCCCTTGTGATTTCCGAGTGTAGATCCTCCTCCTGTTGTTTTTGACCCACTAAACTGCTGACTGTCTTTCCCTGCAAAAGTCAATAAGCCGTTCTGTTATTACTTCTTCCACATCTGTCACTGCCTGATATGGTTCCTTCGTTCCTTTCAGCTACGGCATTCGAATCGCCCATTACTATTGTGCAGCATTCTTCATTATCATCCTTTATTTTCTGTACTGATTTGCTTTTTTTCTCTGCGATTTCGTCTTAATGTTCTGGAGTTTGATTATATACCTGGATAATCCTATTTCTTTGTAGCCCTTTCAGCCGTACACGAAGATCTCTGACACTTGTGTCGGCTACATTCTCTGCAAGTTTAGTCAGTTCCTTTGTCATGATCACTCCTGTTCCATTCCTTCATTTTATTTGTTCTCCTGAGTAGTGCATTATGTGTTATCTGACTGCAAACATCCGTGTTCCGCCATCGAACGCTGAAACTCCTACTAGATTCTACCTCTCTTTTAAGGATTTGTAGTTTTCCTGCTTGTAAAAGTGTTCTGATGATTCGGATACCAAAGTATGTTTTGATATTGTTCTTCCTTTCAATTAGTCTCTCCTTCCCAACCGCTCACCCCCACATGCCTCTCAGAGATCCTAGTAGGCGACTATTTTACCTCCGGATATTGATTTGATGTACTTCGCATATAAAAGAGAAACTACAATACGCAGTGAGAATAATCTGTAGTATTGTATCATTCCCTTCCGCATTTCTGGAGGCCGCCAATAACACTGGGTACAGACACCTGCAACAGCTGCTCGGTCTGGGTCAGCAGGTCAGGCACTGCATTGCTAGTTGGTCCGTAAGAGGTCACTCATTTCCCTCCTAGCACCCTTATCTGGGAGGCATTTCCCGACCTGTCAACTGGGGGTGCACCCTCTTGAGTTACACGCAGCCCTGACTGACTTCTTGAGTACAGTAAATTTAAAAGGTCGGATCGCTTCGTGATGATGCCACATTACATATAGTCACTGCTGCAAGTTGATGGAAAACAATTTTTGAAATATTCAAGTAAACAGTAACACAAAAGAACTGTAAGGTGTGTTGTACTTCCAGAAGTAGCGACACATAAGCCGTGAACATTTAAGCCATCCAGTAAGTAAAAATATTATCGCTCAGACAACAATTCACAAACGCAATGCCGGCGTAGGTGGTCGTGCGGTTCTAGGCGCTTCAGTCTGGAACCGCGAAACCGCTACGGTCGCAGGTTCGAATCCTGCCTCTGGCATGGATGTGTGTGATGTCCTTAGGTTAGTTAGGTTTAAGTAGTTCTACGTTCTAGGGGACTGATGACCTCAGATGTTAAGTCCCATACTGCTCAGAGCCATTTGAACCATTTCTTAGAAACGCAATGTGAACCGTAATGTTAAAAAAAATAGTGACCCGCCCACACACTTAATCTATCGCAACTGAAACTGGATTTTGCGTAAATGTCATTTAAATATTAAGCAGTAAATACTCATCCATCCAGAAACGGCTCAAGAATTTAATGTCTGTCTTCTGCTTGTAGAGTGCAACAGTGTTTCCTCAGTAGATGTGGAAGTCGTAGGATACTCTTAGCAGTGCCAGTTGTGTTGACAGTTCGAGCGGCGCGGTCTTTTGCCCGATGAATTCGTAGCAGTTCTGAAGCGAATACCGTGAAGTGTTTCCTTCAGTTTAGAAATCGAGTTGAACTCACGACGGCTTAAGTCAGGGGAGTGCAGTAGGTGGTATAGCGCTTAGCAGCCCCATCAAACAAATCAGTAACAGCTTGCACTGTACGTGCTCGAGCATTGCCCTGCAAAATGATGGTCAGGTGCTGCAGAAAGTGGTCGTAGGTTGTGTTCCAAAAATGAACAGCACTGAGACAGAAGTGATGACACTTTCTGCAGGACCTGACCATCCCTTTGCAGGACAAAGATGAAGCACATACAGTGCAAGCTGTTACTGATTTGTTTGACTGATGGGGCTGCTAAGTGCTATACCACCTACTGCACTCCCCTGACTTACGCCGTCGTGAGCTCAACTCGATTTCTAAACTGAAGGAATCACTTCAGGGCTTTCGCTTCAGAACTGTTACGAATTCGTCGGGCAATAGACCGCGCTGCTCCAACTGTGAACTCAACTGGCACTGCTAAGAGTATCCTACGACTTCCACATGGCTGGCAACGGGCTATACACAATTCTGGTTATAACAATACTGTTCCGCTTGTTATACCGGCATGCAGTTCACCTAGTGACGACAAGGTTTATTTCTGTCACAAGGCAGCCACGTATAACACTACTGTGGAAGTAAATTTGCCAAATATGGCCTAAACTTGCTGTAAATGTCACTCTCTGAGATGAGTTTAGAAAATTGACCGAGTTTACCTAACGCAAAAATTGGTACCGAGCCTTCAAAAAAAAAAATTGTTCAAATAGCTCTGAGCACGATGGGACTTAACATCTGAGGTCATCAGTCCCCTAGAACTTAGAACTACTTAAACCTAACTAACACAAGGACATCACACACATCCATGCCCGAGGCAGGATTCGAACCTGCGACCGTAGCGGTCCCAGACTGAAGCGCCTAGAACCGCATCGAGCCTTCATTTCGTATTAATAGCTGTAGGTAGACAGCAGAAGGAAATAATTTTGTAAGAAGTAACAGCAACTAATTACTGTTAAATGAAATAGTTATACGGTCTCCAGCCTAATTAGGCAAAATAATGTAAAAACATTATTTATAAAGAACCTATTTTTCCTAATTGAAAAGGAACTTTCATTAAATACTGTTCTGTGAAGTGCAATGAACACACCCAAATGGACAAACTACACAGTGAATAGCAGCAGTTGTCAGTTTAGCAGTAAAATAATCACAAGATTTGCAAATGAGCCCTTTCTACCGGCCTGAGTGGCCGAGCGGTTTTAGGCACTACAGTCTGGAGCCGCGCGACCGCTACGGTCGCAGGTTCGGATCCTGCCTCGGGCAGTAATTTAATTATTACTTTTGCGTTTAAGTAATATAGTCTAAACTTGCTCTTCACAACCCACACAAGTCCAGATAGCACATGATAATAGTGAACTACAATTAATACACATATTTACTATACAAAACCAATAAGGAGACACAGCATACAAACCTTCTACCTTTGCTTCTCTGTAATCACTTCAAGATTCATTAACCAGAAACTTACTAATCTGATTTATCCTTTTTATTATGATTGAAAAGAAATGGGGTCCCAGAAACTATTCCTTTCTTTGTAACAACAAAACTACGCACACTTCCAAAATTATGTAGCATTAAGGTAGAAATGGATTACTCTTTCATTTGAGACCATTAATTTTGTACTATTTGCCCTGACAAAACCTCTACAAAATCAGAAATAATCTCCAGTAAACTTTTACTTCAAACAACCTCAAGACAAAGTGTTTTATCACACCACATGTGAAGCAAGTAGTTTTTTGAAACAACTTTAAAGCAACAAACATTAGAACACCTTTGTTTTTCAAGTAATGCTCTTTCCTAAACTGATATTCAAGTTCATTTTCTATTTAATTTCGAAATACTCAAACATAAATAGTCTCTTTTATATGTATGAAAAACATGTAAACTTTACCCTGCACAGTAAGAGTACTGGCGTAACTTTGCTACACATCAATAAAATGCACTGTAAAACTGTTAATGATTTATACGCAAAGGACACCTTCGGACTTTGTCACTTAAAGCAGAGGATCCTACTTGGACAAATGCATAGGATGGACACATTGTTCAAACACATTTTCAACATTAGGATTATATTTTCACAGAACCAAACACAACGTTACTGGCTCATGCAGAAATACGGTTCTGACCTTTCGTATGTGTGACGAAGTGGTTTCACAATCGTGGTGGCGAGCATATGGAGGCTAAGTGGTGTTTCCATTGGCAGTAATTAGCTCTATTTACCTTTCCTTGGCGTTGTTAATATCATTTTTAGAGCTTTTCCCAAATCTAGAGCACCATTTTACAGCCGCATATTAAATCCAAGCCCATCCCATTCCACTTGTAATACTATAAGCCTTACTCGGCACCTGCACTGTTTACTCATCTGTTACTTTCTACCCACTGACTGCTGTGCCCTATCACTTGCCGCCCACATTGAGAGCCACATCCACCTTTTCCCAACGCGCCAACTCACTTCCGTTGCAAAGGGGAACCACTTTGGGTTCCTCTTTGTACAACACAAAGTCCCTATGTATGAACCAGTTATTACAAAGTTACCAGCAAACAAATTTTTAAAAATGTCACTATTTAAACATATTAAGAAGTCAACACAAATATACATCATTAAATACCATTTCCCTCCAAATAATGCAAAGAACTTAACTTGCAAAGAGTAAACATTTCACACTACCTTTCCAATTCTATACAGTAGATCAAAGATATTTCATAATAGAGAATATACACTTGACATTCTGCAGAATTGATCAGTACAACTAATTAACAATGTTGGTTGTAGTGTTACGTGATGACTACTGTGAAGGTCAGTAAAACTTTGAAGCATGTATCTATTTTGAACGAGCTGCAAATAAATAGTTGCCACTATTAAAGTTCCAACTCCGGTATGTCACAACCAAAGACGATGACACAGTTGAAACAGCTCCACGGAAGATGGTGCAACAGGACAGCAGGAGTCGATATCTTGAAAGTAAACTTTTCAATACAATACACACACACACACACACACACACACACACACACACATATATATATATACGCATGAAAGCACTATGTTTAGGACGGGTGGTAGGGACAGAGCATCGAGTGACATTATACTGAGTGCACTATCCGAAAATTACCTCGAGCAATTAAACAGAGAACCGACTCGTGGAGATAACATCTTGGACCTACTGATAACAAACAGACCCGAACTTTTCGACTCTGTAAGTGCAGAACACGGAATCAGTGATCATAAGGCCGTTGTAGCATCCCTGAATATGGAAGTTAATAGGAATATAAAAAAAGGGAGGAAGGTTTATCTGTTTAGCAAGAGTAATAGAAGGCAGATTTCAGACCACCTAACAGATCAAAACGAAAATTTCTGTTCCGACACTGACAATGTTGAGGGTTTATGGAAAAAGTTCAAGGCAATCGTAAAATGCGTTTTAGACAGGTACGTGCCGAGTAAAACTGTGAGGGACGGGAAAAACCCACCGTGGTACAACAACAAAGTTAGGAAACTACTGCGAAAGCAAAGAGAGCTTCACTCCAAGTTTAAATGCAGCCAAAACCTCTCAGACAAACAGAAGCTAAGCGATGTCAAAGTTAGCGTAAGGAGGGCTATGCGAGAAGCGTTCAGTGAATTCGAAAGTAAAATTCTATGTACAGACTTGACAGAAAATCCTAGGAAGTTCTGGTCTTACGTTAAATCAGTAAGTGGCTCGAAACAGCATATCCAGACACTCCGGGATGATGATGGCATTGAAACAGAGGATGACACGCGTAAAGCTCAAATACTAACACCTTTTTCCAAAGCTGTTTCACAGAGGAAGACCGCACTGCAGTTCCTTCTCTAAATCCTCGCACAAACGAAAAAATGGCTGACATCGAAATAAGTGTCCAAGGAATAGAAAAGCAACTGGAATCACTCAACAGAGGAAAGTCCACTGGACCTGACGGGATACCAATTCGATTCTACACAGAGTACGCGAAAGAACTTGCCCCCCTTCTAACAGCCGTGTACCGCAAGTCTCTAGAGGAACGGAGGGTTCCAAATGATTGGAAAAGAGCACAGGTAGTCCCAGTCTTCAAGAAGGGTCGTCGAGCAGATGCGCAAAACTATAGACCTATATCTCTGACGTCGATCTGTTGTAGAATTTTAGAACATGTTTTTTGCTCGAGTATCATGTCGTTTTTGGAAACCCAGAATCTACTATGTAGGAATCAACATGGATTCCGGAAACAGCGATCGTGTGAGACCCAACTCGCGTTATTTGTTCATGAGACCCAGAAAATATTAGATACAGGCTCCCAGGTAGATGCCATTTTCCTTGACTTCCGGAGGGCGTTCGATACAGTTCCGCACTGTCGCCTGATAAACAAAGCAAGAGCCTACGGAATATCAGACCAGCTGTGTGGCTGGATTGAAGATTTTTTAGCAAACAGAACACAGCATGTTGTTATCAATGGAGAGACGTCTACAGACGTTAAGGTAACCTCTGGCGTGCCACAGGGGAGTGTTATGGGACCATTGCTTTTCACAATATATATAAATGACCTAGTAGATAGTGTCGGAAGTTCCATGCGGCTTTTCGCGGATGATGCTGTAGTATACAGAGAAGTTGCAGCATTAGAAAATTGTAGCGAAATGCAGGAAGATCTGCAGCAGATAGGCACTTGGTGCAGGGAGTGGCAACTGTCCCTTAACATAGACAAATGTAATGTATTGCGAATACATAGAAAGAAGGATCCTTTATTGTATGATTATATGATAGCGGAACAAACACTGGTAGCAGTTACTTCTGTAAAATATCTGGGAGTATGCGTGCGGAACGATTTGAAGTGGAATGATCATATAAAATTAATTGTTGGTAAGGCGGGTACCGGGTTGAGATTCATTGGGAGAGTGCTTAGAAAATGTAGTCCATCAACAAAGGAGGTGGCTTACAAAACACTCGTTCGACCTATACTTGAGTATTGCTCATCAGTGTGGGATCCGTGCCAGGTCGGGTTGACGGAGGAGATAGAGAAGATCCAAAGAAGAGCGGCGCGTTTCGTCACAGGGTTATTTGGTAACCGTGATAGCGTTACGGAGATGTTTAATAAACTCAAGTGGCAGACTCTGCAAGAGAGGCGCTCTGCATCGCGGTGTAGCTTGCTCGCCAGGTTTCGAGAGGGTGCGTTTCTGGATGAGGTATCGAGTATATTGCTTCCCCCTACTTATACCTCCCGAGGAGATCACGAATGTAAAATTAGAGAGATTAGAGCGCGCACGGAGGCTTTCAGACAGTCGTTCTTCCCGCGAACCATACGCGACTGGAACAGGAAAGGGAGGTAATGACAGTGGCACGTAAAGTGCCCTCCGCCACACACCGTTGGGTGGCTTGCGGAGTATGAATGTAGATGTAGATGTAGATGTATGTATTATTATTTGTAAGGTTCTGTGCACTTTGGAAGCACAATGGAACCCCAAATTAACATTTTCAAATTTAAGTTTTTCGTATTACTTCTTAAAACACATGCAGCTTGCATGCTTATCGTAATATGCAAGTATCACAGACTTAATGCACGTTGATCCTTACAAAGAAGAAGACAACAACCAGCCACAATTAATACTGTTATTTATTGATTTAAGTAAATAGCTCCGTAACCTGTTTCGAACTGACATGTTGACCATCAGATATCTGTTCACGAGATTTGCAAGATACACCTTACACAATCGTCAGTTTTCGATTATTATTCTTCCACTGTGGCGAAATATTCTTGGTGTGTTGATGCCCTACGGTAGAAAACAGTGTTAGAAGCGCCCTGTGTGAACACAATTAACCTCCAAACGATGAAATACATAATAAACAAATGTGTGAGGTTATGTGGTTATGGTACGTACATCGAAAATTCCGCGTGATTTGGTTGCGAAGTTGCAGGATTGTGCTTTTCAAATATATTTTAGACAAAATAGCATATGACAGACTTATTGACAGATCTGAGAAAAATTAAATTTTACTATTTCTCGAAATATTTAAGTTTTTGTACACTTTGCAACCTCTGTTCGACCCTCAAATTAAATATTTCTACACCTAAACTGCGTGTTTAACTGATAAAAATACAGTTCTCTTACTGGCCGCGTTTAATTCATCTAGAGCCATACTGAAAGCATAAAATAAACTATGAGTAACCAAAGTAAACAATGCCAACGTCAGAAAAAGTAGGTCACCATACATCTTGGAATGCATTTAGCACACCAAAACGATCAGAATACCTACCGCTACCATAATACAAAACGTTGTCATTTCCGCTTTTACACAGTTGAAAACTGCATTCCCTCTGTATGTATGTAGCACGGTCCAGTCAATTTAATGCCGACATATACTTGCAGTAGCCACAGACGGCATCTGACAGCCGTAGCATGGGAGGGTATATAAGGCATGTCAGGTGGACGCAGAAAATGGCGCTGTCGTCATAATGCGAAAATGGAGTGATTAATTCGTCGTCCAAAAGGGCATGATCTTCGGCTTTTGGACAAAGAGTAGAAGCATTTCTGAAATGGTTAATGTATACTATTGGCCATGAAAATTGATACACCAAGAAGAAATGCTGATGATAAATGGGGATTCATTGGACAAATATATTATACTAGAACTGAGATGTGACTGCATTTTCACGCAATTTGGGTGCATAGATCCTCAGAAATCACTACCCAGAACAACCACTTCTGGCCGTAATAACGGCGTCGATACGCCTGGGCATTGAGTCAAACACACCTTGGATGGCGTGTACAAGTACTGCTGCCCATGCAGCTTCAACACGATACCACAGTTCATCAAGAGTAGTCACTGGCGTATTGTGACGAGCAAGTTGCTCGGCCAGCATTGACCAGATGTTTTCAATTGGTGAGAGATCTGGAGAATGTGCTGGCCAGGGCAGCAGTCGAACTTTTTCTGTATCCGGAAAGGCCCGTACAGGACCTGCAACATGCGTTCGTGCATTATCCTGCTGAAATGTAGGGTTTCGCAGGGATCGAAAGGAAGGGTAGAGCCACGGGTCGTAACACATCTGAAATGTAACGTCCAATATTCAAAGTGCCGTCAACGCGAACGAGAGGTGATTGAGACGTGTAACCAATGGCACCCTATACCATCACGTCGGGTGATACGCCACTATGGCGATGACGAATACACGCTTCCCATGTGCGTTCACTGCGATGTCGCCAAACACGAATGCGAACATCATGATGCTGTAAACAGAACCTGGATTCATCCGAAAAAGTGACGTTTTGCCATTCGTGCAACCAGGTTCGTCGTTCAGTACACCATCGCAGGCGCTCCTGTCTGTGATGCAGCGTCAAGGGTAACAGCAGCCATCGTCTCCGTGCTGATAGTCCATGCTGCTGCAAACGTTGTCGAACTGTTCGTGCAGATGGTTGTTGTCTTGCAAACGTCCCCATCTGTTGACTCAGGGATCGAGACGTGGCTGCACGATCCGTTACAGCCATGCGGATAAGATGCCTGTCATCTCGACTGCTAGTGATACGAGGACGTTGGGATCCAGCACGGAGTTCCGTATTGCCCTCCTGAACCCACCGATTCCACTTTCTGCTAGCAGTCATTGGATCTCGACCAACGTGAGCAGCAATGTCACGATACGATAAACCGCAATCGCGATAGGCTACAATCCGACTCATTTCTCCTCCTTAGACGAGGCATCACAACAAGTTTTCACCAGGCAACGCCGGTCAACTGCTGTTTGTGTATGAGAAATCGGTTGGAAACTTTGCTCATGTCAGCACGTTGTACGTGTCGCCACCGGCGCCAGCCTTGTGTGAATGCTCTAAAAAGCTAATCATTTGCATATCACAGCATCTTCTTGCTGTCGGTTAAATTTCGCGTCTGTAGCACGTCATCTTCGTGATGTAGCAATTTTAATGGCCAGTAGTGTATCATTTAATTCTAGCAAAAGCTGCATGGTCATGAACGGTAACTGTTCTTTCGGGAACAGATAAACCTTCATATATAGTTAAAATAGGGCTTCCTGGCCATTGACCTTGTGCGAACGCACACGCTATGCCCTAACTCTTAAGGGACTTGGTAGATTAATCTGCCACGAGTAAGGAGTATGATGGGCAAACATCTATTAGGCGCACTACGAATGTAGTGGTGTGGATATGTTGGGAATGTGGGTCTCACGGGGAGCGTGCAAGGGATAAGTCTCTGCAGGCGCACTATCCTCTGTGCCCTCGGTGGCTCAGATGGATAGAGCGTCTGCCATGTAAGCAGGAGATCCCCAGTTCGAGTCCCGGTCGGAGCACACATTTTCAACATGTCCCTAATGAAGTATATCAACGCTAGGTTGCAGCTAGCGTGTCCATTTAATTATCATTTCATTTTAGTGAAACGTCCTTTCGAATGTGAAGGCGATCCTACCATCCATAACAACCCACACATGTGGTGAACAAAAGCTGACAGGAGGATTCCAGAAGCAAGGGTGAGATGTACTAGAGGAGGGTTTGAGCGAACAAAGGCGGCGTGCGGTAGGTTTGGCGTGGAGCAGCTACCGGCTACCAGCTAGCAGCTACCGCGCAGACGGTTGCACGGGTCGCGGAGCTGGCGTGACCTGCGGGCCGCGCACGGACACGCGATCCTGACGATGCCGGCCGGCGATAGCGCCGAAACTGCTCGACGCTTTTTGTTTGCTTTTTACTCGCCGATCGATACGCAAGCTCTGCGCGACTTTAAGGTCGGCTGCGGAACTAAACTACGTCGAAACAAAGAGTGTGTGTGTGTGTGCGTGTGTGTGTGTAGCAAAGCGTGAATACGAGTTACCCAAGCTGCGAGACCCCACAGAGATAAGAAATATAGGTCTAGTATGTTTTCTTCGTATAAATGTTAATTCTCAATTCACGTAGCGCCCACGCATTCATCTACATTATGCCCCTTTATGGAAGAGATCTCTGATAACTCACGTTTCTCAGAGTATTGTTACTAATGATAAAGGAAACTCCGCGTTGGTATGTTGCTACGAGGTGCATTCAAGTTCTAAGGCCTCCGGTTTTTTTTCTAATTAACTACTCACCCGAAATCGATGAAACTGGCGTTACTTCTCGACGTAATCGCCCTGCAGACGTACACATTTTTCACAAAGCTGACGCCATGATTCCATGGCAGCGGCGAAGGCTTCTTTAGGAGTCTGTTTTGACAACTGGAAAATCGCTGAGGCAATAGCAGCACGGCTGGTGAATGTGCGGCCACGGAGAGTGTCTTTCATTGTTGTAAAAAGCCAAAAGTTACTAGGATCCAGGTCAGGTGAATAGGGAGCATGAGGAATCACTTCAAAGTTGTTATCACGAAGAAACTGTTGCGTGACGTTAGCTCGATGTGCGGGTGCGTTGTCTTGGTGAAACAACACACGCGCAGCCCTTCCCGGACGTTTTTGTTGCAGTGCAGGAAGGAATTTGTTCTTCAAAACATTTTCGTAGGATGCACCTGTTACCGTAGTGCCCTTTGGAACGCAATGGGTAAGGATTACGCCCTCGCTGTCCCAGAACACGGACACCATCATTTTTTCAGCACTGGCGGTTACCCGAAATTTTTTTGGTAGCGGTGAATCTGTGCTTCCATTGAGCTGACTGGCGCTTTGTTTCTGGATTGAAAAATGGCGTCCACGTCTCATCCATTGTCACAACCGACGAAAAGAAAGTCCCATTCATGCGGTCGTTGCGCGTCAACATTGCTCGGCAACATGCCACACGGGCAGCCGTGTGGTCGTCCGTCAGCATTCGTGGCACCCACCTGGATGACACTTTTCGCATTTTCAGGTCGTCATGCTGGATTGTGTGCACAGAACCCACAGAAATGCCAACTCTGGAGGCGATCTGTTCAACAGTCATTCAGCGATCCCCCAAAACAATTCTCTGCACTTTCTGGATCGTGTCGTCAGACCGGCTTGTGCGAGCCCGAGGTTGTTTCGGTTTGTTGTCACACTATGTTCTGACTTCATTAAACTGTCACACCCACGAACGCACTTTCGACACATCGATAGCACCATCACGACATGTCTCCTTCAACTGTCGATGAATTTCAATTGGTTTCACACCACGCAAATTCAGAAAACGAATGATTGCACGCTGTTCAAGTAAGGAAAACGTCGACATTTTAAGTATTTAAAACAGTTCTCATTCTCGCCGCTGGCGGTAAAATTCCATCTGCCGTACGGTGCTGCCATCTCTGGGACGTATTGACAATGAACGCGGCCTCATTTTAAAACAATGCGCATGTTTCTATCTCTTTCCAGTCCGGAGAAAAAAAATCGGAGGCCTTAGAACTTGAATGCACCTCGTAGAACGGTGTCCATTGAACTGATTAGAAGGTTGCCTAGAAAGTTATCAATTAAAGCATTTTCTGTCAGGAAGAACCTTCTAATCGGTACTCCTCTCAGCTGTACGAGTTGATTCGTGACTTCCTGTCAGAGGTCACGGTTCGTATAAAACATGGCCATGGACTAAACTAATAATGTGCGTATGGCATTGATGGCCGGGAGACCCCCCGCGGGGCGGTTCGGCCGCCGTTCCACAAGTTTAACGCTACTACGGCGACTTGTGAATGAATGAGGATGAAATGATGATGAAAGACACACAACACCCAGTCATCTCGAGGCAGAGAAAAATCGCTGACCCCGCCGGGAATCGAACGCAGGACCCCGAGCGCGGGAAGCGAGGAAGCTACAGCCAGACCACGAGCCGCGGACATGGAATGATATAGAAAAACAGAACTCATATCTTGCATTTCGCAAGGGCGTGTTACACGCCCTATGGTGATCTTAATCTGCACAAACGATTTCGAAGTCGAACTGAGAAGGCCTCTTAGATCGTTCGCGGATAACGGTGTCGTTCAGGACTCAGTACTTCTGCGCGTTCGCGAAAAGTTGTGACTGAGCCCCGAAACAATTAAAAAAAAGACCGCCACATGAGTATTAAAAAATCTCCGTTAAATCTAGGTCACACCATAGATCATCAAATTTAAAGGTTGTCGATTCAAGAAAATACCTAGGGTTTGCAATCACGAACGACTTACTTTAAACGAGTACACAAAAATACACTACTGGACATTAAAATTGCTACACCACGAAGATGTCGTGCTGCAGACGCGAAATTTAACCGACAGGAAGATGATGCTGTGATAGGCAAATGATTAGCTTATCAGAGCATCCACACAAGGTTGGCGCCGGTGGCGACACCTACAACGTGCTGACATGAGGAAAGTTTCCAGCCGATTTCTCTTACACAAACAGCAGTTGACCGGCGTTGTCTGGTGAAACGTTGTTGTGATGCCTCGTGTAAGGAGGAAAAATGCGTACCATCAAGTTTCTTACTTTGATACAGGTCGGATTGTAATCTATCGCGATTGCGGTTTATCGCATCGCGACATTGCTGCTCGCGTAGGCCGAGATCCAATGACTGTTAGCAGAATATGGAATCGGTGGGTTCAGGAGGGTAATACGGAACTCCGTGCTGGATCCCAACGGCCTCGTATCAGTAGCAGTCGAGGTGACAGGCATCTTATCCGCATGGCTGTAACGGATCGTGCAGCCACGTCTCGATCCCTGAGTCAACAGATGGGGACGTTTGCATGACAACAACCATCTGCAGGAACAGTTCGACGACGTATGCAGCAGCATGGACTATCAGCTCGGAGAACATGGCTGGGGTTACCCTTGACGCTGCATCACAGACAGGAGCGCCTGCGATGGTGTACTCAACGACGAACCTGGCTGCACGAATGGCAAAACGTCATTTTTTTCGGATGAATCCAGGTTCTGTTTACAGCATCATGATGGTCGCATCCGTGTTTGGCGACATCGGGGTGAACGCAGATTGGAAGCGTGTATTTGTCATCGCCATACTGGCGTATCACCCGGCGTGATGGTATGGGGTGCCATTGGTTACACGTCTCGGTCACCTCTTGTTCGCGTTGATGACAGTTTGAACAGTGGACGTTACATTTCAGATGTGTTACGACCCGTGGCTCTACTCTTCCATTCGATCCCTGCGAAACCCTACATTTCAGCAGGATAATGCACGACCGCATCTTGCAGGTCGTGTACGGGCCTTTCCGGATACAGAAAGAGTTCGACTGCTGCCCTGGCCAGCACATTCCCCAGATCTCTCACCAATTGAAAACATCTGGTCAATGGTGGCCGAGCATCTGGCTCGTCACAGTATGCCAGTCACTACTCTTGATGAACTGTGGTATCGTGTTGGAGCTGCATGGGCAGCTGTACCTGTACACGCCATCCAAGCTCTGTTTGACTCAATGCCCAGGAGTATCAAGGCCGTTATTACGGCCAGACGTGGTTGTTCTTGCTACTGATTTCTCATTATCTACGCACCCAAATTGCGTGAAAATGAAATCACATGTCAGTTCTAGTATAATATATTTGCCCAATGAATACCCGTTTATCATATGTGTTTCTTCTTAAATTCTGTTTTAGTGGCAGGACACCCCAGAGTTACATTTCTACTAAATAGATTGCCTAAACTGCACTTTTCTGTCCTTCTCTGGGGTCTTGCTGCTCAGTATGGTATCCTTACGAGTGAAGACTGGAAGACTACATTTAAAAATGAAATGAGAATTTAATCAAGACGGTAAGCTGTCGACAGGCGTTGACATACATCAACGGGGACAGTTGAAAAAATGTGTGCCCCGTCGGAACTCGAACCTGGGATCTCCTGCTTAAATGGCAGACGCTCTAGCCATATTTTTTTTTTTTTTTTCGATATAGATGGTTGATTTTGGGGAAGGAGACCAGACAGCGGGGTCATCAGTCTCATCGGATTAGGGAAGGATGGGGAAGGAAGTCAGCCGTGCCCTTTCAGAGGAACCATCCCGGCATTTATTTGGAGTGATTTAGGGAAATCACGGAAAACCTAAATCTGGATGGGCGGATGCGGGATTGAACCGTCGTCCTCCCGAATGCGAGTCCAGTGTCTAACCACTGCGCCACCTCGCTCGGTTTTTCGATATAGATCCTTGAGTTTGGTCTGGGTGGACGCCACGATAGATCCCTTCAAGTTGATCGTTGTTTCCTTTACTCAGTTTTCTTTATTACAGGGGGCGAGCAACCCTCTGACCGAACACGATGATGGTTCAAATGGCTCTGAGCACTATGGGACTTAACTTCTTTGGTCATTAGTCCCCTAGAACTTAGAACTACTTAAACCTAACTAACCTAAGGACATCACACACATCCATGCCCGAGGCAGGATTCGAATCTGCGACCGTATCGGTCGCGCAGTTCCAAACTGTAACGCCTAGAACTGCTCGGCCACCCCGTCCGGCCGAACACGATGAGCTACCGTGTCGGCATGCCGTCTGAGACACCGAGGACACAGAGGACAGCCCGACTGCAGTGACTTATCCCTTGCACGCTGCCCGTGAGACACACATTCCCAACTTCCACACACTACAGTCGTAGTGCCACTGCCCTTTACACTCTTTACCCGCGGCATACAACCTTACCGAGTCCCGTAAGAGTTCGGGCAGTGCGTGTGTATCCAGCACAGAAGAAGAAGGTCAATGGCTGGTTAGCCTTGACCATGTGAAGATGTTATCTGTTCTTTCGGACATGTCCGTAGGAACAGATATCATCTTCATACACATTTAGAAAGGTTGAAGGAGGACAGATCGCTTTCTACGAGGGGTGCTTAATAAATAGTGCAGCACTTTTTCTTTCTCGGTCAATTGTGGTAGAAGAAATGCAGAATTTGTCGTGGAACATTTTGGAATATTCCCGCTTCAGACCCTATAGCGACACGAAGTTCCGATAGGCGATAGTGGTGTAAGTAGCCACCAGAACTGCGGGTCTGTAACGCAGGTGCGTTCCAACCAGAGAGCTGTCGTTGAGTTCCTTTTGGGGGGAAACCAGAGCATCGCAGATATGCATAAGCGTTTGCAGAATTCCACGGAGGCCTGGTAGTGAACATGAGCACGGCGAGTCGTTGGGCAGGGTGTCAGTCACCACTGCAGCAAAGTCGAGGAAATCCGTCCGACTTTCCGTGTGCCGTCCCGACGTCCAGAGCTGTGAGTACTCCAGTGTTGGGACGCGTCGCCAGTCCCATTCGAGGTGACTGATGGATCATAATCAGACACCTCGCTGCTCAACTGAACGTCTGAGTTGATACTGCTGACACACCCGTCCACCAATCGCCGTACTGAATGTGACTGCTCGCTCGGTTCGTCATCCATTCTACAAACCAGATCTCACACTTTCCGACTTCCATGTATTTGCTCTAATGAAGAATGCACGCCTCGGGAAGCTGTACGTTGATGATGCGGAGGTTCTTGTTGCAGCAAGACGCTGTCTCCGAAGTCGTCCAGTGGAATGCTACCAGGCAGGCATAAGACCGTTGCAATACGGTGGCGTAAGCCCGTCGCATTTTCTGTCTTCGGAAAAAAATGTGTTGCTTTACTTATTAAAAGCACCTCGTATCTGACCAGCCATCTTAGGTTGTTTGCAGATGATGCTAACTTTTGCGGTGCGTTAAACACATCAGAAAATCAGTACGAAATCCAAAATGATTTACATAACGTATCTGCAAGGGTGTCAAAAGTGGTAATTGATCCTAAAAAATATAAACATTTTAGAGTTGCCGCATCAGTATTAAAAAGTCCGCTACACTCCGATTACACCATAAATGATGCAAATTTCACGGCTGTCGAGTCAACTAATTACTAGGGTTTACAATTATGAACAACATAAATTTAAACCATCACACAGAAAAGGTTTTGGGCCAGCAGAAAATCCAGGGGATGCAACAAGACTACTGAAGTGACTGCCGATACTGCAATTGTCCGTCATTTTGGTTCAAATGGCTCTGAGCACTATGGGACTTCAGTCCCCTAGAACTTAGAACTACTTAAGCCTAACTAACCTAAGTACATCACACACAACGATGCCCGAGGCAGGATTCAAACCTCCGACCGTAGCGGCCGCGCGTTTCCAGACTGTAGCGCCTAGAACCGCTCGGCCACTCTGGCCGGAGTGTCCGTAATTTCTGGGGTACTGCTGTTCAATACGTAATTCTTGCGATATAGGACTGACAAAGGACTGAAGAAGGACAGATCGCTTTGTATTATAGCGAAATAGGGTAGAGCGTTTCTCGTATGTTATAAGCGAGCTGTGTTGACAATCACTAAAACAAAGGCAGTTTTCAATCCAAAGAGATGTTTACACGAAATTACAGACGTTCTCCACCGAATGCGAAAATATTTTGTCGAGTCCCACCCACAATAGGAGAAATAATGATCGTGGTAAAACAAGAAAAATCAGGCGGAAAAATTTAGGCGTGTTAGCCGGCCGCCGTGGCCGAGCTGTTCCAGGAGCTTCATTCCGGAACAACGCTGTTGCTACGGCCGCAGGTTCGAATCCTGCCTCCGGCATGGATGTGTGTGACGTCCTTAGGTTAGTTCGGTTTACGTACACTGCTGGCCATTAAAATTGCTACACCAAGAAGAAATTCAGAAGATAGACGGGTTTTCATTGAACAAATATATTATACTAGAACTGATATGCGATTACATTTTCACGCAATTTCGGTGAGTAGATCCTGAGAAATCAGTACCCAGAACAACCACCTCTACTAGGATTATTAACGAAATGATAGGCACATTATCGTGAACCTGAAACATAAGTCAATTACGAAAGCAAAAATGATTTTTTTTATCAAATAGTTTCCATAAAATGGTTTGAGAAAGATTGTGTCATCGGCGACCTGCCGAAACGTGGCCAACACATGTCAGCCTCCCCCTATGAACAACCGAATGAATTCGCCCAGCGGTTAGGACAAAAGATGATAACTGCTCGTCGCTCTCCGTATTCTGGACAGACTCTATTACTTTTCTCCAAAATCGAAACAACTTTAATGAAGTATATCAACGCCTGTTTGCAGCTAGGGTGTCCATTGTATTACACTACAGGCCATTACAATTGCTACACCAAGAAGAAATGCAGATGATACACGGGTATTCATTGGACAATTATACTAGAACTGACATGTAATTACATTTTCATGCAGTGTGGGCGCATAGACCGTGAGAAATCAGTACCCACAACAACCACCTCTGGCCGTAATAACGGACATGATTCGCTTGGGCAGTGAGTCAAACAGAGCTTGGATGGCGAGTACAGGTACAGCTGCCCATGCAGCTTCAACACGATACCACAGTTCATCAAGAGTAGTGACTGGCGTATTGTGACGAGCCAGTTGCTCGGCCACCATTGACCAGACGCTTTATATTTGTGAGACATCTGGAGAATGTGTTGGCCAGGGCAGCAGTCGAACATTTTCTGTATCCAGAAATGCCTGTACAGAACCTGCAACATGCGGTCGTTGATTATCCTGCTGAAATGCAGGATGTCGCAGGGATCGAATGAAGGGTAGAGTCACGGGTCGTAACACATCTGAAATGTGACGTCCACTGTTGCAAGCGCCGTCAATGCGAACAAGAGGTGACCGAGATGTCTAACCAATGGCACCCCATACCATCACACCGGGTGATACGCCAGTATGGCGATGGCGAATACACGCTCCCAATGTGCGTTCACCGCGATGTCGCCAAACACGGATGGACCATCATGATGCTGTAAACAGAACCTGGATTCATCCGAAAAAATGACGTTTTGCCATTCGTGCACCCAGGTTCGTCGTTGAGTACAACATCGCAGGCGCTTCTGCCTGTGATGCAGCGTCAAGGGTAACCGCAGCCATGGTCTCCGAGCTGATAGCCCATGGTTCTGCAGACTTTGTCGAACTGTTCGTGCAGATGGTTGTTGTCTTGCAAACGTCCCCATCTGTTGACTCAGGGATCGAGACGTGGCTGCACGATCCGTTATAGCCATGCGGATAAGATGCCTGTCATCTCGACTGCTAGTGATACGAGGCCGTTGGGATCCAGCACGGCTTTCGTATTACCCTCCTGAGCCCACCGATTCCGTATTCTGCTAAAAGTCACTGGATCCCCACCAAAGCGAGCAGCAATGTCGCGATACGATAAACCGCAGTCGCGATAGGCTACAATCCGACCTTTATCAAAGTCGAAAACGTGATGGTACGCATTTCTCCTCCTTTCACGAGGCATCACAAAAACGTTTCACCAGGCAACGCGGGTCAACTGCTGTTTGTGTACGAGAAATCGGTTGGAAACTTTCCTCATGTCAGCAAGTTTTAGGTGTCGCCACCGGCGCCAACTTTGTGTGAATACTCCGAAAAGCTAATCATTTGCATATCACAGCATCTTCTTCCTGTCGGTTAAATTTCGCGTCTGTAGCACGTCATCTTCGTGGTGTAGCAATTTTAATGGCCAGTAGTGTAGTTCTAAGTTTAGTGGACTGATGACCTCAGATGTTAAGTCCCATAATACGCCATTTGAACCATTTAGGTGTGTTATTGGAGAGTGGAACGTCTGAGAAGTATAATGCGTAAGGCGAGAGAAAAGCTGAGATAGCTGTTCTCGGCGCACATGCTTCGCGCTTCCACGACGGTCAATCAGATCACGACATTTTGTTTACATCACAGCGGCCACGGCCTAACCGTGGTGCTAGGTGAGCACTGCTTTCAGTCGGTGGTGCCACGTGCTTCGTTCAGGTTTGAGTGTGTACGTGTGCGTTCCACTCATTCTTTGAGTTTCCTGCCCTGTGCGTGGAAAATGGCTTCTTGTATTGCAGAGGAGAGCGCTTTTGAAAAGGAGCTACTCTGAATTCTGAAGCACGCGAATTTATGTACAGGCTGCATGTTTACTTTGAAAGGGAAAGGGACAGTGGTGGGCCTTCGATACCCGCGAGAGAAGTGTTAGACGGGGTGGCAGAACATCGAACATCTATACAGCGACAGTGAAGAGAGTCACAAGTGACTGCCAATTCAGCCGGGAGCAATATCACTGGGACGTATGAAAAGTCAAGGAAGAGATCGTGTCGTGTGACTAAAACAGAAAACTTTGACTAAAGTGCTATCAGGCAACGTATATACACGTACTACAGCAGGAAGGAGTACCCGACACTTAAAAATATGAGGCAATACTGAACAATGGTACACTACCCATCGGTTTGAGCAAGTACGTCACAAGTTGAACCATTGCAAGATTTTAAAAGCATACATGAATGTTGAGAAACAGAGGAATATAATACAGTGAAAATACACTGCTTGCCACCGTAAATGCAACACCCTGAAGGAAGCATCCGAATCAAGTGACATTTACACCATGGGTTTGCAGCGATGAGATATGCAACCGATTAGAATTTCAGCGCAGACGCACATCACGCGCGCCTGTGGCGCCACCTCATAGCGCCATTTAAGGCTTGGCGATTTCGACGAGTGTACGTTCGGCACGTGTGTTTACCTTGTGGTTGTTTCACAAGACGATCAGTTATGCCTCGTAGACAACAGCGAACATCTTTTGATCAAGTATCCGAGTTCGACAGAGGAAGGATAGTGGCTTTCCGAGATTGTGGATTATCATACAGAGAAATCGCTAGTCGTGTTGGACGAAACCAAACAACTGTAATGCGGATATGTGACCGTTGGATGCAGGAGGGTACGACGGACCGACGTGGTCGATCGCATTCTCCTCGGTGCACCACTGCACGTGCTGATAGGCAAATTGTGCGCATGGCAGTGACGGATCGCTGTGACATCCCGAACCATAGCACAGCACATTGCGTCTGTAACGCATCATCCAGTGTCTGCGCGTACCATTCGACGCCGTTTACAGCAGAGTGGTCTGTCCGCAAGACGTCCATTGCTTCGTCTACCATTGACGCAGAACCACAGACGTCTCCGTCGCCAATGGTGTGATGACAGACGGATGTGGACGACAGAATGGAATGACGTTGTCTTTACTGACGAGGCACGCTTCTGTCTGCAGCACCACGATGGTCGGATTCGAGTGTGGAGACACCGTGGAGAGAGGATGCTGGACAGCTGCATTATGCACCGCCACACTGGTCTTGCACCGGGTATTATGGTATGGGGCGGTATTGGATATTACTCTCTCACGCCTCTAGTACGCATTGCCGGTACTTTAAATAGCCGGCGCTACATATCCGAGGTGCTGGAGCCAGTTGCCCTCCCTTACCTTCAGGGCTCGGCCACAGCTATATTTCAACAGGATAATGCGCGACCACACGTGGCACGCATTGTCCAAAGGTTCTTCGTCAAAAACCGGTTTGAATTGCTTCCCTGGCCGGTTCGCTCTCCGGATCTTTCGCCGATAGAAAACATGTGGTCCATGGTTGCTCAACGAGTGACCCAGATTACATCTCCAGCTGCCAAACCAGATGATCTTTGGCAAAGTGTGGAAGCTGCTTGGGCTGCTGTACCCCAGGAACACATCCAACGTCTCTTTGACTCAATGCCGAGACGTGTGGCAGCGGTGATCTCCAACAATGGCGGCTACTCTGGCTACTGATTCTGGCAGGAACCACATGTCACAGACGTCTGTAAACGTAATCATTTGATACTTGGTCAACATGTTATCTACAAAATAAATCTTGTTGTGCTACCTCTTGCCTTTCTTGGTGTTGCATTTACGGTGGCCAGCAGTGTAGTTAGCACAGATTTCACTCCGCGAGCGAGGCTTTCCGCCTTCACCAACTCCGCCAACCGCCTGTATGAACTGAGGATGACCTCTGAACCCAGACGGCAGGAGTCATTGGTGCCGACATGAGCAACAATTTGCAGTCGGGTGCACCTCCAGATCAATCCAAATCGTGAGTACTACGCACCTAAACACTATTCTAGCGCATTTGTTCGCCGGATCAACGGAAACGAACATAATCGGCCAGAAGCACATTCAAAGGAAGAAAATGGACCGTAAAATGGCATATCCGCCCGAGAATTCTACTCGTAAAGCCTCATTCAAGACATGTTAATCTGAATAGACAAATCTATATCTACAAAGGAACAATTGTCCAGAACGAGAAAAAAGTCCCCAAAATATCTCAAAATCACTCAGAATGAAAATAAGTACCTAATAAATTGATTGAACAAATGATTTAAATTATGACAAACGACAAGAAGTGTAGACATCTAGTCCTCTTTTTTAATAACACATTCATTTATTTCAATTCAGAATTGTGACGCTTCACCACAGATGACAACCGATTAATTATGTGTAGCTCGGAAATAAACAGATTAATATCTATGACTAAGACACGCCGACATTGATCAAAACCGACGGGTAGTGTGGAAACCAGCTACCTGTAGTGCCGAGAAAAGCAATTTTGGAAAAGGGGCTACGCTGAAATCTGAAGCACGCGAATTTATGTACAGGCTGCGTGTTTACTTTGAAAGGGACAGAGATGTCCAGTGAGTAAAGTGATTGACAGGGTGGCAGAATCATCGAACATCTCTACAGCGACAGCGTAGAGGGTGACAAACGACTAAGAGGCTGTCATTTCAGCTGGGAGCCCTGTTAGTGTGATGCCTGGAAAGTCACGGAAGAGATTGTGTCGTGTGACTGACAAGGGTACCTCCCCATCGCACCCCCCTCGGATTTAGTCATAAGTTGGCACAGTGGATAGGCCTTGAAAACCTGAACACAGATCAGTCGAGAAAACAGGAAGAAGGTGTGTGGAACTATGACAAAAATAAGTAAAATATACAAACTGAGTAGTCCATGTGCAAGATAGACAACATCAAGGAGAGCGTAACCTCAAGAGTGCCGTAGTCCCGTGGTTAACGTGAGCACCTGCTGAACGATAGGTTCTTGGTTCAAGTCTTCCCTCGAGTGAAAAGTTTACTTTCTTCATTTTCGCGGAGTTATGATCTGTCCGTTCGTTCATTAGTGTCTGTGTTTTGCGACGGCACCGAAAAACTGTGCGATTAGTAGACGAAAGGACGTGCCTCTTGTAATGGTCGCCTAGTCGTAGATATTGTTAATTGCTATAATCGCACTATTTCACTCCAATTTACGGAGCTTGTTAGCACTTGATGTTAGGTTGGCGCCATTAAAATGGATCGTAGTAATCGCTGCTGCTTGCTGGATCGCTGCTGTGTATCGATGTTGATGCTGGCTCTAAATCTGGTTGTCTAGGTAAAAACATGAGGTCCCGTGTTTTTTATGTGCTTTTGATGATAAAGAACGAGCGAAACGAACATATATGTAAACATCAAATATTTATTACTCTGGTGGCCATCTTAATTCCACTGTCCACCAAAGACCATAACACAATACAAAGTAGTACTTCCTTTACATGTTCTTTGCATTGTTTATCCATCTCAAACAATAACACAGAAACACACTTTACCAAAGTGACATTCCGACTGCCTCTCGACCCTTCTTGCTGCTTGTATTTATAACATTGTCAAAGAACTACTAAAAAGAGATATAGTTTATAAGTCACATGTACATCTGTTATCATAATTTGTGCAGAGAAGTTATTAATTTGCATCGAGTGAGATAATTTAACATGTTATTAAAATGACAGATTTGTTGACTTGACAGAATAATTCTTTGTTACAAAAAGGCCCTTTTTTAGAAGTCTGTCAACTGACTTCTCTAATTTGCATAAATAAGTAAGTAACATGAATTATTAAGAATTACATTGGTTTTCGTCTAAAATAGGATTGATTACGTGAATACTGAGTGAAAACGCTCCTAGTGAACAAATAGGTTTCACTGGGTGATTTTTATTTAAGGAGATCCAAGATACCTAAGTTGGCCACTGTTTTTCGTACTCCATATTAATTATTTAAGATGAACTTAGCGTTTTTACATGATGAAATTTGCTGTATCAGTGATCTAGTGATATGAACTTTTGTGTGGGTCAGTTATTCAGTATAATTTAATGGGTTGACTGTTTATGGAGACATGTTATGCAATCATTGTTAACATACACAATAACTTTTCCATAATCATAAATACTCGTTAAACTCGTTGAATTTGGAGTGTATCGCATACTTCGGTAAAGTAAAGCCTTTAATATGTTCCGTTACACTCTCCAATGGGATTATCACATCCACAAGAAAACCTAAAGTTAGGTGGGTTGACAACATATTCCTGTCATGTGACGCACATGCTGTCACCAGTGTCGTATAGAATATATCAGACGTGTTTTCCTGTGGAGGAATCGCTTGACCTATAACCTTGAGATTAAATGTTTTCGGTTCCCATTGGAGAAGCACGTCCTTTCGTGTACTAATCGCACGGTTTTGCGGTGCGGACGCAAAACACAGACACTAAACTTATTATAGTGAACAGAGATGTCAATGAATTAACGGACAGATCATAACTTTGCGAAAATAAAGTGAGAAAATTTTCACTCGAGGGAAGACTTGAACCAAGGACCTCTCGTTCTGCAGCTGCTGACGCTAACCATAGGACCACGGCGCTCGTGCGCTCATGTGATCCTTGAGTTGCTTATGTTGTACATGGACTATTCAGTTTGTATATTTTGCTTATTTTTTTTCATAGTTCCACACAACTTCTTCCCGTTATCTCGATTGATCTGTGTTCAGGATTTCAAGGCCTATCCACTGTGCCAAATTATAACTAAATCTGAGGGGGGTGCGATGGGGAGGTTCCCTTGTGAGAAAGATAACTTCGACGAAAATGCCATCCGGCAACATATGTACGTATACTACAGTAGGAAGGAACAGTGGTTTGTTCACTGGCAGAACGCTAAATCTCTCCATTGTTAAAAAAAAGTGACTATCGGTGGAAAAAGTTCTCAGGGAGAAAGGTATTGAAGGAATGAAGAGACATTGTGGCATGGAGTTGTTTTCTACGCGAGTTGCTAGCAGTTAATCTGGAGAATGTAATCCAGACTGACGAACGTGAGTCATCGTCCGTCATTCACGATCTGTAGCGTGGATAGTACACGCGCCGCAGAACTACGAGCGTGCCAGCTGGTAAAGTGGGGAAACTAATTACGCTGGCTCTGTAATCGGTTTCATGCCCGCTGCTATGATGATGTTTCAGTAAAGAAACTTGTCGAATACCACGAGGAAATGAACGCAGATATACACTCCTGGAAATGGAAAAAAGAACACATTGACACCGGTGTGTCAGACCCACCATACTTGCTCCGGACACTGCGAGAGGGCTGTACAAGCAATGATCACACGCACGGCACAGCGGACACACCAGGAACCGCGGTGTTGGCCGTCGAATGGCGCTAGCTGCGCAGCATTTGTGCACCGCCGCCGTCAGTGTCAGCCAGTTTGCCGTGGCATACGGAGCTCCATCGCAGTCTTTAACACTGGTAGCATGCCGCGACAGCGTGGACGTGAACCGTATGTGCAGTTGACGGACTTTGAGCGAGGGCGTATAGTGGGCATGCGGGAGGCCGGGTGGACGTACCGCCGAATTGCTCAACACGTGGGGCATGAGGTCTCCACAGTACATCGATGTTGTCGCCAGTGGTCGGCGGAAGGTGCACGTGCCCGTCGACCTGGGACCGGACCGCAGCGACGCACGGATGCACGCCAAGACCGTAGGATCCTACGCAGTGCCGTAGGGGACCGCACCGCCACTTCCCAGCAAATTAGGGACACTGTTGCTCCTGGGGTATCGGCGAGGACCATTCGCAACCGTCTCCATGAAGCTGGGCTACGGTCCCGCACACCGTTAGGCCGTCTTCCGCTCACGCCCCAACATCGTGCAGCCCGCCTCCAGTGGTGTCGCGACAGGCGTGAATGGAGGGACGAATGGAGACGTGTCGTCTTCAGCGATGAGAGTCGCTTCTGCCTTGGTGCCAATGATGGTCGTATGCGTGTTTGGCGCCGTGCAGGTGAGCGCCACAATCAGGACTGCATACGACCGAGGCACACAGGGCCAACACCCGGCATCATGGTGTGGGGAGCGATCTCCTACACTGGCCGTACACCACTGGTGATCGTCGAGGGGACACTGAATAGTGCACGGTACATCCAAACCGTCATCGAACCCATCGTTCTACCATTCCTAGACCGGCAAGGGAACTTTCTGTTCCAACAGGACAATGCACGTCCGCATGTATCCCGTGCCACCCAACGTGCTCTAGAAGGTGTAAGTCAACTACCCGGGCCAGCAAGATCTCCGGATCTGTCCCCCATTGAGCATGTTTGGGACTGGATGAAGCGTCGTCTCACGCGGTCTGCACGTCCGGCACGAACGCTGGTCCAACTGAGGCGCCAGGTGGAAATGGCATGGCAAGCCGTTCCACAGGACTACATCCAGCATCTCTACGATCGTCTCCATGGGAGAATAGCAGCCTGCATTGCTGCGAAAGGTGGATATACACTGTACTAGTGCCGACATTGTGCATGCTCTGTTGCCTGTGTCTATGTGCCTGTGGTTCTGTCAGTGTGATCATGTGATGTATCTGACCCCAGGAATGTGTCAATAAAGTTTCCCCTTCCTGGGACAATGAATTCACGGTGTTCTTATTTCAATTTCCAGGAGTGTATTTTAAGACTGGTTATTTACTTCTTTGCTAACAGATGTCCGTTCTGGCAGTGTTTTTCTAATGGGCAACGTGCCGTACCATTGTGCACAATCAAATAAGGCACCAACGGCTGCTGCAAGGAGAGACGAAATAGCTGATTCAAACATAAAAAAACCGGCTTTGAGTAGAATATGCGAAAAGTGGAACTTACGGAATTAGTGAAATGATGCGGATCGCAGAACACGTAGTACGTAAGCCGAAGCAGCAAAGAAACGTATAGGCATGTGTACTCAAATACAGAGGAATATAAACAGGCAGAATACGACGCTGCTGTCGGCAAAGCCTGTAGATGACGACAAGGGTCTGGCGCAGATGTAAAATCCGTTACTGCTGCTACAATGACAGGTTATCAAGATTTAAGTGAGTTTGGATGTGGTGTTATGGTCGGCGCACGAGCCATGGGACACAGCATCTCAGAGGTAGCGATGAAGTGGGGATTTTCCCGTACGACCATTTCACGAGTGTACCGTGAATACCAGGAATCCGGTAAAACATCAAATGTCGGACATCGCTGCGGTCGCAAAAGCATCCTGCAAGTACGGAGCCAACGACGACCGAAAAGAATCGTTCCATGTGACACAAGTGCAAACCTTCCGCAAATTGCTGCTGTTTCTACCGCTGGGCCATCAGCAAGTTTCAGCGTGCGAACCATTCAATGAAACATAACCGATATGGACTTCCGGAGCCGAAGCACCAATCGTGTTTCCTCGATGACTGCACGAAACAAAGCTTTACGCCTCGCCTGGGCCCGTCATCACCGACATTGGACTGTTGATCACTGGAAACATGTTGCCTGGTCGGAGGTATCTCGTTTCAAATTGCATCGCGCGGATGGACGTGTACGGGTATGGAGAGAATCTTATGAATCCATGGACCCTGAATGTCAGCATGGGACTGTTGAAGTTGGTGGAGGTTCTGTAATAGTGTGGGGTGAGTGCAGTGGTATGGGATCCCTGATATGTCGAGACATGACTCTATCAGCTGACATGTACGTAAGCATCCTGTCTGATCACCTGCATGCATTCATGCCCACTGTGCTTTCCGACGGACTTCGGCAATTCCAGCAGGACAATGCGACACCCCACACGTCCAGAATTACTACAGTGGCTCCAGGAATACTATTCTGAGTTTAAATACTTCCGCTGGCCACCAAATTCCCCAGACATGAACACTATTGAGCATATCTTGGATGCCTTGCTACGTGCTGTTCAGAAGAGATCTCCATCGCGTCGTTCTCTTACGGATTTATGGACAGCCCTGCAGGAGTCATGGTGTCAGTTCCCTCCAGCACTAGTTGAGACTTTCGTCAAACCCATGCCACGTCGTGTTGAGGGACTTCTGCGTGCTCGCAAGGGCTGTGCACGATATTAGGCAGGTGTGCCACTTTCTTTGGTTCTTTACTGTAGTTGACACGTTAGCAGGGGCCACAAAATTATAAGCCTTCCACCGTACCACTGCCATTACAACGCCATCGAAATTGTCAGGGCTCAAATAAATTAACATGTTGCGGAGCAAAATAGAACCTTTCCGCTGCGATATACAGAAAGGCT
Organism: Schistocerca nitens; assembly: GCF_023898315.1. Lineage (NCBI taxonomy): Eukaryota > Metazoa > Arthropoda > Insecta > Orthoptera > Acrididae > Schistocerca > Schistocerca nitens. The sequence continues at coordinate 184,811,750 of NC_064623.1, forward strand.
GGTAAATGAGGCTAGGACACGAATAAAGCCATAAAAATAGGAAGAACGTCGTGAGCCACGCGTGGAAATACACTCCTGGAAATGGAAAAAAGAACACATTGACACCGGTGTGTCAGACCCACCATACTTGCTCCGGACACTGCGAGAGGGCTGTGCAAGCAATGATCACACGCACGGCACAGCGGACACACCAGGAACCGCGGTGTTGGCCGTCGAATGGCGCTAGCTGCGCAGCATTTGTGCACCGCCGCCGTCAGTGTCAGCCAGTTTGCCGTGGCATACGGAGCTCCATCGCAGTCTTTAACACTGGTAGCATGCCGCGACAGCGTGGACGTGAACCGTATGTGCAGTTGACGGACTTTGAGCGAGGGCGTATAGTGGGCATGCGGGAGGCCGGGTGGACGTACCGCCGAATTGCTCAACACGTGGGGCGTGAGGTCTCCACAGTACATCGATGTTGTCGCCAGTGGTCGGCGGAAGATGCACGTGCCCGTCGACCTGGGACCGGACCGCAGCGACGCACGGATGCACGCCAAGACCGTAGGATCCTACGCAGTGCCGTAGGGGACCGCACCGCCACTTCCCGGCAAATTAGGGACATTGTTGCTCCTGGGGTATCGGCGAGGACCATTCGCAACCGTCTCCATGAAGCTGGGCTACGGTCCCGCACACCGTTAGGCCGTCTTCCGCTCACGCCCCAACATCGTGCAGCCCGCCTCCAGTGGTGTCGCGACAGGCGTGAATGGAGGGACGAATGGAGACTTGTCGTCTTCAGCGATGAGAGTCGCTTCTGCCTTGGTGCCAATGATGGTCGTATGCGTGTTTGGCGCCGTGCAGGTGAGCGCCACAATCAGGACTGCATACGACCGAGGCACACAGGGCCAACACCCGGCATCATGGTGTGGGGAGCGATCTCCTACACTGGCCGTACACCACTGGTAATCGTCGAGGGGACACTGAATAGTGCACGGTACATCCAAACCGTCATCGAACCCATCGTTCTACCATTCCTAGACCGGCAAGGGAACTTGCTGTTCCAACAGGACAATGCACGTCCGCATGTATCCCGTGCCACCCAACGTGCTCTAGAAGGTGTAATTCAACTACCCTGGCCAGCAAGATCTCCGGATCTGTCCCCCATTGAGCATGTTTGGGACTGGATGAAGCGTCGTCTCACGCGGTCTGCACGTCCGGCACGAACGCTGGTCCAACTGAGGCGCCAGGTGGAAATGGTGGCATGGCAAGCCGTTCCACAGGACTACATCCAGCATCTCTACGATCGTCTCCATGGGAGAATAGCAGCCTGCATTGCTGCGAAAGGTGGATATACACTGTACTAGTGCCGACATTGTGCATCCTCTGTTGCCTGTGTCTATGTGCCTGTGGTTCTGTCAGTGTGATCATGTGATGTATCTGACCCCAGGAATGTGTCAATAAAGTTACCCCTTCATGGGACAATGAATTCACGGTGTTCTTAGTCAATTTCCAGGAGTGTATATTAGAGATTGAATATAGAAAAAGGCTTAAGAGAACATTGCATACAAAATACTGTAATTTCTTTCTGATGATGACAGCAGCAGCTAAGATACCGAAACGTGTGTGGTCGTGACGATAAATGATCTATCAGTGGACGATGATCTTGATGTTTTCTTTCTCACGCACGTGAAATGAAGATAACGTCTTCATTCGATGTTTCACACGTAACATTTGTGCATTTTGCTGTAGCTTGGTAATGTCGAGAATCTGTGTGTGTTTAAGAAGGCAAAAAGTCCTAACGCATGAAAAAAACATTTGCTCAAACAAGAACGTAGCCAGGATTTTATCGAAAGCGGTGGGCATTAAGAACGATAAACCATTTTATTCGACAATGATATCGGACTTTTCACCAAGCGGAGATTTAATCTCTTTACTTACGAGTGCTGTATTTTGGAAAACCACTAAGAAGCTATCATTCTCCAATCCCCTTGACCCTCCAATGTCATTTTACGCTCTTCTTCTTTTAGTCTGAGCAAAGGAAGTGATGAGGAATGGACCAGTGCTTATTTTTTTCAGGACACAATGAATATTACGGACCGAGCATTTTGGACAAAGAGACCTCCGTTCGACGGGGAACCTAGAACAGTTTGTTCCGACATTGGGAAAGATCTGGAATTATTCATCCTTATAGTTTCCCAAATTTCCTATTATATGTATGCATCTGTCACTTCTTGCAATTTAAGAAGAAACGTTTTCCGCGTTAAACAATATCTTGGCAGACAAATGAATGAGCTTAAATTTGAAGAATTTGGATTATTGTATTTGCTGCCGGGAGTTTCAAAAGAGCTGCTCGGCTCGCCTTCGATGCACCGCGTTTCATTTAAGCAGATGGGCTGCCTGTTTAAGGGAACCACAAAAGACATCACTGACTTTGATTTCTGGCCATCCACTGCCCCCCTGACTCCCCCCAAATGCCACACCAGCCGCTACAATAACAAACAATCTAATTTAAGACGGTTTATTTTTAAGCAACATTTCTCTCAAAATACATAGTTCAAATGGTTTCTGAGGTCATCAGCCCCCTAGAACTTAGAACTACTTAAACCTAACTAACCTAAGGACATCACACACATCCATGCCCGAGGCAGGATTCGAACCTGCGACCGTAGCGGTCGCGCAGTTCCAGACTGTAGCGCCTAGAACCGCTCGGCCACCAAGGCCGGCTACATTTCTCTGTATGTTTGTATGTATGTATAAGCGCCTGAAAATGAACAGAACATGTTCAAAACGTATTGTATTATGTCAGACTAAACATAAAATGCAAAATACACTACTGCCCATTAAAACTGCTACACCAAGAAGAAATGCCGATGATAAACGGGTAAGCCCGCATCTCGTGGTCGTGCGGTAGCGTTCTCGCTTCCCACGCCCGGGTTCCCGGGTTCGATTCCCGGCGGGGTCAGGGATTTTCTCTGCCTCGTGGTGGCTGGGTGTTGTGTGCTGTCCTTAGGTTAGTTAGGTTTAAGTAGTTCTAAGTTCTAGGGGACTTATGACCACAGCAGTTGAGTCCCATAGTGCTCAGACCCATTTGAACCATTTTTTTTATAAACGGGTAAGCACTGGATAAATATATTATTCTAGAACTGACATGTGATTACATTTTCACGCAATTTGGGTGCATAGATCTTGAGAAATCAGTACCCAGAATAACCACCTCTGGCCGTAATAATGGCCTTGATACGCCTGAGCGTTGAGTCAAACAGAGCTTGGATGGCGTGTACAGGTGCAGCTGCCCGTGCAGCTTCACCACAGTTCATCAAGAGTAGTGACTGGCATATTGTGACAAGCCAGTTGCTCGGCCACCATTGAACAGACATTTTCAGTTGGTGAGAGATCTGGAGAATGTGCTGGCCGGGGCAGCAGTCCAACATTTTCCGTATTCAGAAAGGCCCATACAGGACCAACAACATGCGATCGTGCATTATCCTGCTGAAATGTAGGGTTTCGCAGGGATCGAATGAAGGGTAGAGCCACGGGTCGTAACACATCTGAAATGTAACGTCCACTGTTCAAAGTGCCTTCAATGCGAACAGGAGGAGACAGTGACGTGTAACCAACGGCACCCCATACCATCACGCCGGGTGATACGCCAGTATGGTGATGACGAATACACGATTCCAAAGTGCGTTCACCGCGATGTCGCCAAACACGGATGCGACCATCATAATGCTGTAAACAGAACCTACATTCATCCCAAAAATTTACGTTTTGCCATTCGTGTCACCCAGGTTCGTCGTTGAGTACACCATCGCAGGCGCTCCTGTCTGTGATGCAACGTCAAGGGTAACCGCAGCCATGGTCTCCGAGCTGATAGTCCATGCTGCTGCTGACGTCGTCGAACTGTTCGCACAGATGGTTGTTGTCTTGCAAACGTCACCATCTGTTGTCTCACTGATCGAGACGTGGCTGCACGATCCGTTACAGCCATGCGGATAAGATGCCTGTCATCTCGACTGCTAGTGATTCGAGGCCGTTGGCATCCAGTACGGCGTTCCGTATTACCCTCCTGAACCCACCGATTCCACATTCTGCTAACAGTCATTGGATCTCGACCAACGCGAGCAGCAATGTCGCGATACGACAAACCGCAATCGCGATAAGCTACAATCCGACCTTTATCAAAGTCGGAAACGTGATGGTACGCATTTCTCCTCCTTACACAAGGCATCACAGCAACGTTTCACCAGGCAACGCCGGTCAACTGCTGTTTGTGTATGAGAAATCGGTTGGAAACTTTCCTCATGTCAGCACGTTGTAGGTGTCGCCACCGGCGCCAACCTTGTGTGAATGCTCTAAAAAGCTAATCATTTGCGTATCACAGCATTTTCTTCCTGTCGGTTAAATTTCGCGTCTGTAGCACGTCCTCTTCGTGGTGTAACAATTTTAATGACCAGTAGCGTAAGAAAGTTACTGGTACCAGAAGTTACAAATAAATAATTATTCGGAAGGAATTGGCTACGGCCTGTAGTAAGGGAACAACCCCACTATTTGCGTCAATTAAAAATGGGAATTCATAGAAAACATTTTCAAAATTTCCGGCGGTTGGATTTAAATCACTTCGCCTCCCGAATACAGGGATTGATAGTTCAGCGTCACAGCACGCACAGCTACCCCGAGTCAGTGGAGAATTTTGAAAAAAATGGCTGTCGTATATTACTTTAAAATAAAATATAATGCATCACAGTAAAAGGTCGAATTCTGACGTTATATGTTTCTCCTTTCATTGTGCAACTTTAGTCATTTGGTAGGGCATTAATACCTTAATATTTTGAGATTTAATTGTGCATTGAACTGCTGGCATCAACTGTTATAGTAGTAGATAATTTTAAATAGATTTTGGACGGAAGGGGGAGGGAGGGATGCAGGTCGCAGTCGGATCGGACGAATTCGAGCAGCCAGCTGAAAGCATGTTTTAGAAATGAACTACAGAATGTGCTGCCATGACACAGCCTTTCTGTTCTCCACAAACCCCTGCCCACCGTACTGTATAGGAAATGGCTTTTATAACTGAGTTCCCCCGGGTGACCAGATTTGTCAAATAATAATAGAATATTGAGAACAATTTTATAGAAATGCAAAGCGCCGCCGTTTGGTCGATATTTTTGTTGATCAAAGCGATTTTCGGGAGGCACAAACAAACCAAAGAGTATTTCTGTTCATCGATTTTAATTTAACGTTATTGTAATGGTACTAATCGGTCCGCTAACTCGTGAAACACTCAAATATTGCAAAATCAGACTTCCACCAACCTCCAAATAAAGTCTCCATTGTTGATATTAAACTGCTACACATAGGTAATTCTGCGCGTTACGGTACTGCGTACATATTTTAACACACCATGACGCTACGAAGAATCAATCTACTTCGACATGGGCTCTCTGCAAATCACATTTAAGTGTCTGGCAGAGGGTTCGTCGAACTACCTTTACTAGAATTCTGTATTATTCCATACTCTAACAGCGTGCGGAAAAAACGAACAGCCGTATTTCCGTTCGAGCTCTGATTTCCTTTATTATGATAATCTTTTATTCCTATGTAGATCGGCGTGAACAAAATATTTTAGCGTTCTGAGCAGAAAGTTGGTGATCGAAAGCTCGTGAGATTTCGCTGCAATCAAGAAAGCCTTTGTTTTAATGATGTAAGACCTTCAGAACACACACCATCAGATTATTTGACTCTAACGAAGTAGGCGAGTGTCAGCAATATGTCTCGTGGTCTTATCGTGGCGTGTTCATCTTCTGCCGTTCGGTCAGACGATAGAAATGCCACTTGCACGCTTAGAGTAGCAGATTGACGGTGACCAACTTTAAACAGAACTTGATTAATTTTTCATACAAATTTATTACAATAATAACAAGCGTAAAAATTACTTAACTTGGTTCTGGATGCTATTTACAATTGACAATCTGAAGTTCCTTTGGTATTGGTACGTTAATCTTATTCTCACATATATATCTCTGATACTTGACAAAAGTGTCTATACATTTATATGGTAATCTTATTAGGCGCATACTGAAACTTGACTATAGACTGGTACCGACAATCTCATTAGCTGCGTTACATATTAATACGCGGATCGGCGGTAGTAGAATTTGGTCCGTCTCTATGGGAGCGCCATCTCGTAGTGTGGAGACGGACGAGCGCTGCACCTGCGCTGTTGTGCTTAGCGGGGCGCGCTCTAGTCGGAAAGTTGTGTACGCGCTGACTACACGGAACTATACTCCTGGAAATTGAAATAAGAACACCGTGAATTCATTGACCCAGGAAGGGGAAACTTTATTGACACATTCCTGGGGTCAGATACATCACATGATCACACTGACAGAACCACAGGCACATAGACACAGGCAACAGAGCATGCACAATGTCGGCACTAGTACAGTGTATATCCACCTTTCGCAGCAATGCAGGCTGCTATTCTCCCATGGAGACGATCGTAGAGATGCTGGATGTAGTCCTGTGGAACGGCTTGCCATGCCATTTCCACCTGGCGCCTCAGTTGGACCAGCGTTCGTGCTGGACGTGCAGACCGCGTGAGACGACGCTTCATCCAGTCCCAAACATGCTCAATGGGGGACAGATCCGGAGATCTTGCTGGCCAGGGTAGTTGACTTACACCTTCTAGAGCACGTTGGGTGGCACGGGATACATGCGGACGTGCATTGTCCTGTTGGAACAGAAAGTTCCCTTGCCGGTCTAGGAATGGTAGAACGATGGGTTCGATGACGGTTTGGATGTACCGTGCACTATTCAGTGTCCCCTCGACGATCACCAGTGGTGTACGGCCAGTGTAGGAGATCGCTCCCCACACCATGATGCCGGGTGTTGGCGCTGTGTGCCTCGGTCGTATGCAGTCCTGATTGTGGCGCTCACCTGCACGGCGCCAAACACGCATACGACCATCATTGGCACCAAGGCAGAAGCGACTCTCATCGCTGAAGACGACACGTCTCCATTCGTCCCTCCATTCACGCCTGTCGCGACACCACTGGAGGCGGGCTGCACGATGTTGGGGCGTGAGCGGAAGACGGCCTAACGGTGTGCGGGACCGTAGCCCAGCTTCATGGAGACGGTTGCGAATGGTCCTCGCCGATACCCCAGGAGCAACAGTGTCCCTAATTTGCTGGGAAGTGGCGGTGCGGTCCCCTACGGCACTGCGTAGGATCCTACGGTCTTGGCGTGCATCCGTGCGTCGCTGCGGTCCGGTCCCAGGTCGACGGGCACGTGCACCTTCCGCCGACCACTGGCGACAACATCGATGTACTGTGGAGACCTCACGCCCCACGTGTTGAGCAATTCGGCGGTACGTCCACCCGGCCACCCGCATTCCCACTATACGCCCTCGCTCAAAGTCCGTCAACTGCACATACGGTTCACGTCCACGCTGTCGCGGCATGCTACCAGTGTTAAAGACTGCGATGGAGCTCCGTATGCCACGGCAAACTGGCTGACACTGACGGCGGCGGTGCACAAATGCTGCGCAGCTAGCGCCATTCGACGGCCAACACCGCGGTTCCTGGTGTGTCCGCTGTGCCGTGCGTGTGATCATTGCTTGTACAGCCCTCTCGCAGTGTCCGGAGCAAGTATGGTGGGTCTGACACACCGGTGTCAATGTGTTCTTTTTTCCATTTCCAGGAGTGTATGTACACAACAGATGTCCACCCCAAATCTTGTATCAGACCCATGACGCTCTCCTCTATTTCTCGATGATACAGAACGTGCTGCTCTTCTTTGAACTTTCTCGATGTACTTCGATAATCCTGTCTGATATGAATCCGACATTGCTCAGCTGCAATTTAAAACATGACAGACAAGCTTACTGTATGTAGGCACTCTCTTTAGTAGATCTGTTGCATCTTCTAAGTGTTCTGCCAATAAAACACAGTCTTTGGGGTACGTGGTACTTACTGGTATTAACGACAACTTGGAACGGAGGACCGCCCGATATAACTTTCTTTTCACACAGCCTGTTTATTTAACAATATATAAACTGTGTTTTACAGATAATCGAAGCATTTAACCAAAAAAATTTCATTAACAAAATGAACAAATTTGCAAAATTCTTTTTATCTAAAACCTTAAGTTGAGTAAGCTTTTAATCTTTGTAAAAGATATCTGGAGTGCTGTATTACAAAACAGAAAACAATATGACAATGATTACGAGACGGCTACACCTGCAGCACGCCCATTATCAGGTGAAACAGCGGTGTTTACCACCGCGCTAGACACAGCCTTATTAAATCCCCTTCTGCAAAGCTATATAAGCACCACTGATGACAAGAGTGATTCAGTTGCTCAAAAGAGATGACTCAACTTTTAATTCGAAAACTGCATGTCGGAAGGTTGCTGTGCTTAAAGGTTAAAGAGATTAGCAAACAATATGACAATGATAAGGCTTGCTTCAAAGCAACCAACCTCTTAAATTCAATCAGCAATCAAGGTGCGATTGGATCCCAGCCTGTCCCTTCTGACAATTTTATTTTGACTAAAGCCCTGGTCACAGTTTGCTGTTAATATTTTCAGAGTTAGATTAGATTAGATTAATACTAGTCCCATGGATCATGAATACGATATTTCGAAATGATGCGGAACGAGTCAAATTTTCCAATACATGACATAACTAAGTTAATTTAACATAATAATTAAGTCAATATAACAACTTTTTCTTTCTTAATTTATATCTAAAAATTCCTCTTCTTAAATACTTGTTGGTTATCTGTCAGACTTTTGATACTATTTGGTAAGTGACCAAAGACTTTAGTGGCAGTATAATTCACCCCTTTCTGTGCCAAACTTAGATTTAATCTTGAATAGTGAAGATCATCCTTTCACCTAGTATTGTAGTTATGCACACTGCTATTACTTTTGAATTGGGTTTGGTTGTTAATAACAAATTTCATAAGAGAGTATATATACTGAGAAGCTCCTGTGAATATCCCTAGATCCTTAAGTAAATGTCTGCAGGATGATGTTGGGTGGACTCCAGCTATTATTCTGATTACACGCTTTTGTGCAATAAATACTTTATTCCTCAGTGATGAATTACCCCAAAATATGATGCCATATGCAAGCAATGAGTGAAAATAGGCGTAATAAGCTAATTTACTAAGATGTTTATCACCAAAATTTGTAATGACCCTTATTGCATAAGTAGCTGAACTCAAATGTTTCAGCAGATCGTCAATGTGTTTCTTCCAATTTAATCTCTCACCAAACTGACTGAAAGTTATTAACACCGCTCTGAAGGAACGTCTTAAAACATTACTTGTGAGCACTTTTTACAAGAGAACTCACTCGGCGGAACCACAAGATCCAGTTAAAATACGGCAATAATGACCCGATCTTTGAAACAAAGAAACGAACAGCTTAGTACAACAGATTGTTCAGATTATAACTAATCAGAGAGAAATGCAATTACAATAAAAGAACTGAATCGGTGAACAGCTGAATCTAGCCACAAGGTCCCTCTTTGTTTAACGGCGACCTGTGCCTTGTATTTACAACCAAGAGCTGATTCATTAGAACATTAATGATCGGGTACAAACCAGGATGGAAAGGCAATATAATAGCGGGACATACACTCCTGGAAATGGAAAAAAGAACACATTGACACCGGTGTGTCAGACCCACCATACTTGCTCCGGACACTGCGAGAGGGCTGTACAAGCAATGATCACACGCACGGCACAGCGGACACACCAGGAACCGCGGTGTTGGCCGTCGAATGGCGCTAGCTGCGCAGCATTTGTGCACCGCCGCCGTCAGTGTCAGCCAGTTTGCCGTGGCATACGGAGCTCCATCGCAGTCTTTAACACTGGTAGCATGCCGCGACAGCGTGGACGTGAACCGTATGTGCAGTTGACGGACTTTGAGCGAGGGCGTATAGTGGGCATGCGGGAGGCCGGGTGGACGTACCGCCGAATTGCTCAACACGTGGGGCGTGAGGTCTCCACAGTACATCGATGTTGTCGCCAGTGGTCGGCGGAAGGTGCACGTGCCCGTCGACCTGGGACCGGACCGCAGCGACGCACGGATGCACGCCAAGACCGTAGGATCCTACGCAGTGCCGTAGGGGACCGCACCGCCACTTCCCAGCAAATTAGGGACACTGTTGCTCCTGGGGTATCGGCGAGGACCATTCGCAACCGTCTCCATGAAGCTGGGCTACGGTCCCGCACACCGTTAGGCCGTCTTCCGCTCACGCCCCAACATCGTGCAGCCCGCCTCCAGTGGTGTCGCGACAGGCGTGAATGGAGGGACGAATGGAGACGTGTCGTCTTCAGCGATGAGAGTCGCTTCTGCCTCGGTGCCAATGATGGTCGTATGCGTGTTTGGCGCCGTGCAGGTGAGCGCCACAATCAGGACTGCATACGACCGAGGCACACAGGGCCAACACCCGGCATCATGGTGTGGGGAGCGATCTCCTACACTGGCCGTACACCACTGGTGATCGTCGAGGGGACACTGAATAGTGCACGGTACATCCAAACCGTCATCGGACCCATCGTTCTACCATTCCTAGACCGGCAAGGGAACTTGCTGTTCCAACAGGACAATGCACGTCCGCATGTATCCCGTGCCACCCAACGTGCTCTAGAAGGTGTAAGTCAACTACCCTGGCCAGCAAGATCTCCGGATCTGTCCCCCATTGAGCATGTTTGAGACTGGATGAAGCGTCGTCTCACGCGGTCTGCACGTCCGGCACGAACGCTGGTCCAACTGAGGCGCCAGGTGGAAATGGCATGGCAAGCCGTTCCACAGGACTACATCCAGCATCTCTACGATCGTCTCCATGGGAGAATAGCAGCCTGCATTGCTGCGAAAGGTGGATATACACTGTACTAGTGCCGACACTGTGCATGCTCTGTTGCCTGTGTCTATGTGCCTGTGGTTCTGTCAGTGTGATCATGTGATGTATCTGACCCCAGGAATGTGTCAATAAAGTTTCCCCTTCCTGGGACAATGAATTCACGGTGTTCTTATTTCAATTTCCAGGAGTGTATTTTCAAACGACAACTAGTGTCATAGTACAATACTACTGCCTATACAGGGTGTCACAAAAAGGTACGGCCAATCTTTCAGGAAACATTCCTCACACATAAAGAAAGAAAATATGTTATGTGGACGTGTGTCCGGAAACGCTTACTTTCCATGTTAGAGCTCATTTTATTACTTCTCTTCAAATCACATTAATCATGGAATGGAAACACACAGCAACAGAACGTACCAGCGTGACTTCAAACACTTTGTTACAGGAAATGTTGAAAATGTCCTCCGTTAGCGAGGATGCATGCATCCACCCTCCGTCGCACGGAATCCCTGATGCGCTTATGCAGCTTTGCAGAATGGCGTATTGTATCACAGCCGTCCACAATACGAGCACGAAGAGTCTCTACGTTTGGTACCGGGGTTGCGTAGACGAGAGCTTTCAAATGCCCCCATAAATGAAAGTCATGAGGGTTGAGGTCAGGAGAGCGTGGAGGCCATGGAATTGGTCCGCCTCTACCGATCCATCGGTCACCGAATCTGTTGTTGAGAAGCGTACGAACACTTCGACTGAAATGTGCAGGAGCTGCATCGTGCATGAACCACATGTTGTGTCGTACTTGTAAAGGCACATGTTCTAGCAGCACAGGTAGAGTATCCCGTATGAAATCATCATAACGTGCTCCATTGAGCGTAGGTGGAAGAACATGGGGCCCAATCGAGACATCACCAACACTGCTTGCCCAAACGTTCACAGAAAATCTGTGTTGATGACGTGATTGCACAATTGCGTGCGGATCATGGTCAGCCCACACATGTTGATTGTGAAAATTTACAATTTGACCACGTTGGAATGAAGCCTCATCTGCAAAGAGAACATTTGCACTGAAATGAGGATTGACACATTGTTGGATGAACCATTCGCAGAAGTGTACCCGTGGAGGCCAATCAGCTGCTGATAGTGCCTGCACACGCTGTACACGGTACGGAAACAACTGGTTCTCCCGTAGCACTCTGCATACAGTGACATGGTCAACGTTACCTTGTACAGCAGCAACTTCTCTGACGCTGACATTAGGGTTATCGTCAACTGCACGAAGAATTGCCTCGTCCACTGCAGGTGTCCTCGTCGTTCTAGGTCTTCCCCAGTCGCGAGTCATAGCCTGGAATGTTCTGTGCTCCCTAAGACGCCGATCAATTGCTTCGAACGTCTTCCTGTCGGGACACCTTTGTTCTGGAAATCTGTCTCGATACAAACGTACCGCACCACGGGTATTGCCCCGTGCTAATCCATACATCAAATGGGCATCTGCCAACTCCGCATTTGTAAACATTGCACTGACTGCAAAACCATGTTCGTGAGGAACACTAACCTGTTGATGCTACGTACTGACGTGCTCGATGCTAGTACTGTAGAGCAATGAGTCGCATGTCAACACAAGCACCGAAGCCAACATTACCTTCCTTCAATTGGGCCAACTGCCGGTGAATCGAGGAAGTACAGTACATACTGACGAAACTAAAATGAGCTCTAACATGGAAATTAAGCGTTTCCGGACACATGTCCACATAACTTTTTTTCTTTCTTTGTGTGTGAGGAATGTTTCCTGAAAGTTTGGCCGTACCTTTTTGTAACACCCTGTATTTACGACCAAAGAGCCGACCGAGTAAGACTCTGAGGCTCGGGTACAAACGAGGTCGAAACACTTTGGAAAGACGAACAACACTGAACATTCACTTCAACTCTGCACTAAAAAGTTGGCAAAAAAGACATACCACAGTCGAGGGCAGACATGGGGAACCTGGACAGATGATGGGAAAATAAAAAAGGGTGGAAGGAGAGGAAAAACGATGGGGGGGGAAGGGGGGAAAGGAACTGATGGAGGACGATGGCCCATAAGGGGGGGGGGGTGCTGGTCAGATGCGACAGGGGAAAGGCAGAGGAGAGGAATACAAAAGGACTCGGGGGGGGGGGGGGAAGGGAGGTAGGGAGATGGCAGGCAGGGAGAAAACAGGATGGGGGGAGAGGCAGCCCAGGGAAAGGACAGAGGAAACGGGGGGGGGGTGAGGATCAGAGTTGATAGGAGGGATAAATGGAGGGAGAGAGGGCATCATCTGGGAGGCCACCTTGGGAAAAGAGATGAAGGGTGTAGAGATGGAGGGTAGGGGGGACACAACGGTGAAGGCGTGGCAAGGGGCGGGCTCCTCGGGCCAGCGAAACAATATATAGCGGCAAACAAAGACCTTCTAAGGGCGCAACTTACAGGTACCAACTCTTCCTCATAGATATTGGCAATGAGGCTGCAAGAGGTGTAGTCGATACTACACCTGAGCCAGTGGCGCCAGACAGAACAGTGAACTAACTAAATTGCGCCACAGCTCACTTTGGTTCGACTTACCGCACCATTTTCTACGTCTTCATTACAGTTTAAGTCGTTAGTAAGTGTAATTCGTAGGCATTTGGTTGAATTTACTGCATTTATACCGGGTGATAAAAAAGTCAGTATAAATTTGAAAACTGAATAAATCACAGAATAATGTAGATAGAGAGGTACAAATTGACACATATGCTTGGAATGACATGGGATTTTATTAGAACAAAAAAAAATACAAAAGTTCAAAAAATGTCCGACAGATGGCGCTTCATCTGATCAGAATAGCAATAATTAGCATAACAAAGTAAGACAAAGCGAAGATGAAGTTCTTTACAGGAAATGCTGAATATGTCCACCATCATTCCTCAACAATAGCTTTAGTCGAGAAATAATGTTGTGAACAGCACTGTAAAGCATGTCCGGAGTTATGGTGAGGCATTGGCGTCGGATGTTGTCTTTCAGCATCCCTAGAGATGTCGGTCGATCACGACACACTTGCGACTTCAAGTAACCCCAAAGCCAATAATCGCACGGACTGGGGTCTGGGGACCTGGGAGTCCAAGCATGACGAAAGTGGGGGCTGAGCACACGATCATCACCAAACCACGCGAGCAAGAGATCTTTCACGCGTCCAGCGATATGGGGTGGAGCGCCATCCTGCATAAACATCGTACGTTCCAGGCCGTGTTTATCAGCCAGGCTGGGGATGATGTGATTCTGTAACATATCGGCGTACTTCTCACCCTCTCACGGTAGCAGTTACAAAACCAGAATCACGCATTTCCTCGAAGAAAAAAGGCCCGATAACGGTAGACGTCGAATCCAACCCATAACGTAACTTTCTCGTCGTGCAATGAAGTTTCCACGACAGTTCTAGGATTTTCGGTAGCCCAAATTCAGCAGATGTGGGCGTTGACAAACCCTCGCACCATTAAATGAGCTTCGTCGGTCCACAACACGTTACTCAACCAATCGTCATCTTTCGCCATCTTTTGAAATACCCACACCGCAAATGCTCTCCGCTTCACTAAATCGCCAGGTAACAGTTCATGATGCCGATGGATTTTGTACAGATAGCATCGGACGGTACGCCTCAGTGCCAATCAAACAGTAATGTATGGAATGCCGGTGCGACGTGCGACTGCACGAGCGCTGACTTCCCCGTGCATAGACGAACCCGCTACAGTCTCCATTTCTTCTTGAACTGTCTCAGCAGCAGTACGCCTTGTGCTCGGTCGGCCACTACGGGGTCTATCGTCTAAACAAGCCGTGGCTTCGAACTTCGAAATCATTCTCGCCACAGCTGCATTTGTCAATGGACCTTTACCCGTTCAATCCCCTTCCTACGGCGATAGGATCGCAACGCAGAACTAGCACATTCCCCATTCTGATAATACAGCTTCACTAATAGCGCCTTTTCAGATAACGTCAAAATCCTGCGACTGCTGGCGCATCTGATTCTCTCTCTCTCTCTCTCTTTTTTTTTCTTTATTGTTATTTTCAAACCCGTACAAAGAGGCAGGCTGTCAGCAGCATGTTACGCCGCTCTTCAGCCATAGAATAGATCAATAAACAGCAGAAAGAATACACATAAGTGACATAACGGTGGGTGATAAGACAGTAGACACATAAAGACAAACACGAAGCACACTCGACGATAAACCACACTACAAACTGTTGACACGACGCACAAACACTCAAGATGGCAATGGCGCAGGTGAACGATGGAGTGCGTCGGTGAACACTGAACACGACGGTACACACGAGACACTGATGGCGATGATCTCCGACGCACGAATGTCCACTTAGCGCGTGCGAGTCTGGGGACCTGCCAAGAGGGGAAGAAGGGTGAGGTGGGGGAGAGGGGAGAACAAAGATGCCAATGGCTGAGGAGATGGGGGAAGGAGTAGAGGGATAGGGGAGGGGAAGCCCGGGGGAGGAGTGGGGAGAAATGGAGGAGGGAGGAGGGAGGGAAGAGAGGGAGAGAAGAGAGGGAGGGTGCCCAAACACAGGAAGAGGAAGGGAGGATCAAAATTGGTAGGAGGGGTACATGGAGGGAGGAGGGCATCATCAGGGAGGGGCAGCTGGCGGAAGCCATCTTGGGAGAGAGTAAGGAGTGTGGAGAAATGGAGACCGGGTGGGACATGGGAATACAGGCGCGAAAGCAGGCGGGGGTGGAGAGGATGGGCGAGACAAGCATGTGAGGAGGATCGAGTTTGCGGGAGGTGTACAGGATCCGGATCCTTTCAAGGAAAAGGAGGAGGTGGGGTAACGGAATGAGATTGTAAGGGATCTGCGTGGGGGAGGGGAGACGGATGCGATAGGCGAGGCGGAGAGCATGGCGTTCAAGGATTTGAAGGGATTTATAAAAGGTAGGGGGGCGGAGATCCAGGCCAGATGGGCATAACAAAGGATAGGGCGGATGAGGGATTTATAGGTGTGGAGTATGGTGGAGGGGTCCAGACCCCACGTATGGCCGGAAAGGAGCTCGAGGAGACGGAGTCGGGAGCGTGCCTTGGCTTGGATTGTCCAGAGATGGGGGGTCCAGGAGAGGCGACGGTCGAGGGTGACGCCAAGGTACTTAAGGGTGGGGGTGAGGGCGATAGGACTGCCATATATGGTGAGGTAGAAATCAAGGAGGCGGAAGGAAGGGGTGGTTTTGCCTACAATGACCACTTGGGTTTTGGAGGGATTGACGTTGAGCAACCACTGGTTGCACCAAGCGGTGAACCGGTGAAGATGGGATTGGAGAAGGTGTTGGGAGCGTTGCAGGGTGGGGGCAAGGGCAAGGAAGGCGGTGTCATCGGCAAACTGGAGAAGGTGGACGGGGGGTGACGTCGGCGGAATGTCCGCCGTATATAAAAGGTACAGATGGGGGGAGAGGACGGAGCCTTGGAGCACACCGGCGGAGGGAAAAAAGGTGTAGGAATCCGTGTTATTGGGGTGACGTAGGAAGGATGGTGGGAGAGAAAACTTCTATTCTCTTCTTGTCCAAACTATTTATCGTCCATGTTTCACTTCCATACATGGCTACACTCCATACAAATACTTTCAGTAACGACTTCCTGACACTTAAATCTATACTCGACGTTAACAAATTTTTCTTCTTCAGAAACGCTTTCTTTACCATTGCCAGTCTACATTTTTCATCCTCCCTACTTCGATCATCATCAGTTATTTTGCTCCCCAAATGCCAAAACTCCTTTACTACTTTAAGTGTCTCATTTCCTAATCTTATTCCCTCAGCATCACCTGACTTAATTCGAGTACATTCCATTATCCTGGTTTTGCTTTTGTTGATGTTCATCTTATATCCTCCTTTCAAGACACTGTCCATTCCGTTCAACTGCTCTTCCAAGTCCTTTGCTGTCTCTGACAGAATTACAATGTCATCAGCGAACCTCAACGTTTTTATTTCTTCTCCATGGATTTTAATACCATCGGGGAGAGGCTACAACTCTGTCTCACTCCCTTCCCAACTACTGATTCCCTTTCATGCCCCTCGACTCTTACAACTGCCTTCTGGTTTCTGTACAGATTGTAAATAGCCTTTCGCTCCCTGTATTTTACCCCTGTCACCTTTGGAATTTGAACGAGAGTATTCCAGTCAACATTGTCAAAAGCTTTCTGTAAGTCTACAAATGCTAGAAACTTAGGTTTGCCTTTCCTTAATCTTTCTTCTAAGATAAGTCGTAAGGTCAGTATTACCTCACGTGTTCCAACATTTCTACGGAATCCAAACTGATCTTCCCCGAGACACATATCTGAGACGATATTCCATAAGCACGCAATTTAATTACAACCCACTTGTGAGGTACAGTGTGAAAAGCCTACTCGGAATCGAGAAATACGACAGCAATTTGAAACCCCTTGTCAATAGGAGTCAGCACTTCGTCTGAGTAAACAGCTAGGTGCGTTTAACAAGAACGATGTTTTCTAAATCCGTATTGACCGTGTTTTAACAGGCTGTTCTCTTCGAGGTAATTTATAATGCTCGAACACGATATATGTTCCAAAATCCTGCTGAAAACCGACGTTAAATCTGCGTTCCTCTAACTTAGTGAATTTCTCGTATTGCCGTTGTTGAATACTGGTGTGACCTGTGCAGTTTTCTAGTCTTTACGTACTGATCTTTTGTCGAGCGAGCGGTTGTATAAGATTGTTAAATATGAGCCTATTGCTTCAATACACTCAAGCAAGTCGAATAACTGGTTTTGGCTAAAATTGGGAGGACCAATAACTGATGTACAGATAATTTAAATCTATCGTTGGCCTTGCTGACTATACAGGGTGGTCTATTGATCGTGACCGGGCCAAATATCTCACGAAATAAGCATCAAACTAAAAAACTACAAAGAACAAAACTTGTCTAGCTTGAAGGGAGAAACCAGATGGCGCCATGGTTGGCCCGCCATAGGTCAAACGGATATCAACTACGTTTTTTACAATAGGAACCCCCATTTTTTATTACATATTCGTGTAGTACGTAAAGAAATATGAAAGTTTTAGTTGGACCACTTTTTTCGCTTTGTGATAGATGGTGCTGTAATAGTCACAAACATATGGCTCACAATTTTAGACGAACAGTTGGTAAGAGGTAGGTTTTTTAAATTAAAATACAGAACGTACGTACGTTTGAACATTTTATTTCGGTTGTTCCAATGTGATACATGTACCTTTGTGAACATATCATTTCTGAGAACGCATGCTGTTACAGTGTGATTACCTAGCCGGCCGAAGTGGCCGTGCGGTTAAAGGCGCTGCAGTCTGGAACCGCAAGACCGCTACGGTCGCAGGTTCGAATCCTGCCTCGGGCATGGTTGTTTGTGATGTCCTTAGGTTAGTTAGGTTTAACTAGTTCTAAGTTCTAGGGGACTAATGACCTCAGCAGTTGAGTCCCATAGTGCTCAGAGCCATTTGAACCATTTTTTTTTTTTTGTGATTACCTGTAAATACCACATTAATACAATAAATGCTCAAAACGATGTCCGTCAGCCTCAGTGCATTTGGCAATACGTGTAACGACATTCTTCTCAACAGCGAGTAGTTCGCCTTCCATGATGTTCGCACATGCATTGACAATGCGTTCACGCATGTTCTCAGGCGTTGTCGGTAGATCACAGTAGCAAATATCCTTCAACTTTCCCCACAGAAAGAAATCCGGGGACGTCAGATCCGGTGAACGTGCGGGCCATAGTATGGTGCTTCGACAACCAATCCACTTGTCATGAAATATGCTATTCAATACTGCTTCAACCCACGTGAGCTATGGGCCGGACATCCATCATGTTGGAAGGACATCGCCATTCTGTCTTGCAGTGAAACATCTTGTAGTAACATCGGTAGAACATTAAGTAGGAAATCAACATACATTGCACCATATACATTGCCATCGATAAAATGGGGGCCAATTATCCTTCCTCCCATAATGCCCCACCATACATTAACCCGTCAAGGTCGCTCATATTCCACTTGTCGCAGCCATAGTGGATTTCCCGTTGCCCAATAGTGCATATTATGCCGGTTTACGTTACCGCTGTTGATGAATAACGCTTTGTCGCTAAATAGAATGCGTGCATAAAATCTGTCATCGTCCTGTAATTTCTCTTGTGCCCAGTGGCAGAACTGTACACAACGTTCAAAGTTGTCGCAATGCAATTCCTGGTGCACAGAAATATGGTACGAGTGGAATCGATGTTGATGTAACATTCTAAACACCGACGTTTTTGAGAGTCCCGATTCTCGCGCAATTTGTCTGCTACTGATGTGCGGATTAGCCACGAAAGCAGCTAAAACATCTACTTTGGCATCATCATTTGTTGCAGGTCGTGGTTGACGTTTCACATGTGGCTGAACACTTCCTGTTTCCTTGAATAACGCAACTATCCGGTGAACGGTCCGGACACTTGGATGATGTCCAGGATGCCGAGCAGCATACATAGCACATGCCGGTTGGGCATTTTGATCACAACAGCCGTAAATCAACACGATATCGACCTTTTCCGCAATTGGTAAACGGTCCATTTTAACACGGGTAATGTATCGCGAAGCAAACACCATCCGCACTGGAGGAAAGTTATGTGATACTACGTACTTATACGTTTGTGACTATTACAGCGTCACCAATCACAAAGTGAAGAAAGTGATCGAACTAAAACATTCATATTTCTTTACGTACTACACGAATATGTAATAAAAAATGGGGGTTCCTATTTTTAAAAAAAACGCAGTTGATATCCGTTTGTCCGATAGCAGCGCCATCTAGCGGGCCCACCATAGCGCCATCTGGTTTCGCCCTTCAAGCAGGACGAGTTTCGTTCTTTGTAGTTTTTTCGTTTGATGCTTATGTCGTGAGATGTTTGGCCCGGTCACTATGAATGGACCACCCGGTAGATAGTGCTTATTCATTTTTCGTGATCATTGAAAATCAAAAAATATCTTTCAATTTCACTACACGGCAACTGGGTCATGAATAATTTCATTAGTTCACAGGTGAGGGGGACAGGGAGGGGGGGGGGGGGGAATTCAGGATCCTCTGGAACCTCCCCTTGGCTACTTCCTTGGATCAACGACTATATCGCTCAGTAGAATACTGCCAACAAGAATGGTGCAATGAATCGTGCGACTTGATTAGGCTCTGTAGCCCTGGCTGCCGCTGGGCCGAAGGGTGAGAGGGTACGGTTTGTGACCCTTCTGCCCGCGACGCAAGCCGCTGGTCCGCTGCACCTCCATGTCGAAGACTGACAACTGCGCTACCCGCTGTCACAGGTCTTCTCTCGCCGTATAGTCTGAAGGTGGTTCTGTGAACCTTCATCAAGCATTTAAGTGTGTATTGCGGAGTGGTCATGAAGACGTAGGTGTAGTTTCAAGTGAACGGGGCCAGGTCAGATAGAACTAACGGAGCACATCGAACGTATACAGAGGACTCCAGGAATGGTCACATGTTTGTCTGATGTATGACGGAGCGACACACACATGTTGAAAGAACTGAACCAGCAGAATCTTAAAGACAGTCTCAAACTATCCCAAGGAAGCCTACTCGCAAAGTTTTGGGCGCGGCTTTAAATGATGACTGCAGCCTCGTACGTGTCTCTCCCATAGGGATCGTGAGAACAAGCTCAGACTAATTACAACGCGTGCAGAGTGTGTTAACAAATCATTCTTTCCGGGCTCCATACATGAATGCAACGGGAAAAGCCGTAATAACTGGTACAATGGGACGTACTCTCTGCAATGTACTTGAACAGTGCGAATATAGCTGTAGATGTTTATGTGGATGTTATGTCAGGGTGGATGAGAGATTTATAAAGGGTGATTCTGAGATGTTGCAAACTTCCTAGGATAATGGTGAAGGGCAAATACGTATATCAGTCCGAGGTAAGAGCACCTGTAGCGGAAACGAAGGAGTCGAAAGTTACAGGCGAAACTCGTTCTAGTACTTCTGACAGTGGAATACATGTAATGATACTGTTGTTGTTAAGACTGTAGGGTACACAACTTTCAGAGGAGGTAGTATGGTCGAAAACAAGAAAAACGTCCAGTAAACATGGGCTCTAAAATGCGTATTCTTAAGAGCTATGAGAATTTGTTCAATAGAGGGGATGTGTTTCACAGTAGTCAGGATGAACAAGTACTCATAGCTCCTCAGGTATGCATTTTAGAGCTCATGTCTTCTGGATATTTTTTGCTTGTTGTGGTCCAACCTACCACCTCTGAAAGTTGCCTGTCTTAGAATCTTAGCAAAAACAGTACCAGTGCACTGTCAGACGTATCAGAACGATTTTAGAACTTTCGAGTCGCTCGTTTCTGGTGCAGGGTGAAACACGTATGTTGTGTGGCGGCGATGGCGAGGCATTGCAGAGTCTCTGACCAGAGAGCTATTTGTCGTCCCTTGTCTGCGCTTGACCGCGCGAGAGTGCAGTTCAGTTGCGAGGCAGTAGCGCGAGAGTCGCGAGTTATCAGTTGGAGAGTAGTAGCTCATGCGAGATGACGCAGTCTGTGGTAGTAGCGCGCGAGAGATAGTCGCAGTTGTGGGTGAGGAGTCGGCGGGCGTCGACATGGCACACTGGTCAAGATTCAGGACGAGGTAGATTTTTAAATAAGGTAATGAAGCAGCATTGCGCACATTTGATAATGTAATGTAAATTAACTGTAACTAATTTGTTCAAGAATCGCCCCAATAATAATTTGTTTTCAAACCAAGCATTTTAACAAAAGAAACATTTTATTGAAAGAAATATTTCCCTTGGTATTCCTTAAAGAAAAGTTTCCCTTAAATTCAAAATTTTTGCAATGCATTTCCTTCGAGCTATGGCGAAAAATAAGAGCAGATCCAGTTTTACTGAGGTAAGAATTTGAGTTTAATCAGGGCCTAAAGATCGACATTTCGGTCTGTTTGTGTTTTCATTGTCACTGAGATTTCATTCTCATTGAATTGTCATACATTTTTTGTGGGCAGCTTACATTAGGGTCAGATTGCTAATTTTTATTTAATTGTCATTGTCATTAAATATAATTACGGGGAGGCTACACTTAGCTCTATGTCTATTCGCATTTAAAATATTATCTTAAATTTCTCTGGGGAGCTTACACTTGGCTCCATTTCTATTAAATAATATCTTTCAAATTTCTCTGGGGAGGTTACAAGGGTCCCTTACCTTAAATTGATACATTCATCCTTCTCCATCATCCTAGAAAATTTGTAAGGTCATCATCCTTTTATTAGTGTCGCAGCCTTTAACTTAGACGCTCTGTAGCGTATTTGGATGACAAGTCCCCTCTATAACCACTAGAAGTGTGTAACATAAGCTGGGAGAATCACCCTGTGATAGATTGTCTCTACGTTTGAAGTCTACCTGTACACACGTAACCAACCTCTCTCGTCTGCTCGACTGGTCTGCCTAACAGGTAGGCGCGAGTCATAATAGGTCTGCCTGAGGACTAACGTAATCCAACCAAGCCCTGTGGTGTCCATCAAACCACGGCCTGCATAGAAACGGCAAGGAAAGGAATAACGCACTACGAGTAATAGTCCTCGCACTGTGACGTCGTGGAGATACAGTCACCAATGGGCGTGCTATACATGATCAACATGTACTTTCAATATGGTGATGAGATGGAAGAGCGCCTGGAACATCTCACTAGGGTAACCATGGCGTTGCGAGGCCTTAAGGTGGTCGTCACAGCTAACATAAATCCCAAATACTCCCTGTGGTTCAGTGGCACATGAGATGCAAATGGAGGCAAGGCAGAGGAAAGGATCTGTCCTTGCTTCTTGTGGTGGCATATAGCCTGATAATCCCCCAATATACACTGCGGGAAGGGTTGAGGGCACGAATATTAACATCACACTTGCGACCCCAAGCGCTATAAAAATACACTACTGGCCATTAAAATTGCTACACCACGAAGATGACTTGCTACAGACGCGACTTTTAACCGACAGGAAGAAGATGCTGTGATATGCAAATGATGAGCTTCTCAGAGCATTCACACAAGGTTGGCGCCGGTGGTGACACCTATAACGTGCTGACATTAGGAAAGTTTCCAACCGATTTCTCTAACACAAACAGCAGTTGACCGGTGTTGCCTGCGTTGTTGTGATGCCTCGTTTAAGGGGGAGAAATGCGTACCATCATGTTTCAGACTTTCATAAAGGTCGTATTGTAGCCTATCGCGATTGCGGTTTATCGTATCGCGACATTACTGCTACCGTTGGTTGAGATGTTAGCAGAATATGGAATCGGTGGGTTGAGGTGGGTAATACGGAACGCCGCGCTGGGTCCCAATGGCCTCGTATCGCTAGCAGTCGAGATGACAGGCATCTTATCCGCATGGTTGTAACGGATCGTGCAGCCACGTCTCGATCTCTGAGTCAACAGATGGGGACGTTTGCAAGACAACAACGATCTGCACGAACGGTTCGATGACGTTTGCAGCAGCATTGACTATCAACTCGGAGACTATGGCCGCGGTTACCCTTGACGCATCAGAGACAGGAGCGCCTGCGATGGTGCACTCAACTACGAACCTGGGTGGACGAATGGCAAATCGTCATTTTTTCGGATGAATCCAGGTTCTGTTTACAGCATCATGACGGTCGCATCCGTGTTTGGCGACATCGTGGTGTACGCACATTGGAAGCGTGTATTCGTCATTAGCATACTGGCGTATCACCCGGCGTGATGGTATGGGGTGCCACTGGTTACACGTCTCGGTCACCTCTTGTTCGCATTGACGGCACTTTCAACAGTGGACGTTACATTTCAGATGTGTTACGACCCGTGGCTCTACCCTTCAGTCGATCCCTGCGAAACTCTACATTTCAGCAGGATAATGCACGACCGCATGTTTCAGGGCCTGTACGGGCCTTTCTGGATGCAGAAAATGTTCGACTACTGCCCTAGCCAGGACAATGTCTCACCAATTGAAAAGGTCTGGTCAATGGTGGCCGAACAACTGGCTCGTCACAATACGCCAGTCACTACTCTTGATGAAATGTGGTATCGTGTTGAAGCTGCATGGGCAGCTGTACCTGTAAACGCCATTCAAGCTCTGTTTGACTCAATGCCCAGGCGTATCAAGGCCGTTATTACGGCTAGAGGTGGTTGTTCTGGGTACTGATTTCTCAGGATCTGTGCACCCAAAGTGCGTGAAAATTTAATCACACGTTAGTTCTAGTATAATATGTTTGTTCAATGAGTACCCGTTGATTATCTGTTCTTCTTGTTGTAGCAATATTAATGGCTAGTAGTGGAGTAAAAAATTTGGAAGTGCATGATAAGGCCCCCAAAAGTGGTCATAACGTGACGAAGGATGTGTCGCTGGTACATGGGGTGGAGGGTGCAGTTAAACTACAATACATCTGGTTGGGAGCACCTGGTTAGGGAGTGTGACATCCCTGCATTTCCAGAAGTCGAAGAGAAGGTAGACGAGTACGCCGAGGAACTGGTGAGTGCAATGACAAGGAGGTGAAGGCAGCCGTACCAACCAGGAGGAGAGCGGTTGTGGCCTCTCCGTCACCATGGTATGCCGGCCAGCAACTACCGGCGAAATGTCGTTTGGTGGCAGGAACAGAGATGCCGTTAACAGTAAAGGGTGTTAAAAGTGGCTTTTCAACAGGATCCTCGAGCAGTTAAGCTCCAAAATTGGGAGCAGGTCGTAATAAATCAGTTGCCTACTGACCCTTGGGGAATACCGTACAAGTTAGTAAGGGAAAAGATTCGTTCTCCAGCAGTGTTATCTGCCGTTAGGTGCGGGGGCAGTGCTACTGAATCCTGGCAGGAAACTGCTGAAGTTCTCCTCCGTTCCCTGCTGCCTGATGATAGCGTAGTAGGGGGAACCAGTAGTGGGCACCGCTCTTCTCCTGGCTGCAGGAAAAAGAATGTCCAGGGAAGCTACACTCCTGGAAATTGAAATAAGAACACCGTGAATTCATTGTCCCAGGAAGGGGAAACTTTATTGACACATTCCTGGGGTCAGATACATCACATGATCACACTGACAGAACCACAGGCACATAGACACAGGCAACAGAGTATGCACAATATCGGCACTAGTACAGTGTATATCCAGCTTTCGCAGCAATGCAGGCTGCTATTCTCCCATGGAGACGATCGTAGAGATGCTGGATGTAGTCCTGTGGAACGGCTTGCCATGCCATTTCCACCTGGCGCCTCAGTTGGACCAGCGTTCGTGCTGGACGTGCAGACCGCGTGAGACGACGCTTCATCCAGTCCCAAACATGCTCAATGGGGGACAGATCCGGAGATCTTGCTGGCCAGGGTAGTTGACGTACACCTTCTAGAGCACGTTGGGTGGCACGGGATACATGCGGACGTGCATTGTCCTGTTGGAACAGCAAGTTCCCTTGCCGGTCTAGGAATGGTAGAACGATGGGTTCGATGACGGTTTGGATGCACCGTGCACTATTCAGTGTCCCCTCGACGATCACCAGTGGTGTACGGCCAGTGTAGGAGATCGCTCCCCACACCATGATGCCGGGTGTTGGCCCTGTGTGCCTCGGTCGTATGCAGTCCTGATTGTGGCGCTCACCTGCACGGCGCCAAACACGCATACGACCATCATTGGCACCAAGGCAGAAGCGACTCTCATCGCTGAAGACGACACGTCTCCATTCGTCCCTCCATTCACGCCTGTCGCGACACCACTGGAGGCGGGCTGCACGATGTTGGGGCGTGAGCGGAAGACGGCCTAACGGTGTGCGGGACCGTAGCCCAGCTTCATGGAGACGGTTGCGAATGGTCCTCGCCGATACCCCGGGAGCAACAGTGTCCCTAATTTGCTGGGAAGTGGCGGTGCGGTCCCCTACGGCACTGCGTAGGATCCTACGGTCTTGGCGTGCATCCGTGCGTCGCTGCGGTCCGGTCCCAGGTCGACGGGCACGTGCACCTTCCGCCGACCACTGGCGACAACATCGATGTACTGTGGAGACCTCACGCCCCACGTGTTGAGCAATTCGGCGGTACGTCCACCCGGCCTCCCGCATTCCCACTATACGCCCTCGCTCAAAGTCCGTCAACTGCACATACGGTTCACGTCCACGCTGTCGCGGCATGCTACCAGTGTTAAAGACTGCGATGGAGCTCCGTATGCCACGGCAAACTGGCTGACACTGACGGCGGCGGTGCACAAATGCTGCGCAGCTAGCGCCATTCGACGGCCAACACCGCGGTTCCTGGTGTGTCCGCTGTGCCGTGCGTGTGATCATTGCTTGTACAGCCCTCTCGCAGTGTCCGGAGCAAGTATGGTGGGTCTGACACACCGGTGTCAATGTGTTCTTTTTTCCATTTCCAGGAGTGTATATGGTAGTCTGAGGAACTGCTGTGTGGATCGGGAGGTCTGCCTACATCCACTAGCGGGAAAGTCAGGAAAATAGTAACAAAGGGGTTCTGCCCGTAGAAGATGTACGTAGCCTCAAAATACGCAAAGTGCTTGGATAATAAATATATAAATTTTATTTTTTGAAAGGAATTCTGTTATATGTTATAGACCGCATGACAAAGTGGTGGGCTTGGCCGCCGATCGCGGTACAACAGCGACCTGGCGTCTAAAGAAAAAAGAATACAGAAGGCCAAAGAAGAGTTAATGGTTTAAAACAACAATGATGTAAAAGAATAAGAATTTTAGTAGTATGTCCGAAGTAGGTCTGAAGTAGACACAGAGTTCGTCGTTTGTTCACGGTTAATTAATATTATATCTTGCAGTAGGAGAATTTATGATCTGACTTTCGTATTTACATCTATACGTAAAGAAAGGAAAATTAGCAAGATAATATTGGATTGTATCCTGATTGGAAAGTTTGAAATTTGTCATCACTTACGGAAGGCTCATGTTTTCCTTTAATTCTGAAGAAGATAAGTCTTTTTTCACTTGAGGTGAGTGAACAACCACAAAAAGTTCGTTGTAAAAACAGGGAATAATTCTCGGACGGAGATTGTTCTTATGCTGATTGAAATGGTAAGTTTTGAAGCTAGATGCTTCCAAATGGTTTATAAAGTGAGGACTGATCTGTCCTAGAAATCTAACAGAGGTTCAGTGTAGTATCTGAAGTTAATTTCAGAAGAAATTTTGTTTGGGATGAAAAGTAACGCAGGTGATTTTGGTTGAATTTTCGTTGACTTCGGGGTAGTAGTTCTATTTTGTAAAATACGTGAACCTTTCAATTGATGGGAAAGTGACGACAAGCGTAAGTGAAGCCTCTGTCGTATATTGATGTATTTTGATGATAGGTGTCGGTATATGTATGATATATTTGTTGGTGGTTGTGACTACTAACCCCTGTGGAGAGTCTAAGCGATTGTGTGATTAAATCCTGGTCATTTCACCTAAAGAATTTATACTATTGTAATAGTTGTTCTTCCCATTTCATACTGAAATAAACAGTTGCGAGTTCAATAACTGTAAGCACTTACGGTCATGACATTACTATTGGATATTAAGTAAAGTGAACAATTACCGGAGATACTGAAAAAAAGTTCTTATTCTACATTGCTGGAAAAAGATTTTTTAAAAAGGGTTAATAACTGCGAATGTCCAACGCCTGAAGAAGTTGAGTCTCGTACATTATTTCATACAGGGACAAAAGTGGCGGTGGAGCTTAGTGATTTGTTTTTTTTTATTTTTGATTTATTATTCAACACCGAAAATAAGGATTTTCTTTTTAAATCTTTTCCAGCAAAAGATTAAATAACAACTGAAACTTTTGAAACATACAAGATTGAAATATTGCGTAACGTTCCTCAGGGACGATAAATTAACGTTCATCGTTAAATTAAATTCAAAGTTCCACTGGTGTCCGAACTTATCGCGTAGTTAATTAATACTTTCAAGATTTTAAACATGGCTGCAGCAGCAACTGTTAAAATTCTTCACAATAAAGGATGACAGCCAAAAACAGTTGCAGGATAGAATTTTTTTATTAAAATTCTTGACCAAGGTTTCGGTACATATAAATATACCTTCATCAGAAGTAAAACTTCTAAAATTGCATCATGCCATGGAGAATAATAAAACAATTATGCCAAAGGCGTCGTCAGTAATTTAAAACATCATCTCCATTTGACCAACATGTGTAATGGGCACAGGATCATAGCGAACAGTTTCGCCTATTGGCGAAGTAACGGTGTTAAACTGTTCGCTATGATCCTGTGCCCATTACACATGTTGGTCAAATGGAGATGATGTTTTAAATTACTGACGACGCCTTTGGCATAATTGTTTTATTATTCTCCATGGCATGATGTAATTTTAGAAGTTTTACTTCTGATGAAGTTATATTTATATGTACCGAAACCTTGGTCAAGAATTTTAATAAAAAAATTCTATCCTGCAACTGTTTTTGGCTGTCATCCTTCATTGTGGTTAGTTAATACTATTTATATTCTTGTATCTATGTCTCTGAACATTTTAAATCCAGAAATAATAATACAAATACTTCTGAAGAGAAATATTTAGTAACGTTTTTCTCTAAAGTGAAAAGGAAAGCATAAGATTGAATTTTGACAGTTACGATATAAAGTTTAAGCTGTCAGAGAGGTTAGCTGTCTCTGGTAGAAAAGATATATTTTATCACATCGAAACAATACGCAAACAGTAGTCATTTGTCTATCAGATCAGCCGATCGCTAATAGGCGTTTTTTAGTCGTTAGTTTACTTTAACGTTGATTTAACAATCTGATGGAAATAACGATTTCTTTTATTATCTAAAGAAATACCTTTTCATATTAATCCTCTTCAAATACAGGGCACAGACATAGGATTGTTTTATCGTAAGCAAACATGACTTACAGATTGCAAACTCGGGTACGTAATATTTTGTGCGTCTATGCACTGAGAGTCCCACTAGTATCTATACTGGCATTTATTGGAGTGGAAGTTACAAGTAGGGCAGTAATTTGTGAATTTGTGATTTGCCGACTTGGAATTACAACGTTGTGAGTTTTTACTTGGGTGTTGAATTGAGGCGGAGCTGGACATCTTCTCAAAAGAAAAAAAACTCTTTATCCAATGTGTCGGTGTCAGATTAATTTTGTTGCATATAACGTACGCGTACAGGTTGCCTACTCTTTTCAACAATAACGGCCTAAATAAAACTGTGGTGTTACATTACTGAAGGAAGTTGTTGTTACCAAAGTATAGATCCAACGAACATACATTAGTTTAGAGAATCCATCTCTAAAGATTCTCTGTAGTGTACTCAGAAGTTTTCTTATATATTGTGGATTGATTTACGATATTGATCTTGAGAGATCACAACTGTACATCAATATATTTTAACACCGCTAATCGCTTCTACTGATTCCACAACTAAGAAGGTATGTTGTATTATGTTGTGATTGCCTGTTGACACTATTCTTTGAAAATCTGTTTGATACGCTAGTCGGGCAGTGTCGTCAATTTATGGTGTTATACCCTGTCAATATCTTCTCTTGATATCTTCACCGGAATCTTCAGATACGTCAGTCAGGCAACCACAGCACAGAAGTGGTGTGCTGTTTTCCTCAGAATTGATGTTGTACTCTAAAGTGATTATTTATTGCCATCCTCTTTGGGATCTTCTGTTGAACACTGGCCGGGAATAACGTTTATTCAGGGGTAGCAGTTCAGTTCCCCCAGGGCTCCGTACTGGAGCCACTTTTCTGGGCTATCCATATAGAGCCATTACTAGATGGTATGTAGAAGAGTGAGGATGTGCTGGAGCCTACGCCGACGACCTCCTCTTGCGGTCGGCGGCCGTAGCCTGGAGGATTTAGAGCCAGAGATCGAAAGAGCTATGCAGTCGCTACAGGAATGGTGCCACAAGACGAAGATGAAGGTTGCTCCCGCTAAATTCACATATCTTCTCCTACAAGGGCAACTGGTAAGAAATGCGACGGTAAGAATTGAGAACTTGCCAATTCTTCGGCGTAGAGCGGCACGATACTTAGGAGTCATCCTCTATGGCAGGTGGAACTTAAAAAGACACATTGAGACTGTAACCCAGAGAGCTTTGGAAGTGCAGAAGGGAACACCTGATCATGTGGCTTTCGAGTGCCTCCTGTACGAGTTTTACGTAAGATAGGCGTAAGATATTTTATCTACCGGTGGAGCTAATAAAATTATAATAAAACTTCCTGGCATATTAAAACTGTGTGCCCGACCGAGACCTTTGCCTTTCGCGGGCAAGTGCTCTACCAACTGAGCTACCGAAGCACGACTCACGCCCGGTACTCACAGCTTTACTTCTCCCAGTACCTCGTCTCCTACCTTCCAAACTTTACAGAAGCACTCCTGCGAACCTTGCAGAACTAGCACTCCTGAAAGAAAGGATATTGCGGAGACATGGCTTAGCCACAGCCTGGGGGATGTTTCCAGAATGAGATTTTCACTCTGCAGCGGAGAGTACTGGCAGAAGTAAAGCTGTGAGTACCGGGCGTGAGTCGTGCTTCGGTAGCTCAGTTGGTAGAGCACTTGCCCGCGAAAGGCAAAGGTCCCGAGTTCGAGTCTCGGTCGGGCACACAGTTTTAATCTGCTAGGAAGTTTCATATCAGCGCACACTCCGCTGCAGAGTGAAAATATCATTCTGGAAAATTATAATAGTATACTCACATCCAGTGTGGGTTACGGTTTGAAAGTCTGGGCATATAGGCTCACGAGCGTCCATGTTCGCCACAGCCGTGATAAGGGTACAAAGGAACATGTTGCTACGTTTGGTAGGGGCATATAGGACATCGCCAGGTTTGCTGATATAATGTGGCTTTGTCCGCTAGAAATTAAAATCAGGGAGCAGGCGGCATGGTTCTGAGTCAGAAAAGGGGAGAATGGAAGAACAAGGGAAATTATGCGCGCTCAAGTTGGGTATACGAAGTCAGTCGAAAGAAGGGGGATAGAATTACGGCAGGAGTCATGAGGCAGAAAATACTGGGAGAAGAACGCTCCAACTCCTGCCTGATGTTAAGGAACGGATAAGTAAGGGGTATTTTAAACCAACGGATTATTCCACTTTCTCTCTGGTCATGGAGCATATCCGGCATATTTATGCCGGTTTGGGAGAAGGGCTACGCCCGCGCGTGACTGTTGCGCACAGGAGCGAACCCCTCATCATGTGGTTTTCGAGTGCCTCCTGTACGATTATGTGGCAACTGCGTTAAAACAGCAATTAGCTAATCACGACACATTTATCTTGTTGTGAAAAGAGGGTACATTTCAATTCTGACGTAACCTGGCCAATGAGATATCACTTGAGGTTCTACAGGGATACTTGAGGCAGAGTCGCGAAATTTAGAAAACCATGAGACACACACCTGGTCACCTTTGCCTTTCGCGGGCAAGTGCTCTACCATCTGAGCTACCGAAGCACGACTCACGCCAGCTCCTCACAGCTTTACTTCTGCCAGTATCTCGTCTCCTACCTTCCAAACTTTACAGAAGCTCTCCTGCGAACCTTGCGGAACTGGGAGACGAGATACTGGCCGAAGTACTGCTGCGAGGACCGGGCGTGAGTCGTGCTTCGGTAGCTCAGATGGTAGAGCACTTGTCCGCGAAAGGCAAAGATCCCGAGTTCTAGTCTCTGTCGGGCACACAGTTTTAATCTGCCAGGAAGTTTCAGAACACTGTTAATGCACAGTCAGTAGCTAAAACTAACAATGCACACACATCAACAAAAGTTTTGTATCACCTCGATTCCCGAGGGTTCCGGAACATGTACAGAGAATTGGAACAGAGATCAACATAAACATCATTTCCGCACTTTTTATTGCTCATGAAAACCACACACTGCATGTTGTACCACCATACAGCGAGGCCCTCAGAGGTGGTGGCCAAGATTGCTGTACACACCGTTCCTCCAAAAGTAGCACGTCCTCTTGCATTGATGCATGCCTGTATTCTTCATGGCGTACTACTCACACGTTCATCAAGACCCTGTTGGCTCAGATTGTCCCATTCCTGGTTATGGCATTTCGGCGTAGATCCCTCAGAGTGGTTGGTGGGCCACGTCGTCCATAAACAGCCCATTTCAATCTATCCCAGGCATGTTTGACAGGATTCATGTCTGGAGAACATGTTGGCAATTCTAGTCGAGCGATCCCCTTATCCTGAAGGAAGTCATTCACAACATGTGAGCGATGGGGGTGCAAATTGTCGTCCATGAAGACGAATACCTCGCCAATATGCTGCCGATATGGTTGCGCTATCGGCCGGACGATAGCATTCACGTATCGTACAGCCATTACGGCGATTTTCCATGACGTCGGCCCCACAAATTGCCATCCAAAAACAGCAGGGAACCTCCATCTTTCTGCAGTCGCTGGACAGTGTGTCTACGGCGTTCAGCCTGACCGGGTTGCCTCCAAACAAGGCATATGCGACACTCATCAGTGAAAGGAACGTGATGCTAATCCTGAGCGGTCCATTCCGCATGTTGTTGGGCCCATCTGTAGCGCGGTGCATGGTGTCGTGGTGGCAAAGATGGACCTCGCCATGGACGTCGAGAGTCAAGTTGCGCATCATGCAGACTATTGTGCACAGTTTGAGTCGTAACACGACGTCCTGTGGGTGCTTGAAAAGCATTATTCAACACGATGGCATTGCTGTCAGGGGACCTCCGAGCCATTACCCGTAGGTAGCGGTCGTCCACTGCTGTAGCAGCCCTTGGGCGACCTGAGCGAGGCATGTAATCGACAGTTTCTGTCTCCCTGTATCTTCTTCATGTCCGAACAACATCGGTTTGGATTACTCCGAGACGCCTGGACACTTTCCTCGTTGAGAACCCTTCCTGCCACAAAGTAACAATGCGGACGCGATCGAACCGCGGTATTGACCGTCTATGCGTGGTTGAACTACAGACAACACGTGCTGTGAACCTCCATCCTGGTGAAATGACTGGAACTGATCGGCTGCCGGGCCCCCTCCGTCTAATAGGCGCTGCTCATGCATGGTTTACATCTTTGGGAGAGTTTAGTGACAGCTCTGAATAATGAAAGGGACTGTGTCCGTGATACAATATCCTCAGTCAACGTCCCTGTTCAGGAGTTCTGGGGACCGGAGTGATGCAAAATTTTTTTAATGTTTGTAGATTGGCCATAGCAGATAATCACTAAAAATACTATTTGTAGATTGTGCAATAGCTGCAATAATCAATCCGTCATGGTAACATCTATTGTTGATGTTGCTGTGGTCTTCAGTCCTGAGACTGGTTTGATGCAGCTCTCCATGCTACTCTATCCTGTGCAAGCTTCTTCATCTCCCAGTAGCTACCGCAACCTACATCCTTCCGAATCTGCTTAGTGTATTCATCTCTTGGTCTCCCTCTACGATTTTTACCCTCCACGCTGCCCTCCAATACTAAACTGGTGATCCCTTGATGCCTCAGAACATGTCCTACCAACCGATCCCTTCTTCTTGTCAAGTTGTGCCCCAAATTTCTCTTCTCCCCAATCCTATTAAATACCTCCTCATTAGTTATGTGGTGTACCCATCTAATCTTCAGCATTCTTCTGTAGCACCACATTTGAAAAGCTTCTATTCTCTTCTTGTTCAAACTGTTTATCGCCCATGTTTCACTTCCATACATGGCTACACTCCATACAAATACTTTCAGAAACGGCTTCCTGACGCTTAAATCTATACTCGATGTTAACAAATTTCTCTTCTTCAGAAACGCTTTCCTTGCCATTGCCAGTCTACATTTTATATCCTCTCTACTTCGACCATCATCAGTTATTTTGGTCCCCAAATAGCAAAACTCCTTTACTATGTTAAATGTCTCATTTCCTAATCTAATTCCCTCAGCATCAACCGACTTAATTCGACTACATCCCATTATACTCGTTTAGCTTTTGTTGATGTTCATCTTATATCCTCCTTTCAAGACACTGTCTATTCCGGTCAGCTGCTCTTCCAAGTCCTTTGCTGTCTCTGACAGAATTACAATATACAGAGTGAATAGCATCGGGGAGAGGCTACAACCCTGTCTAACTCCCTTCTCAACCACTACTTCCCTTTCATGTCCCTCGACTCTTGTAACTGCCATCTGGTTTCTGTACAAATTGTAAATAGCCTTTCGCTCCCTGTATTTTACCCCTGCCACCTTTAGAATTTGAAAGAGAGTATTCCAATCAACATTGTCAAAAGCTTTCTCTAGGTCTACAAATGGTAGAAACGTAGGTTTTGCCTTTCCTTAATCTAGCTTCTAAGATAAGTCGTAGGGTCAGTATTGCCTCACGTGTTCCAATATTTCTACGGAATCCAAACTGATCTTCCCCGAGGTCAGATTCTACTAGTTTTTCCATTCGTCTGTAAAGAATTCGCGTTAGTATTTTGCAGCTGTGACTTATTAAACTGATAGTTCGGTAATTTTCGCATCTGTCAACACCTGGTTTCTTTGGGATTGGAATTATTATATTATTCTTGAAGTCTGAGGGTATTTCCCCTGTCTCATATATCTTGCCCACCAGATGGTAGTGTTTTGTCAGCATTGGCTGTCCCAAGGCTGCCAGTTGTTCTAATGCAATGTTGTCTACCCCCGGGGTAGACAACATTCTACCCCCGGGGTAGAAGACTCAGGTCTTTCAGTGCTGTGTCAAACTCTTCACGCAGTATCGTATATCCCATTTCATCTTCATCTACAACCTCTTCCATTTCCATAATATTGTCCTCAAGTACCTCGCCCTTGTATAGACCCTTTATATACCCCTTCCACCTTTCTGTTTTCCCTTCTTCGCTTAGAACTGTGTTTCCATCTGAGCTCTTGATATTCATACAAGTGGTTCTCTTTTCTCCAAAGGTCTCTTTAATTTTCCTGTAGGCAGTATCTATCTTATTCCTGGTGAGACAAGCCTCTACATCCTTACATTTGTCCTCTAGCCATGCCTGGTTTGCCATTTTGCACTTCATGTCGATCTCATTTTTGAGACGTTTGTATTCCTTTTTGCCTGCTTCATTTACTGCATTTTTATATTTTCTCCTTTCATCAATTAAGTTCAATATTTCTTCTGTTACCCAAGGATTTCTATTAGCCCTCGTCTTTTGACCTACTTTGTTGCCTTCACTACTTGATCCCTCAAAGCTACCGATTCTTCTTCTACTGTACTCCTTTCCCCCATTCCTCTCAATTGTTTCCTTATGCTCTCCTTGAAACTCTGTACAACCTCTGGTTCTTTCAGTTTATCCAGGTCCCATATCCTTAAATTCCCACCCACATCTATAAGAACCACTGATTATATACGGTAGTGGTTTATCTTGTATAATAATAATAAAGACTGAATAAAGATTTTTTTAAATAAAAAAAGGAAAGGAATGAGTGGATGAAAACTGACAAAAGGGAAGGACAGGTCACTACTAAGACTTCAAGAAAAACTTGCGTGGTACTAGAGAGAGTCATAGAGAGAAAAGACTACAGAGCAAGGCAGATATTTGGATACGTCGAACAAATAATTGACGGAGTCTGATGTTAGTACTTCGCGGAAGAGAGATGTCGTGGGCCGCAATAACCAGTCAGAAATGACCTAAAAGAATGTTTCTCTAATTTTCCAGCTCACCCTGAATTCTGACCAATCCGGTATTACTTTATAGCCTAACATAGGCGACTTTACTTGCAGCTGTCACTGACATGAATCATTGGGACTTATTGCAGAACTGTTGAGTATGTTTGGTACTCTTTCGTAGCACTGCGCGTCACACGTGTGAGGTTCAATGACCTCTGAACTGGACCACTGAACCCGAGGGTCCGGTATTTCCGGCAACAAAAGCTGCTCTGGATTAGCTTCCGGCCATAACAGTGTGACGTAACGGCGGCCGTAATAACGTCCGCGTCATTATCGCCTGCAGCTAGCCCAGTAACCCGCCGGTACGCATTGTGTCCCACATTTTTCGCGTTCTCTGTCGCGTTTCCCACGCTACGTGACCCAGTTAAGCGCCGTGTCAACGCCCGGATTAAACCCATTATTTTCCAGCGAAATTTCGGGTTCGCTTGCTTCCGTCAGCGTCATTGGCATCCCACTACCTGAGGAGTAATATTTGTTGTTGTTGTTGTTGTTGTGGTCTTCAGTCCTGAGACTGGTTTGATGCAGCTCTCCATGCTACTCTATCCTGTGCAAGCTTCTTCAACTCCCAGTACCTACTGCAACCTACATCCTTCTGAATCTGCTTAGTGTATTCATCTCTTGGTCTCCCCCTACGATTTTTACCCTCCACGCTGCCCTCCAATACTAAATTTGTGATCCCTTGATGCCTCAGAACATGTCCTACCAACCGATCCCTTCTTCTGGTCAAGTTGTGCCACAAACTCCTCTTCTCCCCAATCCTATTCAGTACCTCCTCATTAGTTATGTGATCTACTCATCTAATCTTCAGCATTCTTCTGTAGCACCACATTTCGAAAGCTTCTTGTCCAAACTATTTACCGTCCATGTTTCACTTCCATACATGGCTACACTCCATACAAATACTATTCGATGTTAACAAATTTCTCTTCTTCAGAAACACTTTCCTTGCCATTGCCAGTCTACATGTTATATCCTCTCTACTTCTACCATCATCAGTTATTTTGCTCCCCAAATAGCAAAACTCCTTTACTACTTTAAGTGTCTCATTTCCTAATCTAATACCCTCAACATCACCCGACTTAATTCGACTACATTCCATTATCCTCGTTTTGCTTTTGTTGATGTTCATCTTATATCCTCCCTTAAAGACACCATCCATTCCGTTCAACTGCTCTTATTTAGCAGGGTATAAAATCCGGTGTTCACCATGTCAGCCGTCATTACAAAGGACCTGTTCAATTGTATTTTTTTACGCGAGTGATGCATCGGTCTGGTGGCGCAAAGACATTCTGTACAGGTACCTTCTACTGCCAGGCTTGCGAGCCGACTTTGTCTGGCAAGGTGAAGGCTATCTACGCGCGTTACCTTTGGAGGAAGAATGGACTGACCAATCATGGGCCTGCTTTTGCAGACTTCGGTCGCAGCATACACCCCTCGAAACTTTTTAGATACACTCTTTCAAAATGGTTCAAATGGCTCTGAGCACTATGGGACTTAACTTCTGAGGTCATCAGTCCCCTCGAACTTAGAAGTACTTAAACCTGACTAACCTAAGGACATCACACATCAATGCCCGAGGCAGGATTCGAACCTGCGACCGTAGCGGTCGCGCTGTTCCAGAGTGTAGCGCCTAGAACCGCTTAGATACACTCTTTCCTGCTTCTCGTCGTACCGAGGGTGGTGGAGCAGAAGTTCGCATACTGGACTCGCATACGGGAGGACGACGCTTCAATATCGCGTCCGACCATCCTCGTTTGGATATTTCCGTCATTTCCCTAAAACGCTTCAGGCAAATGGCGCGATGGTTCCTTTGAAAGAGTACGGCCGACTTCCTTCCCAACCCTTCTCTAATCCGATGGCACCGATGACCTCGCTGTCCAGTTCGTTCGCCCCAGTCAATCAACCAACCAAACAAGCTCTCGTCGTAGTACGTCTACATATTGGCCGGCCGCTGTGGCCGAGCGGTTCTAGGCGCTTCAGTCCGGAACCGGGCTGCTGCTACGGTCGCAGGTTCGAATCCTGCCTCGGGCATGGATGTGTGTGATGTGCTTAGGTTAGTTAGGTTTAAGTAGTTCTAAGTCTAGGGGACTGATGACGTCAGATGTTAAGTCGCATAGAGATTAGAGCCATTTGAACCATTTTTTCTACATATTGGTTTGGTTTGGCTTGTTTTCCTGACTCGCTGAGGACCACATGCATCGAGAGGACACTGCCTGAGCTACTTTTAGGTTATGTATCGGTGGCCATTTCTACGCTGAAACATGTAATAACTATGGTTACGTGGTAGCATTGTAAGCGCAGCTTGTCGTAATGTTTTGTGCGCAACGCTTTCCGCTACGCGTTTAAAATCCGTTGTACAAAGAGAAATATCTTGTTCCATGTTCACAGAGCAACATCCGTATTTCAGCTGTTCATCCGAGAGATGCTCTTCTTCTTCTTTCTTGTGCCTGTGTCCAACATTTTCGCAAAGTCGGCATGGTTACGGTGGGATTTGGCATGGTTAATCTAAGGTGTTGCATAATGCCCTTCCTGTCGCCACCCCGGTACGAAAATGATGATCAAGATGTTGAAATGATAAGGACAACACACCCAGGCCCAGGCGAGAGAAAATGCCGAACCCGACCGGGAATCGAACCCGGGAACCCGTGACCCAGAGTCAGCAACGCTACCCGCTAGACCACGAGCTGCGGACATCCGAGGGATTAAGATATGACATTCATTAGCTTCCTATTATTTTCATGTTAATTGTTTTGTATTGTTTGAGGATTCCTTTCGTTTTGATTTTTTCATGTTTCGCGAAATTGCACTCTGCGTGATAGCATATATGCAATTTTGTTGTTGCCACTGCTCACTCTGTCCATGAATAATAGCCAGCAGTCGTTCTAAGGTGCTTCCGATCTATGTAGTGCTTGTTCTGAGCACAAGATCTCAAGCGTATTCATTCTGCATTGGAAATGTGATTTCGAAGCGGATTGCCAGTAGCAAAAGCATTTTGACTTCTTTGCATGCCAGCCAGCATGGTAAATCAATGTTGGTGAAAACTCCGAGTCTTCATGCTGATCCTGACTACATGCGACGTGGCTTTTGTACTGCATGTTCGTTTATGAACAGTCGTTGCTCTTACAAGGTGACGTCTTACATATTGACTGCACGGAATCTACTTACAGCGGAGTTCACACTTAGACCTATAAGTTTGTGGTAGGAAGTTAAGGTTTCTCATTTGAATATTGTATTCATTTATTGTTCAATCTCTCCTTTTCACTCTCTTTTGCTCATAGAAAACATTTCAAGTTTTTGAATGTATCAAATAAATCCAGGTGAGAAAACCTCAGTGTTCATTCTTGGTTCATAGTCTGATACAAAACGGAAATAATTTCAGGGCATTTTTACTGGAGTCATATATTTTATGTACTGAGTTCAAAAAAGTCCGTCGCCGTATTTGCAGGCGTCGGCTCCTATAATTTCGACGCTCTGTACCGTAGTTGGGCGAATGTGGATTCGTGTCCTCTATCTGTTTGTCAAGAAACCCTCTACAGCCTCTCGAAATTTGTTCGGAGTGGGGGTATTTGTTTGGAGGAGGGGGGGGGGGGGGGGAGAAAGAGAGACAAGTCAATAAAATTAAAACAGGGGCAACTTAATATAGTCCAGTTAAGGTAAAGGAAAAGTCTGAAACGAGGATGCCGGCCGGTGTGGCCGTGCGGTTCTAAGCGCTTCAGTTTGGAACCGCGTGACCGCTACGGTCGCAGGTTCGAATCCTGCCTCGGGCATGGATGTGTGTGATGTCCTTAGGTTAGTTAGGTTTAAGTAGTTCTAAGTTCTAGGGGGCTGATGACCTCAGAAGTTAAGTCCCATAGTGCTCAGAGCCATTTGAACCATTTGAAACGAGGATGAATTATTAAATGGTTCAAATGGCTCTGAACACTATGGGACTTAAATTCTGAGATCATCAGTCCCCTAGAACTTGGAACTACTTAAACCTAACTACCCTAAGGACATCACATACATCCATGCCCGAGGCAGGATTCGAACCTGCGACCGCAGCGGTCGCGTGGTTCCAGACTGTAGTGCCTAGAACCGCTCGGCCAGTCCGGCCGGCCGAATTATTAAAAATGAATTGAAATTTATTCAACTGTTTGCGAATACTGTACCTTATTAGCCATTACAATTGCAACTCTGTCAGGGAGGTCGGCAACGAATATCACAATGAGCTGAAGTGTGCTACGTACTTGTACATGCAAGTGATTGACACTTCAG
Organism: Schistocerca nitens; assembly: GCF_023898315.1. Taxonomy (NCBI): domain Eukaryota; kingdom Metazoa; phylum Arthropoda; class Insecta; order Orthoptera; family Acrididae; genus Schistocerca; species Schistocerca nitens. The sequence continues at coordinate 184,851,447 of NC_064623.1, forward strand.
TGCAGTAGCAAAAAGTAAGTGTTATTAGCACCATCTATATCCTGATTATAAGAAATGATTATGCTGTGAAATTCTCATTGAGAAATCCTATTAGAATGTAGTGTGTTTGCAAGAATACAAGAAGGTCTTGTTACGCGTCGTTTAAAGCGTAGGACTGACTACCAGCACGCATAGGGATTCGTCAGCGGCAGGATCGAAGTCCATCGAGACAGGTTGGCTGGTTGTTTGGGGAAGGAGACCAGACAGCGAGGTGATCGGTCTAATCGGATTAGGGGAGGACAGGGAAGGAAGTCGGCCGTGCCTTTTGAAAGGAACCATCCCGGCATTTGCCTGGAGCGATTTAGGGAAATCACGGAAAACCTAAATCAGGATGGCCGGACGCGGGATTGAACCGTCGTCCTCCCGAATGCGAGTCCAGTGTCTAACCACTGCGCCACCTCGCTCGGTCTCATCGAGACAGTGCTTTGACGTTCCGTGGCACTGCTGTTCATTAATGCGAAAACCAGAGGACCATACGAAAGGGAGATGAGTATGAATGACAGATTGAGCGTGTGCATGCGTTGAGTGCGCTCGCATATATATATATATATATATATATATATATTCCTGGAAATGGAAAAAAGAACACATTGACACCGGTGTGTCAGACCCACCATACTTGCTCCGGACACTGCGAGAGGGCTGTACAAGCAATGATCACACGCACGGCACAGCGGACACACCAGGAACCGCGGTGTTGGCCGTCGAATGGCGCTAGCTGCGCAGCATTTGTGCACCGCCGCCGTCAGTGTCAGCCAGTTTGCCGTGGCATACGGAGCTCCATCGCAGTCTTTAACACTGGTAGCATGCCGCTACAGCGTGGACGTGAACCGTATGAGCAGTTGACGGACTTTGAGCGAGGGCGTATAGTGGGCATGCGGGAGGCCGGGTGGACGTACCGCCGAATTGCTCAACACGTGGGGCGTGAGGTCTCCACAGTACATCGACGTTGTCGCCAGTGGTCGGCGGAAGGTGCACGTGCCCGTCGACCTGGGACCGGACCGCAGCGACGCACGGATGCACGCCAAGACCGTAGGATCCTACGCAGTGCCGTAGGGGACCGCACCGCCACTTCCCAGCAAATTAGGGACACTGTTGCTCCTGGGGTATCGGCAAGGACCATTCGCAACCGTCTCCATGAAGCTGGGCTACGGTCCCGCACACCGTTAGGCCGTCTTCCGCTCACGCCCCAACATCGTGCAGCCCGCCTCCAGTGGTGTCGCGACAGGCGTGAATGGAGGGACGAATGGAGACGTGTCGTCTTCAGCGATGAGAGTCGCTTCTGCCTTGGTGCCAATGATGGTCGTATGCGTGTTTGGCGCCGTGCAGGTGAGCGCCACAATCAGGACTGCATACGACCGAGGCACACAGGGCCAACACCCGGCATCATGGTGTGGGGAGCGATCTCCTACACTGGCCGTACACCACTGGTGATCGTCGAGGGGACACTGAATAGTGCACGGTACATCCAAACCGTCATAGAACCCATCGTTCTACCATTCCTAGACCGGCAAGGGAACTTGCTGTTCCAACAGGACAATGCACGTCCGCATGTATCCCGTGCCACCCAACGTGCTCTAGAAGGTGTAAGTCAACTACCCTGGCCAGCAAGATCTCCGGATCTGTCCCCCATTGAGTATGTTTGGGACTGGATGAAGCGTCGTCTCACGCGGTCTGCACGTCCAGCACGAACGCTGGTCCAACTGAGGCGCCAGGTGGAAATGGCATGGCAAGCCGTTCCACAGGACTACATCCAGCATCTCTACGATCGTCTCCATGGGAGAATAGCAGCCTGCATTGCTGCGAAAGGTGGATATACACTGTAGTAGTGCCGACATTGTGCATGCTCTGTTGCCTGTGTCTATGTGCCTGTGGTTCTGTCAGTGTGATCATGTGATGTATCTGACCCCAGGAATGTGTCAATAAAGTTTCCCCTTCCTGGGACAATGAATTCACGGTGTTCTTATTTCAATTTCCAGGAGTGTATACCACCTACAGGCGCCATTTTGAAAATGTCCTGCAGCTACGCTATCTGTCGGAAGCGATGCAAACTTGGTGGGCTCACTGAGGAGACTTCAGATAATACATACGTAACGTTTCGCATTCGTAGCAGTTTCGGCTAAGAAAAAAAAAAATGCTGTGCATTACTTTCTGGGCAACCCTCGTATAATACGAAGTCTTTACTGATGGTTCCTAGCTGAAGTACAGCTGTATATGGTAGTGAAACGTGGACTACAAACAGTACAGATGGGAAGTGAACGGCTTTTCAATCTCGTACTGCAGTATGGTGAGCATTAGATGCTCTTTCGAGGAGCGATTGATGGGGATACTGCATCCAATTGGGGAAAAACAAACTTGGTACCTGCCACTCTTTCTTGGACTATTCGCAAGTGTTTACACAAGAATATGATCATTGTTCATGTAATCATATCTACCCACAAATAGAAAATATGATTTATACTTAACGCAGTCTGACTACAGACTAGTAATAAGGAGCTGTTGTACCTTCCAAAACGCGCAAGAATGTAGGAAAGTTACCCGGTCGTAACACCATTTCAGCATTGAATCTGTTATGGAAACCGTAACCTACACCATATACGAACTCAGAGTCTTATAATGAACACCTTACACATCTAACTAGCTCTAGTAATTTACCTTACCAATAAGCTGAGAGTATGATTCCTATTAGTTGCAAATTTGTCGTCTCCACCGTCTGATAATCAGAGAGTGCTGCAACAGCATCGAGAATAACATAAATGCTGAAAATCACGAAAAAAAAATAATAAATTATAAGGGAACACCTGTGTGTAATGCGACCAGCGTACACTCAGTAGATGCGTTGTCCCACGAAACCGAGTTCTGAAGTTCCAGCCAAGATGCGGTAAGGTGGTGTAAGTAAATCAAACTGAATACACCAATTAAATTGAAATGCTACATAACTGACAAAGAAGTCAAAGTTACAATTCAGACCGGATGGCTGCGAATACACATTCTAAGTGGACTACCTAGTTATTCCTCGTGCTCTACCTTAGAACTACGCCACAAAATTAGCATTCTCCGGTTCAAAAAACATTTTTTAAAACTGAAAGAGTTACCTATAGCTCACTTAAGATTACGGACGCCTGCCGCTGAAATATATTTCGATCACCACTTGTTGTAAACCAGAATAGAGGGCGGAGAAAGACCCACATTTAGGAGTTAAAATTTCCAAATGAATAGCAACGCGAATAATGACGTCATTGTCAGAGCCTGCCAGTATTAAAAAAAAAAAATAAATGAATAAATAAAAGGTTGAAATGTGTGTGAAATCTTATGGAACTTAACTGCTAAGGTCATTAGTCCCTAAGCTTACACACTACTTAACCTAAATTATCCTAAGGACAAACACACACACCCATGCCCGAGGGAGGACTCGAACCTCCGCCGGGACCAGCCGCACAGTCCATGACTGCAGCGCTAAGACCGCTAGGCCAATCCCGCGCGGCCCTGCCAGTATTAAGAAGCACATTCCTGTGTATGAGATTTGCCGTGCGCTACTATATGTGTCACCTCACTTGCATAGAAAAGTGCTGGTCAAAAGCTTCCTTCTTGCACGCAAGGCAAGTGTCTGAGATTTGTATGTGATCAAAAGTATCCGGACACCTCGCTGAAATTGACTTACAAGTTCGTGCCCCCCCCCCCCCCCCCCATCGGTAATACTGTAATCCAGTAAGGTGTTGGCCCACCTTTCACTCTCGCAGCCATACGTTCAATCAAGTGCTGGAAGGTTTCTTGGGGAATGGCAGCCTATTCTTCACGGAGTACTACACTGAGGAGAGGTATCGATGTTGGTCGGCGAGGCCTGGCACGAGGTCGGCGTTCCAAAACATCCCAAAGGTGTTCTATAGGATTCAGGTCAGGACTCTGTGCAGGCCAGTCCATTACAGGGATGTTACTGCCGTGTAACCACTCCGCCACAGGCCCTGCATTATGAACAGCTGCTCGATACCGTTGAAAGATGCAATCGCCATCCTCGAATTCCTCTTGAACAGTGGGAAGTAAGGAGGTGCTTAAAAAATCAATCTATGCCTGTGCTGTGATAGTGCCACGCAAAACAACAAGGGGTGCAAGTCCCCTCCATGAAAAACGCCATACCGTATCACCGCCGCCTCAGAATTTTACAGTTGGCACTACACACGCTGGCAGATGACGTTCACCCATACCCTGCCATCGCATGGCCACATTGTGTACCGTGATTCGTCACTCCACACAACCGTTTTCCAATGTTCAACCGTCCAATGTTTACGCTCCTTACACCAAGCGAGGCATCGTTTGGTATTCACCAGCGTGATGTGTGGCTTATGAGCAACCGCGCGACCATGAAATCCAAGTTTTCTCAACTCCCGCCTAAATGTCATAGTACTTGCAGTTGGCCCTGATGCAGTTTGTAATTCCTTTGTGATTGTCTGGATAGAGGTCTGCCTTTTACAAACTACGACCCTCTTCAGCTGTCGGCGGTCTCTGTCAGTCAACAGACGAGGTCGGCCTGTACGCTTACGTGCTGTATGCGTCCCTTCGCGTTTCCACTTCACTATCACATCGGAAACAGTGGATCTAGGGATGTTTAGGAGAGTGGAATTCTCATGTACGGACGTATGACACAAGTGACGCCCAATCACCTGACCACGTTCGAAGTCCGCGAGTTCCGCGGAGCGCCCCATTCTGCTGTCTCACGATGTCTTATGACTACAGAGGTCGGAGATATGGAGTATCTTTCAGCAGGTGGCACCTAATGTGAAAAACATATATTTTTGGACGCGTCCGGATACTTTTGATCACATAGCGTACCAGTTGTTACCAGCGTGATCCAGACCTTTTACGAGACGAGAAGTGTTGTACTCTTTGTTGTTCAGACAGTATGCTGGGCTTCCGTATTTGAAAAAGATGCATCGCGAGAGAGCACAAGTCGGTGACCAGATCGACTTTGTACTACCAACGAGGGACTAACACTGTACGTGTTACAGAGGTATAATAAATGAAAAGGCGCTCGTAATTAATCAGCTGCCTTTAAAATTTTCAGCGTTGCACAAGTTTGCTGCGATTTGTCTAACGTGGGAACTGCATCAAGCCAGTCTTTAGACGGAAGACCACATCAGCATGGAAAGACTTGGAAGTCTAACACTAAATGAAACTCCATCTGCAATGGAATTTGGAATTTCTCACAGAAGCAAAATATCGCCATAGAATGAAGTTACTAAAGCACATAGGAGTAGGAAAAGGTTTGTTGTTCCAGCGAGCAACAAAACCTTTAGGGTCTTGTACCACGGAAGCAAGGGAGAGGGTGTTGTTTGGTGGCCAGTATCCTCTTTCTACAACACAACCGCACACATCTATTAACAGGGTTCATCTACATCTACATCTACATCTACATGATTACTCTGCAATTCACATTTAAGTGCTTGGCAGAGGTTTCATCGAACCACAATCATACTATCTAGCATTCCACTCCAGAACAGCGCGCGCGAAAAACGAACACCTAAACCTTTCTGTTCGAGCTCTGATTTCTCTTATTTTATTTTGATGATCGTTCCTACCTATGTAGGTTGGGCTCAACAAAATATTTTCGCATTCGTAAAAGAAAGTTGGTGACTGAAATTTCGTAAATAGATCTCGCCGCGACGAAAAACGTCTTTGCTTTAATGACTTCCATCCAAACTCGCGTATCATATCTGCCACACTCTCTCCCCTATTACGTGATAATACAAAACGAGCTGCCCTTTTTTGCATCCTTTCGATGTCCCACCTGGTGATTTTCTCTGCCTCGTGATGACTGGGTGTTGTGTGATGTCCTTAGGTTAGTTAGGTTTAAGTAGTTCTAAGTTCTAGGGGACTGATGACCATAGATGTTAAGTCCCATAGTGCTCAGAGCCATTTGAACCATTTTTTTTATGTCCCACCTGTTAAGGATCCCACACCGCGCAGCAATATTGTAACAGAGGACGAACGAGTGTAGTGTAAGCTGTCTCTTTAGTGGACTTGTTGCATCTTCTAAGTGTCCTGCCAATGAAACGCAACCTTTGGCTCGCCTTCCCTACAGTATTATATGTGTGGTCTTTCCAACTGAAGTTGTTCGTAATTTTAACACCCAGGTACATAGTTGAATTGACAGCCTTGAGAATTGTACTATTTATCGAGTAATCGAATTCCAACGGATTTCTTTTGGAACTCATGTGGATCTCCTCACACTTTTCGTTATTTAGCGTCAACTGGCACCTGCCACACCATTCAGCAATCTTTTCTAAATCGCTTTGCAACTGATACTGGACTTCGGATGACCTTACTAGACGGTAAATTACAGCATCATCTGCGAACAACCTAAGAGAACTGTCCAGATTGTCACCCAGGTCATTTATATTGATCAGGAACAGCAGAGGTTCCAGGACGCTTCCCTGGGGAACACTTGATATCACTTCAATTTTACTCGATGATTGGTCGTCTATTACTACGAACTGCGACCTTCCTGGGAGGAAATCACGAATCCAGTCGCACAACTGAGACGATACCCCATAGGCCCGCAGCTTGATTAGAATTCGCTTGTGAGGAACAGTGTCAAAAGCTTTCCGGAAATCTAGAAATACGGAATCAACTTGAGATCCCTGTCGATAGCGGCCATTACTTCGTGCGAATAAAGAGCTAGCTGCGTTGCACAAGAACGATGTTTTCTGAAACCATGCTGATTACGTATCAATAGATCGTTCCCTTCGAGGTGATTCGTAATGTTTGAATACAGTATATGCTCCAAAACCCTACTGCAAACGGACGTCAATGAAATAGGTCTGCAGTTCGATGGATTACTCCTACTACCCTTCTTAAAGACTGGTGCGACTTGCGCAATTTTCTAATCTGTTGGTACAGATCTATCGGTGAGCGACCGGTTGTATATGATTGCTAAGTAGGGAGCTATTGTATCAGCGTAATCTGAAAGGAACCTAATCGGTATACAATCTATACCTGAAGACTTGCCTGTATCAAGCGATTTGAGTTGCTTCGCAACCCCTAAGGTATCTACTTCTAAGAAACTCATGCTAGCAGCTGTTCGTGTTTCAAATTCTGGAACATTCCATTCGTCTTCCCTGGTGAAGGAATTTCGGAAAACTGCGTTCAATAACTCCGCTTTAGCGGCACAGTCGTCGGTAACAGTACCATCGGCACTGCGCAGCGAAGGTATTGACTGCGTCTTGCCGCTTGTGTACTTTACATACGACCAGAATTTCTTCGGATTTTCTACCAAATTTCGAGACAATGTTTCGTTGTGGAATCTATTAAAGGCATCTCACATTGAAGTCGGTGCCAAATTTCGCGCGTCTGTAAATTTTAGCCAATCTTCGGGATTTAGCGTTCTTCTGAACTTCGCATGCTTTTTCCGTTGCCTCTGTAACAGCGTTCGGACCTGTTTTGTGTACCATGGGGGATCAGTTCCATCTCTTACCAATTTATGAGGTATGAATCTCTCAATTGCTGTTGCTACTATATCTTTGAATTTGAGCCACATCTCGTCTACGTTTGCATAGTCAGTTCGGAACGAATGGAGATTGTCTCTTAGGAAGGCTTCTAGTGACACTTTATCCGTTTTTTTAAATAAAATTATTTTGCGTTTGTTTCTGGTGGATTTGGAAGAAACGGTATTGAGCCTAGCTACAACAACTTCTTCTTGACTTAAATAAACAGGAATCCACTTAACTGTAAGAGTCCTTGTGTTGTGGTACAAGCTCTTCACTAATAGTTCCCTTTAGCCTCATTGCTGGTGAAGTATGAAATACAAGTCCCACTAAGGATGAACGACAGACTCCAAACAAGGAGTGTGACTTGGTGCGTCATTGACTGCGCTTGAGACTGCGCTGGTGCCTGAGACTGGTGAGCTAGTAACTGAGACTTAGAGTGGGTGACTGACTGATCACTGAGCTCTCCGGTGAGCCGTGGCGATCTAAGTACTTGCTGTCTAGAGGGCGTTGGCGGCACACTGCTTGCGAGTCTGTCTTTGGCCCTCTGATAGAAGCGGTTGATCTAGTGGCTGCTATCGATCTTCTTGCCACATCTTTGCTGACTGGTGTGCAGGTGACAGCTTCTGCCAGCACATAACTCATAAAGCTGGGGGAGATGGGCATTCTATGTATTTCGTGGGTACATAGCTCACAGTTCGTGAATGAATGAAGAGGTACACTTATTTAACGAGGAAAAACCAACGAAAAATTCTAAAGAGAGGTTTAGATTGGAAGATACCCGTCTGTAACCTCTTTTAAACACACTACCTAAACCACATAACTGATCATCGAAGTCCTTTGTTGTCTGTGGCAGAATTAAAACGTTAGTAAAAATGACAATTGTAAGTAGGCTGTTTAGGTTTTTATGTTGGTAACGCCACGTAGCGCTCTATATGAAAATCACTGACTGTGCTGTGTGCAGTCTGAGGCTGGTCGGCATTGTTGCTATAGTCGCTATTGTAGTGTTGGGCAGTTGGCTGTTAACAGCGCGTAGCGTTGCGCAGTTGGAGGTGAGCCGCCAGTAGTGGTGGATGTGGGGAGAGAGATGGCGGAGTTTTGAGAGCGGATGATCTGGACGTGTGTCCATCAGAGACAGTAAATTTGTAAGAATGGATGTCATGAACTGATTTTATATATATATATATATATATATATATATATATATATATATATATATATATATATATATATATATATATGCTGTGTCTAGACAAGACAGTCTAGACACAAGGGAGGTAGCCGAAAGGGCATGCGTCAGTTCAAGCCGTCTTGCGTTAAGTCTGAAACAGGATACGTGATGAAAGCTATAAAGAAAAGAACGGAGCTTCTCGTATACTTAACTTTAATTCTTTGTGGTACATTTCTCTTGATAATACAAGTGAGACTCTCTCCAGATAGGGTTAATGGCGCCTTGCTAGGTCGTAGCCATGGACTTAGCTGAAGGCTATTCTAACGGGCTCTCGGCAAATGAGAGAAAGGCTTCGTACGTGTAGTCGCTAGCAATGTCGTCCGTACAACTGGGGCGAGTGCTAGTCAGTCTCTCGAGACCTGCCTTGTGGTGGCGCTCGGTCTGCGATCCTGACAGTGGCGACACGCGGGTCCGACATGTACTAATTGTTGTGTCTAGTCATACAGTCTAGACACAATGAGGTAGCTAGGTGCACGCTAAACTAACGCAGACGGGCTTGAAGTACTGGAACAGGAGACTTATTAATGAATAAGAGGAAAAGTACGTAGATGCGTTTAATACTTATCTTTATTCTCTTGTTGGAATACATCTCTCTTGAATATTAGTACGCTATTAGCACTGATACAAATGGCGCCTTGCTAGGTAGTAGCTATGGACTAAGCTGAAGGCTTCTATCTGTCTCTCGGCAAATGAGAGGAAGACTTGGTACGTCTGGTCGCAAGCTATGTCGTCCGTACAACTCGGGCGAGGTCATGTCCGTGTCTTGTGACCTGCCATAAGGTGGCGCTAGGTTTGCGATTACACAGTGGCGACACGCGGGTCCGACATGTACTACAGGACCGCGGCCGATTTAAGTTACCACCTAGTAAGTGTGGTGTCTAGCGGTGACACCACACTAATGGACCGCGGCCGATTTAAAGCTACCACCTAGCAAGTGTGGTGTCTAGCGGTGACACTATATATATATATATATATATATATATATATATATATATATATATATATATATATAATTACTTTTGAACACTATTAAGGTAAATACACTGTTTGTTCTCTATCAAAATCTTTCATTTGCTAACTATGCCTATCAGTAGTTAGTGCCTTCAGTATTTTGAATCTTTTATTTAGCTGGCAGTAGTGGCGCTCGCTGTATTGCAGTAGCTTGAGTAACGAAGATTTTTGTAAGTGATTTGTGAAAGGTATAGGTTAATGTTAGTCAGGGCCATTCTATTGTAGGGATTATTGAAAGTCAGATTCCGTTGCGCTAAAAATGTTGTGGGTCAGTTTAAACACAGTCATGTATAATTTTTCTAACGGGCCGTTTCACAATCTCTCTATGAATATTCCGTGATGTAGCCGTCAATCTGTTTCAATCGATTGCCACTCATTTGAGTACTACATACTTACTTTTCTGAATAATCTGTTTTATTTCTTTTCCTTCATCAAGTCTGCGTCCCACCTCCGCCTCCTCCCTCTTCTCTTTCTCCCCCCCCTTCTCCCCCTCTCTCTCTCTCTCTCTCTCTCTCTCTCTCTCTCTACATAGGTAAAATAGACCCTCATTCGGATATTCACGCTTGGACCCCACAAAGGAATACTATCGTCAGCGAAACCAAAACCAGCGCTCTTTGAGTGGATTTTTGGATCCAGTAATCGAGTCGGCAGGTTAGGGAATTTTAGAGGAGAAATTTATAGGTGTAAAAGAAATTAAGGAAATGTGGCGGCAGGATGCAGAAGACTTCTAGTCAGGTGAGTACAGGCTTATAAATGCAAAATCAAGTAGGGATAATGTAGGAATAGACTATGAGTTAATTAGGAAATAGGAATGCAAGTGAGCTATCATGAGCAGCACAGCCCGTTATCGCGGCGAAGATGAATAGCTAGGCCCAATAGAGTAGTACGTGTGTCAACTATGCTGATGGTGAAAAGATTGAAAGAATGTGTGACGAGGTGACAGAAATTACACAGTTTCTCAAGTGAACGGAAAGTTAAACTATGATATGGGACAGGAACACGACAGTACAAAAGGAAAAGAATGTAACATTATAGGCGAATGAGGAATGGGCGAGAACGAAAGAGGCAGCTGCATTATAAGCACAATTTAATTACTGTAAACACTTGGTTGAAGAATCGTGAAGGAATGTTGCATTCATGGAAGAGATCTCGAGGCACACAAAGACTGCAGCTAGATTATATGATAGTAAACTATTTCGTAATTAGATTTTACGTTGAGAAATATTTCCAGGAGCACACTTGGATTCGAAGCATAATTTATTAATTCTGAACTGCAAATTAGAACGCAAGAAATTACAGACAGGGAAATAAGGAGATGATAACGGAATAAATTTTAAGAAAGATACTAGAAAATTTTAAAAAATTAAATTAAAAATTTTCAAAAAGAATTAAAAATAAAAATTTAAAAGTAAAAAAAAATAAAAAAAAGGCAGAGGGTGCTGAGACCTGCAAAGAAAACATTGATCAACGACTGAATGAGACAGGGGAAAGGAGTAAGGTTGAGTAGAACATAAATGGGAAGCTTTGAAAGGTACAATGGTGAACGTTTTTTTTTATATGATTAGTCTACTGACTGGTTTGATGCGGCCCGCCACGAATTCCGTTCCTGTGCTAACCTCTTCATCTCAGAGTAGCACTTGCAACCTACGTCCTCAATTATTTGCTGGACGTATTCCAATCTCTGTCTTCCTCTACAGTTTTTGCCCTCTACAGCTCCCTCTAGTACCATGGAAGTCATTCCCTCATGTCTTAGCAGATGTCCTATCATACGGTCCCTTCTCCTTATCGAGTTTTCCACATATTCCTTTCCTCTCAGATTCTGCGTAGAACCTCCTCATTCCTTACCTTATCAGTCCACTTAATTTTCAACATTCGTCTATAGCACCACATTTCAAATGCTTCGATTCTTTTCTGTTCCGGTTTTCCCACGGTCCATGTTTCACGACCATACAATGCTGTACTCCAGACGTACATCCTCACAAATTTCTTCCTCAAATTAAGGCCGGTATTTGATATTAGTAGACTTCTCTTGGCCAGAAATGCCTTTTGTGCCATAGCGAGTCTGCTTTTGATGTCCTCCTTGCTCCGTCCGTCATTGGTTATTTTACTGCCTAGGTAGCAGAATTCCTTAACTTCATTGACTTCGTGACCATCAATCCTGATGTTAAGTTTCTCGCTGTTCTCATTTCTACTACTTCTCATTACCTTCGCCTTTCTCCGATTTACTCTCAAACCATACTGTGTACTCATTAGACTGTTCATTCCGTTCAGCAGATCATTTAATTCTTCTTCACTTTCACTCAGGATAGCAATGTCATCAGCGAATCGTATCATTGATATCCTTTCACCTTGTATTTTACTTCCAGTCCTGAACCTTTCTTTTATTTCCATCATTGCTTCCTCGATGTACAGATTGAATAGTAGCGGCGAAAGGCTACAGCCTTGTCTTACACCCCTCTTAATACGAGCACTTCGTTCTTGATCGTCCACTCTTATTATTCCCTCTTGGTTGTTGTACATATTGTATATGACCCGTCTCTTTCTATAGCTTACCCATACTTTTTTCAGAATCTCGAACACTTTGCACCATTTTATATTGTTGAACGCTTTTTCCAGGTCGACAAACCCTATGAGAGTTGGCTCAAATGGCTCTGAGCACTATGGGACTCAACATCTGTGGTCATAAGTCCCATAGAACTTAGAACTACTTAAACCTAACTAACCTAAGGACATCACACACATCCATGCCCGAGGCAGGATTCGAACCTGCGACCGTAGCAGTCGCGCGGTTCCTGACTGAGCGCCTAGAACCGCTAGACCACCCTATGAAAGTGTCTTGATTTTTCTTTAGCCTTGCTTCCATTATTAGCCGTAACGTCAGAATTGCCTCTCTCGTCCCTTTACTTTTCCTAAAGCCAAACTGATCGTCACCTAGCACATTCTCAATTTTCTTTTCCATTCTTCTGTATATTAATCTTGTAAGCAGCTTCGATGCATGAGCTGTTAAGCTGTTTGTACGATAATTCTCGCACTTGTCAGCTCTTGCCGTCTTCGGAATTGTGTGGATGATGCTTTTCCGAAAGTCAGATGGTATGTCGCCAGACTCATATATTCTGCACACCTACGTGAATAGTCGTTTTGTTGCCACTTCCCCCAATGATTTTAGAAATTATGATGGAATGTTATCTATCCCTTCTGCCTTATTTGACCATAAGTCCTCCAAAGCTCTTTTAAATTCCGATTCTAATACTGGATCCCCTATCTCTTCTAAATCGACTCCTGTTTGTTCTTCTATCACATCAGACAAATCTTCACCCTCATAGAGGCTTTCAGTGTATTCTTTCCACCTATCTGCTCTCTCCTCTGCATTTAACAGTGGAATTCCCGTTGCACTCTTAATGTTACCACTGTTGCTTTTAATGTCACCAAAGGTTGTTTTGAGTTTCCTGTATGCTGAGTCTGTCCTTCCGACAATCATATCTTTTTCGATGTCTTCACATTTTTCCTGCTGCCATTTCGTCTTAGCTTCCCAGCACTTCCTATTTATTTCTTTCCTCAGCGACTTGTATTTCTGTATTCCTGATTTCCCCGGAACATGTTTGTACTTCCTCCTTTCATCAATCAACTGAAGTATTTCTTCTGTTACCCATGGTTTCTTCGCAGCTACCTTCTTTGTACCTATGTTTTCCTTCCCAAATTCTGTGATGGCCCTTTCTAGAGATCTCCATTGCTCTTCAACTGTACTGTCCTTATCGCTGTATCCATAGCGTTAGAGAACTTCAAACGTATCTCGTCATTCAAATGGTTCAAATGGCTCTGAGCACTATGGGACTCAACATCTTAGGTCATAAGTCCCCTAGAACTTAGAACTACTTAAACCTAACTAACCTAAGGACATCACACACACCCATGCCCGAGGCAGGATTCGAACCTGCGACCGTAGCAGTCCCGCGGTTCCGTATCTCGTCATTCCCTAGTACTTCCGTATCCCACTTCTTTGCGTATTGATTCTTCCTGACTAATGTCTTGAACTTCAGCCTACTCTTCATCACTACTATATTGTGATCTGAGTCTATATCTGCTCCTGGGTACGCCTTACGGTCCAGTATCTGATTTGGGAATCTCTGTCTGACCATGATGTAATGTAATTGAAATCTTCCCGTATCTCCCGGCCTTTTCCAAGTATACCTCTTCCTCTTGTGATTCTTGAACAGGGTATTCGCTATTACTAGCTGAAACTTGTTACAGAACTCAATTAGTCTTCCTCCTCTTTCATTCCTTGTCCCAAGCCCATATTCTCCTGTAACCTTTTCTTCTACTCCTTCCCCTACAACTGCATTCCAGTCGCCCATGACTATTAGATTTTCGTCCCCCTTTACATACTGCATTACCCTTTCAATATCCTCATACACTTTCTCTATCTGTTCATCTTCAGCTTGCGACGTCGGCATGTATACCTGAACTATCGTTGTCGGTGTTGGTCTGCTGTCGATTCTGATTAGAACAACCCTGTCACTCAACTGTTCACAGTAACACACCCTCTGCCCTACCTTCCTATTCATAACGAATCCTACACCTGTTATACCATTTTCTGCTTCTGTTGATATTACCCGATACGTATCTGACCAGAAATCCTTCTCTTCAACGCTACAGAGGATTAAATAAGCAGAGGGACTTGTAGAAATCCATGAATATCGAATAAGATACACTCCTGGAAATTGAAATAAGAACACCGTGAATTCATTGTCCCAGGAAGGGGAAACTTTATTGACACATTCCTGGGGTCAGATACATCACATGATCACACTGACAGAACCACAGGCACATAGACACAGGCAACAGAGCATGCACAATGTCGGCACTAGTACAGTGTATATCCACCTTTCGCAGCAATGCAGGCTGCTATTCTCCCATGGAGACGATCGTAGAGATGCTGGATGTAGTCCTGTGGAACGGCTTGCCATGCCATTTCCACCTGGCGCCTCAGTTGGACCAGCGTTCGTGCTGGACGTGCAGACCGCGTGAGACGACGCTTCATCCAGTCCCAAACATGCTCAATGGGGGACAGATCCGGAGATCTTGCTGGCCAGGGTAGTTGACTTACACCTTCTAGAGCACGTTGGGTGGCACGGGATACATGCGGACGTGCATTGTCCTGTTGGAACAGCAAGTTCCCTTGCCGGTCTAGGAATGGTAGAACGATGGGTTCGATGACGGTTTGGATGTACCGTGCACTATTCAGTGTCCCCTCGACGATCACCAGTGGTGTACGGCCAGTGTAGGAGATCGCTCCCCACACCATGATGCCGGGTGTTGGCCCTGTGTGCCTCGGTCGTATGCAGTCCTGATTGTGGCGCCCACCTGCACGGCGCCAAACACGCATACGACCATCATTGGCACCAAGGCAGAAGCGACTCTCATCGCTGAAGACGACACGTCTCCATTCGTCCCTCCATTCACGCCCGTCGCGACACCACTGGAGGCGGGCTGCACGATGTTGGGGCGTGAGCGCAAGACGGCCTAACGGTGTGCGGGACCGTAGCCCAGCTTCATGGAGACGGTTGCGAATGGTCCTCGCCGATACCCCAGGAGCAACAGTGTCCCTAATTTGCTGGGAAGTGGCGGTGCGGTCCCCTACGGCACTACGTAGGATCCTACGGTCTTGGCGTGCATCCGTGCGTCGCTGCGGTCCGGTCCCAGGTCGACGGGCACGTGCACCTTCCGCCGACCATTGGCGACAACATCGATGTACTGTGGAGACCTCACGCCCCACGTGTTGAGCAATTCGGCGGTACGTCCACCCGGCCTCCCGCATGCCCACTATACGCCATCGCTCAAAGTCCGTCAACTGCACATACGGTTCACGTCCACGCTGTCGCGGCATGCTACCAGTGTTAAAGACTGCGATGGAGCTCCGTATGCCACGGCAAACTGGCTGACACTGACGGCGGCGGTGCACAAATGCTGCGCAGCTAGCGCAATTCGACGGCCAACACCGCGGTTCCTGGTGTGTCCGCTGTGCCGTGCGTGTGATCATTGCTTGTACAGCCCTCTCGCAGTGTCCGTAGCAAGTATGGTGGGTCTGACACACCGGTGTCAATGTGTTCTTTTTTCCATTTCCAGGAGTGTATTTTACTTATATGGCGAAAGGAAAAAACATAAAAAAGCAGTAAATGAAGCAGGCAAAATGGAATGAAAACGTCTGAGAATGTGATAGACGCAAAATGCAGAATGGCAATGGAAAAAATGCAGGGTTATAGAAGCATGCATGGCTATGGCGAAAGACTGATGCCACGTTTAGGGAAATTAAAACATTAGCAGAACAGAGGTTCAAATGGCTCTGAGCACTATGGGACTCAACTGCTGAGGTCATAAGTCCCCTAGAACTTAGAGCTACTTAAACCTAACTAACCTAAGGACAACACACACATCCATGGCCGAGGCAGGATTCGAACCTGCGACCGTAGCGGTCGCGCGGTTCCAGACTGAAGGGCCAGAACCGCTCGGCCACCAGCGGCCGGCGCAGAACAGAGAAGCAACTGTATAATCAATAGCTCAGATAACAAGCTGGTACTAAGCAAAGAGGGGAAAACTGAAACGCTGAAAAAATGTATGGGATAGTTTTGCTAAATGGAGACAAACTGCAGAAAACGATCCCTGAAAGGGTAAGCTAACATATAGCCGGAACTGCACTCCACATGGATGTACACTTACTTGAATTTTGAGATGAAACGTGTTTGACGGTGTTGCTTTCAACTATTGACATTGTTTGCAAAAGCGTTTCGGTACTTGCGTAACACAGACAAGTTTACCAGAATGGGTAAACATGAATGTGTGGATGCGCCTGATATACACAAAGGCCTTGGAGGAGCAGGTATTTCTAGAACATAGTCCCAGTGTTAAAGCACAAAATAGTAAGGGACAGAAATTAGAGAAATTTTATTAAAAATCACTCACATTGTCATGACACAGACAGTCGGAAGCAGGAAGTCGCAAGTATGTCGCAAGTGGATCAGGTCGTCAGCACATTAGGACGCCGTCTGTCGAGTGAAGATACGCATTCAGCAGCAAGGAGAATGTGACAGAAAACCAAAGGAAGTGAGATGAGCATATTCATTAACTCGTAAAACATGTTCCAAGAAATTCTGTCTCTTCCACAGGAGGTGAGAGGTGCTGACACAGCAGTTAACAGCCCACTAAATGAATATGTCATAATAAGCAGGACACACGTGGTCATTACGAACCAAGCCTCCTCCGCATCACAGCCAGTTCCCTTTAAATATCCAAGCTCACCAGCTCTTGTCGTGAATTCATCATTGGGATTGATGGTAGGCACAGTAATGGCACTCGATCCCATGGTTATGGTACTCTAATGAATCTATGTCCAAGGTGCTCCAGCACTATGAACTAGCTGAAGATGTTCTCAAGACGAAGGCCTTTGAGTGATGAACATGCTGCTCACCACCTACCAGCTACTGACAGAGAAACTGAGAGTCTTCTGACAACACCAGGGTGCTACCAGTGTTGAGCTTTGTAACACCCCAACGAACCCCTTAAAGTCAGTTAAGACAGAATACCATAATATGAAGTAGGGAAGAGTTATCATGGCAAATACGACATCTTTGCCGATAAGCTAACACCAAGAAGTTTTGATAACAACAACATTATACGTCATTGAGAGCTTTTGTTATGAAAAGAGGAGGAAGAAACCTCAGATTTAATTAATGGACAAATATCCAAGTGATAATTGCAATTAATATCTAGAAAGCTAAGTCCAATGTGATATTAGTCACAGATAAGTTTTATGTGGAAGAGAGTTGTAAGCGCAACGAAGAAATTCAATACACCTACAATACTCTTTCACAGAAGAAGTCGCTTGCTGGCTCTCGTCCTGTAAAGACGTGCGAGAACAATTCTTGTCGTAGTTATTGAGAGTACAGAACGCGACGAGATTGTTTTGTGTTCAGAAGTGTTTCTTGCGTGACGTGATTCACGAACTTCAGAAACTGATTTTCTAAGCAGCGACAGGAACTGATAGACGCGTTTAACGCGTTTAACGGTGCATAACGGATTAATTGAACTGGTGAATATTGGACTTGACTTTCAAATAGTTGGAACTAAAAGAAGAGTGGATAGTATATCAAAGGACTACACTCAATTAGTCTCGAGTAGGACACAATTACACGACTTCACGAAGATAATACAATTACGCTGAAGAGTCAAGTTGTCGTAATTGTCAAGAAACTTGATTTTAATAGAACTGACTTTACCAACCAACTGCGTGTGCGTGTGGTGCGAAAGTTATAAAGTATGTAGTGGCCAAGGAACAATAAACTGTTCCAAGTGAAATATGAAGCGTGGACTACATTATTAAGTGAAATAATCAATGATAGTTAACCAACGACTGTTCAGCAGGGATAATTTAATCTGAATATCAAAATACCTACTTCAAGAGAACTTTTGAACTTTTTTTAACATTACGGTGTAGGTTCACTCAGACGCGATCAAAGAGTATCTGTGGATCTCGCTTCATACAGGTTCAACAACTCCATAGCAACGAGCCAACAACGTACGAGAAGACTGGTAATTACAATGTTTCCTCGCAATTGGCGGTGTGTACGATGCGGATGAGATAAGATTTAACAACTACTGCATATCCAGGCAATGAATCATTCAATCTTAATTCAGAAGAAGCATCCATCGTACGAGTTCGCATTTCTGTGTCCCGTTCACCAACGGGGACCTACGTCACCCCGCATCGTGTCTCAACTCCACTGCGAGAGCTGTGCCAGTAGCAGCTCTACGGCGTCGGCAATATCAGCACGCGGTTGGAGTGCGAGGGCGCCACAGCTTCAACGCAGAAGCTAGCAACAGGGCCTCTTGGGATCCACATTGCAGTTCACCACTCAGGCGCCTAAGAGTGCTGAAATCAGCCTGCCAGTAGAGAGATCACACGATTACCAACCACCATTGCACATGTGTCATCAAGGGTCGTTGGAGAATTCCGAGTAAGACTGAGGACACTGCAGCAGGTGGTCCAAGACAACCACTTTATGCTGGGCAACTGCCATGCCTGCTTGCTGGAAATATGCCGCGGCGTCATCGTCGCTGACACCTTTTCTTGGGCGTGCAGATGCTGTGCTGACTCGACGGTCGTCGGCTAGAATCCAATATGCCAGTGACTGAGCAACATCCGAAGCTGGTGTGGAAGAACGACGATTTGTAAACAATGAGAACAAATGCTTGAACTTAAATAATGTTTTACTAGCGTTATTGAAGCATCACATTCTAACAGCTATTCTCACTTCACACAGTGGTCTCTTTGCTAGCCCCTCTACGAGGCAGCATGGAATATGCCGGACTACCGTGTGGAACATTCAAACCGGCAGCTACCTGTACCATATAGAGTACGTACAGGTCATGTTGCATGCTGACGTGCCTCCACAGCGACGGTCTTGTCGCTGGTTTGTCGCCAACGGTGTGCTAGGATTTCTACATCTACATCTACATTTATACTCCGCAAGCCACCCAACGGTGTGTGGCGGAGGGCACTTTACGTGCCACTGTCATTACCTCCCTTTCCTGTTCCACTCGCGTCTGCTTCGCGGGAAGAACGACTGCCGGAAAGCCTCCGTGCGCGCTCGAATCTCTCTAACTTTACATTCGTGATCTCCTCGGGAGGTATAAGTAGGGGGAAGCAACATATTCGATACCTGACCCAGAAACGCACCCTCTCCAAAACCTGGACAGCAAGCTACGCCGCGATGCAGAGCGCCTCTCTTGCAGAGTCTGCCACTTGAGTTTGCTAAACATCTCCGTAACGCTATCACGCTTACCAAATAACCCTATCACGAAACGCGCCGCTCTTCTTTGGATCTTCTCTATCTCCTCTGTCAACCCGAGCTGGTACGGATCCCACATTGATGAGTAATACTCAAGTATAGGTCGAATGAGTGTTTTGTAAACCACCTCCTTTGTTGATGGACTACATTTTCTAAGGACTCTCCCAATGAATCTCAACCTGGCACCCGCCTTACCAACAATCAATTTTATATGGTAATTCCACTTGAAATCGTTCCGCATGCATACTCCCAGATATTTTACAGAAGTAAGTGCTACCAGTATTTGTTCCGCTATCATATAATCATACAATAAAGGATCCTTCTTTCTATGTATTCGCAATACATTACATTTGTCTATGTAAAGGGTCAGTTGCCACTCTCTGCACCAAGTGCCTAATCGCTGCAGATCTTCCTGCATTTCCCTGCAATTTTCTAATGCTGCAACTTCTCTGTATACTACGACATCATCTGCGAAAAGCCGCATGGATCTTCCGACACTATCTACTAGGTCATATATATATATATATATATATATATATATATATATATATATATATATATATATATATATATATATATATTGTGAAAAGCAATGGTCCCACAACACTCCCCTGTGGCACGCCAGAGGTTACTTTAACATCTGTAGACGTCTCTCCATTGAGAACAACATGCTGTCTTCTGTTTGCTAAAAAGTCTTCAATCTAGCCACACAGCTGGTCTGATATTCCGTAGGCTCTTACTTTGCTTATCAGGCGACAGTGCGGAACTGTGCCTTCCTCTATAGTTTTGCGCCTCTGCTCGACGACCCTTCTTGAAGACTGGGACTACCTGTGCTCTTTTCCAATCATTTGGAACCCCCGTTCCTCTCGAGACTTGCGGTACACGGCTGTTAGAAGGGGGGCAAGTTCTTTCGCGTACTCTGTGTAGAATCGAATTGGTATCCCGACAGGTACAGTTCTACTATTTCAGGTATCCTATTCACAACAGAATGTGATATACGGAGCATGAATCAAAGAGGAAAAAGGTAACTGAGTAATTGAGTTCTGCAACTGATTTCAGATTGTAACAGCGGGTACTTCGTTCAGTATTCACAAAAGTAGAAGGTATACCTGGATAAGACACAGAGACAGAGAAAGATTCCAGCTGAACCACATCATGGTCACACAAAGCTTCCAAAATCAGATATTCGATTGTAAGACGTATCAAGGAGCAGACATAGATTCCGATCACAGTTTGATAATTATGTGGAGTAGACTGAAGTTTCTGAGAATCATATGGAAGAATAAGGATGGAAAGAAGTGAGATGCCGAAGCATTGGGGAATGATGAGAAGCGTTTGAATTTGGCAAAGTATTTGGATACTGTGATAAGGAATGTCACAGTACACATTTCAGTTGAAGAGGAGTGGATATCTCTAAAAACAGGAGTCACAAATTTTGGACAATCAAATATAGGTATAAGGAAGATAGCTGCAAAGTAAGTTTCGGTAACAGAATAAATACGTCAACTGATCGAAGAAAGCTTCGGTAACAGAATAAATACGTCAACTGATCGACGAAAGGAGTAAGTATAAAAATGTTCAGGGAAAGACAGGAATACAGCATTATAAATATAAAGGCGAAATGGCTGCAGGGAAAATGTGAAATAATCGAAAAAGAAATGTTAATCGGAAGTACTGACTACTTCTTAATTCAGAAGCGAAGTGGGGAGAAGGAGAGAGTACACTGAATGGCTGTGGAAGGAGGAAGAGTTCTCCACTGATTTGATAGAATAAGAAAGTACAGTCAGCAAGGAAGACAAAGGAGATTCAGGGTTCGTGACAAGTTAAAAGAGCTTTGGAATACTTCATATCAAAGAAAGAAGAAGGAATAATAGCATTCCATCGGAATATTTAAAATCATTGGAGAAATGGCAACCAAATGGCTGTTCAGGTTGATACGTAGAATCTGTCAGACTGGCGACGTACTATCGGAGTTTCGGAAAAAATACTACCCACATAGTTCTGAAGTTAGCATGGACAGATAGCGGCGCAAATTATCGCACAATGTGCTTAGCATCAGGTACATCAAAACTGCTAATAAGAATAATGTACAAGGCAATGGGAAAGAAAAATTAAGCTGTTAGATGACCATCAGTTTGGTGTTAGGAAAGATAAAGGTAGCAGAGAGGCAGTCCTGAGTTTGCGCTTCATAATACATGAAAAAAATGTTTTGCGTCACCTCGGTTCCGAGAGTTCCGGAACCTGTACAGAAAATTGGAATAGTGATCAGCCTAAACAACATTTCCGCCCATTTTATTGCTCATCAAAAACACACATCGAATGTTGTACCACCATACAGCGAGACCTTCAGAGGTGGTGGTCGAGAGTGCTGTACACAACGGTACGTCTAATAACCAGTAGCACGTCATCTTGCATTGAAGCATACCTGTATTCATCGTTGCCTACTATCCGCAAGTTCAGCAACGCACTGTTGGTCCTGATTGTCCCACTCCTCAACGGCGATTCGGCGTGGATCCCTCAGTGGGTCACGTCGTCCAAAACCAGCTCTTTTCCTTTTAACCTAGGTTTGTTCCGCAGGGTTCATGTCTGGGACACGCTGGCCACTCTAGTCGAACGACGTAGTTATCCTGAAGGAAGTCATTCACAAGATGTGAACGATGGGGCAGCGAATTGTCGTCCATGAAGACGAATGCCTTGAAAATATGCTGACGATATGGCATTCACGTATCGTACAGCCGTTACGGCGCCTTCCATGACCATCAGCGGCGTACGTCGGCTCCACATAATGCCACCCCACAACAGCAGGGAATCTCCACCTTTCTGCTCTAGCTGGATAGTGTGTCCAAGGCATTCAGCCTGACCAGGTTGCCTACAAACACGTCTCAGACGATTGCAAAACATCAGGGAACCTCCACCTTTCTGCACTAGCTGGACAGTGTGTCCAAGGCGTTCAGCCTGACCAGGTTGCCTACAAACACGTCTCCGACGATTGTCTGCTTGAAGACATATGCGACACTCATCGGTGAAGAGAAAGTGATGGCAATCCTGAGCGGTCCATTCGCCATGTTGTTGGGCCCACCTGTACCGCGCTGCACGTTGTGGTTGTATAGATGAACCTCGCCATGGACGTCGGGAATGAAGTTGCGCATCGTGCAGCCTATTGCGCACAGCTTGAGTCATAACACGACGTCCTGTGGCTGCACGAAAAGCATTATTCAGCATTATTCCTCCGAGCCATAATCCACAGGTAGCGGTCATCCATTGCAGTAGTAGCCCTTGAGAGTCCAGAGCGAGGCTTGTCATCTACAGTTCCTGTCTCTCTGTATCTCCTCCATGTTCTAACAGCATCGCTTTGGTTCACTCAGAGACGTCTGGACACTTCCCTCGTCGAGAGCCCTTTCTGGTACAAAGTAACAATTCGAATGCGATCGAACCGCGGTACTGACCGTCTAGGCATGGTCGAGCTACAGACAACACGATCTGTGTACTTCCTGGTTGAATGACTGGAACTGCTCGGCTGTCAGATCGTCTCCGTCTAATAGGCGCTGCTCATGCATTGTTGTTTACATATTTGGGCAGGTTTACTGACATCTCTGAACAGTCAAAGGGGCTGTGTCATACAACATCCACAGTCAACGTCTATCTTCAGGAGTTCTGGGAACTGGGGTGATGCAAAATTTTATATGATGTGTGTAGAAGCAAGACTGAAGAAAAATCAAGAGTTGTAGATCTAGGTAATGAGTTCGATATTACAATATGGTGCAAGATTTTCGAAATTCTGAGAAAAATAAGAATGACGTACAGGGAAAGACAGGTGATATACAGTACTGGTATGTGGAAGATTCAAGAGAGGGGAAATTAGACTGGGAGTACAAGGACGAAATACTGAAACGGAAAAGGCAATATGACAGATGGAATCTTTCATCCCTACTGTTCAAACTATATAGCCTGGAAGCAATGATAGAAATAAATGAAAGGTTCTAGAGTGGGATTCAAAAATGTTCAAATGTGTGTGACATCTTATGGGACTTAACCGCTAAGGTCATCAGTCCCTAAGCTTACACACTACTTAATGTAAATTATCCTAAGGACAAACACACATGTCCATGCCGTAGGGAGGACTCGAACCTCCTCCGCTGGGACCAGTCGAATACTCCATGACTGCAGCGCGTAAGACCGCTCGGCTAATCCCGCGCGGCAGAGTGGGATTAAAATTCCGAGTCAGACACCTTATATTGAGGTGCAGTTGATGACCTAGAGAATGGAGAGATACAGATAAACAGGCAGAGAGGGGGAAGGAATAGGTGGGCACCGACGGGAGGAGGTGATGGACAGAGAGAGGAGGGAGAGTGATGGATACAAAGAGGGGGAAAAAGAGATCGAATAATAGACGACTAAATGCCTGGGCAATGCTGGCTACTGAACCATTAGCACAACACAGATCGAAGAATGGGTGAAATAGTACGAAAATATCGGAAAGTGATCGTACTGATTTAATCATATATGAAAAGAATGCAATGGTGCCAGTTGTGTCGCTGTAATAATTACGATAATAAATAAAAAAGTGAAAATTGGAGTATATTCAAGTCAGAAGGTATTCTCACTGAGGTGACAAAAATGCAAAAAATACAGCTAAAAAATAAATCATCTTTAAGAATGTTTGCTCTAATAATAGGACTCATGAAATGAATGGAAAAAGTCTGTTTATACCATTTCATAAGCACAGCACTCGGCCTTCAGGCCACAAGTGGCCCATCGGGACCATCCGACCGCCGTATCATCCTCAGGTGAGGATGCGGATAGGAGGGGCGTGTGGTCAGCACACCGCTCTCCCGGTCGTTAAAATGGTTTTCTTTGACCGGAGCCGCTAATATGCGGTCGAGTAGCTCCTCAATTGGCATGACGAGGCTGAGTGCACCCCGAAAAATGGCAACAGCGCATGGCGGCTGGATGGTCACCCATCCAAGTGCCGACCACGCCCGACAGCGCTTAACTTCAGTGATCTCACGGGAACCGGTGTATCCACTGTGGCAAGGCCGTTGCCCCCATTTCATAAGAAACAATAAAAGAAAGTTTACAAATAAATCATCTTTGTTTGATCTAATAATAGGACTCATGAAATGAATGGAAAAAGTCTGTTTATACCATTTCATAACCACAGCACTCCGCGTTTGCCGCAGTGGCAGCACCGGTACCCGTCAGATCACTAAAGTTAAGCACTGTCGTGCAGGGCTGGCACTTGGATGGGTGACCATCTGGTCTGCCGTGCGCTGTTGGCAAGCGTGGTACACTCAGTCCTTGTGAGGCAAACTGAGGAGCTACTTGACTGAGAAGTAGTGGCTCCGGTCTCGTAAACAGGCATATGGCTGGGGCAGCAGTGTGTTGATCACGTGCCCCTCCATACCCGCATCTGGTGACGTCTGCGGGTTGAGAATGACGCGGCGGTCGGTCGGTACCGTTGCGCCTTCATGGCCTATTCGTGAGAAGAGTTTAACTCAGGGTAATTACGGCATCAGTATGAAAGCTGTGCGCTGCAATTAGAGTATCTAGAGAATGATACCATGGTAGTGAAAGAAGTGGTTTTACCTCGAGTCTATCCAGTCAAGTCAGGCAGCAGGCGCTGGCCGACTACCAGACGTAACACAGAAGTAAACGATTTTGTGACATTTTATGAGCTCCCAACCAGGTGTGAAGTACACAGTTTCACCTGTGTGTTTTGGTGGTTTCGTTTTTGAATATCTACTTGTTAGTTTAATATTAAATAGACACAGTTTTCTCTTCTTAGTTTGTGTCATGAAGCAACAGATTTTGTTATATTTTACAAGTTCCCAACCTAGAGCGAATCATTGAGTCTCATCTGTGCAGTTTGGTAGTTTG
The DNA here is from genome assembly GCF_023898315.1 of Schistocerca nitens. Classification (NCBI taxonomy): domain Eukaryota; kingdom Metazoa; phylum Arthropoda; class Insecta; order Orthoptera; family Acrididae; genus Schistocerca; species Schistocerca nitens. Next base: position 184,876,925 of record NC_064623.1, read on the forward strand.
GTTTTTGAATCTCTGTGTTTTAATCTTACCAGGCACAGTTTTTGCGTTTTCATCAGTGCCTGCAGTAGAGTTTCATGTCGAGTGTTGTAAGTCGTTTATTTGTCTGTGTAGTCTAGTTTTCTACCGTCTTTAGTATCAATACGGATTGTGATTGCTGTGTGCGGATGGGAGCTGCATTGGTGACTCTTTGCTCTCAGCTCCAGGCTCTGTTGGCTTCGGTTATTCTGCTTGAGGCTGCAGTGGATGGGTATCACCGTTGTGGACCAGTTGTGGGGATCCAACAGACGTCCAGCACAACCCACGATTCCACCGATCAGTCCATACCGGTGGCCAGCCCAGTTACAACTCGCACTGAGGTTGGCCCCTCACACGTTGTAAGACGTCGTGGTCTCCTGACCTTCATTGCTTGCATATTCCGCCCTCACAATCATATTCAGCACATCAATACGCTTCATTCGAACCCAAACTCGATAAGATAAAGTCAATGTTGTATGAATTCATGTAAACAATATGCAAATAACTAATAAATCGCAAATGCACACCGAGATTGAAATACTCGAGGCTGGAGTACACACGCACATTCAAGACACGACGGTTGCAGGGGCTTTTAGTTCAGGAGATGCAAACCGCACTCCGGTGGGCTGGTCCCTTCAGAGGATGGCTCAGCCTATATATGTCGGCCGGTGACCGCCCATAGAGCAGACAGCGTTTTCCCGAGTGGAAGGAAGAACGGCCCCATTTTCGGCTTAAAAGCAAATTCTGCTACATTGTGTGGGAGCGCCCAGCCTACGCATTCTTTACAAACATAGCACACACTATCAGAGGCTTTCACAAGGAGACAGCAAAAGCCAAACGCCGATGCTACAGATTTCCGGAATGGTCGCCTTAAACGAAACGTCATTTTCCCGTTTCAGAAGAGCAATTCTGATTGGCAGACGATATTTCTGACGCCTTGAGCTGAAGGATTAATGGAAGAGACTGAAAGATTTACCCCTTCACGTCTCTGTGTGGAGAGGGGCCGTTCCATTGTCGCTCTTGGAGCGAGAACACGTAACGAGAGCATGCGCGCTCATACGTGTACTCAAAGAGTGAGGAACAAGTCTCTCCTCAGTACTTCACTGGGAGAGCACCTCTGTCGAGAGCGAATCGGAGTGCGAATCTATATTGTCCTTGCGATTAAGCATTGTTCACTGTGTTGGCGCCACACTTATTATGCGGCGTGAACAGACAGAGTTATAGTTAAACGCCTGTGAGTGAATTTTTGAGTGGCATCCCGGTGGACTGGTTTTATGACAAGTGTACCACGCCAATAGTTAGACTAGGGGCGAATAGGAGTCCTTGCCTTCATCAAGGCGTAGGGAGAGTTTGATTGGCGAAGGTCAATCCAGATAGAACAAGAGTTATCTTATTTGTCAGCAGCGAGCGGCGCAGACAGCAGTCATCGCAGCCTACGGTATTGTGCGCTACAACTATTGCGAGCCCCATATTTCCTCCACAACAGTACACTTCACTGCATTTCACACACGACGGCTTCGACCGTACCTAGCAACATTCTAATGGATAACTATTCAAGTTGAGTAGGCGTGGCTCTCAGCCATTCTGCCAAGTCAATAACAATCTTAAACGTTGTATAGAATTTTCATTAGCGAATTCCATCCTTGAGAGGCAACTTCACATTCCGAAAAAGAACCCAGAAATTACTTGTTCAGTTCATAACTAAAAGTGCCATTGTGATTTCTCAGAACTTTAGCAAAAAATAAAATAATAATTTTCGTTAGTTTCATGTTTTTCTTACACTAACTAGCACTACTCCAGTACCCGAGTATCCCACTAGTTACGTAAGAAATTTTGTGATTTTTTGTGTCATTTCCTTACAGCGGACGACTGCAGAAGATATTTATTGCTGAAAGTTTTTCAGGCATTACTCTTTAGAACGTTAGGAGCATCTGTCTGACTTCTGTCGTAGTGTGGGGGTGGAAATTGCATCTTGTTGGAGCCACAGGGTAAACGGTGCATCTCAGATTAATCCGTTGCGCAGAATGACAGAATAGCACGCACACACTCACAACGTGATCGAGTGGCGGGTAACCTCAGGGAGTGGCAGGCGGCGAAAGGCTTCCTGGATGGCCGAAGGTAGGTCCCCCATAGTTTGTGTGACAAAAGGAACGAGGCGCTGTCTGTGGCTGACAATGTCCCTAAGCAAGATGAAGTCGCTTGTCCTGATTCAGAGGCAACCTCTCAGCCTCTCAGCCTGTAAGGTCTGGGCAGTCACAGAGGGTGGGACTATTGGTAGCTGGGAGCTCCAGTTTTAGGACCGTCATGTGGCCGCTTAGGGAAATTGTTACGAAGAACCTAGAGCTAAATACAGTTGGCAATGGAGAGGTTTGGTTCAAATGGCTCTGAGCACTATGGGACTTAACTTCGGAGATCATCAGTCCCCTAGAACTTAAAACTACTTAAACCTAACTGCCGGCCAAAGTGGCCGTGCGGTTCTAGGCGCTACAATCTGGAGCCGAACGACCGCTACGGTCGCAGGTTCGAATCCTGCCTCGGGCATGGATGTGTGTGATGTCCTTAGGTTAGTTAGGGTTCTAAGTTCTAGGCGAATGATGACCTCAGAAGTTAAGTCACATAGTGCTCAGAGCCATTTGAGCCATTTTAAACCTAACTAACCAAAGGGCATCAGACACATCCATGCCCGAGGCAGGATTCGAACCTGCGACGGTAGCAGTCTCGCGGTTCCGGACTGAAGCGCCTAGAACCGCACGGCCAGCCCGGCCGGCAATGGAGAGGTTTAATGCTAGAATGATATTTTCGCTCTACAGTGGAGTGTGCGGTGATATGAAACTTCCTGGCAGATTAAAACTGTGTGCCGGACCGAGACTCGAACTCGGGACCTTTGGCTTTCGCAGGCTGTTAGAAGTAGTTAATGTAGCTCAACTGAAGTACATAGTTCCTGTGAGTTACTATGGGTAGAGATTATTCTTTGAAACCGGAATAAAATATTAATTGGATCCTTTCACATCGTGCCCGACTCATAAAATTATAGTTGGTGGTGACTTGAGTTTACCCTCGATATGTTGCTGAAAATACATGTTTAAATCCAGTAATACGCATTCTCTGGAAATTATTTCGAGCAATTGATTCATGAGGCCTCTCAAATACTAAACGATTTTGAAAGCACAATTTACCTTCTTGTAACAAATAATCCTGAGATAATAACGAGCATCAAAACGGATACAGAAATTAGTGAACACGGGATTCTCGTAGCGAGACAAAAATACCGTAATTCCCAAATCCATCAACAATAAACGATAAACTTATCTATTCAAAAAAACAGATAAAAATTCGCTTGACGCCTTTCTGAGAGACAATCTCCACTCCTTCCATATTAACAACTTAAGTGTAGACCAGATGTGGCTTGAATTCAAAGAAATAGTATCGGCATCAATTGAGAGATTTATATCAAATAAATTAACAAAATTGTTAAGGCTTTCGTGGCCACTTGTTGACAAACTGCCTATTGGCTTCTGTCTCGGGTTCTTCGGCCGACGTTCATCTAATGATTTTTCTGACGTTTCGCCAGCACGGGTGGCTGGCATTGTCAAAGCTTCACCCTCCATTGCCGGTGGTGAACTGGAGGCGAGCTCGCGGCCGCAGACTAAATGTACCTGGCGCGCCAACGTCCGAGGGCTTCTCCGCGGTCATTTCCGGTGCGGTTCTCCTCTTGCTACCTGCGACGGTCGTTCGCTGCAGTACGGGAAGCCAGGATCCGTTTGCCTTAAGGCTTTCCTCTTTCTTGTTGAAACTGTTCGCGTGTTTTTGGATTTCTACAGCTTCACTATCACACGCGCTTGTTCAGGTACATATAGCCTGCGGCCGCGAGCTCGGCTCCAGTTCACCACCGGCAATGGAGGGTGAAGCTTTGACAATGCCAGCCACTCGTGCTGGCGAAACGTCAGAAAAATCATTAGATGAACGTCGGCCGAAGAACCCGAGACAGAAGCCAATAGGCAGTTTGTCAAATTAACAAAGGCGGAGCTGATCCCCATGGTACACAAAGTGGCAGAACACTGCAGCAGAAACAATGAAAAAAGAGTGCCAAATTTGAAAGAACGTAAAACCTCCAAAAATTGGCGATCTTTTACAGAAGCTCGAAATTTAGCTCAGACTTCAATGCGAAAATGCTTATAATCTTTTCCAAAACGAAACTTGGTCTCGAAACATGGCAGAAAATCCAGAGAGATTCCGATCGTATGTAAAGTATGCATGCAAAAGGGCAAACTGAGTGCTTTCTCTGCGCCGTACCAATAGATGTACTCGTACTGCCGATGACAGTGTTGCTACAGCAGAGTTAATTTCTTCACCAAAGAAGACTAAGTAAATATTCCGGAATTCGAATCAAGAACATGAATGATTTAGAAGTAGATATCATCGATGTAGTAAAGCATCTTAAATCACTTAATGAAAGCAAGTATTCCGGTCCAGATTTTATATCAATTAGGTTCCTTTCCGAGTATGCTGATGCAATAGCGCTGCTCTTAACCATCATACACAGCCACTCACTCGACGAAAGATCCGTACCCCAACACTGGGAAGTTGTACAGGTCACACCAATATTCAAGAAAGGCAGTAGAAGTAATCCACTAAATTACAAGAGTATTTCATTAACGTCGATTTGCAGCAGGATTTTGGAACGTATACTGTGATCCAGCATTATGAATTACTTCGAAGAGAACGATCTATCGACACATAGTCAACGCGGATTTTGAACACATCGTTCTTGTGAAGCACAACTACTTCTTTATTCACACGAAGTGTTGAGTGCTACTGTCAAGGGATTTCAAATTGATTCAGTGCTTCTAGTTTTACAGAAGGCTTTTGACACTGCACCTCACAAGCGGCTTGTTGTGAAATTACATGGTTATAGAACATCGTCTCAATTATGTGACTACATGCATGACTTCCTGTCATACAAGTCCCAGTATGTAGAAATTGACGGAAAGTAATGGAGTAAAACAGAAGAGATTTCAGGCGTTCGCCAGGGTAGTGTTATAGGCCCTCTGCTGTTCCTTATCTATAAAGGGTGTTACAAAAAGGTACGGCCAAACTTTCAGGAAACAATCCTCACACACAAATAAAGAAAAGATGTTATGTGGACATGTGTCCGGAAACGCTTAATTTCCATGTTAGAGCTCATTTTAATTTCGTCCACCTACGCTCAATGGAGCACGTTATCATGATTTCATACGGGATACTCTACCTGTGCTGCTAGAACGTGTGCCTTTACAAGTACGACACAACATGTGGTTCATACACGATGGAGCTCCTGCACATTTCAGACGAAGTATTCGTACGTTTCTCAACAACAGATTCGGTGACCGATGGATTGGTAGAGGCGGACCAATTCCATGGCCTCCACACTCTCCTGACCTCAACCCTCTTGACTTTCATTTATGGGGGCATTTGAAAGCTCTTGTCTACGCAACCCCGGAACCAAATGTAGAGACTCTTCGTGCTCGTATTGTGGACGGCTGTGATACAATACGCTGCATCGGCGGTTCCATGCGGCGGAGGATGTATGTATCCTCATCCTCGCTAACAGAGAACATTTTGAACATTTCCTGTTACAAAGTGTTTGAAGTCACGCTGGTACGTTCTGTTGCTGTGTGTTTCCATTCCACGATCAATGTGATTTGAAGAGAAGTAATAAAATGAGCTCTAACATGGAAAGTAAGCGTTTCCGGACACATGTCCACATAACATATTTTCTTTCTTTGTGTGTGAGGAATGTTTCCTGAAAGTTTGGCCGTACCTTTTTGTAACACCCTGTATAAACGATTTAGGAGGCGTAGTTAGTGAACACGGTCTTGACCGCATTTAAGTTGCTAATTTTTATTTTTAGATGACCGGTTTCGATCTTCTAAAGAGATCATCATCTGATCTACCATCTTGATGACAGTAGGAGTCGCTTGCTTGGAGCAGGTCCGCCCGCGTTGGCATGGAGAACAGTCCTAAATTTCGGAGACAGTCTGGACAACCGTCTTAGGTGGTCTGCAGATGACACTGTCATTCACCGTCTAGTGAAGTCATCACAAGATCAAAACCAACTGCAAAACCGTTTAGGAAAGATATCTGTATGGTGCGAAAATTGGCAACTGACCCTAAATAATGGAAAGGATGAGGTCATCCGCATGAGTACTAAAATAAATCCGTTAAATTTCGGTTACACGATAATCAATCAAATATAAAGGCCGTAAATTCAACTAAATACCTAGGGATTACAATTGCGAACAACTTAAATTGGAAAGAACAGATAGAAAATACTGTGGGGAAGGACAACCAAGGACTGCGATTTATTGGCAGAACACTTAGAGTATGCAATAGATTGCCTACAATATGCTTGTCCGTCCTGTTATGGAGTACTGCTGAGCGGTGTGAGATCCTTACCTGATAGAATTAACGGAGTGCATCGAGAAAATTCGAAGACGGGCAGCACTTTTTGTTCAATCGGGGAGTAGGGGATGGACTATCACGGACATGATACAGGATTTGGGCTAGAAGTCATTAAAGTAAGGTGTTTTCCGTTGCGGCGGGATCTTCTCACGAATTCCATTCAACAGATTTTTCCACTGAATGCGAAAATATTTTGTTGACTTGATCTACATAGGGAGAAACGATCATAATAAAAAATCAGAGCTCTCACGAAAATATATAGATTGTCGTTTTTCCCGTGCATTTTTCAAGAGTGTAATAGTGGGAAATTTATGTGAAGATGGTTCGATGAACCCTCTTCCAGGCACTTAGGTGCGATTTGCAGACTAGATATATAGATGTAGGTGTACATCTAGATAATATTTTTACTATAAAATATAGAATAGAGAAAAGAAGAGCCAACTCCAGAGAGACATACATGATTTTCATACATTTAAATTCACAAAAGCCGGCCGAAGTGGCCGTGCGGTTAAAGGCGCTGCAGTCTGGAACCGCAAGACCGCTACGGTCGCAGGTTCGAATCCTGCCTCGGGCATGGATGTTTGTGATGTACTTAGGTTAGTTAGGTTTAACTAGTTCTAAGTTCTAGGGGACTAATGACCTCAGAAGTTGAGTCCCATAGTGCTCAGAGCCAGCCAAATTCACAAAAAGCATATGTCACTGTGGTAATAAAGAATCTATATTGACATCTGGACGAAAGCACAATAAATTAAATGTATGTTGCTATAGTTAAAAACCTTATGATGGATTAGAAACAATCATTAAAATAGACTAGGAAATATTCCGAATAATGCAAACAACCAAAGGTGTTAGAGAATTGTGCTGTATTGCACTTAATTTAAATTTTATCTGAACGAAGTCTTTAGAGAATGAATGACAAATTGTGCAGGAGTGCGGGTAATAGCTGAGGATTAACTAGCGAATTTGCTGTTCGCCACTGAACAAATAATGTTGTCAGCAGATGACTATGTTACAGAATACGTGATGAAACATACAGTAGAACTGAACTAACAATAAACTTTCCGAAAACAAAATATCGCTCTTTCGAAATTTAAAAAATTACATTGTCACAGATGGAAATATTGTTCAGTCGTATCAGAGGTATAAATATCTGTCAGTTATAAGCTCAAACTAGGTTCCCACTAAACAGCAGGTGAGGCATAGGACGAGCTAAGCAAGCGAACAATAAATAAGCTGAATTGCATATTTTGTTCAGATAAAAAGAAGGGACAGACAGAAACCAAGGTTATATGAAGAATAATACAAAGCATTTGTTTATATAGAATGGAATCATGCGAATCGACGAAACAGGTTCAGATGGCTCTGAGCACTATGGGACTTAACATCTGTGGTCATCAGTCCCCTAGAACTTAGAACTACTTAAACCTAACTAACCTTAGGACATCACACACATCCATGCCCGAGGCAGGATTCGAACCTGCGACCGGAGCGGTCACGCGGTTCCCGACTGAAGCGCCTAGACCGCACAGCCACACCGGCCGGCGACGAAACTAGGAAATAAGGCATTAACCACCTGGCGAAAGAAAGTACAGAAATCAGTCTCTACTTACGTTTGTTGTAGGAGGTCTAGATTTCGGTCACTGACTTATGTTCAATACAGAAGATAAAGTTAAAATGTTTCACCCACTATAGTTCCTCTTGGACTATACATGTCAAGAGTTAAAGTTGCAATTTGTAGATTGAGTACAATTTGTACTCTTTACGTTTATTGTCCACGAGGGACTATGCCAAATAACGCCTAAAATGAAGTTGACGCATTTCAGGCGTTATTTGGCATAGTCCCTCTTGGACAATAAACGTAAAGAGTTCAAATTGTACTCATCTGGTGCATTAAAGATGGTCGCTCAGTGACCGAAATCTATATCTGCTAGAACAAACACAAGTTACGATTGATTGCCGTACCTTCTTTTACCAACTGAGCACTTCCAGGTTCCAGATGGAGTGAAATTTAATGAAGACTTTAAGCGGTGGAAAATCGATTTTTTTAAAGAAATTGTAGAGTTGCAAGGCAAGATGGAGGAATTCAAACGAAGAACTCAGGAAGTGAATGAAAACTGCAACATACATCAAAGAAGAGATGGAATGAGCCGTTCTCTGGTTCGCCTTCGTGCTGTTGACAGGTTGGCGTCATGTATTGGGGTTGTCACCTCCCCTTTTCCTAATCTGTTCACTCACTTTCTCTGCCCATGAGAGGCAGCAGTGGCGTTTATCGATAGCGAGTTCTGTGGTACGATCTTGGAGCGACCTCTAGTTTTCCGTGCCTTGGTGTGTCAGGGCAATTCGGTAGGGACGGAGCAGCAGTGAGATCCGCACAGTCCCAGGACTCGCCGGAACAGCCGGCAATATATGTATGTATGCACTAACCGATGGATGGATGTAGTCGCGAGAGTGCACTACCACGTCACGGACCGGATTCAGCTAGTTTAAGTTGAATGGATCGTTAAATCCGAGTAGTGAAACGCTACCATTGTGTTTGTCTCCGTCCGCCGAAGTGACCTCATGGTAACAAGCTGTTAGTTGGTGATTCATACTGGGCCGTTTCCCTTGCCTGACTTGATCGAGAGCGACCGTTGATTGGTCGTTCGTCTCGACGGATGACGTGTATTTGGTCTTCCGACGGCTTCTACGTTCTCTGTCTTTGGGTCGACTTGTAATTCGTCCGTGTTTGTCCACAGTGACTGGTTTTAGTCTTGTCTGTAGAATTGTTTTCACTGACCCGTGTGTATCTAGTGTGGTTTTGAATGAGCAGTCATTTTAACGCTGTCTGCGTGCTGGATTCTTGGAGGCAACTTGTGATTACCTCGGATTACTCTTGCGTTTGAACATGTCCTCTTGCATAATGTTTGTCATTTTACTATCACAAGAGTGTAGTACGCCCGTCTGCCTGGTATGGGTTATTCCATCGTTGTATTGGGTATCGGACAGGTAGATTTTGCGAGAGTGTTGGTCTTGCGTTTAAACTGTGACTGGTTTGAGTTGCCATACTGTTGAGTATAACACTGGGCTGCCTGTCTCACCTTAGTTACGTTTGAGGGACTTTCCCAGGTCGACCCTTGGAGTACTGTCTGTGATCACTCCCTTCTTATTTGGTCAGATTCTGTTAATTGTTTAAAAATACCGGGTGATCAAAAAGTATAAATTTGAAAACTTAATAAAACACGGAATAATGTAGATAGAGAGGTAAAAAATTGGCACACATGCTTGGAATGACATATGGTTTTATTAGAACAGAAAAAAAACAAAGTTCACAAAATGTCCGACAGATGGAGCTGGACAGCAAAACTTCAGTGACTGCGCATGACAATCGTGTATAAAAGGAGCTGTAATGAGAGAGAGAGAATCAGATGCGCCAGCAGTCACAGCATGTTGACGTTACCTGAAAAGGCGCTTTTAGTGAAGCTGTATTATCAGAATGGGGAATGTGCTAGTTCAGCGTTACGATCCTATCGCCATAGGAAGGGGATTCGAACGGGTAAAGATCCGTTGACAAATGCAGCTGTGGCGAGAATGATTTCGAAGTTTGAAGCCACGGGTTGTTTAGACGATAGACCCCGTAGTGGCCGACCGAGCACTAGGCGTAATGCTGCTGAGACAGTTCAGGAAGAAATGGAGACTGTAGCGGGTTCGTCTATGCACGGGAAAGTCAGCGCTCGTGCAGTCGCACGTCTCACCGGCATTCCATACACTACTGTTTGGTTGGCAATTAGGCTTACCCTCCGATGCTGTCCGTACAAAGTCCATCGGCATCATGGACTGTTACCTGGCGATTTAGTGAAGCGGAGGGCATTTGCGGTGTGGGCGTTTCAAAAGATGGCGGAAGATGACGATTGGTTGAGTAACGTGTTGTGGACCGACGAAGCTCATTTCACGCTGCGAGGGTCTGTCAACGCCCACAACTGCAGAATTTGGGCTACCGAAAATCCTAGAACTGTCGTGGAAACTCCATTGCACGACGAGAAAGTCACGGTATGGGTTGGATTTACCACATCTACCGTTATCGGGCCTTTTTTCTTCGAGGAAATGCATGATTCTGGTTTTGTAACTGCTACCGTGACGGGTGAGAGGTACGCCGATATGTTACAGAATCGCATCATCCCCAGCCTGGCTGATAAACACCTGCTGGAACGTACGATGTTTATGCAGGATGGCGCTCCATCCAATATTGCTAGACGCGTGAAAGATTTCCTGCGCGCGTCGTTTGGTGATGATCGTGTGCTCAGCCGCCACTTTTCGTCATGCTTGGCCTCCCAGGTCCACAGACCTCAGTCCATGTGATTATTGGCTTTGGGGTTACCTGGAGTCGCAAGTGTATCGTGATCGACCAGTATCTCTAGGGATGCTGAACGACAACATCCGACGCCAATGCCTCACCATAACTCCGGACATGCTTTACAGTGCTCTTCACAACATTATTCCTCGACTACAGCTGTTGTTGAGGAATGATGGTGGACATATTGAGCATTTTCTTTAAAGAACATCATCTTTGCTTTGTCTTATTTTGTTATGCTAATTATTGCTATTCTCATCAGATGAAGCGCCATCTGTCGGACATTTTTTGAACTTTTGTATTTGATTCTAATAAAACCCCATGTCATTCCAAGCATGTGTAACAATTTGTACCTCTCTATCTACATTATTCTGTGCTTTATTTAGTTTTCAAATTTATACTGACTTTTTGATTACCCGGTAATATTTTGTTTAAATTATTCCTATTGCAGCCTTCAACCGACAAGTGATTTGAATCTCTTCTTAATAAGACCTTCAGCCGTTAGGGTAGCTTGTGTTACAGTCAATAATTTTATGATTGTTTTAAGATTTGTTTTAACATTTTCAACGTGTAATTGTTTTCCTGATTTGTAATTCAGGCTTTCAGCTGTTAATTGTTCTGATGTATTGCTTGTGGCCTTCAGCTGACAAATAATTGAATTCTTTCTTAATAAGGCCTTCAGCCGTCAGTACAGCTTGTGTTACAGTCAATTCCTTATAATCATTGTTGAAAATTATTACCTTAAATAAAGTGTATGTGTTTACTGAGCAACCAACGGTAACTGGGTAAGGCCCCGTCCACACTTTTTCCTGCTTTCCTTAAGTTCCATGTTTCATGGAAGAACGACGTTTAAATGGTATGAGGTAGGTAGGAAATGAAAGATTGAAACGTCCCCTTAGAAAGATTATACATGACTGTGCTTAATCTGACACACAATATTTTTTAGCTCAACGCAATCTGACTTTCAATAATCCCTACGAGAGAATGGCCCTGACTAAATTAACCTATACGTTTCACAAATCGCTTACCTCACAAAAATCTTCGTTACTCGAACTACTGCAATACAGCGAGCGCCACTACTGCCAGCTAAATAAAAGATTCGAACTACTGAAGGCACTAACTACTGATAGGCATAGTTAGCAAATGAAAGATTTTGATAGAGAACAAACAATGTATTTACCTTAATAGTGTTCAAAAGTCATAAAATATATATATATATATATATATATATAAGTTCATGACATCCATTCTTACAAATTTACTGTCTCTGATGGACACACGTTCAGATCATCCGCTCTCAAAACTCCGCCATCTCTCTCTCCCCACATCCACCACTGCTGGCGGCTCACCTCCAGCAGCGCAACGCTACGCGCTGTTAACATCCAACTGCCCAACACTACAATAGCAAATTCCAACAATGCCACCCAGCCACAGACTGCACACAGCACAGCCAGTGATTTTCATACGGAGCGCTAGGTGGCGGTCGCGTTACCAATATAAGAACCTAAACAGCCTACTTATAAGATGTCCGAGAAAAGTAGTTTGTTAGTAATCTGCATAAAAGAAGGAAAAGTAAGAGGACGGCCATCTGCAGAATGTGAAAATCACGTCGAATATGATGTGCAATGAGGAAACTGGAAAGAAGATTTATACGAGGATCGAGAGGCTTGGATTACGAGGAACGGCCTAAGGACGTGTAAACACTCGTGCTGTCCCTAGAAGCTGCAACTGAATATTGAGGGGGAACCAGTCGTAGGAGAGCTCTGAGAGCAGCCGTCCTTGCTGGATCCGCACGACCACTTTGAGAAGTGAGCGCGTCGCCTCGGGCGGTATTTGTCTGAAGGTCGCTCGACCTTCGCTGAATTGCGAAGCGCCTCGCGGCATCTTTTGGCTGACTCATTGTTTACGACTTTGCCCTGTCCGTTCCGCCAGGCAGCCTCTTCTTTATTGTCGCCACTGACACACACTGCCAGATAGCAGGATGCTCGATACTCAAGTCGCTTCCAAAAGACCAGCCTCTCTCTTTCTTATTGTGATTACTGTTTGGGTATTAGCCACCTTCACTGTCGAGGACACTGACAGAATTAATCATGCCATGCCACCACTGAAATTGCCACAGCTGGCTATGCTTATAAACCGACGTTTTGCAGAATTTTGTCCCAGCTCTGTTACTGTGTAGTAGTTTACACTAATGGTTCTAAATATGGGAATTCCACTTACTGCGGTGTTTTACCGGGTGATCAAAAAGTCAGTATAAATGTACATAGAGAGGTACAAATTCACACACATGCTTGGAACGACATGGGATTTATTAGAACCAAAAAAATACAATAGTTCAAACAATGTCAGACAGATGGCGCTTCATCTGATCAGAAAGGCAATAACTAGCATAACAAAGTAAGACAAAGCAAAGATGATGTTCTTTACAGGAAATGCTCAATATGTCCACCATCATTCCTCAACAATAGCTGTAGTCGAGGAATAATGTTGTGAAGAGCACTGTAAAGCATGTTCGGAATTATGGTGAGGAATTGGCGTCGGATGTTGTCTTTCAGCATCCCTAGAGATGTCGGTCGATCACGATACACTTGCAACTTCAGGTAACCCCAAAGCCAATAATCGCACGGACTGAGGTCTGGGGACCTGGGAGGCCAAGCATGACGAAAGTGGCGGCTGAGCACACGATCATCACCAAACGACGCGCGCAGGAAATCTTTCACGCGTCTAGCAATATGGGGTGGAGCGCCATCCTGCATAAACATCGTACGTTCCGGCAGGTGTTTATCAGCCAGGCTGGGGATGGTACGATTCTGTAACATATCGGCGTACCTCTCACCCGTCACGGTAGCAGTTACAAAACCAGAATCACGCATTTCCTCGAAGAAAAAAGCCCAGATAACGGTAGATGTGGTAAATCCAACCGATACCGTGGCTTTCTCGTCGTGCAATGGAGTTTCCACGACAGTTCTAGGATTTTCGGTAGCCCAAATTCTGCAGTTGTGGGCGTTGACAAACCCTCGCAGCGTGAAATGAGCTTCGTCGGTCCACAACACGTTACTCAACCAATCGTCCTCTTCCGCCATCTTTTGAAATGCCCACACCGCAAATGCCCTCCGCTTCACTAAATCGCCAGGTAACAGTTCATAATGCCGATGGATTTTATACGGATAGCATCGAAGGGTAAGCCTAATTGCCAACCAAACAGTAGTGTATGGAATGCCGGTGCGCTGACTTCCCCGTGCGTAGACGAACCCGCTACAGTCTCCATTTCTTCCTGAACTGCCTCAGCAGCATTACGCCTTGTGCTCGGTCGACCACTACGGTGTCTATCGTCTAAACAACCCGTGGCTTCGAAATCATTGTCACCACAGCTGCATTTGTCAACGGACCTTTACCCGTTCGAATCCCCTTCCTATGGCGATAGGATCGTAACGCTGAATTAGCACATTCCCCATTCTGATGATACAGCTTCACTAAAAGCCCCTTTTCAGGTAACGTCAACATGCTGCGACTGCTGGTGCATCTGATTCTCTCTCTCATTACAGCTCCTTTTATACGCGATTGTCATGCGCAGTCACTGACGTTTTACTGTTTAGGGCCATCTGTCGGACATTTTGTGAACTTTTTTTTTTGTTCTAATAAAGCCCCATGTCATTCCAAGCATGTCTGTCAATTTGTACCTCTCTATCTACATTATTCAGTGGGTTATTAAGTTTTCAAATTTATACCGACTTTTTGGTCACCCGGTATTTCAGAACATGTTCTCAAGATTCACTAACGTACTACTAGGGGAGTTTAATTAGTAATGCAACGCTGTTTATTTTCTCAGTCAATTTCGGTTGAAAAAATGTGAAATTTGTTGTGGGACATCGTGGAATACTCCCGCTTCAGCCCCTGCAGTTTCATGAAGTTCCAGTAGCCTTCCAAAACGGAGGTGGGTTCCAGGCAGACATTTCTTGTGTCGGAAAATCAGTGTCGTAGATATTCCTAGGCGCTTGCAGAATGTCTACGGAGACGCGGAACAACAAAAGCACGGCGAGTCGCTGTGCGACGAGTCTGTGATCATCGCAGCAGGGTTGCGCAAACCTGTGTGATCTCTCGTGCACCGCTCATTTGCACACTGCTGTGATATCTGCAACGTTGCAATGTGTGGACACTCACATTTGAGGTCATCGATGGACACAATAAAACGCCGCGTTGCTCAATCGGACGTCTCTTTGGGTAGTGGTGCATACTCGTCCACCAGCTGCGGAACTTAAAGGTGTGCACCTGCTATGCTCCTCGCTGCGTAACAGAAGACCACCAAGAGCACCGAAGGAATATCTGTACAGAATTACTTGCGCGTTACGATGCTGATTCTTACGATCATTAACGAGCGAGGTGGGGCGGTGTTTAGCACACTGGACTCGAATTCGGAAGGACGACGGTTCACTCTCGCGTCCGGCCATCCTGATATACAAATGTTGATGCTGTTGAGACAGCAACCAGCCACAAATATACTTTCAGTTCCTTTATTCAAAGGGTACCGTTACCGGTTTCTAATCGTTATGATTCATCTTCAGACGGTTTTTATGCTTTCATTACGACGTTTTCTTTACAGATAAATTGTCCTAAAATATAAATAATACATAATTATACGCACGCCACACAGATGGTAGCGTTACAGATTTTCATTGGATATGACTTACGTGAAATGTCGGTTTGGAGTGTTTGTTTTCATAACATTCGTCCAACAAATTTGAATACATTCCGACTGCATTCTTCTCGCTGAACACTTCAGATTTGTCACAGAAAAGATTTCTAGCACACACCACATGTTTTGATACAATACAAAGTGCTTACAAACATATGAGTGGTTCTAGGCGCTACAGTCTGGAACCGCGCGACCGCTACGGTCGCAGGTTCGAATCCTGCCTCGGGCTTGGATCTGTCTGATGTCCTTAGTTTAGTTTAAGTAGTTCTAAGTTCTAGGGGACTCATGACCTCCGAAGTCCACTAGTGCTCCGAGCCATTTGAATTTGAAACATATTAGTTTCAAAGATGCTATGATATATCGTAACATCATGAAGATGTCCCATGTTTGGAAAAAGATTATAGGAGCCACTATGACTATATTAGAAGAAATTGAAATACACACACACACAAAAAACAGGACGCCAGACTACATCCTCAATGAACAAACCGAGTTAGCTAACACGCCTTTCCTGAAAAATGCGCAAAAATTATTTTCCATTCTCCAAAGCAAATAATATTCCTACGCCTATCCACAGATCAAGTAGCAAATTTGTATGTTACTACAATTCTCATGATGCTAAATGGAAATAAATAATGTTCTGTCTTACCTATACAGTACTCAAAAAAATCAACTTTGTAGTTAATGTAACAGTATTCGCTCTAAACCTCACAAAATCAATCTCTCTTTACTAGTGTAAAAGGCGTTTCAGTTGCATGATCTTTTTCCACATATGGGATGTCTTCATTATGCTACGATATATCATCTTTGTCACTCATATGTTTGTAAGCAGTTTGTATTGCATCAAAACATGTGATGTGTGCTAGAAATCTTTTCTGTGACAAATCTGAAGTGTTCAGCGAGAAAAATTCACGTGTGCAACGATAAGAATCTATTCACATCTGTTGGACGAATGTAATGAAAACAAACACTCCAAATCGACATTTCACTTATGTCACATCCAATGCAAATCTGTAACGCAACCATCTGTGTCGCGTGCGTATAATTATGTGTTATTTATATTTTAGGGCAGTTAATCTGTAGAAAAACGTTATAATGAAAGAATGAAACACGTCTGAAGATGAATCATAACGATTCGAAATCGGTAACGGTACGCTTTGAATAAAGAAACTGAAAATAAATTTGTGGTTGGTTGCTGTCTCAACACCATCAACATTTGTCTTCAAATAACAGCCACGGTCTCCAACCATGTCATATTATGACAAAATTGCATCCTGGTTTAGGTTTTCTGTGATTTCCCCCCGTCGCTTTAGGCAAATGGCGGGATGGTTCCTTTGAAAAAGCACGACCGACTTCCTTCCCCAGCCTTCCCTAATCCGATGAGACCGATGACCTCGCAGTTTGGTCTCTTCCCCAAATCAACCCAACGCCTGAACCCAACCTATAACCCTACGGTATTTGTCGAACATGATCACAGGCGATGGCACATGGAATCGTGACTTAGAACCGGAAACAAAACGGCAATCCATGGAGAAGCGCCACACCACCTCTTCTCCGAAAAAAACGTTCCTCTCCCTTAGCCGGTAAAGCCATGGCGACTGCCTTCTGTGATGATGCACTTCCTCGTGGTGCAACGATCAACTGTGTAGTGTGTTGTAAGGAAACTGAAGGAACGACTTGAGCCTGTTCGTCGCCGTAAAAATACAAACGAACTTCTCCTTCTCTATGACTCCTCCTCCATGACAACGTAGGACCTCACACAAGTCTGCGCTCCAGAGAGGAACTCACTGAAGTTTCTTGGAAGGTTCTCCTTCATCCTTGCTACGGTCCTAATCTCATCCCTTCCGTCTTCGATCTCTTTTGCCTAATGAAGGATGCACTGTACACTAAACAGTACGTGCGTGATGCGGAGGTTATTAATGCAGCAAGACTTTGCCTTCGACCTTGACCAGTAAAGTCGTACCATTCGGGCACACAGGCCCCCCCAATAAGGTGGCGTAAGACAGTCGCATTGAACGGAGATTATGCTGAAAAATAGGGTTTTGTAGCCAAAAGAGTGTGGAAATCCTGAAGAAAATCAATCTGCTTCCGGAAAGAAATTGCATTACTTTTGGAACGTTGCTCGTATAGTTACAGTGTATGAGGCTGAATTATATTCGTTCTTGCAGGTGCTGGAGTAGGTACATTGTAAGCATGCTACAGAAGTCCTTATCTGCACCGAATCCCTTCCGGCTGTCTATACTGATGCTCATAAATTAAGGATAATTGCAGAATGTAGTGCCACACAGCGTGGCGCTTCACAAAACTGGCACCAATAGCATAGGCACATAGAGAACACACTCGACACAGATCACGGTATTGGTGATAATTAAGAAAACCGTCCCGAAACACATGTGCTACAAAACGCAACTGTTTCCTGCGCGTGTACCCCGACATCTATATGGGATATGATCACCATACACACGTACACAGGCCGCACGTACTCCGGATCATGTGGTCGAGCAGCTGCTGAGGTATAGCCTTCCATTCTTGCGCCAGTGCCGGTCGGAGCTCCTGAAGTGTCGTAGACGTTTGAAGACGTGCAGCGATACGTCGACCGAGAGCATCCCAGACGTGCTCGATGGGTTTTTGGTCTGGAGAACAGGCAGGCCACTCCATTCGCCTGATATCTTCTGTTTCAAGGTACTCCTCCACGATGGCAGCTCGGTGGGGCCGTGCGTTATCATCCGTCAGGAGGAAGATGGGACGCACTGCAACCCTGACAGGGCGGACATACTGGTGCAAAATGATGTCCCGATACTGTTCCTTTGTCAAAGACATGCAGGGGTGTACGTGCCCCACACCATCAAACCACGACCTCCATACAGGTCATTACAAGGACATTAAGGGGTTAGTTTCTGGTTCCTGGTTCACGCCAGATGAAAACCCGGCGAGAATCACTGTTCGGACTATACCTAGACCCGTCCGTGAACATAACCTGGGACAACTGTTCAAATGACCGTGTACTGTGTTCTTGACACCAGGCTTTAGGGGCTCTCCTGTGACCAGGGGTCAGTGGAATGCATCTTACAGATGTCTGGGCGAATAAACCATGTCTGTTCAGTCGTCTGTAGACTGTGTGTCTGGAGACAACTGTTCCAGTGGCTGAGGTAAGGTTCCGTCTGCGGGCACTGATGGTGAGATATCGGTCTTCTTGTGGAGTTGTACACTGTGGACGTCCCGTACTGCAGTGCCTGGACACGTTTCCTGTCTACTGGAATCGGTGCTGTAATCTTGAGATCACACTTTGTGGCACACGGAGGGCCCGTGCTACGACCTGCTGTGTTTGACCAGCCTCCAGTCGCCCTAGTATTCTACCCCTCATAACGTCATCAATATGTGTTCTTTTAGCCATTTTCAACACAAATCCCATTAGCACGTCTGAAAACGGCTGCACACTCACTCGCTGCACTGTACTCTGACATGCACCGACACACCTCTGTGTATGTGGAGTGCTGCCAGCGCCACCGTGCGACGACCGCAGGTCAGATGCACCGCATGGTCATACCCCGAGGTGATTTAAACTCGCAAACCGCCCACCAGAACGTTGTTTCATCATGTATCAGCATTAATTTATGAGCATGTTTACCCAGCAGAAATATATATTCGGACGATTCATGATACCGTTTTCCACTTAAAGACGCAGCGGAGATAGGTGTTATTCTGCCGTGACCCAAGGTACGTGGGAATGCGTGGTTACGAAGCAGCAGACGAAGCAGCTAATAATGGAAAATGCGGTTTCCGAATGCGCTGTCCCTCGGCAGAGGATCATGCGTCTGTGCAAGGAGGAGCAATGATAAGCTGAGGTAGGTGAAACAAAAGACGCGTCCCGCGAGTTTCGCTGCGGTGGGAATAAATACTCTGAATGTGCCTGCGGATAGCGCGCTGACGCATGGGTTCCCCATAGCCCCCCCCCCTTCCCCCCTCCCCCCACCCACCCCAGTGGACGATTAACTAGTCTGCACCGCTTGTGCTATACACATATTGGATACCACATTCTAACGGAATGCGATTTGTACCAGATATGAGGGCTGCTTCCGGGTTACCCAATTCAGGTGATGATGAATCAATGTGGTTCGTGTTTCAAGGCTGTGAGTGATTCCCGACGTTCTAAATAGTTTCTCTGGTACGAGATTTCCAGGGTTATTTCTTCATTTTACACTGACGTTGTAAGTGGGCTGCTTCTGTGTTGGCAACACTGTGTAGCGCTTTGCATTGGATCCCTGACTGCGCTTTCTTTGTAAGAGACTCTGTGGCTGGTTGGACTCGTTGTCGGAAGTTAAGCGCCAGTAGTGTTGGGCAGTTGGAAGTTAGTCGCCGGCAGTGATGGAAGTGCTGTTGGGCAGTTGGAGGTGAACAGCCAGCAGTGATGGATGTTAAACGTGAGAAGTTAGCTTTGATGAAGGGTAGAGGTCTGAAGTGTTGGCGTGGTCTAACGATCTCGAAGTATCCGACTTGGAGACTGAAAATTATTCATCATTATATATCTTTGTACTGGATGTCAATGGCGATTTACACTCCTGGAAATGGAAAAAAGAACACATTGACACCGGTGTGTCAGACCCACCATACTTGCTCCGGACACTGCGAGAGGGCTGTACAAGCAATGATCACACGCACGGCACAGCGGACACACCAGGAACCGCGGTGTTGGCCGTCGAATGGCGCTAGCTGCGCAGCATTTGTGCACCGCCGCCGTCAGTGTCAGCCAGTTTGCCGTGGCATACGGAGCTCCATCGCAGTCTTTAACACTGGTAGCATGTCGCGACAACTTTGAGCGAGGGCGTATAGTGGGAATGTGGGAGGCCGGGTGGACGTACCGCCGAATTGCTCAACACGTGGGGCGTGAGGTCTCCACAGTACATCGATGTTGTCGCCAGTGGTCGGCGGAAGGTGCACGTGCCCGTCGACCTGGGACCGGACCGCAGCGAC
Source organism: Schistocerca nitens (assembly GCF_023898315.1). Classification (NCBI taxonomy): domain Eukaryota; kingdom Metazoa; phylum Arthropoda; class Insecta; order Orthoptera; family Acrididae; genus Schistocerca; species Schistocerca nitens. The sequence goes on from NC_064623.1 coordinate 184,897,372, forward strand.
GCACGGATGCACGCCAAGACCGTAGGATCCTACGCAGTGCCGTAGGGGACCGCACCGCCACTTCCCAGCAAATTAGGGACACTGTTGCTCCTGGGGTATCGGCGAGGACCATTCGCAACCGTCTCCATGAAGCTGGGCTACGGTCCCGCACACCGTTAGGCCGTCTTCCGCTCACGCCCCAACATCGTGCAGTCCGCCTCCAGTGGTGTCGCGACAGCGCGACAGGCGTGAATGGAGGGACGAATGGAGACGTGTCGTCTTCAGCGATGAGAGTCGCTTCTGCCTTGGTGCCAAAGATGGTCGTATGCGTGTTTGGCGCCGTGCAGGTGAGCGCCACAATCAGGACTGCATACGACCGAGGCACACAGGGCCAACACCCGGCATCATGGTGTGGGGAGCGATCTCCTACACTGGCCGTACACCACTGGTGATCGTCGAGGGGACACTGAATAGTGCACGGTACATCCAAACCGTCATCGAACCCATCGTTCTACCATTCCTAGACCGGCAAGGGGACTTGCTGTTCCAACAGGACAATGCACGTCCGCATGTATCCCGTGCCACCCAACGTGCTCTAGAAGGTGTAAGTCAACTACCCTGGCCAGCAAGATCTCCGGATCTGTCCCCCATTGAGCATGTTCGGGACTGGATGAAGCGTCGTCTCACGCGGTCTGCACGTCCAGCACGAACGCTGGTCCAACTGAGGCGCCAGGTGGAAATGGCATGGCAAGCCGTTCCACAGGACTACATCCAGCATCTCTACGATCGTCTCCATGGGAGAATAGCAGCCTGCATTGCTGCGAAAGGTGGATATACACTGTACTAGTGCCGACATTGTGCATGCTCTGTTGTCTGTGTCTATGTGCCTGTGGTTCTGTCAGTGTGATCATGTGATGTATCTGACCCCAGGAATGTGTCAATAAAGTTTCCCCTTCCTGGGACAATGAATTCACGGTGTTCTTATTTCAATTTCCAGGAGTGTATATTCGTGTTTGAACTGCATGTCACATTATTAAGGTAAAAAAATCTTCCCTTTGCTAACCGCAAGCCTATTAGTAGTTAGTGGCTTTAGTGGTTAGAATCTTTTATTTAGATGGCAGCTTTGACGCTCGCTGTATTGCAGTAGTTCGCGTAATGAAGATATCTGTGAGGTAAGTGCTTAATGAAACGTATAGGTTATTGTCAGGATTGCTTCTTATTCAGGGCCATTCTTTTTTATTAATTGTTGGATGTCAGATTGTAATTTTTTTTTTGAGCAGTCAGATTGCGTTGCGCTAGAATATTGTGGGTCGGTGTGGACACGAGAAGAAAAAGTAAAGAGAAATTAGGCTCAGTACGTTCAGGAACTTTCAGCATTGCAGCGCGTCAGCAATCGTATGTATCGAAATAATTATGAAAAATCCGCCTCGATTCCACTAACTACCTGGTGTTTACCTAGGTTTCAGCGTGGGTAACCACGCCTTCTTCAGAACAAATATAAAACAGCTTGCCTAAATATGCATAGTCAAAGGCTAAAATCAAATTTTTATGGGGTCTTGCCGCTGTACTTTTAGCCTTTGACTATGCCTATTTAGGCAAGCTGTTTTATATTTGTTCTGAAGAAGGCGTGGTTACCCACGCTGAAACCTAGGTAAACACCAGGTAGTTAGTGCAATCGAGGCGGATTTTTCATAACTATTTCAGTACGTTTAGTTTTACTCAGCTGTTTCAGAATCAGATAACGCAGAAGTGTCGTCTTCTCAGCCATGCAGCAAGTACAGATTCACACATTTACTCGTAAATAACTAAATTTCGAGGTGACAGAAGTCATGGGATACCTCGTAATATCGTATCGGAGATCCTCATCTGGATTACGTCACATAAATTCTCAGTGGGTGGCCAGATCAATCGCTCGAATTTTCCAAAATATCCTTCAAGCCAATCGTGAACAATTGTCGCTTGGCGACATGGCGCATTGTCATCCTTAAAACTTCCATCGTTGTTTGGGAACATGAAGTCTACGAATGTCTGCAAGTGGTCTCCTAGTAGCGGAACGTAACCAATTCCGATCGGTGCGGCTCAGCTGGACCAGAGGACTCGGCCCATTCCATTTTCGAGCCACCACCAGCTTGCACAGTCCCTTGCCGACAATTTGGGTCCATGGACCCTTGAGTCCAGAGAAACATTCAATCCTTACCATCAGCTCTCACCAACTGAAATCGGGGCTCATCTGACCAAGTCACGGTTTTGCCTCCTGATGCCAACTGACGAGCTACGTGATTGATAGGCAGCGGCTCCAAAGTAGAAACGACGGGAAGACTCGGCGGGCGATGTGCTAACCCCATGTCCCTCCACACCGCATAAATGATGAATGACTGAGGATGACAAGGCGATAGGTCGATTATCGTGAGGTCTTCAATGTTTGGCGGCCGCTGTGACAGAGCGAATCCAGGCGCTTTAGTCCGGGCATGGATGTGTGTGACGTCCTTAGGTTAGTTAGGTTTAAGTAGTTCTTAGTCTAGGGGACTGATGACTTCAGACATTAAGTCCCATAGTACTTCGAGCCTTTTTTTTCTTCAAGGCTTGATCGCGGTGTTAAGTTTTTCATGCCGTAACGTTCAACCATTATCTTTTTGACAGATGATGAAAGAATGTAAGTTCAAATGGAAGCACAACATTTTTATGTGATAAATCTCTGTTTAACAAGTTTTAGTTTTTTATTACTTTGCTTATACTGTGAAACCTTGTCGAATTCTTTGACCGTAGGTCAACAGTAAGCACACCATAGGTTTTGATGAGTGAGTTTCCGGGTATCAAAATATGTGACATAAACGGCCGTTTTTATTGCATTGACTTAGAAGTTTAAAATTCTCACGCCGCCAGGAGGACGTAGACCTTAATTTGTGACATAAATTTGAATTTGATACCTGTTCCAGAGCAAAAGCGTTCTTAACAGTCGATCAGAAAGTCAGATTGGCAGACGGACAAAGAAGCTAGTCTATCAGCGTTCCGTTTCTACAGGTTGAGGCACGGAACCCTAAAAAATAACACATTCATCTTCAGTTAGTTTAGTTGTTGTTGTTGTTGTGGTCTTCAGTCCTGAGACTGGTTTGATGCAGCTCTCCATGCTACTCTATCCTGTGCAAGCTTCTTCATCTCCCAGTACCTACTGCAACCTACATCCTTCTGAATCTGGTTAGTGTATTCATCTCTTGGTCTCCCTCTACGATTTTTACCTTCCACCTCAAATGCTAAATTTGTGATCCCTTGATGCCTCAGAACATGTCCTACCAACCGGACCCTTCTTCTTGTCAAGTTATGCCACAAACTCCACTTCTCCCCAACTCTCTTCAATACCTCCTCATTAGTCATGTGATCTACCCATCTAATCTTCAGTATTCTTCTGTAGCACCACATTTCGAAACCTTCTATCCTCTTTTTGTCTAAACTATTTATCGTCCATGTTTCACTTCCATACATGGATACTCTCCATACAAATACTTTCAGAAATTACTTCCTGACGCTTAAATCTATAGTCGATATTAACAAATACCTCTTCTTCGGAAACGCTTTCCTTGCCATGGACAGTTTACATTTTATACCCACTCTACTTCAACCGTCATCATTTATTTAGCTCCCCAAATGACAAAACTCATTTACTACTTTGTTTCATTTCCTAATCTAATTCCCTCGGCATCACCCAATTTAATTTGAATATATTCCGTCATACTCATTTTGCTTTTGTAATTGTTCATCTTATATCCTCCTTTCAAGACACTGTCCATTCCGTTCAACTGCTCTTCCAAGTCCTTTGCTGTCTCTGACAGAATTACAATGTCATCGGCGAACCTTAAAGATTTTATTTCTTCTCCATGGATTTTAATACCTACTCCGAATTTTTCTTTTCTTTCCTTTACTGCTTGCTCAATATACGGATTGAATAACATCGGGGAGAGGCTACAACCCTGTCTCACTCCCTTCGCAACCACTGCTTTCCTTTCATGCCCCTCGACTCTTATAACTGCCATCTGGTTTCTGTACAATTTGTAAATAGCCTTTCGCTCCCTGTATTTTACCCCTGCCACCTTTAGAATTTGAAAGAGAGTATTCCAATCAACATTGTCAAAAGCTTTCTCTAAGTCTACAAATGCTAGAAACGTAGGTTTGCCTTTTCTTAATCTTTCTTCTAAGATAAGTTGTAAGGTCAGTATTGCCTCACGCGTTAGTTTAGTAAGACTGCTGAAAACCTCGCTGCTGAGCGCCCTATGTGTGCCACCGCCACCATGACCCCCGCCGCCGCTGCCGCCACCACCACCACCACCACCAAAATTGCAGCTCTATGAAGGACACCTGATACTGAAATTACACTTACTGTGTGTTTACAGTGCGACAGGAAGAGAGTATGGTAAATTTGTAGATGTTTTGCAGGTACGCTGTCTGTGAAATGCACTGACAGATCTGCCACCTGTGGTAGCCGCCTGGCTCCTACCTGTCGGACTGAGCTAGGATGAGGTTCTTTTACGTCACTGTATGCCGCTTCAACTCTACAACACAATTCATCAGTTTTATTGGCTGCCGAGTGGTGGCGTGCCAGTCTTTCATCAACCCATGACCAGATGAGAGTGAAAGAGACCTCGACAGCGTGCTGGCCAGCATCGATGTAGTACAGGACAGCCCGGGAAACTTACGGTCTGGCGTTATCTTGTTGGAAGATAACGTCGCGGAAGCGTCGAAGACAGGGCACACCCGTCGGCCTGAACATGTTCGACAGGTATCGCTCGCCATCCAAGTTAAAAAATGGTTCACATGGCTCTGAGCACTATGGGACTTAACATCTGAGATCATCAGTCACCTAGAACTTAGAACTTCATAAACCTAACTAACCTAAGCACATCAGACACATCCATGCACGAGGCAGGATTCGAACCTGTGACCGTAGCGGTCGCGCGGTTCCAGACTGAAGCGCCTAGAACCGCTCTGCCACAGCGAACGGCTGCCATCTAAGTTATCGGCTACTCCATCACATCATGCCAGGTGCTGTACTTGCGTGATAAAGAGCATTAAAATATCGCGACACTCGTTCTCTACGGACCCGCCAAGAAAGTCTGAAAGCAGGAGGTGATGTGTCACTCCTCTGATCACTGTCGCCAGTAGGTACACCAGTCATGGAGCGTTTACCTGTGCAATCCCACAAGGACTTGGATATAGACTGAACAAAAGTTAAATAAAAGACTTTAAAATGCGTACATCTCCACTGTAACAGTAAGCCCCAGGCCTACTCCAAGGCCAGAAACTAGACTCGGGTACATGTAACGTTGGTACCCAAAGTCTATTACCCACCTGACGGTAATAAGGTACACAACCACGTCAAATTTTCCTTTTACTAAGAATACTAGGGAACGTAAGGCAAATGACGACAATTGGTCTTATAAAATCAACAGACGATCAATTCCATTTACAAAATGATCTAGAAAGAATTTCTGTATGGTGCGAAAAATGGTAATTGGCACTAAACAAAGAAAAGTGCGATATCATCCGCACGAGTAATAAAATAAATCCGATAAATTTTGGGTATACGATAAATCGCACCAATCTAAGGGCTGTCACTTCGACTAAATACCTAGGAATTACAATTGCGAGCAACTTAAATTGGAAAGACCACATATGTAATATTGTGGGGAAGGCGAAACAAAGGCTGCGCTTTGTTGACAGAAAGAAGATGCTACAAATCCTCTAAGGAGACAGCCTGCATTACACTTGTCCGTCCTCTGCTGGAATATTGCAGGGCGTTGTGGGATCCTTACCAGGTAGGATTGACGGAGGACATCGAAAGGGTGCAAAGAAGGGCAGCTCGTTTCGTCTAATCGCGCAATAGGGGTGAGTGTCACAGATATGATACTCGAGTTGTGTTGGCAGTCACTGAAACAAAGGCGGTTTTCTTCACACCGAGATCTATTTACGAAATTTCAATCAGGAACTTTGTCTTCCGAATGCGAAAATATTTTGTTGACACACACCTACGTAGGGATTAATGATCATCATGATAAAAAAAAATGTTATTCTGCTTTTACATGAACAAGATAGGCCAAACGTTACCCACGTGTAAAAACCGAAGCAAACAGTAATAATTCACTGGTTAGCAGAAGGCTGATACATGTAAGTCAAGTCAAATACCTAAAACACTACTACATTTATAATGACAATTAAACCTTTTTTTAAAGAAATCAAGAAACTCAGTGCTCAACTCGACCAAAGGCTTTCATCACCCGTCCACAGGGACCGTACAACAATGCAAGATTCTGTAAATTACTTCCCCAGAATAAGTCCTAGTCCGGCGACTTCGCTAGTGCGGCACGATACCCATAGAATAGCGATAACTACTAAATTCGATAACTACTAAATGTGACCCGCGAACACCTGGGCCTCGTGCGATGAAGGAAAGGCCGCCCAAGCAGAGGGATAACGTGTCCCTGCCCCGGACGAGCAGAGTAGCCAAGCGTCAACCGCTGCCGATACAAGGCTGTCAACGTATACCAAACAACGAACAGCAAAACAAGTTTGATAGAAGTTTATAAGCCGGCCCCTGTAGCCGAGCGGTTCTAGGCGCTTCAGTCCGGGACCTCACTGCTGCAACGGTCGCAGGTTCGAATCCTGCCTCGGCCAGGGATGTGTGTCATGTCCTTAATTTAGGTAGGTTTAAGTAGTTCTAAGTCTAGGGGACTGATGACCTCAGATGTTAAGCCCCATAGTGCAGGGAGCCATTTGAACCATTTGAAGAAATTAATATACACAGCAATACTTAAATGGGCAATTAAACATTATCCTCACAGAAACCAACTATTAAAACTTCAGGGCCGCCTGCTTATAAACATTGCAAGTTAATCTTTCCATCAGTAACAAGAAAACAAAAAATGGTCCAAATGGCTTAACTGCTGTGGTCATCAGTCCCCTAGAACTTAGAACTACTTAAATCTAACTAACCTAAGGACATCACACACATCCACGCCCGAGGCAGGATTCGAACCTGCGACCATAGAGGTTACGCGGTTCCAGACTGAAGCGCCTAGAACCGCACCGTCACGACAAGAAAACAATGTAGAAAGTCATTTAAAAGAATAATCACATAATAATCAAACAAAATCAAATAAGTCAAACTACACCTCTACTGGACACGCACCAAGTGGAGCATCGCCAGTTCAAATATACACCTATAACCCGAAAGGTTCCTCAGCATGGTGTAAGAGAGTGTGCAAGTACAAACATATAGAGACACACGACCCACACGTACGTATCTTTAGGCTGAGCGCACACAACTGTAGTTACAGGTCAAATCCGTTAACTCGCACCAGGAAGGCCCATAAGGTGGCTCTGAGCACTATGCGACTTAACATATATGGTCATCAGTCCCCTAGAACTTAGAACTACTTAAATCTAACTAACCTAAGGACATCACACAACACCCAGTCATCACGAGGTAGAGAAAATCCCTGATCCCACCGGGAATCGAACCCGGGAACCCGGGCGTGGGTAGCGAGAACGCTACCGCACAACCACGAGCTGTGGACGCCCATAATGTCTACAATAAACAGAAATTACAATCAGTAGTATCAAATACTTCCCCCATGAACCACGGACCTTGACGTTGGTGGGGAGGCTTGCGTGCCTCAGCGATACAGATGGCCGTACCGTAGGTGCAACCACAACGGAGGGGTATCTGTTGAGGGGCCAGACAAACATGTAGTTCCTGAAGAGGGGCAGCAGCCTTTTCAGTAGTTGCAGGGGCAACAGTCTGGATGATTGACTGATCTGGCCTTGTAACATTAACCAAAACGGCCTTGCTGTGCTGGTACTGCGAACGGCTGAAAGCAAGGGGAAACTACAGCCGTAATTTTTCCCGAGACCATGCAGCTTTACTGTATGATTAACTGATGCGTCCTCTTGGGTAAAATATTCCGGAGGTAAAATAGTCCCCCATTCGGATCTCCGGGCGGGGCTACTCAAGAGGACGTCGTTATCAGGAGAAAGAAAACTGGCGTTCTACGGATCGGAGCGTGGAATGTCAGATCCCTTAATCGGGCAGGTAGGTTAGAAAATTTAATAAGGGAAATGGATAGGTTAAAGTTAGATATAGTGGGAATTAGTGAAGTTCGGTGGCAGGAGGAACAAGACTTTTGGTCAGGTGATTACAGGGTTATAAATACAAAATCAAATAGGGGTAATGAAGGAGTAGGTTTAATAATGAATAAAAAGATAGGAGTGCGGGTTAGCTACTACAAGCAGCATAGTGAACGCATTATTGTGGCCAAGATAGACACAAAGCCCATGCCTACTACAGAAGTACAAGTTTATATGCCAACTAGCTCTGCAGATGATGAAGAAATTGATGAAATGTATGACGAGATGAAAGAAATTATTCAGGTAGTGAAGGGAGACGAAAATTTAATAGTCATGGGTGACTGGAATTCGTCAGTAGGAAAAGGGAGAGAAGGAAACATAGTAGGTGAATATGGATTGGGGGGGGGAAGAAATGAAAGAGGAAGCCGCCTTGTAGAATTTTGCACAGAGCATAACTTAATCATAGCTAACACTTGGTTCAAGAATCATAAAAGGTTGTATACCTGGAAGAATCCTGGAGATACTAAAAGGTATCAGATAGATTATATAATGGTAAGGCAGAGATTTAGGAACCAGGTTTTAAATTTTAAGACATTTCCAGGGGCAGATGTGGATTCTGACCACAATCTATTGGTTATGAACTGCAGATTGAAACTGAAGAAACTGCAAAAAGGTGGGAATTTAAGGAGATGGGACCTGGATAAACTGAAAGAACCAGAGGTTGTAGAGAGTTTCATGGAGAGCATAAGGGAACAATTGACAGGAATGGGGGAAAGAAATACAGTAGAAGAAGAATGGGTAGCTCTGAGGGATGAAGTAGTGAAGGCAGCAGAGGATGAAGTAGGTAAACAGACGAGGTCTAATAGAAATCCTTGGGTAACAGAAGAAATATTGAATTTAATTGATGAAAGGAGAAAATATAAAAATGCAGTAAATGAAGTAGGCAAAAAGGAATACAAACGTCTCAAAAATGAGATCGACAGGAAGTGCAAAATGGCTAAGCAGGGATGGCTAGAGGACAAATGTAAGGATGTAGAGGCTTGTCTCACTAGGGGTAAGATAGATACTGCCTACAGGAAAATTAAAGAGACCTTTGGACAGAAGAGAACCACTTGTATGAATATCAAGAGCTCAGATGGCAACCCAGTTCTAAGCAAAGAAGGGAAAGCAGAAAGGTGGAAGGAGTATATAGAGGGTTTATACAAGGACGATGTACTTGAGGACAGCATTATGGAAATGGAAGAGGATGTAGATGAAGATGAAATGGGAGATAAGATACTGCGTGAAGAGTTTGACAGAGCACTGAAAGACCTGAGTCGAAACAAGGCCCCGGGAGTAGACAACATTCCATTAGAACTACTGATGGCCTTGGGAGAGCCAGTCATGACAAAACTCTACCATCTGGTGAGCAAGATATATGAGACAGGCGAAATACCCTATGACTTCAAGAAGAATATAATAATTCCAATCCCAAAGAAAGCAGGTGTTGACAGATGTGAAAATTACCGAACTATCAGTTTAATAAGTCACAGCTGCAAAATACTAACGCGAATTCTTTACAGACGAATGGAAAAACTGGTAGAAGCGGACCTCGGGGAAGATCAGTTTGGATTCCGTGGAAATGTTGGAACACGTGAGGCAATACTGACCCTACGACTTATCTTGGAAGCTAGATTAAGGAAAGGCAAACCTACGTTTCTAGCATTTGTAGACTTAGAGAAAGCTTTTGATAACGTTAACTGGAATACTCTCTTTCAAATTCTGAAGGTGGCAGGGGTAAAATACAGGGAGCGAAAGGCTATTTACAATTTGTACAGAAACCAGATGGCAGTTATAAGAGTCGAGGGGCATGAAAGGGAAGCAGTGATTGGGAAAGGAGTGAGACAGTGTTGTAGCCTCTCCCCGATGTTATTCAATCTGTATATTGAGCAAGCAGTAAAGGAAACAAAAGAAAAATTCGGAGTAGGTATTAAAATTCATGGAGAAGAAGTAAAAGCTTTGAGGTTCGCCGATGACATTGTAATTCTGTCAGATACAGCAAAGGACTTGGAAGAGCAGTTGAACGGAATGGACAGTGTCTTGAAAGGAGGATATAAGATGAACATCAACAAAAGCAAAACGAGGATAATGGATTGTAGTCAAATTAAATCGGGTGATGCTGAGGGGATTAGATTAGGAAATGAGATACTTAAAGTAGTAAAGGAATTTTGCTATTTGGGGAGCAAAATAACTGATGATGGTCGAAGTAGAGAGGATGAAAAATGTAGACTGGCAATGGCAAGGAATGCGATTCTGAAGAAGAGAAATTTGTTAACATCGAGTATAGATTTAAGTGTCAGGAAGTCTTTTCTGAAAGTATTTGTATGGAGTGTAGCCATGTATGGAAGTGAAACATGGAAGATAAATAGTTTGGACAAGAAGAGAATAGAAGCTTTCGAAATGTGGTGCTACAGAAGAATGCTGAAGATAAGGTGGGTAGATCACGTAACTAATGAGGAAGTATTGAATAGGATTGGGGAGAAGTTTGTGGCACAACTTGACTAGAAGAAGGGATCGGTTGGTAGGACATATTTTGAGGCATCAACGGTCACAAATTTAGCATTGGAGGGCAGCGTGGAGGGTAAAAATCGTAGAGACCAAGAGATGAATACACTAAGCAAATTCAGAAGGATGTAGGTTGCAGCAGGTACTGGGAGATGAAGAAGCTTGCACAGGATATAGTAGCATGGAGAGCTGCATCAAACCAGTCTCAGGACTGAAGACCACAACAACAACAACAACAGTATCAAATACTCAGTGATAACAAACAACGATTCCAAGTGCCACATTAAAATTGCAAAACCCTACCTTGGCGCCTACAGAAACCTCCAGATCGATACACACAGCCCCAAGAGGGGTCACTGAAAGGCATAAAGGAACCACATCCCTAGCCAGCTCACACTGGGCAGAATGAACAATCCTTACGTCCCGTACTTATTTAACAGTCGTCATACATAATTCCAAATGAATGCCAAGAAGTCCACGGCTCGCTTCCCGCGCACGGGGTCGCGGGTTCGATTCCCGGCGGGGTCGGGGATTTTCTCTGCCTCGAGATGGCTGGGTGTTGAGTGTCTAACGCCACTACGGCGACTTGCGAGTGAATGAGGATGAAACCGCCCCGCGAGGGTCTCATCATCATCAATGCCAACGAGGCCAATTGCTTCAGGATTCCAGGTAAACACTGCATAATACTGCCCACTCTGCTCGTAGCTGCTAACAAGCTGTTCAATACATTTCGGCGTTTTTAGCACACCACAATTGACTGATGTACGGGGTGTTCAAAAAGTCTGTCCGCAGTACCGTACGACTGTTGCCGCGCGTGCCGTATGATTGTTCGCCTGCCTGGGTCACTTCCCTTCAAGTGGACTCTCCCAACATTCCACTGTTTCGTTTATCTCAGCCAGCGTCAGTAGTACCGTTGGTGTGTGTCGTTACGTGTTGACGAGAACGTTTCAGTTCCTTTCTTTCGTTTTTGTCACTATTAAAACGCTAACCATTGAAGAAAGTGTGTTTTTAGTCGAACAAGTGTTCAAAGCTGGCCGTAAATACACAATTTCAGTTCGTCAAACATTTACTTCAGTTTTCCCGGAGACAACACTCCCACATCGCGATACTGTGCGAGATTTGACTAACAAATTTCGAAGTACGGGTTCAGTGACAGATGCACCGCGAAGTGGTCGTCCTAGCGTTTTGTCTGAGGATAAACTACTCGATGAGTCCGTACAAGTCAGTAAGAAAACTCGCCCAGGAAATCGATATTAGCGTCGGAACGGCCCACACAGCTGTAAGGAAAATACACTCCTGGAAATTGAAAAAAGAACACATTCACACCGGTGTGTCAGACCCACCATACTTGCTCCGGACACTGCGAGAGGGCTGTACAAGCAATGATCACACGCACGGCACAGCGGACACACCAGGAACCGCGGTGTTGGCCGTCGAATGGCGCTAGCTGCGCAGCATTTGTGCACCGCCGCCATCAGTGTCAGCCAGTTTGCCGTGGCATACGGAGCTCCATCGCAGTCTTTAACACTGGTAGCATGCCGCGACAGCGTGGACGTGAACCGTATGTGCAGTTGACGGACTTTGAGCGAGGGCGTATAGTGGGCATGCGGGAGGCCGGGTGGACGTACCGCCGAATTGCTCAACACGTGGGGCGTGAGGTCTCCACAGTACATCGATGTTGTCGCCAGTGGTCGGCGGAAGGTGCACGTGCCCGTCGACCTGGGACCGGACCGCAGCGACGCACGGATGCACGCCAAGACCGTAGGATCCTACGCAGTGCCGTAGGGGACCGCACCGCCACTTCCCAGCAAATTAGGGACACTGTTGCTCCTGGGGTATCGGCGAGGACCATTCGCAACCGTCTCCATGAAGCTGGGCTACGGTCCCGCACACCGTTAGGCCGTCTTCCGCTCACGCCCCAACATCGTGCAGCCCGCCTCCAGTGGTGTCGCGACAGCGCGACAGGCGTGAATGGAGGGACGAATGGAGACGTGTCGTCTTCAGCGATGAGAGTCGCTTCTGCCTTGGTGCCAATGATGGTCGTATGCGTGTTTGGCGCCGTGCAGGTGAGCGCCACAATCAGGACTGCATACGACCGAGGCACACAGGGCCAACACCCGGCATCATGGTGTGGGGAGCGATCTCCTACACTGGCCGTACACCACTGGTGATCGTCGAGGGGACACTGAATAGTGCACGGTACATCCAAACCGTCATCGAACCCATCGTTCTACCATTCCTAGACCGGCAAGGGAACTTGCTGTTCCAACAGGACAATGCACGTCCGCATGTATCCCGCGCCACCAAACGTGCTCTAGAAGGTGTAAGTCAACTACCCTGGCCAGCAAGATCTCCGGATCTGTCCCCCATTGAGCATGTTTGGGACTGGATGAAGCGTCGTCTCACGCGGTCTGCACGTCCAACACGAACGCTGGTCCAACTGAGGCGCCAGGTGGAAATGGCATGGCAAGCCGTTCCACAGGACTACATCCAGCATATCTACGATCGTCTCCATGGGAGAATAGCAGCCTGCATTGCTGCGAAAGGTGGATATACACTGTACTAGTGCCGACATTGTGCATGCTCTGTTGCCTGTGTCTATGTGCCTGTGGTTCTGTCAGTGTGATCATGTGATGTATCTGACCCCAGGAATGTGTCAATAAAGTTTCCCCTTCCTGGGACAATGAATTCACGGGGTTCTTATTTCAATTTCCAGGAGTGTATTAGAACTTTTCCCATACAAAGTTGGATTCGTGCAAGAACTGAAAAATACTGATCATGGCAAGAGACTGCTTAATTGTCAGTGATTCAAAAATTTCGTTCAACAAAATGGAAGGGATATTCTTAATGAAACGTTTTTCACTGAGGAGGTATGGTTCATTTATCCGGGTACACGAACTCGCAAAATTCTCGTATGTGGAGTACTGCAAATCCATTGTATATTCATGAGGAACCACTTCATTGTGTGAAAATAGGAGTTTGGGTTGTGGGTCCCATATTTTTCAACGAAACAATAAACGCACAACGATACTACCGTGATATTCTGTACCCATTCATAGGAGAACTTGTGTTAAGTGAAATACTGAACGGTTATTTTCAGCAAGATGGTGCAACCGCGCGTACAGCTCGCGTTTCAGTGTCACTGCTTTCTGATGTTTTTGGTGATCGCGTAATTTCACAGAGACTTTGGCCTCCACGATCGCCTCACCTAACATCACCTGACTTTTTCTTCTCGGGTGCAGCGAAAGCAACTCTCTAAAAAAAAACCGCCAAAAATCCACCGATGAATTGAAAACTGCAATATCCACTTTCACTGCTATTGTTACAGAAGAAATGTTACAGCTTGTGTTTGGAAACATGTTTGTAGTTGTTGTTGTTGTGGTCAGTCCTGAGTCTGGTTTGGTGCAGCTCTTCATGCTACTCTATCCTGTACAAGCTTCTTCATCTCGAAGTATTCATCTCTTGGTGTCCCTCTACGATTTATACCTTACACGCTGCCATGCAATGCTAAATTTGTGATCCCTTAATGCTACAGAACATGTCCTACCAACCGGTTCCTTGTCAAGTTGTTCCACAAACTCCTCTTCTCCCCAATTGTATTCGATACCTCGTCATTAGTTATGTGATGTACGCATCTAATCTTCAGAATTCTTCTGTAGCACCACATTTCGAAAGCTTCTATTCTCTTCTTGTCCAAACTATTTATCGTCCATGTTTCAGTTCCATACGTGGCTACACTCCATACAAATACATTCAGAAACGACTTCCTGATACTTAAATCTATACTCGATGTTAACAAATTTCTCTTGTTCAGAAACGCTTTCCTTGCCATTGCCAGTCTACATTTTATATCCTCTCTACTTCGACCATCATCAGTTATTTTGCTCCTCAAATAGCACAACTCCTTTACTACTTTAAGTGTCTCATTGCCCAATCTAATTCCCGCGGCATCACCCGATTTAATTCACTACAGTCTATTATCCTCGTTTTCCTCTTGTTGTTGTTCATCTTACATCCTCGTTTCAAGACCCTGTCCATTCCGTTCAGCTGCTCTTCAAAGTCCTTTGCTTGCGACAGAATAACAATGTCATCGGCGAACCGCAAAGTTTTTATATCTTCTCCATCGATTTTAATACCTACTCTGAATGTTTCTTTTGTTTCCTTTACTGTTTGCTCAATATACAGATTGAATAACATCTGAGAGAGGCTACAACCCGGTCTCACTCCCTTCCCAACCACTGCTTCCCTTTCATGCCCCTCGACTCTTATAACTGCCATCTGGTTTCTGTACAAATTGTAAATAGCCTTTCGCTCCTTGTATTTTACCCCTGCCACCTTCAGAATTTGAAAGAGAGTATTCCAGTCAACATTGTCAAAAGCTTTCTCTAAGTCTACAAATGCTAGAAACGTAGGTTTGCCCTTCCTTAATCTAGCTTCTAAGATAAGTCGTAGGGTCAGTATTGCCTCACGTGTTCCAACATTTCTACGGAATGCAAACTGATCTTCCCCGAGGTCGGCTTCTTCCAGTTTTTCCATTCGTCTGTAAAGAATTAGCGTTAGTATCTCACAGCTGTGACTTATTAAACTGATAGTTCGGTAATTTTCACATCTGTCAACACCTGCTTTCTTTGGGATTGGATAGACGAATTGAACTGTGCATTCAACAACAGGGGAGTCACTTTCAGCGTTTAATGTGAAACTATGTAAGTAAAAACGAGTATTCAATAAATTAATAACTTGTATTTCACTGAGTTTCATTTTGGTATATTCACTGTGGCATACGGCACGCGCGGCTAACAATCGTACGGCACTGCGGGGAGACTTTCTGAACGCCACGTATTTCGTAACCAGACTGCTCGCGACGAGAGCCACTCCTTGCCCACCAAACTCGCCCATTAGCAACCGTCAGTGCTGCAGGAAAACGTGGTCCTCTACAGCCCTACGCTCAACGGTTACAACTCGCTACAATCGGCAGGACGCCGAGTCCACTGGCACACCCGTCCAGCCCCGAGTCCCACACACCACTCCCTACTCCGCAGCCCCAGAGGGAACACGTAATCAGGCAAATATGACACGGCGGGGGCCAGAATTGATGAAACGCGCTCTCAACAGGCACCAGTAAGACTGCGTGAGCACCCTCACAGAAGCCGTTGCGGCTCAGACCGATGACAAGCAGTCAGCAAGTTCTCCGCAGAATCGACGATGTGAGATACAGGAAAACTGACTGCGACTGAGGAAGTCGGGATGAGGGGTACACTTAGATTGGAAGGTCAAAGCCCCTATAAGGTCACTCCTTAAACACAACAACTAGCAAATCAATAAATTATTAACAATTAATTGAAAGACAATATTTATAAAACAGCTAAGAGACAATCAGCAAGTGGGTATCTTTAAGACAATACCAAATTATCACAGATAACTTGCTTCTCAGGTAAGGCAGCAAATTACAATTACGAAAACTGACTTAAAAGGTGAGCCACAGAGATTTCAATACTTACGGAACAAAAAATTACAATCAGAAAATTATTTTTTGAAACGCACACCAATTCGTTAAGAACCCAAATAGCACAACCAGCACCAGGGGTTACAATTTAATACAATTCATTCCCAAGCAAATAAAGAAACCTATGTTTCATTTTAAATACACAGAGCCGGCCGCGGTGGTCTAGCGGTTCTAGGCGCTCAGTCCGGAACCGCGCGACTGCTATGGTCGCAGGTTCGAATCCTGCCTCGGGCATGGATGTGTGTGATGTCCTTAGGTGAGTTAGGTTTAAGTAGTTCTAAGTTCTAGGGGACTGATGACCTTAGAAGTTAAGTCCCATAGTGCTCAGAGGCATTTGAACCATTTTTTTAAATATACACGAAACACGCTAGATGTTTACCAAACTGGCAGTGACGCCAGGCTGCCCTGTGCAAAAGGTGACTTAACTTAAAATGCCGGAAGGATCAGACAAGCCGTCCAAAACAACACCTAAACCCCGGAGTCACTTGAAAAACTGACGGCACGTCACAGCTTCTGTGCACCGTAGCTGAACGTGGTGCCGCTCCCACACACCCCAACTAGCAGAAAATCAAATACCTCTGAGCACTATGGGACTTAACTTCTGAGGTCCCCTAGAACTTAGGACTACTTAAACCAAACTAACCTAAGGGTATCACACACATCCTTGCCCGTGGCAGGATTCGAACCTGCGACCGTAGCGGTCGCGCGGTTCCACACTGTAGCGCCTAGAACCACTCGGCAACCCCGGCCGGCTCAACTCGCAGAAAACTGGAACACAAACAGACCGCAGAAGACACCGCATACCAACCAAACACATGTACATTAGGGCAACCAAGCAACAAGTACACTCGCTGCAACACATATCGTGCAACGAAACGAAGGCACAAAAATCACTTACACCTTCGATGGAGGCCGTTGTTCGAGATTGTCTCCAGGGATGGGTCTCTCCGAGAAAACAGGCACCAAAGCTGTTGTGGCGTAACAAGACAACCACGCCACTTGGAAGTAGCCGAAAGGCACGCGTTAACTCACGCACGCTAGTAGATAGGTCTGAAACAGGATACGTAATGAATGCTATAAAGAAAAGTACGTAGCTCCTGGAATACTTAACTTTAATCCATCCTTGTGGTACATCGCTCTTGACTATACAAATGAGACTCTTTAGATACAAGCTATGTAATGCTAATGGCGCCTTGCTAGGTCGTAGCCATTGACTTAGCTGAAGGCTATTCTAACTATCTGCTCTGCAAATGAGCGAGGCTTCGTCAGTGTGCATCGCTAGCTAAGTCGTCCGTACAACTGGGGCGAGTGCTAGTACGTCTCTCGAGACCTGCCGTGTGGTGGCGCTCGGTCTGCGATCACTGTCAGTGGCGACACGCGGGTCCGACATGTACTAATGGACCGCGGCCGATTTAAAGCTACCACCTAGCAAGTGTGGTGTCTGGCGGTGACAACACAAAACCAATACGACGAACAGCGAGCAACATCAGGCACATCCACCCAAAACTCGCGACCGCTGCTGGCCGAGCACGCGTGTTTCCCTCTGTCATCCACGCAAGAGCGTCCTTGCGCCTCGTAGCGAGTCCAACACCAATTGCCGCGAGCGGCAAACATCGGCGAGATCACAACAGGGGCAAAGAGCCTAGTACAGCCGGGAAATCGATGGTGTCGCGCCAAAGAGCTGGTGTCCAGAAAAGGCGCACCACAGCTGACAAGCAGAAGGGTCAGGATGTTCGGTCATTTGTCGAGACACTGGGGAATGACTCTCTCGGTGCTAGTGGGAAAAACTGTAAAGGAAGACAGCGTTTGGAACAAATCGATCCAATACGTGAGGAAATATGTTGTAAGTGCTACTCTGAGATAAAGAGCTAGGAGCAGGAAGGAATTCGTGCCAGGCCGCCTCAAACCATTCAGAAGGCTGAGGACGTGCGGGACGTGGGGTCAGCACAAAGCTCTCCCAGGCGTCCTAGTCGTTCCCGACCTTGGAGCCACTGTCACTCCGTCGAGTGGCTTCTCCTCAATTCTCCTCACGAAGCTGAGTGCACCCTGCTCCATTCCTCCCAGCAAGGAAAAATTCTTGGTAGCACAGGAAATGGAACCCAGGTCCTACAGGCGTAAAGACCCAAGATGGTTAGGCTGCAGGGACAAGCAATAAAAATAGCTGCTATAAACTAAAATACACTCCTGGAAATTGAAATAAGAACACCGTGAATTCATTGTCCCAGGAAGGGGAAACTTTATTGACACATTCCTGGGGTCAGATACATCACATGATCACACTGACAGAACCACAGGCACATAGACACAGGCAACAGAGCATGCACAATGTCGGCACTACTACAGTGTATATCCACCTTTCGCAGCAATGCAGGCTGCTATTCTCCCATGGAGACGATCGTAGAGATGCTGGATGTAGTCCTGTGGAACGGCTTGCCATGCCATTTCCACCTGGCGCCTCAGTTGGACCAGCGTTCGTGCTGGACGTGCAGACCGCGTGAGACGACGCTTCATCCAGTCCCAAACATGCTCAATGGGGGACAGATCCGGAGATCTTGCTGGCCAGTGTAGTTGACTTACACCTTCTAGAGCACGTTGGGTGGCACGGGATACGTGCGGACGTGCATTGTCCTGTTGGAACAGCAAGTTCCCTTGCCGGTCTAGGAATGGTAGAACGATGGGTTCGATGACGGTTTGGATGTACCGTGCACTATTCAGTGTCCCCTCGACGATCACCAGTGGTGTACGGCCAGTGTAGGAGATCGCTCCCCACACCATGATGCCGGGTGTTGGCCCTGTGTGCCTCGGTCGTATGCAGTCCCGATTGTGGCGCTCACCTGCACGGCGCCAAACACGCATACGACCATCATTGGCACCAAGGCAGAAGCGACTTTAATCGCTGAAGACGACACGTCTCCATTCGTCCCTCCATTCACGCCTGTCGCGACACCACTGGAGGCGGGCTGCACGATGTTGGGGCGTAAGCGGAAGACGGCCTAACGGTGTGCGGGACCGTAGCCCAGCTTCATGGAGACGGTTGCGAATGGTCCTCGCCGATACCCCAGGAGCAACAGTGTCCCTAATTTGCTGGGAAGTGGCGGTGCGGTCCCCTACGGCACTGCGTAGGATCCTACGGTCTTGGCGTGCATTCGTGCGTCGCTGCGGTCCGGTCCCAGGTCGACGGGCACGTGCACCTTCCGCCGACCACTGGCGACAACATCGATGTACTGTGGAGACCTCACGCCCCACGTGTTGAGCAATTCGGCGGTACGTGCACCCGGCCTCCCGCATGCCCACTATACGCCCTCGCTCAAAGTCCGTCAACTGCACATACGGTTCACGTGCACGCTGTCGCGGCATGCTACCAGTGTTAAAGACTGCGATGGAGCTCCGTATGCCACGGCAAACTGGCTGACACTGACGGCGGCGGTGCACAAATGCTGCGCAGCTAGCGCCATTCGACGGCCAACACCGCGGTTCCTGGTGTGTCCGCTGTGCCGTGCGTGTGATCATTGCTTGTACAGCCCTCTCGCAGTGTCCGGAGCAAGTATGGTGGGTCTGAACACCGGTGTCAATGTGTTCTTTTTTCCATTTCCAGGAGTGTATTTATTTTCATCACCCAAACATAAAACTATGAGTGTTTATTCTTTTACATGCCTTTCTACAATTTTTTACAAAAAAAAAGCAAGACGCACTAGAAAAGAGGTACCCGAATGGGACGAAAATCAGTACATGTGGATGTACATGTACAGGCAAAAAGTTGATTACAATTTCACAAAAGTAGGATGACTTATTCGAGAGCAAGAGCTTCACAAACTAATCAGTTCAACACGCTGGTCCACGCCAGGTCCTTATACAAGCAGTTCTTCAGTTTGTAATTGATTAACAGTGTTGTTGGATGACGTGCCAAATTCTCTCCAATGCGCGTGTTAGTCAGAGTCTCCAGATGGTTGAAGAGCCCTGTCCACACTGCTCCAAAGGTTTTCTATGAGGGAGACACCCATTGGCCTTGCTGGTTAAGATAGGATTGGCAAGTACGAAGACAAGAAGAAGAAACACTCGCTGTGTGCAGGCACACATTACCAGACATATCTTCAGCCTGGAGTCTCATTCACTGGATTATAACTGCCTTCAGTCATGAGTGCCGCTCCGAACTGAGCCCTGATGACCAGCGAAGACGTCTGCAGCTAGTGGTCTAGAGTTCGATCCCTGGGGATTTCCTTCGCTTGGGACTGGGTGTTTGTGTTGTCCTCATCATCTCATCATCATTCGGGGAACGCAGAGATTGGAAATGAAAAGATTTGGAACTTGTAAGGGCGCTGATGACCACGATGTTGAATGCCCCACAAACGAACATCATCATCATCATCATCATCATCATCATCACCAGCAAAGACGTGACGGGAAACGCCTATCCAAATTCTGGGATAGCAACCTCACTCTCACCCGCCATACGGCACGACAACCAGGAGTATTCGTCTGGGGCGCCATTTCTTTTCATATCTAGACTCTTTGGTTGTCATCTATGGCATCCTTACAGCATAGCGGCATGTCAACGATATTACAGGCCTCGTTTTGTTGCCCTCCGTGACAAGCAGTCTTGACCTTACAGTACACCAAGGTTGCTCCCGTGGTCTAGGGATATCGTCTTTGATTAACAGCGTACTCAGTCCCGGGTTCGAAACCCGCCACCACTTAATTTTTGATTCATAATCGGTATTGCCAGCTGAAGACTTCCGGCGTAATAAGTTACCCTCATTCTGCCAACGGCTTTGTAAAAGAGGGAGGAGGAGCCGATAGAGGTTCAGGGCACTCTCTTGTCCCAGGGGTGAACAACTGCCCCTAAGGGCGAAAGAATCAACAATGATTAACTGCGTGAGGATGCAGAAGGCAAGGGAAACGACTCAATTGAAGACACGTCGACTGTAATTAGAGAAGTGTCATGACCATCTCTCCATTCGCAAAAGATTCCGGAATAGTTCCCCATCTCCGGGAGGAGACTGCCATGTTGGCGGGGGAGGGCGGGGAGGGGGGTGATTATGAGAAAAAGATTCCACAACCATAGGAAGGATAACGTTCTACAAGTCGGGGCATGGATTGTCAGAAGCTTGAACGTGGTAGGCAAGCTAAAAAATCTGAATATGGAAATACAAAGGCTCAGCCTAGATATAGTAGGGGGTCAGTGAAGTAAAGCGAAACGGAAGGAAGACTAACAGGAGTAGGATTCCTTATGAAAAGGAAGGTAGGTCAGAGAGTGTGTTACGGTGAACACGTAAGTGATCCGTTTGTTCTTATCAGAATCTACTGCAAACCAACAACGCCGACAATGATAGGTAAGAAATACATGCCGTTGCAAGCTCAGGTGAAGAATAGAGACAGTATATGAGGGTACTGAAACGGTAATACAGTACGTAAAGGGTAATGAAAATCTAATAGTCATGGCGAACTGGAATGCAGATGTAGGGGAAGGACTAGAAAAAAGTATCACAGGAGAGTATAGGCTTGGGAAAAGGAATGAGAGAGGGGAAAGACTAATTGAGCTCTGTAATAAATTTCAGCTAGTAATAGCGAATTCCCTGTTCAAGAATCGCAAGAGGAGGAGGTGTACTTGGAAAAGGCGGGGGGTATACGGGTATTAAGTTAGATCACACAGAGATTCCGGAATCAGATATAGACTCAGATCACAATGTAGTAGTGATGAAGAGTAGGATGAAGTTTAAGACATTAGTCAGGAAGAATCGATAAGCAGAGAAGTGGGATACGGACGTGCTAAGGAATGACGAGATACGCTTCAAGTACAGTTGAAGAGGAATGGACATCTCTAAAAAGGACAATTACAGAAGTGGGAAAGAAAAACATGCTTACAAAGAAGGTAACTACGAAGAAACCATGGCTAACAGAGGAAATACTTCAGTTGATGATAAAAGAAGATAGTACAAAAATTTTCAGAAAAATTCAGAAATACGAGTTGCGCCCCATTGAAATAAATAGAACGTCCAGGGAAGCTAAGACGAAAAGACTTTATAAAAATGTGAAGAACTCGAAAAAGAAATGTTTGTCGGTAGGACTGATTCAGCATGTAGGAAAGTCAAAACAACATTTGGTGAAATTAAAAGCAAGGGTTGAAACATTAAGAATGCAACGGGAATTCCATTGTTAAACGCGGAGGACAGAGCGGATATGTGGAAAGAGTTCAATGAAGGCCTCTGTGACGGGGGAGACGTGTCTGATGTGACAGAAGAAGAAACAGCAGTTGATTTAGAAGAGATGGGGATCTACCATTTTAAACAGAATTTAAGAGAATTTTGGAAGACTTAGAATCAAATAACGCAGGAGGGATAGACAATATTTAAGGCGCTGCAGTCATGGACTGTGCGGCTGGTCCCGGCGGAGGTTCGAGCCCTCCCTCGGGCATGGGTGTGTGTGTTTGTCGTTAGGATAATGTAGGTTAAGTAGTGTGTAAGCTTAGGGACTGATGACCTTAGCAGTTAAGTCCCATAAAATTTCACACACATTTGAACATTTGATAGACAATATTCAATCAGAATTTCTAAAATCATTGGGGTAAGTGGCAACAAAACGGCTATTCACGTTGGAGCGTAGAATGTATGAGTCTGGATGTATAGGCTACCATACGATCTTCGGAAAAGTATCATCCATACAATTCCAATAACTGCTAGAGCTGACAAATCCGAGAATTGTCGCACAATCAGCCTAACAGCTCATGCGTCCGAGTTGCTGACAAGAATAATATTCAGAAGAATGAAAAGAAAATTGAGGATGTGTTAGACGACGATCAGTATGGCTTTAGGACAGGTTCTCTGAAAATGTTTCCTTATCTACGACGTTAGATAAATCGAGAGATTGACTACCTCTACGAAATTGCTACCAAAACTGTCACGGTGGTGTTTATAACACGAAAAGGAAAAATGTTGGATCCAAAAAGAAGAAAAAGCGGGAAGTGTTATTTGGCTTCAATATATGCCCGAAACAGCAGTATGTGCATACGTGCAAGTCTTAATACTACACATTTAAAGCAATCATAAACCTAGTTCCTAAGACTGAGTTTGTTGAATAGCTTTTTAATACAAAATTATTTGATAGCAGCAATCTGTTTAACAACAATATTTAACACTTTGGAATGTGGTTTACGAATAGTTTCCAGGACATTAACTTTATTTTAAATACTAAAACACAATTTTAACTTCTCGAATTAAAACACAGCAGTGCAGGTGCGAAAAACTGCTAGCACTTCGAATGGGACGTTGTATTTATTCGCAATAACTGGTAGTATGTAAAACGCACATTGACATTATCATATGTAACTAAGGACTGGGCATCCAGGTGTAGCAATACGTACTTATGCGCTGATCAATCTTTATACACTCCTGGAAATGGAAAAAAGAACACATTGACACCGGTGTTCAGACCCACCATACTTGCTCCGGACACTGCGAGAGGGCTGTACAAGCAATGATCACACGCACGGCACAGCGGACACACCAGGAACCGCGGTGTTGGCCGTCGAATGGCGCTAGCTGCGCAGCATTTGTGCACCGCCGCCGTCAGTGTCAGCCAGTTTGCCGTGGCATACGGAGCTCCATCGCAGTCTTTAACACTGGTAGCATGCCGCGACAGCGTGCACGTGAACCGTATGTGCAGTTGACGGACTTTGAGCGAGGGCGTATAGTGGGCATGCGGGAGGCCAGGTGGACGTACCGCCGAATTGCTCAACACGTGGGGCGTGAGGTCTCCACAGTACATCGATGTTGTCGCCAGTGGTCGGCGGAAGGTGCACGTGCCCGTCGACCTGGGACCGGACCGCAGCGACGCACGGATGCACGCCAAGACCGTACGATCCTACGCAGTGCCGTAGGGGACCGCACCGCCACTTCCCAGCAAATTAGGGACACTGTTGCTCCTGGGGTATCGGCGAGGACCATTCGCAACCGTCTCCATGAAGCTGGGCTACGGTCCCGCACACCGTTAGGCCGTCTTCCGCTCACGCCCCAACATCGTGCAGCCCGCCTCCAGTGGTGTCGCGACAGGCGTGAATGGAGGGACGAATGGAGACGTGTCGTCTTCAGCGATGAGAGTCGCTTCTGCCTTGGTGCCAATGATGGTCGCATGCGTGTTTGGCGCCGTGCAGGTGAGCGCCACAATCAGGTCTGCATACGACCGAGGCACACAGGGCCAACACCCGGCATCATGGTGTGGGGAGCGATCTCCTACACTGGCCGTACACCACTGGTGATCGTCGAGGGGACACTGAATAGTGCACGGTACATCCAAACCGTCATCGAACCCATCGTTCTACCATTCCTAGACCGGCAAGGGAACTTGCTGTTCCAACAGGACAATGCACGTCCGCACGTATCCCGTGCCACCCAATGCGCTCTAGAAGGTGTAAGTCAACTACCCTGGCCAGCAAGATCTCCGGATCTGTCCCCCATTGAGCATGTTTGGGACTGGATGAAGCGTCGTCTCACGCGGTCTGCACGTCCAGCACGAACGCTGGTCCAACTGAGGCGGCAGGTGGAAATGGCATGGCAAGCCGTTCCACAGGACTACATCCAGCATCTGTACGATCGTCTCCATGGGAGAATAGCAGCCTGCATTGCTGCGAAAGGTGGATATACACTGTACTAGTGCCGACATTGTGCATGCTCTGTTGCCTGTGTCTATGTGCCTGTGGTTCTGTCAGTGTGATCATGTGATGTATCTGACCCCAGGAATGTGTCAATAAAGTTTCCCCTTCCTGGGACAATGAATTCACGGTGTTCTTATTTCAATTTCCAGGAGTGTACATATACTAAAAAAAAGAAAAATGTTATTTATTCAAGAGGCAGAGCTTCTCAAACTGAGGAAGTCAGTAACGCGTCAGTCTACCTTCGGTATTTGCGCAAGCAGTTATTCGACTTTGTATTGGTTGACAGAATTGCTGGATGTCCTCCTGAGCGAAATCGTGGCAGAGCCACTCCAATTGGAGCATTAGAGCATCAAAATCCTAGAGCTGATTGGACAGCTCTGCCCATAATGCTCACAGTGTTCTCTATTGGGCAGAGATACGCCAAACTTGCTGGCCAGGGCATGAGTTGCCAAGCGCGAAGACAAGCAGCAGCAACGCTGACCATGTACTGGCGGGCATTCTTTTACTTCGCTGTGGTTCGTGACGATTATAGGAGGATGCAATTGCGCCAATAAGAACAGTGTTTTCATGAACTTCCCTTGTATGCGGCTAGTGAATCACCAAGAATGCTGACGCCAGCAGCAGCCACAACGATTAATGATGTTTTGCGGCGATACAGAGCTAGGCAATAACTAAAAGGAGGTTAGTTTTTTGCAGACTCTATCTTCACGTCAGAGGTATTACTTACAAGCGGAGACCATGTGTCTATTATGATCACCTCACTACTTAAGAGCTGTAAACTGGGAAGTTTTTAGTCATTTCTATCAGTCACTACTATTTCCACATACCACTCGTTTCCTCACATCTCGAATGGGTTCTTTCAAGTCGCCGGGCAGAGTCATCATCTTCATTATCGTCTTTCTGATTTGTCTCTTGTACTGTATCTTCATTTATGGAAGTCTTCGATTTGTTGCACAGTTTCCAGTGTTGTAAGTTACTGTGCCACGTTGCCTAATACAGTGGTCAAATGATTGGAATATTAATTTTTTTTATGCGACCCACCACGCCTGCCTCTCCTGTGGCAACCTCTTCATCTCACAGTAGCGCTTGCAACCTACGTCCTGAAATATTTCTTGGAATTATTCCAAGCTTTGTCTTCCTCTAAAGTTTTTTTGCGCTACTGCTCGTCTAGTACCATGGAAGTCATTTCCTGATGTCTTCAAAAATGGTTCAAATGGCTCTCAGCACTATGGCACAACATCTTAGGTCATCAGTCCCCTAGACTTAGAACTACTTAAACCTAACGAACCTAAGGATATCACACACATCTATGCCCGAGGCAGGATTCGAACCTGCTATCGTAGCAACTGCGCGGTTCCAGACTGAAGCGCCTAGAACCACTCGACCACAGCGGCCGGCCCTGATGTCTTAACACACGTCCTATTATCCTGTCCCTTCTTCTTGTCAGTGTTTTCCACATATTACTTTTCTCTCCGATTCTACGCAGAACATCCTCATTTCTTACCCTATCAGTCCACTTAATTTTCAACAGTCTTCTGTAACACCACATCTCAAATGCTTTGCTTCTCTTCTATTCCGGTTTCCTCAGAATGCATGTTTCACTACCATACAATTATGTGCTCAAAACGTACATTCTCAGAAATTTGTTCCTCAAATTAAGGTCTATGTTTGATACTGGGTGACTTCTCTTGGCCAGAAGTGCCTTTTTTGCCAGTGCTATTCTGCTTTTGATGTCCTCCTTGCTCCGTCCGTCATTGGTTATTTTACCGCCTAGGTAGAAGAATTCCTTAACTTCATCTAGTTCGTGACCATCAGTCCTGATATTAAGTCTCTCCCCGGTCTCATTTCTGCTACTTCTCATTATTTTAGGCTTTCTTCGATTTATTCTCAGTCCATATTCTGAACTTTTTAGACTCTACATTCCATTCAGCAGATCATGTAATTCCTCTTCATACTTTCACTCAGGATAGCAACATCAACAGTGAGTCGTACCATTGCTATCCTTTGAAATGGCTCTGAGCACTATGGGACTTAACTTCTGAGGTCATCAGTCACCTAGAACTTAGAACTACTTAAACCTAACTAAGGACATCACACACACCCATGCCCGAGGCAGGATTCGAACCTGCGACCGTAGCGGTCGCGCGGTTCCAGACTGTACCGCCTAGATCCGCTCAGTCACTCCGGCCGGCGCTATCCTTTCACCTTGAATTTTAATTCCACTCCTGAACCTTTCTTTTACTTCTGTCATTGCTCCGTTGATGTACTAATTGAACCGTACGGGTGAAAGACTACATACCAGTCGCACACCCTTTTTCATCCGACCACTTCGTTCTTGGTCTTCCACTCTTATTATTGTCTCTTGGCTCTTGTACATATTGAATAATATTCGTGTCTCCCTATAGCTTACCTCTATTTTTCTCAGAACTTCGACCATCTTGCACCACTTCACACTGTCGAACGCTTTTTTCAGGTCGACAAATTGTATGAATGTATCTTGATTTTTCTGTAGTCTTTCTTCCATTATCAACCTCAACGTATCCGCAAATCTGCAGTTCTTAAAGTCTACGTCTCCACAAGTCTCCGGGTACCACAGCGACCGGCCACAGCCAACCAGTCAGTATACCGCCGACCGAAGAGTAACTAGAGGTCGTTCCCGTGTGCTGGTGTAGCGACCCTGTCGCATTGGTCAGACAGCGTCGGATTCCCACCCCGGCGCCACAGTCGTTGTCCGGCGCCGAGGGTCCGAACTGGGTCAGAGCGTCGCGACAGTGCGGGAAGAAAAAGACGAGAGACAAGACCACGCGCGCCGGCCAGTTGACGGCAGAGATCAGAAATGAGCCTCTTTCACTTACCTTACACTTGTCAGCGAGTCCCATGAAGATCTCCGAACTCGCTGTCGCTGCACGCTCGAAACAGAGTTCCTGTAAATAGGCTGGATCGTCCGCAATGTTTTCCCATCTGTGAGGATTCGGCAGTGTTTACCTTGTGATTGGTTAATGTATGCACGCAAATTTTTACTATATTTCTTTTTGCATATATTAAGTTACCGCACAGTGATTAACGTCTATAGAGATACTTACAAGGGAACCTCCCCATCGCACCCCTCTCAGATTTAGTTGTAAGTTGGCGCAGTGGATAGGCCTTGAAAAACTGAACACAGATCAATCGAGAAAACAGGAAGAAGTTGTGTGGAACTATGAAAAAAATAAGCAAAATATTCAAACTGAGTAGTCCATGCGCAAGACAGGCAACATCAAGAAGAGCGTGGGCTCAGGAGCGCCGTGGTCCCGTGGTTAGCGTTAGCAGCTGCGGAATGAGAGGTCCTTGGTTCAAGTATTCCCTCGGTTGAAAAGTTTACTTTTTTTTATTTTCGCAAAGTTATGATCTGTCCGTTCGTTCACTGACGTCTCTGTTCACTGTAATAAGTTTAGTGTCTCTGTTTTGCGACCGCACCGCAAAACCGTGCGATTAGTAGACGAAAGGACGTGCCTTTCCAATGGGAACCGAAAACATTTGATCGCAAGGTCATAGGTCAACCGATTCCTTCACGGGAAAACACGTCTGATATATTCTATACGACACTGGTGACGGCATGTGCGTCACATGACAGGAATATGTTGTCGACCCACCTAACTTGTACACTTGCCGAATGGTAAAAAGATTCTTCTACCTTGCCCGATTTAGGTTTTCTTGGCGATGTGATAATCACTCCCAAAAAAGCGATGAAAACATAAGAGTTTGTCAGATAATAATCGTCTGAAAGTAAAAAATTAAAATTTTCACTCGAGGGAAGACTTGAACCAAAGACCTCCAGTTCAACAGTTGCTCACGCAAACCACGAGACCACGGCGCTCCTAAGCTTACACTATCATTGATGTTGCATATCTTCTGCATGGACTACTCAGTTTGTATATTTTCTTATTTTTTTTTCATAGTTACACACAACTTCTTCCTGTTTTCTCGATTGATCTGTGTTCAGTTTTTCAAGGCCTATCCACTGTGCCAACTTATACCTAAATCTGAGGGGGGTGCGATGGGGAGGTTCCCTTGTTAGAACTCCATTTACATATAACAGAAAAATAGAAATGTGATACTACACGGCTGTAGCAACGAAGACTCGGAACTCACGTGGTAGTTATTATTAAATATTAAATGTAATGAGTTACACACTCGCTACTACTTGTAATGTTATGTGTACCTCACCGTTTTTTTTTCTTTAACTAATTTGTGCCTCATTTTATTCTTAGAAGCTCAGTAATGTATGTAAATACCGTAAATGTACATGTTATTCAAAAAGTACTTGAAGTGAAGTGCAGCTGCCGTCATTCAGAACGTATTGTTACATTTAATGAAAATTTATATTTTAGTGATAAAACCGAGTAAAGTATGCGTAAAAGTTGCCAAACATTTATGTATACAAATTTTCTGGAAGTGAAGAATAGAAATATCTTGTTTTTGGAAAAGGAGGCGAACTTCATTGTCGTCGCCGTCTATCAATTGACAGAATTGTAAGTGTATAAAGTTCACTAAAATACAGGAAAATAAATCCATTCTCTATAGTTTTCATTCAATAAGTAACAACCTCTCATAATTTCTTAATTACAGTAATTGGGTTATGATCTTGTAGAATAGTATGGTGCTGAACTCCACTGACCAATTTTGATGTAGCAGGACGTGTAGTTTGAAGGAAGTTTGTGTGTCAAGCAATCTCCTTTTCTCACGGAAAGCAGATTGCTGTTTGATCTTATTTACTTACAACAGTGGTCCCTTAGGTATGTAAAGCTACCAAAACTTGGGCTCAAAGCTATCCGCAATACGGCCAAGTAACTAACAGAGTCGTATTTTAAACCTTAAAGAGCAATAACTTTCTCCAAATTGCAATACGTCAACAACTGGTGCAGAAGCTGATCATTCAAGGAGGCAGCAACCAGAATTCAGGTAACAGTTACGACTTAAAGTAAAAATCTCAATCAAAAATCAATCTCTCTCTCTCTCCAACCACATATATAAATACCCATATTACTAAGATAAAAGTCATTTTACACAATGCATTCAAATAAGAGTGCTATTTATTAATTTTTGCCCGTGTATAGGTAAAAGTGGTGTTTATTTTTTAATCATAACTAGATACTTTAAGAAATGTGACATTTTTTGTTGTATAGAAGGGAGAAATATTTTTCGGTTTTCCTTTATTACACGTTCCGCAACTACACTGGAGCGCCAAAGAAACTGTTATAGGCATACGTATTCAAATACAGAGCTATGTAAGCAGGCAGAAGACGGTGTGGGGCGGCGTGTGTTGCGGAAATAATTTTATTGCTGTACAAATGTTTGAATGTAAAATCCAGTTCCTATTATTTAGAATGTTACTAATGCTGTCTTTCGCCGTTCTCAACACTGGCTCTCTAATTACTTTTAGCACCCAGAAAGTGATTTAACAAAACGTGAAGCCTGTAATTAGAATTCCTAGTGCCCACTTCGTCTGAGAATACAATTATAGCTGCAGCTTATAGCTCTGAGGAATTAGGAGATTGTCTGGGATTTATAATCAAAAACGATATTCCAAAATAGTTGAGTATATTCTGAAAGTCACTGATAAAAAAACACAAGTATCCCTACAACCTAACTAACAGAGCAGTTCAGAGTCTAATGCGCTGATGCAACTATAAATGTCCGAATTAAATGTTGAAATGAATGCTCGCCATAATTTGATGATTAGTTTCATCAAACGCCACGCTAAATAATTGGTAGAATGTCTGTCCCGCGACGGCACGTGAAAATACGACAATACGCAAACTGAAGCTAGATAATGAAAATCATCCCAGAATTAACACTTCACTTGAAATGATTTCATGGTTACGCGTATCTCTAGTAACTTAATACGGCACCCGAGGCTGTTTGTCGCAGTGATACCGACGCGACGCGACTGCCGACACAGATGGCGTGTTATTCAGCGTCTGGAGAGAACTGGGGCCTTGCTTCCTCGCGCAGCGTTCTTATATATAAAGCCGCGGTGCGGACGGCTAAGGGAACGCCTGATCAAATCGGCTCTCCCGACTAGCTGCTGGGCTAGTAACGCACCACTTCAAGTTACATAATAAATTATAGCTTCTTTTGCTGATTGCCGATGAAGCTCTTAATTTAAATGTGCATTCAGCACACAGGTAAGTATTGATAATAAAATTTTGACGTGGCTAAGTTAAATATTTTGGGCGAGAGAATTAATTTAATTACACTGCACGCAGTAGATGAGCTCTGAACTGGCCCTTTTGAGATCCGCTATCGCTATAATTTTATAGGTATTCAAAAGAAACTTTTCACATCTTCATAGTCATAGCGGACCTCCAACCTATTTAAATCTAAACATCCTAGCCTTATTTATTAGCCTACTTAATCTATCTTGCTTCCTTCAGTTTTGAGACGAAAACCACAAAATCATGAATTTCCACTAAAATCTTAATTTGTGAAATCCAAAGTACTGTTTTTATTAAATCATTATGAAATATGAATCTAAATATAAATTTTGAAGTCTCTAGCTCTTTTCTGTTGCGCCAATGATTTTTACAGAAAAATGTCCAAATTTCAAAAATGGCTAAAGTTATCGAACTGATATTTAACACACATTAATTTAGTATTACTCCTGACATGCTAGAACTGTTTTAGGTTATTTGCTTGATTTTTAAAGTATTGCGCAACATTTATGACGTCAGAGCTAGTTATAGCAGACTGGCTGGCACACAAAGGAAAGACATGTGAATTTACTACAGCGTGAGTAGGCTGCTTCCCTACAACGGCACTGCGGTCTGCAACGCCTATATAAGACAACAAGTGTCTGACGCAGTCGTTACATCGGTTACAGCTGCTACAATCGCACGTTATCAAGATTTGTGTGAGTTTGAACGTGGTGCAATGGGACACAGCATCTTCGTGGTAGCGATGGAGTGGGGATTTTACTGTACGACTGTTTCACTGTGAATATTAGTAATTTGGTAAAACGTCAAATCCCCGTCATCGCTGTGGCCGGAGAAAAAAACTGCAAAAACGGGACCTACGACGACTGAAGAAAATCGTTCAGCGTGACAGAAGTGAAACCGTTCCTCAAATTGCTGCAGATTTCAATGCTGAGCCAACAACAAGTGTCAGCGTGCTAACCATTCAATGAGACATATCGGTATGGGCTTTCGGAGCCGAAAACCCACTCGTGTACCCTTAATGACTGCACGACACATTGTTTTACGCCTCGCATGGGCCGGTCAATACCGACATTCGAGTGTTGTTGACTGGAAACATGTTGCTTGGTCGGACGAGTCTCGTTTCAAATTGTATCGAGCGGATGGACGTGTAAAGGTCCCTGCTTGTCACCAGGGGACTGTTGAAGCTGATGGAGTGTCTGTAACGTTGTGGGGCGTGAGCAGTTTGTGTGATGTCAGACCCGTGATACATCTAGATATGATTCTGACAAGTGACACGTACGTAAGCATCCTATCTGTTTACCTGCACCCGTTCATGGTTCCAATGGTTCAAATGGCTCTCAGCACTATGGGGCTTAAGATCTGAGGCCATCAGTCCCCTAGAACTTAGAACTACTTAAACCTAACTAACCTAAGGACATCACACACATCCATGCCCGAGGCAGGATTCGGACCTGCGACCGTAGCAGTCGTGCGCTTCCAAACTGAAGCGCCTAGAACCGCTCCGTCACCGCGGCCGGCGCATCCATTCATGTTCATTGTGCATTCCGACGGACCTGGGAAATTCCAGCAGGGCAATGCGACATCCCACACGTCCAGAATCGCTACAGCGACATCCAACACGTCCAGAATCGCTACAGAGTGGCTCCAGAAACACTCCTCTAAGTTTAAACACTTCTCTGGCCACCAAACTCCCCAGACACGAACATTATCGAGTATACTGGGATGCCCTGCTACGCAGTTTTCAGATGAGATCTCCTCCCAACCGTACTCTTACAGATATATGGTCAGCCCTGCAGGATTCATGGTGTCAGTTCCCTCCAGCACTACTTCAGACATTAGTCGAGTCCACGCCACGTCGTGCTGCGGCACTTCTGCGTGCTGGCGGGGACCCTACGCGACCTTAGGTAGGTGTGCCAATTTCTCTGGCTCGTCAGTGTATATTAAAAATAGTATTCTAACTGTCATCTCTTCATTGGTTAGTATCTAAATAGAATTCCAGAGAAAATGCAAAGATTTATTTTCGCCTGGTTTTCCAACCATTTGTAATCTTAAAATACATTGTGTAGTTAATACGATACGGTGAGGTGATGACATAGGCCATTAAATACTAAATTTTGTCGGGAAACTTTAATGCTAAATACAGCTACTGAAGCAAGTTTATTTTCAGTGGAAAAACCGATGCATCTTATTGTCCGATGGTTAAAAAGATAATTAAAGTAAAAGGTAACTTTGCTGAATTCACTGCTTTTACCTGAGGAAAGTAAAAATGACCCCCGTTTTTTTATTTATTTATTTATTTATTTTAAGAGCTGCGCTGTACATAACTTATCGGTTGACTTGCTTTTGTAGAGGAATTGTTGAAGTAGTGTCACGACTTTCGTGTCAGGCTCGTTTTTTGTTTCTCTCTCGCTCTCTCTCTCTCTCTCTCTCTGCGTTTCTGTGGGGATTTTATGTTTTCCCCGTGATCTTAATAAGTCAAAATCGTTCCAATGGCTCTGAGCACTATGGGACTTAACATCTGAGGCCATCAGTCCCCTAGAATTTAGAACTACTTAAACCTAACTAACCTAAGGACATCACACACATGCATGCTGGAGGCAGGATTCGAACCTGCGACCGTAGCGGTCGCGCGGTTCCAGACTGTAGCGCCTAGAACCGCTCGGCCAACCCGGCCGGCTCTTAATAAGTCACCACCACACAATACGAAGCGCGATATTTTTCCTCCGGCTTACAGTGCAGTTCTCTTTGGGAAATTAACAAGAATGTAGGTGCGCAAACGGCAGGGCACGCCTGGAGAGAGGGGTAGTGGGCAGGCACTGTAGGGGAATCGCCGAGCGCTGAAGGAGAGGTGCCGTACTAGATTGAAGCCTACGTTCACATGTTTTGTAAATATTAAGCGAGGCCCCTTCACGCCCACACTTGCATTGATGACCGTTCAAAAAGATCCATCAACTCCTCTTTGATTAGTATCTAAAAAGAATTCCACAGAAAACGCAAAGATTTATTTTCGCCTGGTTTTTCAATCATTTGTAATTTTGAGAGAAGTGTCACGAGTGGGAAACTTTGAGTCAAACCGATACATTTCTCTTGGTGCCACGTCAAAATTTGCTTCTTTTGCCAAAACTCAGCGAAGCTGCAACAGTGTCACCTCACGTGTCAACATGGTGGCTGGCTCACCCAAAGTTTTTGTAGGTGGTCAGCCAGCCACATTTCCCTGTGCTCTTCTTTTAACTCTTCTGTGTTTTGTTTTCCTTCTGTTTTAATTTCTTGATTGGCTATCTTGCCTCCTCATCGGTTTTAGTGCATATGATAGTGCCTGTGCGATAGAGTGATTGTGTGGTCATTTCTTGTGCATGCGTGTACGACATTTTTCGTTCTTATCCACATTCGTTTATTTTAATCGTTGATAGGGAGCTGATAACCTCTCCATTGGGTGCCCATAAAATCCCCAAACCACACAGACACACACCTCACTACGGTACTGAGTAGACACAGTTGCGAGTTGCGAGTTCTGAAACAGTGGTTTATTCAGTTTAAGTGAGGAACTGAGGAAAAGTAATGTTAACGTCTTATGAAAAATCACAACATCGGTACAAAATAAACGTGTAATGACTTCACTTAAGGTGTTCCAAAACGCATAGCATTTCTCATTTCACCAGCCATCGGCAGCTGTTAAAAATTAGTTTGTGGAATAGCACGGTAGGTAAAGAATGTAATTTACGACATGGATTGTAAAATGAGGTAGAAAAGTTTTGCATAATAACCATACAGCAAAATACTCTTCGGTTTGTGTGCTATCGTTTGCCAAAATCTCATTTCGATATCTTAAGCCGTTTATGAAACATGAGGAATGTTGCGAATATTTCACTCTGGCACTATCGGTGGCGCGAAGCGATCGGAAGCGAGTGTGTTAAGTGAGATCAATTTTCTCGAGATTGATGACAAATAGAGATCTCACCTCAAACGAAAGAAAAATTCAATATGTTAGGTAAATTTCATATGCAGTAACATATTGTGTAATATGCACCAAACGCAAAATCATGTTTCATTGCAAACTTTTTCGAATGTCGCGGAGTGTCTTACTTCCACGTAAATATCAGAATAACTATGACCATTAACGAAATTATGGGCACATCATAACGAACCTGACATAGAAAGCTACGAGTGAAGCAGATATGAATTTTTTTTAACGAACAGTTTCTGTAAAATCGTTTGAGAAAGATTGCATGGCGTGCGCGTCGGTTTTGCCGTCGCCAACCGGTAGAAAGTTGGCAAACACCTGTCGGTCTACTCTTCCGAACACCGAGCGAGGTGGCGCATTGGTTAGCACACTGGACTCGCATTCGGGAGGACGACGGTTCAATCCCGTCTCCAGCCATCCTGATTTAGGTTTTCCGTGATTTCCCTAAATCGTTTCAGGCAAATGCCGGGATGGTTCCTTTGAAAGGGCACGGCCGATTTCCTTCCCAATCCTTCCCTAACCCGAGCTGCGCTCCGTCTCTAATGACCTCGTTGTCGACGGGACGTTAAACACTAACCACCACCACCTACTCTTCCGAACAAACGAATGAACTCGCTCAACGCTTTGGACGAAAATTGGTCACCGCGCATCTGCCACAGTATCCTGCGTGAACCTATTCCAAGGGGATGGTGGTTTATTCCCGCTGTATAAAAAAATTGAGAAATGTTAATTTCATTAATTGTTGTTAATTTGTACTCACAACATACTTTTTAAAGGGATACTCACGTGTAATTAAGGTCTTGAACCCGAATATATTGCATAGGACGTTCACCGAGGACAGCGACATCTACTAAACTCAAGTTTTTGGGTTAAGTTTAAATGAAAAATTTAAAGCAGTTATGGAGTCTGATAGAAGAATTCATTAAAAACAGTGAATACTTATTTCAAAATTTTGAACTATAAAGTAGTGGACTAGATTACATTATTTTCTAGAGGTTGCCATAAAATGCCCCCAAGTGCCATGATATTGCGAGGACTATGCTGTACAAGCTGCTCTGCGCCTGTCCATGACCACTACAGAGAGAGGCTCGTGTGACCTTTGAATTCTATGCGGGACCAGACGCGGCACGAGACAGTAGTCTGGGGATCTCTGGAATTCCATTTCGCGTTCGTCTTCGCGCGTGCGCCCGCTGTCCTTGTTAACGATGCGGGTAACAGCGAAATGCTCTCGTGACTGCTAATGACCGCCGCGCCTGGGAAGACTCTCTTAATGAGAGCGGGCCCAGCCAGCGGCAGCAGTATCGACGGACCGGCTCTGCCGTCTCCAAGACGAGCGCCGCCACAGCCCGTCTCTGATCCAGTGGAGGCGCCGACGGGTATCCGGGGGGCACTCACAGATATTTAATTTCTGGAGAAAGATCAGCTGACACTTTATTCTTTATCATGTATTCGGAGTCGCGTATATGAACAACGATCGCCAGTATAATGTAATGACGGGGGTCGAAACCGGATTTCTCTCTTATCGCGAGCGACTACGCTTCACAGCCAGACGCTAACTTCCACATCTCGTCAACCGTGTGTCTACAACTGAGCCGTGGTAAAAATTGCTGTTTTGAACAGCGCGCCGCAGCGCGTAGTGTGAAGCAGTCGCCCTCCGTTTCTGGCGGTGGCGCCGCTGTGGCAATCGCAGCATTGGTGTCTCCCTCTGGTGGCAAGGGGGAAATGTTGCCTGTTCACGTGCATTTAAGGGGCGCTATGAGCTCGCCAGTGTCCCATCCCCCACGCGGATCCTCTATGATCTCATTCCTTTCCCCCATCTGCTCCTATTCCTCGAACATATCCGCGTCCTCTACACCTTCCGCCGCCTTGAACCCACTCACCCCCTGGTTGCTCCTATCCTATCCCATCCCCGCCCCCTGCCACGTCTTCACCATTGTGTCCCTACCCTCCATCTCTACACCCTACATCTCCTTTCCCAAGGTGGCTTCCATCAACTCCCCCTCCCAGATGATGCCCTCTCTCCCTCCATTTATCCCTCCTTTCCTCTGTCCTTTTCCCGGGCTCCCTCTTCCCGGGCTCCCTCTCCCTCCCTTCCATCCTCTTTCTTCCCCACCTCCCCTCTCTTTGCCCCCTTCTCTCCCCCAAGTCCTTTTACATTTCGCTCCTCTGCCTCCTCTCATTCACCCTCGCATCTGCCCTTCTCCCCCTTTATTAGTCCTCTTCCTCCTTGGTGCGCCCCCCCCTTTTTCGTTTTTTTTTCCTTCCTCCCTCCTTGTTCTTACCCCTCCTCCAGGTTCCCCCCCATCTGCCTTTGGCTCGGGAGTGTCATCTTTGTGCTGCCACTTTCGTGCAGTGTTCTACATTAAGTGTTCTACAGTGAGTGTTTTACAGTGAGTGTTCCGTGCTGTGTTTTTTTTTTTTTTTTGGGAAGTGTTGCGAATGGCCATCATACTGTCGCTGGGTGTGCCTTTTATCTCTTGCGAACAGAAACCAGGCTGTCGCCATGTTTTTTAATTGTGTGTGTACTATGTTACTTGTCTGATTCCTGTGTCTTTTATTAACGTTGCCAACCCCTTTTGCTTTCTGTTTTAACTTTCCGCATTTTTCCGCCATTTTACACTTGACGTCACCGTTTTATCGCCTGTTTTTCTTGTTTCTTTTCTTCTTCCGTTTTTTTAAAATAAAAGTCTGTAGGCTGTAGAGCAGCGTACTAAGCTGCTGCCAGCCTGCCCCCTTCGGGGGGGATTGAAAATCAATAAAGGAAAAAAAAAAACTCGCCAGTGAGAGTCTGAGTCAGTCAGTCGGAGGCAGTTGGTCAGCCAGGGCAGTCTGTCGGTCTGGGCGAGTCTGGTCAGTTGGTCAGCAAAGTCGGTCTGGGTCTGATTCTCGTCCGCATTGGTGAGGCGGTTAGTGTCTGTCGGTCGTCCGGAGTGCTAGTATGTGTTAGGCCGCCAGTCTGCTCGAGCTGTTCTGGGCAATGGCCATTGGCGGTTGGTCGGTCGTGCACAGAGACACAAGATGACTTGTCCGCCTGGAGCGTCGGCGCATGTGCGGTCGCCACGTGAGTTCAGTGGCCGCGCCGTATTGAGAGGGGTAGTGGCTTAGCGGCCAACACGAGAGCAACAGGAGTCAACCCACGACGTCGGTCTGGCTGGGGCGAGCTGCGACGCCGTGAGACGGGAGATCGGCGCGCCTTCCTGCGTCCGTTGAAGCGGCTGGCAGCGGACGTTTCGGGAGAGCGTTTTGGGGGCTCTGCGCTAGGTCTTTGCCAAAAATCGCAGTTATTAGAAGTCAAGTGATTAGTGATATGTTGTTTCAGTTACTTGTTAAATTCTACTTGGTCAGTCTCTCGTCCCCAGCTTGCGCATCTGTCTCTCGTCCGTCTTTGTTAGGCAGTTAGTGTCTGTCGGTTTGTCGGTCTGCCGTACGTTAATAGCTGCCTCTGTCATGTTTGTCGGATTCGGCGTTAACGAATTTATTGCTTAAAGGCCGAATTCTTGAAATATGTTTTTATCTTGCCTATTATCTTGCTAGGTAGAGCATGTTGTACATATTATGTAAGTCTGCATTTTAAGGGTTTTATTTAAATAGTCATTTTAGGTTATAAGCTTGCCACCCTTCCACTGTAAGAGTCCTTTAAAAAAAATTGCACTTTAGGTGGCAAATAATTTGAGTGTTGTACCATCCCTCTTACGGGGTGCGTAGTTTACGTGTTTGTGTGAATTGTTAAAAATTTTTTAGTTTAAAGTAATCTGGTATGTTGCAGATTCGTACCAGTGAACTCTTTCAGAGGCTGTTGTGAGCGGTTATGACTACGGCCGTGTTAAAAGGGAGCAGGCAAGCTTCTCAGCCTGAAGGTTCATACTGTTAATATTTTCTTTCTGCCTCTAAATAAAATTGTAACTTGATTTTTCGAGGGTGCTTTTCTGCTTATAATTTTAAATATCTTTTTGAAAAAGCTTTTAGGAATAAAATTCACATTTGTTAATTTCATTTTCCATCAGTTACTTCCTGGCAACTACTTCCACGCTCACATAGTGTGTTAATGTTCTTGACAAATCGCTAGTAAATAAAGTAAATTCTTTAAGAAAAGATTTTGAAAGTAAATTCACGGATCAACAACCTGAACTTGTACATCCATTATGTGAAACTTCCTGGCAGATTAAAACTGTGTGCCGGGCAGAGACTCGAACTCGGGACCTTTGCCTTTCGTGGGCAAGTGGTGTACCAACTGAGCTACCCAAACACACGCCCCGTCCTCACAGTTTCAATTCCGTCAGTACCTCGTCTCCCATCTTCCAAACTTCGCAGAAACTCTTCTGCAAACCTTGCAGAACTAGCACTCCTGGAAGGAAGGATTGCAGGAGAGCTTCTGCGAAGTTTGGAAGGTGGGAGACGAGGTACTGGCGTAATTGAAGCTGTGAGGACGGGGCGTGAGTCGTGCTTGGGGTAGCTCAGTTGCAGCCGGCACGTTAGCTCAGCGTGTTCGGTCAGAGGGTTAGCTGCCATCTCTAATTAAAAAAAAAACTGAGTTAATTGATCAACAGCGAACTTAAACGAATGTCTTACGACGTCCGCCCCGAGCAGATTCAATGAACAAAAGCGAACAAAATGAGATTAAAAAAAAAAAGAGTTGGTAGAGCACTTGCCCGCGAAAGGCAAAGGCCCCAAATTCGAGTCTCGGTCCGGCACACAGTTTTAATCTGCCAGGAAGTTTCACATCAGCGCGCACTCCGCTGCAGAATGAAAATTTCATTCTGGATCCATTATGTATATTCCCGTACACGGGAGATATTTTAGCTGAAAGTTGCTTGCCAGCTGTTAGCGGGTAACCACAAAATTGAAATGTCTGTGTTGTTCAGCAGTGCGATGAAATGTTCCTTCCGACATTCGCACACGTACGAAGGAACATTGCATCATATTCCAGGCACTGCAATATCGTAAACATCTTGTCGTAATTTGCCTTTATCGTTTCCGGTTTTTACAACCGTCATCAT
Source organism: Schistocerca nitens (assembly GCF_023898315.1). Taxonomy (NCBI): domain Eukaryota; kingdom Metazoa; phylum Arthropoda; class Insecta; order Orthoptera; family Acrididae; genus Schistocerca; species Schistocerca nitens. The sequence continues at coordinate 184,937,315 of NC_064623.1, forward strand.
TGTAAGAAAAGGAATACACTTGTTTACTGTCAGCGGTCTTTACGCAACGTGTCTGTCTAATTTATGACATTCGCTAAACTATTTGCATTTCACATACAACTCTGACACACCGGTACTTGGTATGCTAAGCAGCCTTACATGAGTAATAGGCATTTTAGATCCGTCTGCTGTACTGAAGTACGTATTTCATGTGAGAAGGTTTGTAGATGTGCCTCACTCGCTATGTAAATGTAAACATTGTCATAAATGTGCACTCTTACTATATATTGTACATTTTAACAACTCATAATGGAGGAGTGGAATGTATATGGACATAACAAGTTTCACAAGGTGCATTTTATCTATGTATATTTTTGTGACTTCGTAGACACCTGGCGTAATAACATAGAAATCTCTTCAGGTTTGCTGCCGAAGCGTAAAATGAACTGGACTCGATATTTCGGCGATCCAACTGGTCACCATCTTCAGGAGAGTGCTGCTTCTGCTGATGAGTTCTGCTGAGAACTGACGCCAGGCCTTTTTTTTTCTTTATCGTAATTTAATTCCCCTGCCCCACATGGGCAGGGGAGGGATAGCAGCGGCACAGTCCACCACACTTCAGCCAAACGACTTAATAAAATACAGAAAGGGGGATTCTTATATAAAAATGGGGATAAAAAGTGGGACATAACAAACACAGGAAATAGAGATGATGGGACCTAAAATACACACTAATATGGGAACATGCACTGGGGAAAGTTAAAAGTCGCATACAGCTAAAAGAAAGCAGCTGGCAATTTTGAAGGGGGGACAAGGTTGGTTAGTTGGTTTCGGGGAAGGAGACCAGACAGCGAGGTCATCGGTCTCATCGGATTAGGGAAGGAATTCGGCCGTGCCCTTTCAGAGGAACCATCCCGGCATTTGCCTGGAGTGATTTAGGGAAATCACGGAAAACCTAAATCAGGATGGCCGGACGCGGGATTGAACCGCCGTCCTCCCGAATGCGAGTCCAGTGTGCTAACCACTGCGCCACCTCGCTCGGTGTGGGGGACAAGGGGGAAGAGAAAAGGAGGCAAGAAGGGGGGGAGAGAGAAAGGGGGATGAGATGGGGGGCGTGCCAAAGGAGGACTGCAGAGGGAAGGGATGAGAGAAGAAAACAGCCAAGGAGAGGGTGCAGGGACTCAGGAAGTGAAGAAAAGCCGCTGTGGGAGAAGGAAGGGAGAAGAAAAAGGGGGCCCTGGGGATGGGGGGAACAAGGCCAGGTTACAGTTGGAAGGAAGGGTAGATGTCATGGCGAAGTTCAACATCCGAGATGGGGAGGTGCTGAAAATTGCCCTGATGAAGATGGAGGGTGTGGAGATGGAGAGAGAGAGAGGGAGAGGGATACAGTGATAGAGGCGCAGCAATGGGCGGGGGATGGAGAGGAAGGACCAAACGAGAGGGTGGGAGTATCAAGCCTGCAGACAGTGTAAGGGATGAGGAGATGTTGGAGGAAAAGGAGGAGGTTCGGTAAGGAGATGAGGACATACAGGAGTCGTGTAGGGGAAGGAAGGTGGATATGGAAGGCTATGCAGTGTGTGGCATTCGAGGATATGAAGGCCCTTATAAAAGTGGGGGAGGGGCGGAGATCCAGGGAACGCTATCAGAGGATAGGACGGATGAGGGATTTGTAGGTGTGGAGGATGGTGGAAGGATGCAGTACCCATTTCTGCCCAGACAAGAGTTTCAGGAGGCAGATGTGGGAATGGGCTTTCTGCTGGATGGTCAGGAGGTGACGGGTCCAGGTGAGGTGACGGTCGAGGGTGAGGCCAAGGTAACTCAAGATGAGGTTGAGCTGGATGAGATGACCATAAATGGTGAGGTAGAAATCGTGGAGACGAAGGAGCGGGTGGTGCAGACTATGATGATTGCCTGGGTTTCGGAGGGGTTGATACGAAGGAACCATTGGTTACACCAAGTGGTGAACTGGTCAAGGTGGGTTTGGAGGGTGCCTGGCGACCGTTGAAGGGTAGAATAGAGAGCCAGGAAGGCGGCGTCATCAGCATATTGGGGGACGAGGGGGTGGCTTGGGCATATCGGCGGTGTACAGGAGATGACGCCAGGCTGCAAATCGACGTCCTATATAGGCCACCGTTCAGTACACGGCGTATGTGCCGCCCATCACGGTTGCAACCCTCCAAGACAGTGAGGTGGTGCCGCCCCGAGTAGAACACTGGCGGCAACGATATATCGCACTCAGAGCCGCACCGAAGAACGTTCAGGTTTGATGCAGGATAGTACAGGAGGGAGGAAACCCATTGTCTCTGTTAATTAAATTATCCGTCAACCTAATTTTAATTGCCTCTTTGTAGACACTGCTCCAAAAACCGGAAGTGTTGGCAACTATCACAGTTTCGTCAAATTCCATACCATGTCCATCATTTAAGCAGTGGTCTGCTACAGCCGATTTTTCCGGCTGTGGCAGTCTCGTATGGCGGCGATGTTCCTCACACCTGTCATGAACTGTGCGAATCGAACGGCCAATAGAAGCCTTTCCACATTGACACGGAATTTTGTATACAACGAGTTTCCTAAGCCCAAAATCATCTTTCACAGAACCGAGTAGTGTCCTAATCTTAGAAGGTGGACGGATCACACTCTTTATATAAAAATTACTTAAAAATAAGTTGTGATTCTTGAAGAGAGTATCACTATCTGAAATTTATTACACAACTCAATTAGTCATTCACCTCTCTCTTTCCTTGTCACAAGCCCAAATTCTCCTCTAGTTTTTTCTTCTTTTCCTTCCCCTACAACTGCATTCCAGTCACCCATTACTATTAGATTTTCATCTCCCTTTACATACTGTATCACTCTTTGGATATCCTTTCAATATACTTTCTCTATCTCTACATTTTTAGCTTGCCATGTAGGCATGTATACCTGAACTACCGTTGTCGGTGTTGATTTGCTGTCGATTCTGATAACAACGCTATCACTGAACTGTTAAAAGTAACACACTTCGTGCTCTGCTTTCCTATTCATAACGAATCCTACACCCGTTATATCATTTTATGCTGCTGTTGATATTAGCCCATACTCATCTGACCAGAAAAGCTTGTGTTCTTTCCATTTCGCTTCACTGACTCCTAATAAACCTAGATTGAGCTTTTGCAATTCCCTTTCTAAATTTTATATGTTCCCTACCATATTCAAGATTCTGATATTCTAACAACGTTGTCCTTTCGTTGATCATTCAATGTTTTTCTCATGGTCACTTTCCCCTTGGCAGTCCCCTCCCAGAGATCAGAATGGGGCGACTATAGCGGAAACTTTTGCGAATGGAGAGATCATCACGACACATTTTCAACTACAGGCCACATGTCCTCTAGATAGATTCACGGCAGGTGTTCTTAATGCAGTGGTTTCCATTGCCTTCTGCGTCCTCGTGCCGTTGATCATTGCTTATTCTTCTTCGTTTAGGGGCAGCTTCCCACCCCAAGGACAAGAAATTGCCCTGAACCTCTGTCCGCTCTTCTGCCGTTCTTGACAAGGCCATTGGCAGAATGAGGGTGACTTCTTATGCCGGCAGACTTCGGCCGCCAATGCTGATTATTAATCAACATATAAGCGGTGGCAGGTTTCGAACTCGGATCCTAGCACTTTCTGTTCTTGTGTCCACATCCTTCGTCCCCTCTCTCTTTCAGTCCATCTCCACCTGCCGTCGTCTGTCTGGTCCCACCCTAAGAGGAGGTTGCTGGTACATACCACCCACAGTATTTCTATCTCCTTCCACTTACCCACTTGCGCATATGCCACATATATTTCACACATATTTAAGATACTTCACACATATTTGTACGCACATTTCACCTGTATTTCCAGAAAATTTCATCCTGTTGTTTCATTTTAACGCAGCTCAATGTTTATGACGTCATATCCCATGAACTACCTATCGTACAATGATATCGGTATACGACGTACAGTGATATCTGTGAATATTGTCTGCAAAGCGTATTGCAAATAGAGTTAGTGGTAAAGAAGAACTAAATCAAACGGCGTACCTGACAGTTTAACTGCAGGAAGAACGAAAATGTAGTATTCGATACACCCTTCTTTCCACCATTTTTTAGGCATTATCAGAGAGAAAAAAGTCATAAAAGTTTGATATTATGTGTAAAGTTTGTTGCAAGTCGCTATGCACTCTCATTCTGAAATGCTCGATAAATATTGTCAGATTATCTGCGCGTTATGACTTAATCTTCTTTTTCACCAAGGTCGGTTGTTCTTAGCCACGCTGTGATTCTTTTCGGACAGTAAGCAATATGTGTTCCAAGTTTCGTTGAAGTCGAACCAGTGGTATATACATAAATACATACATTTATACATACATTTTCGTAGTGTATATGAATTTACAGAACCTTGTGTTACAAAGAAACTGCCGGGAATTTGAATAGGTGATACAGACAAACTTTTCAACGTAATGAAATGATATGAATGTCAAACTAAGTTTTCTTCAGAGCTTAATAAGCTTCTATGTCAAGTCCACTTGTTGCTGTGCTAATATCAAAAAAATTCTCGATTTCACGCCATGTGTTCCTTAGCATGACTGCCGAAATTCGCACGCGCAGATGACACAGACTTTTTGTGCATAGACGACGTTCTCTACGTAACTCCAGGAAAGAAATCCAAAATGGGTAAGATCAACACTTCTGGGGGACCAGGGAATAGGCGAACCCCTGCCTATACAACCATTTGGAAATCTGTTATTTAGCGTGTTACACACTTCTAGACTTTGTGTAAAGGCAGGACCCCTTTCTGCATAAAAATGATACGTTAAACAATGTTGTTCAGTTTCTGTGATTTGAGGAAACACAAACAACTGAAGCGTATCTGTATAAATTATGCCAGTGATTGTCCTTTCGGCGTAAAAGAAAAAGGCCTACAGCTCGGTCATAAAGTAACTCACTGACATGTTCTTGCCGCAACGTAAGGTTCTTCTGAACCCATGTTCGGCAATTGTGAAGCTTAACAAAACTATTTGTAAGTAATTTTGCTTCACCTGAAAATAGTTTGTATTCTTTATTTAATTTTCTGTCAAAGTTGTATTTCATTTATATTGGTAACTAATTTCGATCATACTCTTTTATTTTAAAACCAAACTTTGCACTAAAGTGCTTATAAAAGCAAAGTTGTACCAACATACTCGGGTAAGATCCCCATAAGACACTTGGTGGAACTTTCCTTTTATAATCGCTTTAGTGCAAGAGCAGGTCTGGTTTGAAAATGAACGACTACTTTCTAAACAAGCCACCAATATATACACTCCTGAAAATGGAAAAAAGAACACATTGACACCGGTGTGTCAGACCCACCATACTTGCTCCGGACACTGCGAGAGGGCTGTACAAGCAATGATCACACGCACGGCACAGCGGACACACCAGGACCCGCGGTGTTGGCCGTCGAATGGCGCTAGCTGCGCAGCATTTGTGCACCGCCGCCGTCAGTGTCAGCCAGTTTGCCGTGGCATACGGAGCTCCATCGCAGTCTTTAACACTGGTAGCATGCCGCGACAGCGTGGACGTGAACCGTATGTGCAGTTGACGGACTTTGAGCGAGGGCGTATAGTGGGCATGCGGGAGGCCGGGTGGACGTACCGCCGAATTGCTCAACACGTGGGGCGTGAGGTCTCCACAGTACATCGATGTTGTCGCCAGTGGTCGGCGGAAGGTGCACGTGCCCGTCGACCTGGGACCGGACCGCAGCGACGCACGGATGCACGCCAAGACCGTAGGATCCTACGCAGTGCCGTAGGGGACCGGACCGCCACTTCCCAGCAAATTAGGGACACTGTTGCTCCTGGGGTATCGGCGAGGACCATTCGCAACCGTCTCCATGAAGCTGGGCTACGGTCCCGCACACCGTTAGGCCGTCTTCCGCTCACGCCGCACATCGTGCAGCCCGCCTCCAGTGGTGTCGCGACAGGCGTGAATGGAGGGACGAATGGAGACGTGTCGTCTTCAGCGATGAGAGTCGCTTCTGCCTTGGTGCCAATGATGGTCGTATGCGTGTTTGGCGCCGTGCAGGTGAGCGCCACAATCAGGACTGCATACGACCGAGGCACACAGGGCCAACACCCGGCATCATGGTGTGGGGAGCGATCTCCTACACTGGCCGTACACCACTGGTGATCGTCGAGGGGACACTGAATAGTGCACGGTACATCCAAACCGTCATCGAACCCATCGTTCTACCATTCCTAGACCGGCAAGAGAACGTGCTGTTCCAACAGGACAATGCACGTCCGCATGTATCCCGTGCCACCCAACGTGCTCTAGAAGGTGTAAGTCAACTACCCTGGCCAGCAAGATCTCCGGACCTGTCCCCCATTGAGCATGTTTGGGACTGGATGAAGCGTCGTCTCACGCGGTCTGCACGTCCGGCACGAACGCTGGTCCAACTGAGGCGCCAGGTGGAAATGGCATGGCAAGCCGTTCCACAGGACTACATCCAGCATCTCTGCGATCGTCTCCATGGGAGAATAGCAGCCTGCATTGCTGCGAAAGGTGGATATACACTGTACTAGTGCCGACATTGTGCATGCTCTGTTGCCTGTGTCTATGTGCCTGTGGTTCTGTCAGTGTGATCATGTGATGTATCTGACCCCAGGAATGTGTCAATAAAGTTTCCCCTTCCTGGGACAATGAATTCACGGTGTTCTTATTTCAATTTCCAGGAGTGTACTTTAAGTGTCAGTAATTCTGGGAAACGGATAAAGATATCAGGAAAATTTTCAAGGATGTTCGATATAGGGATCTTAAGAATATATAGTAAAAATTACAGCAATTTTCTGCGCTTAACCGTCTTGGAATTCGCGGCTCCGTTTCAGTACCCTAAACCGATGTTTCTCGATATCGGATAAAGAGTTTTCAAAACGAAAAGACGGCACTTGCAGATAAATTCTAGAAAACACAACGTTAAAATCTGAACAGTTGTCTGTAGTCATTTATTATTTAGATTTCGCGTCACACCGGCTTTTACGTGCTTATTTTACGTAAATTTCAACTTCTAAATCTCGGAAACGCATAAATATTGTAACAAAATTTTCAAAGTTGCTCCACATCGGGACCTTAGGAATTTGCTGTCTAAATCCATTTTGGAATTCGCATCTTGGTTTTGGTGCGAAAAAAATGGCAAGATGACTTTTTTTGGGGGGGGGGGTGGGAATGGGCAGGGGGATTTTCTAAGGAACTGCCCATAACTAGTAACTTGGGACCACTGTATCTCGAAAAAGGATAAAGAAACCAAGAATATTTTTCAGGGTTGTTTCAACTCAGGTTTTTAGGAATATACTGTCTTTAGCCGTTATGGATTCCACAGCTCAGTTTAGATACGAAAAAATTGTAAAAACCTCGTTTATGTTTTCTAAGGAACCACCCATGAACTAATGGTGACTCTATGTGCCCCTTAAGGTCCAACGTAGATCAGATAAAATGCAAAAATTATCAAACCATTCGGCCCATTTGCCTAAGCAGGAGGAAGTGTGTAATATTCATACTTTGATCCCTGTATTGTAGGATACTGGATTGGATTCTTTGGGGGAAGAGACCAAACAGCTAGGTCATCGGTCTCATCGGATTAGGGAAGGATTGGGAAGGAAGTCGGCCGTGCCCTTTCAAACGAACCATCCCGGCATTTGCCTGGAGCGATTTAGGGAAATCACGGAAAACCTAAAGCAGGATGGCCGGACGCGGGATTGAACCGTCGTCCTCCCGAATGCGAGTCCAGTGTGCTAACCACTGCGCCACCTCGCTCGGTATATTGTAGGATAGTTACAGTAAGCCGATCCCTCTGCTGGTTATGCAAATGGTCCCTAGCCCAATGGCTACTGAAAACTCAGGACGATACTTTTCTAGCGCCAGTGTAATCCGAGGTATGAGGTACGACTCCCGTTTTCACAGAGGCGTTTTGGAACACATACTGTCGGGGCAAGAAATCGCAGCACCAAGGAGGAATCGTGCAACGTAAACGAAGGTTGGTAGGCGTGTTTCTGCATCTCAGAGATAATGTTTATTCACATTTCGCAGCAGTCGTATAAGAGCGGCGCTAGTATCGCCACTATGAGGATGCAAATTAGGTTTGCTTTAAATACAAGCAGTAACGCTTTTGAGCGGTAGTTACGTTTAAGATTAGACGTCGTCAGCTGATGTTAGTGAAGAAAGCTTTTAAGACGACAAAGATACCTTTAGCAACACCTCACTGAGTTTGAACGAAGTCGTGTAATGTGGCTACGAGAGGCTGGATGTTCCTTTTGCGATAGATTTGGCAAGAATGTAGGCACTGTACATGATTGCTGGCTGTGGTTGTCACGAGACTGTAACGCCACAAGAAGACCGGGCCCCGGATGGCCACGTGGCAGTACCTAGAGCGAAGACCATAGTCTCTGGCACGTGGCTCCGGCACACCGTACTGCATCTGCAGCAGCAATTTGAGCAGCAGTTGGCACCACTGTGACACAATGAACTGTTGCAAATCGGTTACTGCAAGGACAGTCCAAGCCAGACGCCCTGTAGTGTAAATTCCAATTACTCCAAACCACCGCCATCTGCGACTTCCGTGATGTCAAGCGAGATATCAGCGGAGGGCAGTGGGAGGTCTGTTGGGTTTGCTGGTGAAAGCTGGTTTCGCCCAGCTGCCGGTAACGGCAGTAAACCGACATGCTTGCGCACTAGACACTCAGGAACTGCACCTGGCGCTGTGGCCTGGGGTGCGATTCCGTATGACAAAAGGGGCACTCTCGTGGTCCTCCCATGCACCCTCACTGGAAATTTGTACGTCAATACGAGATTCGACCTGTCGTCCTGCCATTCACGAACAGCATTCGAGGGGCAGTTTTCCAACACGATAACACTCGCCCACATCCTACTTTGGCAACCCAGCACGCTCTACAGCGTATCGACATGCTGCCTTTGCCTTTTCGATCACCAGATCTGTCTCCAAATAACAGCGTGTGTGACGTCATCGGACGACAACTCTACTCTGATTTATAAGCAGCATTCAACATCCCTGTGCTGACAGACCAGTTCCAATAGTCATGGCGCCTATCACACAAACTGACATCCGGCACTTGTACAACACCATGAATGGACGTTTTAATGCTTGCATTGAAGATTCTGGCGGTTACGCCGGCTATCTGTGTACCGGAATTCCACATTTGCAGTGGTTGCTTTCCCGTTTACATTAACCTGTGGTGTTGCAATGTCAATGACTAAAATACACTACTGGCCATTAAAATTGCTACACCACGAAGATGACGTGCTACAGACGCGAAATTAAACCGATAGGAAGAAGATGCTGTGATATGCAAATGATTTGCGTTTCAGTGCATTCACACAAGGTTGGCGCCGGTGGCGACACCTACAACGTGCTGGCATGAGGAAAGTTTCCAACCGATTTGTCATACACAAACAGCAGTTGACCGGCGTTGCCTGGTGAAGCGTTGTTGTGATGCCTCGTGTAAGGAGGAGAAATGCGTACCATCACGTTTCCGACTTTGATAAAGGTCGGATTGTAGCCTATCGCGCTTCCGGTTTATCGTATAGCGACATTCCTGCTCGCGTTGGTGGAGATCCAAAGACTGTTAGCAGAATATGGAATCGGTGGGTTCAGCAGGGTAATACGGAACGCTGTGCTGGATCCCAACGGTATCGTATCACTAGCAGTCGAGATGACAGACATCTTATCCGCACGGCTGTAACGGATCGTGCAGCCACGTCTCCTTCCCTGAGAACAGGTGGGGACGTTTGCAAAACAAGAACCATCTGCAGGAACAGTTCCACGACGTTTCCAGCAGCATGGACTATCAGCTCGGATACCATGGCTGCGGTTACCCTTGACGCTGCATCACAGACACGAGCGCCTGCGATGGTGTACTCAACGACGAACCTGGGTGACACGAATGGCAAAACGTAAATTTTTCGGATGAATCCAGGTTCTGTTTACAGCATCAAGATGGTCACATACGTGTTTGGCGATATCGTGGTGAACGCACATTGGAAGCGTGTATTCGTCATCGCCATACTGGCGTATCACCCGGCGTGATGGTATTGGGTGCCATTGGTTACACGTCTCGGTCACCTCTTGTTCGCACTGACGGCACTTTGAACAGTGGACGTTACATTTCAGAAGTGTTACGACCCGTGGCTCTACCCTCCATTCGAGCTCTGCGAAATCCTACATTTCAGCAGGATAATGCACGACCGCATGTTGCAGGTATTGCACGGGCCTTTCTGGATACAGAAACTGTTCAACTGCTGCCCTGGCCAGCACATTCTCGAGATCTCTCACCAACTGAAAACGTCTGGTGAATGGTGGCCGAGCAACTGTCTCGTCACAATACGCCAGTCACTACTCTTGATGAACTGTGGTATCATGTTGACGCTACACGGGCAGCTGTACCTGTACACGCCATCGAAGCTCTGTTTGACTCAATGCCCTGGCGTATCAAGGCCGTTATTGCGGCCAGAGGTGGTTGTTACGGGTACTGATTTCTCAGTATCTATGCACCCAAATTGCGTGAAAATGTAATCACATGTCACTTCTAGTATAACATATTTGTCCAATGAATACCCGTTTATCATCTGCATTTCTTCTTGGTGTAACAATTTTAGTAGCCGGCAGTGTATGTTGTTGTTGTTGTTGTTGTTGTGGTCTTCAGTCCTGAGACTGGTTTGATGCAGCTCTCCATGCTACTCTATCCTGTGCAAGTTTCTTCATCTCCCAGTACCTACTGCAACCTACATCCTTCTGAATCTGCTTAGTGTATTGATCTCTTGGTCTCCCTCTACGATTTTTACCCTCCACGCTGCCCTCCAATTCTAAATTTGTGATCCCTTGATGCCTCAAAACATGTCCTACCAACCGATCCCTTCTTCTAGTCAAGTTGTGCCACAAACTTCTCTTCTCCCCAATCCTATTCAATACCTCCTCATTAGTTACGTGATCTACCCACCTTATCTTCAGCATTCTTCTGTAGCACCACATTTCGAAAGCTTCTATTCTCTTCTTGTCCAAACTGGTTATCGTCCATGTTTCACTTCCATACATGGCTACACTCCATACAAATACTTTCAGAAACGAATTCCTGACACTTAAATCTATACTCGATGTTAACAAATTTCTCTTCTTCAGAAACAATTTCCTTGCCATTGCCAGTCTACATTTGATATCCTCTCTACTTCGACCATCATCAGTTATTTTGCTCCCTAAATAGCAAAACTCCTTTACTACTTTAAGTGTCTCATTTCCTAATCTAATCCCCTCAGCATCACCCGATTTAATTTGACTACATTCCATTATCCTCGTTTTGCTTTTGTTGATGTTCATCTTTTATCCTCCTTTCAAGACACTGTCCATTCCGTTCAACTGCTCTTCCAAGTCCTTTGCTGTCTCTGACAGAATTACAATGTCATAGTGTATGTTACCTAGGCAAATGTATATTTCACTTCTCTTCGTAAGTTACTGTTTGACGTTGCGATTTCTTTTCCCACCCATGTGTATTAGCTGGCGTACTGATAATGCGGATAAGTTCACAAGACCTCGGCCACGGAGGCGCGTGTTGGCGAGGAGTGGGTGGACAGCGCACCGGCTGCTCCGCCGCTGCAGCCTTGGAGGTCGCTCGGCAGTCGAGCCGACACACGCTGCCCCCCACTCCGCGGCCACGACATAAGGTAGGCGACTGGACGCCCCCCTTCTCCCCCCCCCCCCCCCCCCAACGCCACCAGCTGCCGGACCGCAGCCCGAGGCGCTCCCTCTGCGACGCCACGGACAGTCTGACGCGGCGTCCACTGTGTCCCACACACACTGCAGGCCGGGTTTGCGCCTCATTCGGAACACGCGCGGCTTATCCGTAGTCCGACTAGATCGGCGAAAGCGTCCAAAAACTCGCGAACCGCGGCGTCAGTGGCAGTTGCTGCAGTACTGAAACCAGCACGATGGATGTCGACCAGCAGACTACTTCCTCTGAGAACGGCGTGGCTCCACAGGTAAGCCGGCACTTGTTGTATCGATGGTTATAACTTTCAGTCATTACCATGTACGCCCCTTCCCCCACCCCCCACTCCCCCCACCAACTACGATTATTTAAACAGTAGTATTAACGAGTACACGTGGCCGGCCGGGGTGGACGAGCGGTCCTAGGCGCCACAGTCTGGAACCGCGCGACCGCTACGGTCGCAGGTTCGAATCCTGCCTCGGGCATGGATGGGTGTGATGTCCTTAGGTTAGTTAGGTTTAAGTAGTTCTAAGTTCTAGCGGACTGATGACCTTAGAAGTTAAGTCCCATAGTGCTTAGAGCCATTTGAACCATTTGAGTACACCTGAGGCAATGCTGGCTTTACGACTTCTCTTAGAAGAAAGATTAAGGAAAGGCAAACCTACGTTTCTAGCATTTGCAGACTTAGAGAAATCATTTGACACTGTTGACTGGAATACTGTCTTACAAATTCTACAGGTGGCAGGGGTAAAAAACAGGGAGCGAAAGGCTATTTACAATTTGTACAGAAACCAGATGGCAGTTATAAGAGTTGAGGGACATGAAAGGGAAGCAGGGGTTGGGAAGGCAGTGAGACAGGGTTATAGCCTCTCCACGATGTTATTCAATCTGTTGTATTGAGCAAGCAGTAAAGGAAACAAATGAAAAATTCGGAGTAGGTATTAAAATCCTTGGAGAAGAAATAAAAACTTTGAGGTTCGCTGATGAGATTGTAATTCAATCAGAGACAGCAAAGGACTTGGAAGAGCAGTTGAACGGAATGGATGGTGTCTTGAAGGGAGGATATAAGATGAACATCAACAAAAGCAAAACGAGGATGATGGAATGTAGTCGAATTAATGCGGGTGATGCAAAGGGAATTAGATTATGAAAATGAGACACTTTAAATAGTAAAGGAGGTTTTCTATTTGGGGAGCAAAATAACTGATGATGGTCGAAGTAGAGAGGATATCAAATGTAGACTTGCAATGGCAAGGAAACCGTTTCTGAAGAAAAGTAATTTGTTAACATCGAGTATAGATTTAAGTGACAGGAAGTCGTTTCTGAAAATATTTGTATTGAGTGTAGCCATGTATGGAAGTGAAACGTGGACGATAAATAGTTTGGACAAGAAGAGAATAGAAGCTTTCGAAATGTGGTGCTACAGAAGAATGCTGAAGATTAGATGGGTAGATCACATAACTAATGAGGAGGTATTGAATAGAATTGGGCAGAAAGGGAGTTTGTGGCACGACTTGACAAGAAGAAGGGACCAGTTGGTAGGACATGTCTGAGGCATCAAGGGATCACAAATTTAGTATTGAAGGGCAGCGTGGAGGGTAAAAATCGTAGAGGGAGACCGAAAGATAAATACACTAAGCAGATTCAGGAGGATGTAGGTTGCAGTAGGTACTGGGAGATGAAGAAGCTTGCACAGGATAGAGTAGCATGGAGAGCTGCACCAAACCACTCTCAGGACTGAAGACGACAAGAACAACGAGTACAAAGGAAATCGAAGCTTCTGATTACCTGACCAAAATGTGTTTAATATTTCACGTATATTTAGTAAAATCCCGAGCCAACGACCTTGCCGCAGTGGTAACACCGGTTCCCGTCAGATCACCGAAGTTAAGCGCTGTCGGGCTGGGCTAGCACTTGGATAGGTTACCATCCGGTCTGCCGAGCGCTGTTGGCAAGCGGTCTACACTCAGCCCTTGTGAGGCAAACTGAGGAGCTACTTGATTGAGAAGTAGCGGCTCCGGTCTCGTAGCCTGACATACGCCCGGGAGAGCGGTGTGCTGACCACATGCTCCTCCATATCCAGTGATGAGGATGACACGCCGGCCGGTCGGTACCGTTGGGCCTTCCGAGGCCTGGTTCGACCGAGAGGTAAAAACCCTGTGAAATTACAATGAGATGAACACCCTTAGCTGCTTACAGGCGTTGACATACGGGCACAGATGAAAATGTGTGCCCCGACCGGGACTCGAACCCGGGATCTCCTGCTTACATGGCAGACGCTCTATCCAACTGAGCCACCGAGGACACAGAGGATAGCGCGACTGCAGGGATTTATCTCTGGCAAGCCTCCCACGAAACCCACATTCTCAACGTATTGTCCCGCATTACATTCGTAATGCCCCCGCCCATTATACTCATTACTCGCGGCGCGTGGCCACTTCCCGTAAGAGTTTGGGCACTGTTTGTGCATTCGCACAGAAGAAGATGGTCAAATGGCCGGTAAGCCTTATCTAACTATATATATATATATATATATATATATATATATATATATATATATATATATATACTAAGATGGTAAATGTCCGAAAGAACAGATACAATGTTAGTATATAAAAACCGTGAGGTTTACTATGCAAAATCTTAATTCGAAATTAGGGCTTTGCTGAGTCAACCACAGGCGAGCAGTAAGAAATGAAACACAATTTTTCTGAACGCAGGTTAGCTTCATTCGGGATCCCAATACCTCACATTATTTCCATGCAAAAACATATGAAATAGTGACTCACCTGTAAAGGAGACGGCAATAGGACGCTGGTGTGACCTTTCGTTGAGTACTGCTCGAGTATTTGGGGTCCGTACCAGCTCGGATTGAAGGAAGACGTCGAAGCAATCCACAGGCGGCCTGCTAGATTTGTTACCGGTAGGCTGGAACTACACGTAAGTGTATGGAGATGCTTCGGGAGCTCAAATGGGAATCCCTTTAGGGAATAGCGACGTTGTTTCCGAGAAACACTATTGAGAAAATTGAGAGGACCAGCATTTGAAGCTGGCTGCCGAACGATTCTGCTGCCGCCAACGTATATTTCGCCTAAGGACCGTGAAGATAAGGTACGATAAATTAGGGCACATACGGAGGGATACACAGAGTCGTTTTTCCCTCGCTCTCTTTGCGAGTGGTTCAAAATGGTTCAAATGTCTCATAGCACTATGAGACTTAACATATGAGGTCATCAGTTCCCTAGACTTAGAACTACTTAAACCTAACTAACCTAAGTACATCACACAGATCCATGCCCGAGGCAGGATTCGAACCTGCGACCGTAGCAGCCGCGTGGTTTGCGAGTGGAACATGATGGGAAATGACAAGTAGTGGTGCAGGGTACCCTCCGCCACGCACTGTACGGTTACTTGCGGAGTATCTGTGTAGATGTAGACGTAGATATCTCCGTTCAGTGCGGCAGCCTTACGCCACCTTACTGGGAGGGCCTTTATGACGGCATGCCACCACATTAATAACCTGCATTAATAACCTCCGCACCACTCGCGTACTACTTCCTGCGGAGTGCATCATTCGCTGGGCCAAATACATGGACGTCGGAAGGTGCGAAGTCCAGCGTCCCGACTGGTGGACGAGTGTGTCAGCGCTACCAACGGAGACGCCCAGTTGGGAAACGAGGTGCTAGACTGTGATCCACCGACCACCTTGAATGAGAGTGTCCACACGTCCCAACGTTCCAGGGGTCACAACTGTGTACGGTTGGCCGGAGCACAGCAAGTGAAACAGGTCAGCGCGACTTTGTTGTGGTGATGACAGAAGCCACGCCCAACAACTCGCCGTCCTTTTGTCCACTGCCAGAACTCCCTAGACATTCGACGAGCGCCTATGAATACCTGCGGTGCTGTAGTTTTTCACCAGAAGAAACTCGAGCACAGTTCTCTGCTTGGAAGGCGCCTCCGTTACAGACGCCATTTTGAAGGCTACTTATAGCGTCACCTCCTGTGGGAACTTCATGAAACTATAGGCGCTGAAGCGAGAATACTTCACTATGTCCAACGACAAATACCGCATTTTCTCAACCGAAATTGGACGACAAAAATAATGTGTTTCATTTCTTAATGAGCGTCCCAGATATGTTGGTTTTACTGGTTGGTTGGTTTTGGGGAAGGAGACCAGACAGCGAGGTCATCGGTCTCATCGGATTAGGGAAGGACGGGGAAGGACGTCGGCCGTGCCCTTTGAAAGGAACCATCCCGGCATTTGCCTGGAGCGATTTAGGGAAATCACGGAAAACCTAAATCAGGATGGCCGGACGCGGGATTGAACCGTCGTCCTCCCGAATGCGAGTCCAGTGTCTAACCACTGCGCCACCTCGCTCGGTTGTTGGTTTTACTGGATTATCGTTATTCGTCCATCACAAGAAGTCCTTGGGCTCTTTCTCAAGAGTTGTAACCGTATCAGCCAAGCGTCTCCATCCCCCCCCCCCTCCACCAAAAATAGAAAGTGTGTGTGAAATCCTATGGGACTTAACTGCTAAGGCCATCAGTCCCTAAGCTTACACACTTTTTTTAAAGCACTCCGTCTTCAGGCCACGAGTGGCCTACTGGGACCATCCGACTGCCGTGTCATCCTCAGATGAGGATGTGGATAGGAGGGGCATGGGGTCAGCACACCGCTCTCCCGGTCGTTATGATGGTATTCTTGACCGAAGCCGCTACTATTCGGTCGAGTAGCCCCTCGATTGGCATCACGAGGCTGAGTGCACCCCGAAAAATGGCAACAGCACATTGCCGCTCGATGGTCACCCATCCAAGTGCCGGCCACGCCCAACAGCGCTTAACTCCGGTGATCTCGTGGGAACCGGTGTATCCACTGCGGCAAGGCCGTTGCCAAGCTTACACACTACTTAACCTAAATTATCTTAAGGACAAACACACAAACACACACACACCCATGCCCGGGGGAGGACTCGTACCTCCGTCGGGACCAGCCGCACAGTCCGTGACTGCAGCGCCGCAGACCGCTCGGCTAATCCCGCGCGGCTCTCCATCCCAGATCGCTACAATCTCCTCACGTCGTGTTGAAGGAATGTCAAACAGAATCATGAAAAGTTGTTCCAACATAATAAGTAACGAAACTTCCTGGCAGATTAAAAAATGGTTCAAATGGCTCTGAGCACTATGGGACTCAACTGCTGAGGTCATTAGTCCCCTAGAACTTAGAACTAGTTAAACCTAACTAACCTAAGGACATCACGAACATCCATGCCCGAGGCAGGATTCGAACCTGCGACCGTAGTGGTCTTGCGGTTCCAGACTGCAGCGCCTTTAACCGCACGGCCACTTCGGCCGGCTACCTGGCAGATTAAAACTGTGTGTCTGACTGAGACTCGGACTCGAGATCTTTGCCTTTCGCGGGCAAGTGCTCTACCGTCTGAACTACCCAAGCACGACTCACGCCCCGTCCTCGCATCTTTACTTCTGCAGTACCTCGTCTCCTGCTTTCCAAACTTCACAGAAGCTCTCCTGCTAACCTTGCAGAACTAGCACTCCCTGGAGAAAGAATATAGCGGAGACATGGCTTAGCCACAGCCTGGGTTCAAATGGTGCAAATGGCTCTGAGCACTATGGGACTCAACTGCTGTGGTCATAAGTCCCCGAGAACTTAGAACTACTTAAACCTAACTAACCTAAGGACAGCACACAACACCCAGCCATCACGAGGCAGAGAAAATCCCTGACCCCGCCGGGAATCGAACCCGGGAACCCGGGCGTGGGAAGCGAGAACGCTACCGCACGACCACGAGCACAGCCTGGGGGATGTTTCCAGAATGAGATTTTCACTGTGCAGCGGAGTGTGCGCTGATATGAACCTTCCTTTCTTCCGGGAGTGCTAGTTCTGCAAGGTTCGCAGGAGAGCTCATGTGAAGTTTGGAAAGTAGGAGGCGAGGTATTGGCGGAAGTAAAGCTGTGACGACGGGGCGTGAGTCATGCTTGGGTAGCTCAGATGGTAGAGCACTTGAGCGCGAAAGGTAAGGTCCCGAATTCGAGTCTCGATCCGGCACACAGTTTTAATCTCTAAGGAAATTTTCATATCAGCGCACACTCCGCTGCAGAGTGAAAGTCTCATTCTGATGATAAGTAATGTCCTTAATGATAGTTGCAGGGAATTTTTGCAGACAGATTAAAACATACAAATGTTAAATCTCGTCATAATAAAGATATGCTTAAATAATTATCGTCCAGTTTCTTTATTGACATCTTCTTCCACGATATTCGAAGAAGTTATGTACCCAAGAGTGGTCTCACACTTAAGTGGAAACAGCTTACTTAGCATGTGATAGTCTGCATTTCAGAAGCGTTGCTCGACTGAAACTGCTATTTATAGCATCACTTATCAAAGAGTACAAATCTTAAATAATGAAATATCGACAGTTGCTATATTTCTGATCTTTACGAGGCATTTCATTGTGTAAATCATGTTACTCTCTTAGAAAAGCTCAAGTATTATGGAATTTATGCCTTTCACACAACAGGGTTGACTTGTACTTAAAACCAAGTTTGAGCTGAATAATTCAAACAATAACGGAAGGGTAGAAAATTTTAGTTATTGGGGAGAATTGACGAAGGTAGGCCGGCAAGGTTCAATTTTCTGTCCACTCCTACTCCTTATTAATCTGATTGACCTTCACTAAGCAGAAGTGATATTTTTCAGAGAGAAAGCAACAGAATAGATACTAAATCTTATTTTCCAAATAATTATAAGATGGTTCTCAGAAAATGGATTGTTCTTAAATTCTTCAAAAAGAAACACACTACATTCAGTTCTGTACAACAAATAGAGTTATACCAAATGTTGTTATAGCACAAGGGCAGGAGTCAGTAAATGGGATAAATGCTCCAAATTTGTGGTTTACCTATTGATTAAAATTTGAACGGGAAAAAACGTATTACTGACCTTCTTAAGCAATTAAATTCAGCTTCTTTTGCTCTTCATATGGTTGCTAACTTTGGAAACACTCGAGTTAACCTCCTGACATATTTAGCTCATTTCCACTGAATACTGTCTTATGAGATAATTTTCTGGGGTAGCTCGTGAATTAGAGAAAAGTATTGATTGCAAAAAAGCGAGCAGTAAGAATGATATGTGGTGTTCAATCACGGACGTCATGTAGCTGACTCTTCAAGGAGGTGGGCATTTTGAGTGAGCCGTCACAATACATACGAAGGCAGTTCGGAAAGTAAGTTCTGTTCCGATTTTGCTCCGCGGCAATGCTACGCTCACAGTTCTGCTCATGCGCAGAAGTATCTCGAGCTCAAGCAGAGCGAAATAATGTCATTTAGAGCTTGCTGTGTGATGTGAGTCTTTCGTAGTGATTGTTTATAACGGCATCGTCGATTGAAAATCTCGGCGTGTGTGAACTGAGACCTGTGATTCGTTTTCTGAATGCTAAGAAGGTTAAAGAAAGTGATACTCATCGACAAATCCGCGAGGTTTACGGAGAAAATGCAATGAATGCTGTAAGGAAGAGAATGTGGGTCCGACAATTTAAGGAATGGTGTAATTAAGTGCATGACGAAGAACGAAGTGGACGTCCGTGGTTTCTGACCAACTGTTTTGTGCAGTCGATGAACTGATGACGAAAAACCGTAGGTTTACGAGTGGTGCTATTGGTCGTCAACTTCCACAAATTTCAGAAACAGCAATTTACGAGACTGTTAGTGTAAACATGGATTTTCATAAAGTTAGCACACATTGGGTCCTAAATTTTAGCGATTTTAATCTCTTTCTGCATGTGAACTCGTTCACTGGTGATAAGCGATTCAATACGGTGACAAGGCAAAAGAACATGTTACCACATGGTTATAACACAGACGGTGATATTTTGTGACGAAGGAATACACAGAGTTATACCACACTACGAAAAATGCCTAGAAAATTATGCAGGCTATGTTGAAAAGTAGTGTAAATGGTATAGATTTTTGTGGAACAAATTGCTTTCTTTATTTGTATTCGCTTCCTTTTTTACTACCAAACACAACTTACTTTCCGAACTATTTTCGTGTAATCGCTAATGAAATGCGTCATTAATAATCCATCATGAACTGCAAAGAACAGTGATGCCCATATCTACAATACCGGAGGGAAAAGTGGTCTTTATTACGTTACTGAAGTTGTCAGTGACTCAGAAAGGAGTTCAGTATAAAGCGGTAAAAATGATCATTTGCCTAACAACATAAAATATCTGGCGGGTAGCACACCTAGTTTTAAATCTAACTTAAAATCATTTCTCCTAGGAAGTCTTCCTATTCAGTGACAAATTTTACCTTAAAAGTGGTAACCAGAAAATAAATAAAAATAAATAAAAAATCCCTGTTTTTCGGCGTTCATTAATGGTAACACCAATCTTGTACACATAGCCTCTAAAATGACTAGTTACATATCATTTCGATAGAAGAATAGTTCAGATGATCCGTCTAACATGCAACTAACTAACTCGTAGAGTCTGCTCCGGAGGTAGACGGGATACCTTCTTGATTTGCTCCATCCATCCGTTTGCGGCTGTCCCTGCCGGTCTCGTTCCCTCAATCTTTCCTTCCACAATTATTTTCTCAAGGTTTCTCTGACTCTTATCACAATACACCCAAATAACTGGAGAATTTTTTTGTTGAGATGAAAAGAAACGCACCTGGAGATGTTGTTGTTGTGGTCTTCAGTCCTGAGACTGGTTTGATGTAGCTCTCCATGCTATTCTATCCTGTGCGAGCTTCTTCATCTCCCAGTACCTACTGCAGCCTACATCCTTCTGAATCTGCTTAGTGTATTCATTTCTTGGTCTCGCTCTACGATTTTTAACCTCCACGCTGCCCTCCAGTACTAAATTGGTGATCCCTTGATGCCTCAGAACGTGTCCTACCAACCGATCCCTTCTTCTAGTCAAGTTGTGCCACAGACTCCTCTTCTCCCCAATTCTATTCAATACCTCCTCATTAGTTATGTGATCTACCCATCTAATCTTCAGCATTCTTCTGTAGCACCACATTACGAAAGCTTCTATTCTCTTCTTGTCCAAACTATTTATCGTCCATGTTTCACTTCCATACATGGCTACACTCCATACTAATACTTTCAGAAACGACTTCCTGATACTTAAATCTATACTCGATTTTAACAAATTTCTCTTCTTCAGAAACGCTTTCCATGCCATTGCCAGTCTACATTTGATATCCTCTCTACTTCGACCATCATCAGTTATTTTGCTCCCCAAATAGCAAAACTCCTTTACTACTTGAAGTGTCTCATTTCCTAATCTAATTCCCTCAGCATCATCCGACTTAATTCGACTACATTCCATTACTCTCGTTTCGCTTTTGTTGATGTTCATCTTATACCCTCCTTTCAAGACACTGTCTATTCCGTTCAACTGCTCTTCCAAGTCCTTTGCTGTCTCTGACAGAATTACAATGTCATCGGCGAACCTCAAAGTTTTTATTTCTTCTCCATCGATTTTAATACCTACTCTGAACTTTTGTTTTGTTTCCTTTACTGCTTGCTCAATATACAGATTGAATAACATCGTGGACAGGCTACAGCCCTGTCTCACTCCCTTCCCAACCACTGCTTCCCTTTCATGCCACTCGACTCTTATAACTGCCATCTGGTTTCTGTACAAATTGTAGATAGCCTTTCGCTCCCTGTATTGTACCCCTGCCACCTTTAGAATTTGAACGAGAGCATTCCACTCAATATCGTCAAAAGCTTACTCTAAGTCTACAAGTGCTAGAAACGTAGGTTTGTCTTTCCTTAATCTTTCTTCTAAGATAAGTCGTAGGATCAGTATTGCCGCACGTGTTCCAGTATTTCTACGGAATTCAAACTGATCTTCCCCGAGGTCGGCTTCTACCAGTCTTCCCATTCGCCTGTAAAGAATTCGTGTTAGTATTTTGCAGCTGTGGCTTATTAAACTGATAGTTCGGTAATTTTCACATCTGTCAACACCTGCTTTCTTTGAGATTGGAATTATTATATTCTTCTTGAAGTCTGAGGTTATTTCGCCTGTCTCATACATATTGCTCACCAGATAGTAGAGTTTTTTTCAGGACTGGCTCTCCCAAGGCTATCAGTAGTTCCAGTGGAATGTTGTCTACTCCCGGGGCCTTGTTTCGACTTAGGTCGTTCAGTGCTCTGTCAAACTCTTCACGCAGTATCATATCTCCCATTTCATCTTCATCTACAACCGCTTCCATTTCCATAATATTGTCATCCACAACACCGCCCCTGGTCATCAGTCTATTGACTGGTTTGATGCGGCCCGCCACGAATTCCTTTCCTGTGCTAACCTCTTCATCTCAGAGTAGCACTTGCAACCTACGTCCTCAATTATTTGCTTCACGTATTCCAATCTCTGTCTTCCTCTACAGTTTTTGCCCTCTACAGCTCCCTCTAGTACCATGGAAGTCATTCCCTCATGTCTTAGCAGATGTCCTATCATCCTGTCCCTTCTCCTTATCGGTGTTTTCCACATATTCCTTCCCTCTCCGATTCTGCGTAGAACCTCCTCATTCCTTATCAGTCCACATAATTTTCAACATTCGTCTATAGCACCACATCTCAAATGCTTCGATTGTCTTCTGTTGCGGTATTCCCACAGTCCATGTTTCACTACCATACAGTGCTGTACTCCAGACGTACATCCTCAGAAATTTCTTCCTCAAATTAAGGCCGGTATTTGATATTAGTAGACTTCTCTTGGCCAGAAATGCCTTTTTTGCCATAGCGACTCTGCTTTTGATGTCCTCCTTGCTCCGTCCGTCATTGGGTATTTTACTGCCTAGGTAGCAGAATTCCTTAACTTCATTGACTCCGTGACCATCAATCCTGATGTTAAGTTTCTCGCTGTTCTCATTTCTACTACTTCTCATTGCCTTCGTCTTTCTCCGATTTACTCTCAAACCATACTGTGTACTCATTAGACTGTTCATTCCGTTCAGCAGATCATTTAATTCTTCTTCACTTTCACTCAGGATAACAATGTCATCAGCGAATCGTGTCATTGATATCCTTTCACCTTGTATTTTAATTCCACTCCTGAAACTTTCTTTTATTTCCATAATTGCTTCCTCGATGTACAGATTGAAGAGTAGGGGCGAAAGGCCACAGCCTTGTCTTACACCCTTCTTAATACGAGCACTTCGTTCTTCATCGTCCACTCTTATTATTCCCTCTTGGTTGTTGTACATATTGTATATGACCCGTCTCTCCCTATAGCTTACCCCTACTTTTTTCAGAATCTCGAACAGCTTGCACCATTTTATATTGTCGAACGCTTTTTCCAGGTCGACAAATCCTATGAAAGTGTCTTGATTTTTCTTTAGCCTTGCTCCCATTATTAGCCGTAACGTCAGAATTGCCTCTCTCGTCCCTTTACTTTTCCTAAAGCCAAACTGATCGTCACCTAGCACATTCTCAATTTTCTTTTCCATTCTTCTGTATATTATTCTTGTAAGCAGCTTCGATGCATGAGCTGTTAAGTTGATTGTGCGATAATTCTCGTACTTGTCAGCTCTTGCCGTCTTCGGAATTGTGTGGATGATGCTTTTCCGAAAGCCAGATGGTATGTCGCCAGACTCATATATTCTACACACCAACGTGAATACTCGTTTTGTTGCCACTTCACCCAATGATATTAGAAATTCTGATCGAATGTTATCTATCCCTTCTGCCTTATTTGACCGTAAGTCCTCCAAAGCTCTTTTAAATTCCCTATCTCTTCTAAATCGACTCCTGTTTGTTCTTCTATCACATCAGACAAATCTTCACCCTCATAGAGGCTTTCAATGTATTCTTTCCACCTATCTGCTCTCTCCTGTGCATTTAACAGTGGAATTCCCGTTGCACTCTTAATGTTACCACCGTTGCTTTTAATGTCACCAAAGGTTGTTTTTACTTTCCTGTATGCTGAGTCTGTCCTTCCGACAATCATATCTTTTTCGATGTCTTGACATTTTTCCTGCAGCCATTTCGTCTTAGCTTTCCTGCACTTCCTATTTATTTATTTCCTCAGCGACTTGTATTTCTGTATTCCTGATTTTCCCGGAACATGTTTGTACTTCCTCCTTTCGTCAATCAACTGAAGTATTTCTTCTGTTACCCATGGTTTCTTCGCAGCTACCTTCTTTGTACCTATCGCCCCTGTCTAGACTCTCTATATACTCCTTCCACCTTTCTGCTTTCCCTTCTTTGCTTAGAACTTTCTTTCCATCTGAGCTGTTGATAATCATGCAAGTGGTTCTCTTTTCTCCAAAGGAGATAATGACATATTTGTTCTTCTTACGGTCCATTGTATGCGGAGCGTCCTGCAGCAGCATAAAAGCTTGGACGCATCAATATGATGCTTCTCTCTGTCTGTAATGGTCCATGTCGGGCAACCTTAAAAGGTGACGGAGGAGGAGTTTTCCAACAGGCCGGATATTTCTGCTGTTCCTTATCGCCCTGTTCTGCAAAGTCTTGGCGAGTTTCTTCACAGCCACTCACCGTGGCGTGATCCGTCTAGTTATCTTCAGTTTCTAGTAAAAATTAAATGTCCTGCGGCTAGGGCCTCGCGTCACGTAGAACGGTCACCTGATGCAAGATTTTCTAGTTGACGCCACTTCGGCGACTTGCTTGTCGATGGGAATGAGACGATGATAATGACAACACAGCGCCCAGACCCTGAGCGGAGAAAATCTCCGGGAATCGAACCCGGGCCCCATTGGATGTCATTCCACCGCGCTGACCACTCAGCTATCGGGGCGGACCAGTTTCTAGTGTCACAGATGGTTGACCCGAGATAGATGAAAGAATGCACGGTTTCCAGGTCCTGTAATTGACCTATGAGTTGGATCTTAGCTGCTCGACCAATTATCGTGAGTATTTACCCGCCGAGGTTGATGTCTAAGCCATATGGAGGCCTAATGTCCTTTACCTTTATTAGCAGTTCAGTGAATTCGTCTTCGCTGCTGAATATTTGCACCTTGTCATCAGATAATTCGTCCACCAACTGTGATACCTTTAGTCTGACCTTCAAGAGCATTCGTAATGAAGTGTTCTGCATCCGAGGGTCATTCCGTAAGTCATGGTAACTATGGCATATCGTGCGAACGTAATCGCAGTAAATACATTCGAAACCTCGCGGCAAGTACCGAAATCAACCGACACACTGCGATCGCACTTGAGGACGGCTCGGAACTAGCGCCTGAAATATTCAGTGTGGGGTCGGATCTTTCACCACCCACGCTACTCGACAGATATCACTCCATACGACTTTGACCTCATTCCACAAGTGAGGAAATCAGTCTACGGAAGGAGCTTTGCAGTCAGGGTGAATGTCCTCACGGACGCTGATGGCAATTCCAGTGGCATTCGGCGCCTTCCCCATCGCTGGCAACGCTGTGTGTATGCACTGTGGGGACTATTTTGAAGCACAGTAGTGGATTTTGATTCATTTTAGTTCCATTTGTACTCGTTCACAGTAAATTTACACAGATGTGCAATACGTGTGCTTCATTTCAACCATTACCGTGACCTCCTGTACTGTAGTGTTGAGTGGTACTTAAGTAAATAAATTAGTGAAATCAAAGTGAAGTAGAAATTAGAATATAAATGAAAAACTTGGTTTAGTTTAGAGAGTTACATACTGGCAAACAGCGGGCAGAACAGCAGAGCAGAAGAATCAATGACCGTGAAGTCAGCAAGTTCCACATAAGCGGACGCTGTCGATTCAGCCGTCAGGGCATCGCCCGACCGGCCCACGTGTTTCTCAGTTGTCACATGTGAGCAAAGGCCCTCGCCTACATTGCAAGAGCCAATGACCGACGTTCAGAAGATTCTTCGAGAAGCTTTTCAACATGACAGAAGAGGCAATGACCGTGAAGTCGTTCACCTCCAGTAAACTGAAGGGAATAAATACGCGAGATGCAGTGGACCCGACAGACGGAAGAAGAGAAGAGTAGCAGTAGTTTTCAATCAGTTTCGGTGCTGAAGACCGTCATGCAAGAAGAGACTACATCATACACAGACGCACCAAGTCCGCCGCAGTAATGGAATAGCAAGCAGCAGCCTCGGCGCCAGAAGACAGAAGTTAGAAGGTATTTGAAGACTGATTTTTACGTACCTGGGTGACTCGTGAGGACGGGAAGGAGACGGCCTCACATCAGCAGTCACCTGTGAGCTGGGATGAAGATCTGACAGCCGAAGACTGGCAAGCTGGAGTCCGTTGTTCGAGTCCGGGACACTGGCCTTCCCCCGCCGCGCCGCTCCGCTGGCCGACGCAGAACACACGCTGCCGCTTAGAGAAGAGAAACACTGGGACGCCACACCCCAGGTATCATCCGATGCACGACTTCGCTCGCAATAATTAAACGGGCCACCTCGCGCTGCGCGTCTCCAGTCAGCTGGGCGAGACGGCGACACGAGATACACACCGCCACGCGTAATCAGACGCCGCCGCTGCCGCAGCAGAAGGCTTCGCAAACGACACAGCTGCCGCTCTCCGAGCCAGAACATCGAGTAAGGAAACAGTTGTACAAATCTTCAATAAAAGTTATCTTATGTAAAAATGTTTCATTCGACCTCATACCCGAGCCAAGGAAGAACCCACCCTGCCCACATGTTGTTAAGAGAGAAAAATTAATTAATTTACTATTTTCACCCTGACATAATACTTTAGAATCAAATGCCCTTTGCTGAAATGCTCATCCTGACAATTGACTAGCATCAAAAGAGAAAACCCAGTTACATTTAGTATCAGAATTGTTACAGTAGCCATTCAGATACGCACTGCTTTGCCGGTTCAGCGCACATAGCGGAATCTCACGCTGTCGCATTATTGGAAGATATGCCATAGTTTCGATAGCCTGTGGAATGACCCTCGTGGATGTTACACAATTCGGAGGATAGGACACAACCCTGATACCTTTTTAAACGGAGACAGGAGAAACCTGACGTGCTAGTGCTGCTGTTCACAGTGGCGAGGCTATTACTGTAGAGACTTGTGATCCGCGCCGCGGAGTTTGATGGGGCACCGAACACTGCAGGCACCCGCCAGAACGTATCCCACACACTGCTGCCTAAGGGTTTCGGGGTTTGGTTGTTTGGGGCAGGATACCAGACAGCGAGATCTCGGTGTCATCGGATTATAGAGGGATGGGGAAGGAAGTCCGCCGTGCCCTTTCAAGGGAACCATCCCAGCATTTGCCTGGAGAGGCTTAGGGAAATCACAGAAAACCTAAACCTGGATGGTCGGACGGGGGACAGAACCGTCGTCCTCCCGAATGCTATACAGCGTAGGGGTTTTCTGTGATGAAGGAAGCAGACGCGATTTACATTATCTGTCGTATGTTGGAAATTTGTTGACGAGTTCCTTTTCCTTCAACAAAACCTGCTTGTTTCGTGGATACGTGAACCTGAATGCATTCCTTCAAACGCTGGTTCACGATGTTGACTAAAAATTCGCTTGTGTGGGATAAGGAGAGCAATAGTTCCATAGCTGGAACAGTTACGGATTGACCATTTCTTGTCTAGTGGGATGAAGAGTGAAAGTACCTCTTTAATTATCTTTTTCTATTGAACACTGACCTACAAATTTTCCCCTCACAAAGACAACTCAGACTTAACCTATTCATTTATTACCCACAATAAAGAAGCCGAACGCAATCTGACTGCTATACATTGACAACATGACTTCGAAAAATTAACACAAGGGAATGGCCCTGAATTGCAATAAACCCTAACAATAATAAAAATCCAAGAAATATGAAATTAAAGAAATATGAAACTACCTCCAACTCTGTTGATTGCCGAAACGTATTTCAATCACGAATCGCGATAATGGAAACCCAATTCTTCTTCATATGTCACTTATCAGACGGAAAATCTTCATAGCACAAATTACAGTAGTTACAGCAAGAACAACGGCCAGCAAAATAAGAAGATTCTAACTACTACAGTACTATAGACTAACTACTAGGAGGAATATGGTTAGCAAAAGGAAAGATTTTGTTGAGGAACAGACAATGTATTTAGAAAATTTTACCTTATTCATGTGACAGTTCCAAAAATTGTTGTTAATAATTCCACTACACAAACTTTATCAACAACATCCGTCATCATACATTTCCTTGCATATTTTCTTATAAACACATCATTTCATCTCACTTCACATTGCGTGTCCTACCAGCACAGAGTCTCCACTAAAAAAATCATGTCCATATACTTCACTACCCACTCACTAACTGCTAGTTCGTCCAACCACAGAATCTCTTGCGGAGGGTGCAGAACGCTGTCAGAGATGTTAACACAGTCTATAGCGCTGCCAACATACAACAAACAGGCTACCCTCCCCAACACCCCCCCCCCCCCCCCCTCGCCCCGCTCCCATCAAAAGATTTTAAGATTGTTTTGGGCACTGGCCAAGACTAAGTTGTTAAAATTTTTATAATAACATCAAATACTTCCCCCATGAACCATGGACCTTGCCGTTGGTGGGGAGGCTTGCGTGCCTCAGCGATACAGATGGCCGTACCGTAGGTGCAACCACAACGGAGGGGTATCTGTTGAGAGGCCAGACAAACATGTGGTTCCTGAAGAGGGGCAGCAGCCTTTTCAGTAGTTGCAGGGGCAACAGTCTGGATCATTGACTGATCTGGCCTTCTAACATTAACCAAAACGGCCTTGCCGTGCTGGTACTGCGAACGGCTGAAAGCAAGGGGAAACTACAGCCGTAATTTTTCCCGAGGACATGCAGCTTTACTGTATGATTAAATGATGATGGCGTCCTCTTGGGTAAAATATTCCGGAGGTAAAATAGTCCCCCATTCGGATCTCCGGGAGGGGACTACTCAAGAGGACGTCGTTATCAGGAGAAAGAAAACTGGCATTCTACGGATCGGAGCGTGGAATGTCAGATCCCTTAATCGGGCAGGTAGGTTAGAAAATTTAAAAAGGGAAATGGATAGGTTAAAGTTAGATATAGTGGGAATTAGTGAAGTTCGGTGGCAGGAGGAACAAGACTTTTGGTCAGGTGATTACAGGGTTATAAATACAAAATCAAATAGGGGTAATGCAGGAGTAGGTTTAATAATGAATAAAAAAATAGGAGTGCGGGTTAGCTACTACAAACAGCATAGTGAACGCATTATTGTGGCCAAGATAGACACAAAGCCCATGCCTACTACAGTAGTACAAGTTTATATGCCAACTAGCTCTGCAGATGATGAAGAAATTGATGAAATGTATGACGAGATAAAAGAAATTATTCAAGTAGTGAAGGGAGACGAAAATTTAATAGTCATGGGTGACTGGAATTCGTCAGTAGGAAAAGGGAGAGAAGGAAACATAGTAGGTGAATATGGATTGGGGGGAAGAAATGAAAGAGGAAGCCGCCTTGTAGAATTTTGCACAGAGCATAACTTAATCATAGCTAACACTTGGTTCAAGAATCATAAAAGAAGGTTGTATACCTGGAAGAATCCTGGAGATACTAATAGGTATCAGATAGATTATATAATGGTAAGACAGAGATTTAGGAACCAGGTTTTAAATTGTAAGACATTTCCAGGGGCAGATGTGGATTCTGACCACAATCTATTGGTTATGAACTGCAGATTGAAACTGAAGAAACAGCAAAAAGGTGGGAATTTAAGGAGATGGGACCTGGATAAACTGAAAGAACGAGAGGTTGTAGAGAGCGTCAGGGAGAGCATAAGGGAACAATTGACAGGAATGGGGGAAAGAAATACAGTAGAAGAAGAATGGGTAGCTCTGAGGGATGAAGTAGTGAAGGCAGCAGACGATCAAGTAGGTAAAAAGACGAGGGCTAATAGAAATCCTTGGGTAACAGAAGAAATATTGAATTTAATTGATGAAAGGAGAAAATATAAAAATGCAGTAAATGAAGCAGGCAAAAGGGAATACAAACGTCTCAAAAATGAGATCGATAGAAAGTGCAAAATGGCTAAGCAGGGATGGCTAGAGGACAAATGCAAGGATGTAGAGGCTTGTCTCACTAAGGGTAAGATAGATACTGCCTACAGAAAAATTAAAGAGACCTTTGGAGAGAAGAAAACCACTTGTATGAATATCAAGAGCTCAGATGGCAACCCAGTTCTAAGCAAAGAAGGGAAGGCAGAAAGGTGGAAGGAGTATATAGAGGGTTTATACAAGGGCGATGTACTTGAGGACAATATTATGGAAATGGAAGAGGATGTAGATGAAGATGAAATGGGAGATAAGATACTGCGTGGAGAGTTTGACAGAGCACTGAAAGACCTGAGTCGAAACAAGGCCCCGGGAGTAGACAACATTCCATTAGAACTACTGATGGCCTTGGGAGAGCCAGTCATGACAAAACTCTACCATCTGGTGAGCAAGATGTATGAGACAGGCGAAATTCCCTCAGACTTCAAGAAGAATATAATAATTCCATCCCAAAGAAAGCAGGTGTTGACAGATGTGAAAATTACCGAACTATCAGTTTAATAAGTCAAAGCTGCAAAATACTAACACGAATTATTTACAGACGAATGGATAAACTGGTAGAAGCCGACCTCGGGGAAGATCAGGTTGTATTCCGCAGAAGTGTTGGAACACGTGAGGCAAAACTGACCCTACGCTTTCTCTTAGAAAATACATTAAGGAAAGGCAAAGCTACATTTCTCGCATTTGTAGACTTAGAGAAAGCTTTTGACAATGTTGACTGGAATACTCTCTTTCAAATTCTAAAGGTGGCAGGGGTAAAATATAAGGAGCGAAAGGCTATTTACAATTTGTACAGAAACCAGATGGCAGTTATAAGAGTCGAGGGGCAGGAAAGGGAAGCAGTGGCTGGGAAGGGCGTGAGACGGGGTTGTAGCCTCTCCCCGATGTTATTCAATTTGTATATTGACCAAGCAGTAAAGGAAACAAATGAAAAATTCGGTGTAGGTATTAAAGTCCATGGAGAAGAAATAAAAACGTTGAGGTTCGCCAATGACATTGTAATTCTGTCAGAGACAGCAAAGGACTTGGAAGAGCAGTTGAACGGAATGGACAGTGTCCTGAAAGGAGGGTATAAGATGAACATCAACAAAAGGAAAACGAGGATAATGGAATGTAGTCGAATTAAGTCGGGTGATGCTGAGGGAATTAGATTAGGAAATGAGACACTTAAAGTAGTAAAAGAGTTTTGCTATTTAGGGAGTAAAATAACTGATGACGGTAGAAGTAGAGAGGATATAAAATGTAGACTGGCAATGGCAAGGAAATCGTTTCTGAAGAAGAGAAATTTGTTAACATCGAGTATAGATTTAAGTGTCAGGAAGTCGTTCCTGAAAGTATTTGTATGGAGTGTAGCCATGTATGGAAGTGAAACATGGACGATAACCAGTTTGGACAAGAAGAGAATAGAAGCTTTCGAAATGTGGTGCTACAGAAGAATGCTGAAGATGAGGTGGGTAGATCACGTAACTAATGAGGAGGTATTGAATAGGATTGGGGAGAAGTTTGTGGCACAACTTGACTAGAAGAAGGGATCGGTTGGTAGGACATGTTTTGAGGCATCAAGGGATCACAAATTTAGCATTGGAGGGCAGCGTGGAGGGTAAAAATCGTAGAGGGAGACCAAGAGATGAATACACTAAGCAGATTCAGAAGGATGTAGGTTGCAGTAGGTACTGGGAGATGAAGAAGCTTGCACAGGATAGAGTAGCATGGAGAGCTGCATCAAACCAGTCTGAGGACTGAATACCACAACAACAACAGCAACAACATCAAATACAACAGACGCACAGAAAGGTTAAGTAATATGCTGTTGCCCACCTAGCTAGCCATGTTGTCTAATACTCTGCTTCCCAAACAGAAAGGCGTGCCAGTACCCGGCACGAATGTGCCCAATGGTTTAGTGTTGATGTCCGGTGTGCCAGCAAGCCCGTTGATGGTTTTTAAGGCGGTTTTCCATCTGCCTCGGCGAATGCGGGCTGGTTTCTCTTGTTCTGACTCAGTTACACTATATCAGCGATTGCTGCGCAAACACTGTCTCCACGTACGCGTACACAATAATTGCTCTAACATGCAAACGTTTGGGATTACATTCGTCTGGTATAAGACGTTCCCGGGAGAGGAGGGGGAGGAGGAGGGGGGGGGGTCCACTGGGGGCCGAACCGCGCAATAATCCTGGTTTCGGTGTGGGGTGGCGGTGGGGTGGGTGGACTGCTGTGGGGTTGTGAACCACTGAGGGCTACAGCAGGACGAAGCCTCTCCGCCGTTTATAGGTTCGCCGTTTAATACACAATACGCAATACAATATGCTGTTGCTCAATAAGCCAGCCGGAGTGGCCGTGCGGTTCTAGACGCTACAGTCTGGAGCCGAGCGACCGCTACGGTCGCAGGTTCGAATCCTGCCTCGGGCGTGGATATGTGTGACGTCCTTAGGTTAGTCAGGTTTAATTAGTTCTAAGTTCTAGGCGACTGATGACCTCAGAAGTTAAGTCCCATAGTGCTCAGAGCCATTTGAACCATTTGTTGCTCAATAAGTAAACAATCTCGTCACATTCCAGAAGACAGTCCTAATAATGCATTGAAGAGGATAATATAGCAAGTCCATGAGGTACCATTGTGTAAGTATTGGTGCATATTACAACTCCCTGAGGCACCACTTGTGCACTCACTATTTTGTTTTTGCAGTGTCCTCACAACCAGCAATACTGTTAACCAGTGCCTTGCGGAATTATCAACACATGTGCAAGCCATAACACATTCATATAACCTCTGAGATTTGATACATATAGTATGACCAACAGACAAACGTGCACAGTGAAAGGAATCCCTACTATCGATGTAAACCCGTCCAGGCGATAGTAGCGTCGCCTGCGAGGAATTTCTGCTAGTCAGACACTCTCGCGATGTATGTAGCATCAGTGAGCGTGCAGTCGCTGTGTAGAATGGGGAAGCAACATGATCTTTTGAGTCTGACCAAGGGTAGATTGTGATGGCCCGGAGGCTCAGCACTAGCATTTGAGAAACTGCACGACGTGTCGCGTGTTCGACGAGTGCTGTGACTTGTGTCTCCAACACGTGGAGAAACCAACCACGTCCAGACGCCGTGAGGTTGGACGGTCATCCCTCACTACAAACGTCGGTCGTCGTAGGCTGGTCATACCGGTAAAACAGGACAAGTGTGTCTGAACACACAGTGCACCGAACAGTCCCACCGATGGACTTCCGCAGCTGAGGACCCATGCATGTGCCAATATTAACTCCGTGACATGTTGAACTACGACCGAAATGGTCAAGTGACCATCAGCACTGCACGCTGGCGTAGTACGAGGTGCATTGAAGTTCTAAGGCCTCCGATTTTTTTTCTAATTAACTACTCACCCGAAATCGATGGAACTGGCGTTACTTCTCGACGTAATCGCCCTGCAGACGTACACATTTTTCACAACGCTGACGCCATGATTCCATGGCAGCGGCGAAGGCTTCTTTAGGAGTCTGTTTTGACCACTGGAAAATCGCTGAGGCAATAGCAGCACGGCTGGTGAATGTGCGGCCACGGAGAGTGTCTTTCATTGTTGGAAAAAACCAAAAGTCACTATGAGCCAGGTCAGGTGAGTAGGGAGCATGAGGAATCACTTCAAAGTTGTTATCACGAAGAAACTGTTGCGTAACGTTAGCTCGATGTGCGGGTGCGTTGTCTTGGTGAAACAGCACACGCGCAGCCCTTCCCGGACGTTTTTGTTGCAATGCAGGAAGGAATTTGTTCTTCAAAACATTTTCGTAGGATGCACCTGTTACCGTAGTGCCCTTTGGAACGCAATGGGTAAGGATTACGCCCCCGCTGTCCCAGAACGTGGACACCATCATTTTTTCAGCACTGGCGGTTACCGGAAATTTTTTTGGTGGCGGTGCATCTGTGTGCTTTTATTGAGCTGACTGGCGCTTTTTTTCTGGATTTAAAAATGGCATCCACGTCTCATCCATTGTCACAACCGACGAAAAGAAAGTCCCATTCGTGCTGTCGTTGCGCCTCAACATTGCTCGGCAACATGCCACACGGGCAGCCGTGTGGTCATCCGTCAGCATTCCTGGCACCCACCTGGATGACACTTTTCGCATTTTCAGGTCGTCATGCAGGATTGTGTGCACAGAACCCACAGAAATGCCAACTCTGGAGGCGATCTGTTCAACAGTCATTCGGCGATCCCCCAAAACATTTCTCTCCACTTTCTCGATCGTGTCGTCAGACCGGCTTGTGCGAGCCCGAGGTTGTTTCGGTTTGTTGTCACACGATGTTCTGCCTTCATTAAACTGTCGCACCCACGAACGCACTTTCGACACATCCATAACTCCATCACCACATGTCTCCTTCAACTGTCGACGAATTTCATTTGGTTGCACACCACGCAAATTCAGAAAACGAATGATTGCACGCTGTTCAGGTAAGGAAAACGTCGCCATTTTAAGTATTTAAAACAGTTCTCATCCTCGCCGCTGGCGGTAAAATTCCATCTGCCGTACGGTGCTGCCATCTCTGGGACGTATTGACAATGAACGCGGCCTCATTTTAAAACAATGCGCATGTTTCTATCTCTTTCCAGTCCGGAGAAAAAAAATCGGAGGCCTTAGAACTTGAATGCACCTCGTAGCAGAGCATTGCATGGTCTCATGTATCCCGTTACCTTCTTTATCATGCCGATAGGAGGTCGCGAATTCGGTCGTCTTGCAGGAGAACAGCTCCTTGGCGCCTCTACTGCCGGACGGAAACAAGCTGACGGCGGCTCCGTTACGCTCTGGGAAACATTCACGTGGGCATCCACGGGTCCAGAGCAGCTCGTGTAAGGTGCCACGTCGGCCCCGTTATCAGGATTCAAATCAGGTTTCCCTTAAACAGATGCTTTAACAGTCGTGAGCATTAGTTCCCTTTGATACTGGTGAGTTGATGTTAGTGAAGAATGCCTTTAAGGTTACAAAGAAGCCATTATCAACACATCACTGATATTCTTCCGCGATATTGCAGAAAGACTTTGCAGGAACTTAAACACCCCCAGCAATCATGTAGAGTGGCTATCACGAGAATGTACGGTCGCATGAAGACCGGACTCCGGACGGCCATGTGGCACTACCGAAGGAGAAGACCTTCGTCTACATCTACATTCATCTACATTTATACTCCGCAAGCCACCCAACGGTGTGTGGCGGAGGGCACTTTACGTACCACTGTCATTACCTCCCTTTCCCGTTCCAGTCGCGTATGGTTCGCGGGAAGAACGACTGCCGGAAAGCCTCCGTGCGCGCTCTAATCTCTCTAATTTTACATTCGTGATCTCCTCGGGAGGTATAAGTAGGGGGAAGCAATATATTCGATACCTCATCCAGAAACGCACCCTCTCGAAACCTGGCGAGCAAGCTACACCGCGATGCAGAGCGCCTCTCTTGCAGAGTCTGCCACTTGAGTGTATTAAACATCTCCATAACGCCATCACGGTTACCAAATAACCCTGTGACGAAACGCGCCGCTCTTCTTTGGATCTTCTCTATCTCCTCCGTCAACCCGATCTGGTACGGATCCCACACTGATGAGCAATACTCAAGTATAGGTCGAACGCGTGTTTTGTAAGCCAGATCCTTTGTTGATGGACTACATTTTCTAAGCACTCTCCCAATGAATCTCAACCTGGTACCCGCCTTACCAACAATTAATTTTATATGATCATTGCACTTCAAATCGTTCCGTACGCATACTCCCAGATATTTTACAGAAGTAACTGCTACCAGTGTTTGTCCCGCTATCATATAATCATACAATAAAGAATCCTTCTTTCTATGTATTCGCAACACATTACATTTGTCTATGTTAAGGGACAGTTGCCACTCCCTGCACCAAGTGCCTATCCGCTGCAGATCTTCCTGCATTTCGCTATAACTTTCTAACGCTGCAACTTCTCTGTATACTACAGCATCATTCGCGAAAAGCCGCATGGAACTTCCGTTTTCGGCGTACGGCCCTGGCGCATCGTACTGCGTCTCAGCAGCAATCTGAACAGTGATTCTAAGCACAGTGACACCTGTTACAAATATGTTACTTAAAGGACAGCTTCAAACAAGACGCGTTGTGGTATCCACTCATCTGACGCCAAAGTACCGCCTTTTGCGACTTCAGTGGTGTCAAGTGAGAGCTCAATGGACGGCAGAAGGGAGGTATGTTGTGTTTTCTGATGATAGCTGGTTGTGGCTCGGTGCCAATGGTTGCAGTTTGTTGGTTAGAAGGAGATTAGTTGAGGGCTTGAGTGCAAACAACCTGTTTGCATGCTAGACACACTCGACCTACACGTGGAGGTATGGCCTGAGGTGCGAACAAGAGCCTTCTCGTAGTTATCCAACGCACCTTGACTGCAAATCTGTGTGTCAAAATTTTGATTCGACCTGTCGTGCTGCCATTCACGAACATCATTGCAGGGTGTGCTTTCCAAGACGTTAACGCAGGCCTACATCCCACTGTTGTAACCCAACATGATCTGCAGTGTCCACATGTTGGCTTGGTCTGCTCGATCACCAGATATGTATCCAGTCGAGCACACAGGGGACTCCTACGTTGTCCGCAACCAGCATTAGCCGCCCCTGCATTGATCGATCAGCCGGCCAGGGTGGCCGAGCGGTTCTAGGTGCTACAGTCTGGAGCCGCGCGATCGCTACGGTCACAGGTTCGAATCCTGCCTCGGCCATGGATGTGTGTGATGTCCTTAGGTTGTGATGTCCTCAGGTCTGGTATCCTCCCCCAAACAACCAATCCCCCAGACCCTTAGGCAGCAGTGTCTGGGATACGTTCTGGCAGGTGCCTGCAGTGTTCGGTGCCCCATCACACTCCGCGGCGCGGATCACAAGTCTCTACAGTAATAGCCTCGCCACTGTGAACAGCAGCACTAGCACGTCAGGTTTCTCCTGTCTCCGTTTAAAAAGGTATCAGGGTTGTGTCCTATCCTCCGAATTGTATAACATCCACGAGGGTCATTCCACAGGCTATCGAAACTATGTTCTAAGGGACTGATGACCTCACAAGTTAAGTCCAATAGTGCTCAGAGCCATCGATCGATCAAGGGCAACAAGCATGCAACTCCATCCCACGAACGTACATCTAACAAATCACGCAGTTTTGCATGCTTTCATTTACCTTATTGCGGTTTCACCAGCGGTTAACATAATAGCTTTCCACGTTTGCAATGGCTATCAGGAGAAAGAAAACTGGCGTTCTACGGATCAGAGCGTGGAATGTCAGATCCCTTAATCGGGTAGGTAGGTAGGAAATTTCAAAATTGAAATTGAAATGCTAAATTTGAATACAGTGGGAAGAAGTGAACTTCGGTAGCAGGAGGAAAGGACTTCTGGTCAGGTGAATACAGGGTTATAAATACAAAATCAAATAGGGGTAATGTAGATTTAATAATGAGAGTAGATTTAATAATGAGTAAAAAAAATAGGGACGCGCATGAGCTACTGTGAACAGCATAGTGAACGCATTATTTCAGCCAATATCGACACGAAACCCACATCCACCACAGTAGTACAAACATATGCCAACTAGCTCCGCAAATGAGGAAGAGATTGAGGAAATGTATGATGAGGTGAAAGAAATTATTCAGATGGTTTAGGGATTCGAAAATTTAATAGTCAGAGGGGACTGGAATTCGATTGTCGGAAAAGGAAGAGAAGGAAAAGTAGTAAGGGAATATGGGCTGGGACGGAAGGAATGAAAGAGGAAGCCGCCTGGTAGAATTTTGCTCAGAGCTTGATTTAATCATGATTTAACAATACTGACACAAGGGTGTATACGTGGAAGAGACCTGGAGACGAAGGTTTCAGTTTGATGATATAATGGTTAGACAGAGATTTAGGAACCAGACTTTAAATTGGAGGGCATTTCCAAGGGCAGATGTAGACTCTGACCATAATTTATTGGTTATGAACTGCAGATTAAAACTGAAGGCAAAAATGTGGGAATTTAAGGAGATGAGGCCTGGGTAAATTGAAAGAATCAGTGGTTGTAGAGGGTTTCACAGAGAACATTAGGAAACGATTGACAAGAACAGGAGAAAGGAATACAATTGAAGAAGGATGGGTAGCTTTGAAAGATGAAATAGTGAAGGCAGCAGCAGATCAAATACGTAACAAGACGAGGGCTAGTAGAAATCCTTGGGTAACACGAGAAATAATTTAATCGACCAAAGGAGGAAGTATAAAAATGCAGTAAATGAAGCAGGCGAAAGGGAATACGAGCGTCTAAAGAATGAGATCGATAGGAAGTACAAAATGGCTACGCAGGAATGGCTAGAAGACAAATGAAAGGATGTAGAAGCATATATCACTAGGGGTACAGGACTACAGGAAAATTAAAGAGACCTTTGGAGAAAAGAAAACCACCTGTATGAGTATCAACAGCTCAGACGGAAAACCAGACCTAAGGAAAGAAGGGAAAGCAGAAAGGTGGAAGGAGTATATAGAGGGACTATACAAGGGAGATATACTTGTGAGCAATGTTGTGGAAATGGAAGGGACATAGAGGAAGATGAGGAGGGAGATATGATACTGCATGAAGAATTTGATAAAGCACTGAAATACTTAAGTCGAAACAAAAAAAATGGCTCTGAGCACTATGGGACTCAACTGCTGTGGTCATAAGTCCCCTAGAACTTAGAACTACTTAAACCTAACTAACCTAAGGACAGCACACAACACCCAGCCATCACGAGGCAGAGAAAATCCCTGACCCCGCCGGGAATCGAACCCGGGAACCCGGGCGTGGGAAGCGAGAACGCTACCGCACGACCACGAGATGCGGGCAAGTCGAAACAAGGTCCCGGCCGTATACAACACAGCGTTAG
This sequence comes from Schistocerca nitens, assembly GCF_023898315.1. Classification (NCBI taxonomy): domain Eukaryota; kingdom Metazoa; phylum Arthropoda; class Insecta; order Orthoptera; family Acrididae; genus Schistocerca; species Schistocerca nitens. The sequence continues at coordinate 184,975,938 of NC_064623.1, forward strand.
AGCTATTGACAGCCTTGGAGAGCGAACCATGACAAAATTCTTCCATCTGGTGAGCAAGATTTATGAGATAGGCGAAATAACCTCAAACTTCAAGAAGAATTTCAGTATTTTAAACATAGCTGCACAACACCAACGGTTCCACGTAATAAAATTATAAACAGCCGACCAGTTGCAATGGATAAAGAATTCGGTCGTGAGCTCTGCAACATCCATGTACTAATTTATATTTACGTGACAAACCCTATTTCTAGGGCTATATTTTAATTTTGACAAATGGATCTATGCCGACATTTGTAAATACGGCGATGGTACATTAGTCCATACTAATGTAAAATTGCCACCTTCTGAAGAAGACAAATTTAAATTTGTTGAAACATAGGTAAAGACTTCTTTATCCATTGCAACTGGTCGGCTGTTTATAATTTTATTCAAGAAGAATGTAATAATTCCAATTACAAGGAAAGTATGTACTGACAGACGTGAATATTACAGAATTATCAGTTTAATACGTCATGGTTGCAATATACTAACACGAATTCTTTACAGAAGAATGGAAATACTAGTAGAAGTCAACCTCAGGGATGATTAGTTTGGATTTTGGAGAAATGTAAGGACAGGAGAGGGAAACTGACCCCTACGTCTTGTCTCAGAAGATAGGTTAAGGAAAGGGAACGTGCCTTTACAGCATTTCTAGACTTAGAAAGGGCTTTTGACAATGTTGGTAGAAAAACTGAAATTCTGTAGGTAGTGGGGGGTAAAATAAATGTCCAAACGGCTATTTATAACGTGTACAGAAACCAGACGGCAGCTCTAAGAGTGGAGGGACTTGAGAGGGAAGCAGTGGTTGAGAAGGGAATGAGACAGGGTTGTAGCCTACACCCGATGTTATTCAATCTGCATAATGAGCAAGCAGTAAAGGGAACAAAAGAAAAATTTGGAGTAGGAAAAAGTCCAGGGACAAGAAATAAAAACATTGAAGTTTGCCGATGATATTGTAATTGTGTCAGAGAGAGCAAAAGACCTGGAAGAGCAGTTGAACGGTATAGACAGTATCTTAACAGGAGGTTATAAGATGAACATCAACAAAAGCAAAACGAGGATAATGGAATGTAGTCAAAAGAGGTGATTATGAAGGGATTAGAACAGGAAATGACTCACTTAAAGTAGTAAAAGAGCTTTGTTATTTGGGAAGCAAAATAACTGATGATGGTCGATGTAGGGAGGATATAAAATGCAGACTGGCAATGGCATAAAAACGTTACTGAAGAAAAGAAATTTGTTAACATCGAGTATGAATTTAACTGTCAGGAAGTCGATTCTGAAAGTATTTGTATGGAGCGTAGCCGTGTATAGAAGTGAAACCTGGGTGATGAACAGCTTAGACAAGAAGAGAATAGAAGCTACCGAAATGTGGTGCTACAGAAGAATGCTGAAGATTACCTGTATAGATCACATAACTAATGAGGAGGTACTGGATAGAATTGAGGAGAAGAGAAATTTGTGGTACATCCTGAGTAAAGAAGGGATTAGTTGTTACGACACATTCTGAGGCATGAATGCTTGCGCTTGAGGGGAGCGTGTGGGGTAAAAATAGTAGAGGAAGATCAAGAGATGAATACAGTAAGCACATTCTTATTGAATCTTAAATACGCTCGTAGCCGAGTTGCGCTATTTTGCGTGGGGCCAATCGATTGCCAGTCGTGGCAGCCAGAGTTTGGCCATGGACTGAGGAAAGAAGTCGGCTGTGTCCGTTCCAGAATAACCATCCCGGAATTCGTCTGAATCTATTTAAGGAAATCACTGAAAACCTAATAAAAACGGTTAGACCGGGATTTGAAATGGCTTTCTCCCAAACATGATGGCAGTGTCTAACCACTATACCTGCTTGCTCCGTTATAAAATATGACAGTTGATGAACCAGCTACGAACATGAAAGAATATAGTATTAAAAAGAAATGTTGGCGATCAGTTCTGAAATTCTGAACGTAAGCGGTTATAAGATACTTGTGAGCAAAAGATGACATGCAGTGATCTACATCTAGATCTGCAGGAATACTCTGCAATTCACAATTAAATTCCTAGCAGAGAGTTCATCCATGCACTTTCACAATATTATTCTACAGTTCCACTCCCGAAGAAAAAAATGGCTCTGAGCACTATGGGACTAAACACCTACGGTCATCAGTCCCCTAGAACTTAGAACTACTTAAACCTAACTAACCTAAGGACATCACACAACACCCAGTCATCACGAGGCAGAGAAAATCCCTGACCCTGCCGGGAATCGAACCCGGGAACCCTGGCGTGGCAAGCGAGAACGCTACCACACGACCACGAACTGCGGACCCACTCCCGACGAGCGCACAGGAAAAAGGAACACTTAAATCTTTCCGTGCGTGCTCTGATTTCTCTTATTTTATTACGATTATCATTTTTTTCAACTGACAAAACCAGAGGTTGTACAGAGATTCAAGGAGAGCATAAGGGAACGATTGACAGGAATGGGGGAAAGAAATACAGTAGAAGAAGAATGGGTAGCTGTGAGGGATCAAGTAGTGAAGGCAGCAGAGGATCAAGTAGGTAAATAGATGAGGGCTAGTAGAAATCCTTGGGTAACAGAAGAAATATTGAATTTAATTGATGGAAGGGGAAAATATAAAAACGCAGTAAATGAAGCAGGCAAAAGGGAATACAAACGTCTCAAAAATGAGATCGTCAGGAAGTGCAAAATGGCTAAGCAGGGATGGCTAGAGGACACATGTAAGGATGTAGAGGCTTATCTCGCTAGGGGTAAGATAGATACTGCCTACAGGAAAATTAAAGAGACCTTTGGAGAAAAGAGAGCCACTTGCATGAATATCAAGAGCTCAGATAGAAACCCAGTTCTTAGCAAAGAAGGGAACGCAGAAAGGTGGAAGGAGTATATAGAGGGTGTACTTGAGGACAATATTATGGAAATGGAAGAAGATATAGATGAAGATGAAATGGGAGATACGATACTGCGTGAAGAGTTTGACAGAGTACTGAAAGACCTGAGTCGAAACAAGGCCCCGGGAGTAGACAACATTCCATTAGAACTACTGACGGCATTGGGAGAGCCAGTCCTGACAAAACTCTACCATCTGGTGAGCAAGATGTATGAGACAGGCGAAATTCCCTCAGACTTCAAGAAGAATATAATAATTCCATCCCAAAGAAAGCAGGTGTTGACAGATGTGAAAATTACCGAACTATCAGTTTAATAAGTCAAAGCTCCAAATACTAACACGAATTCTTTACAGACGAATGGATAAACTGGTAGAAGCCGACCTCGGGGAAGATCAGGTTGTATTCCGTAGAAATGTTGGAACACGTGAGGCAAAACTGACCCTACGCCTTCTCTTAGAAAATACATTAAGGAAAGGCAAAGCTACATTTCTAGCATTTGTAGACTTAGAGAAAGCTTTTGACAATGTTGACTGGAATACTCTCTTTCAAATTCTAAAGGTGGCAGGGGTAAAATATAAGGAGCGAAAGGCTATTTACAATTTGTACAGAAACCAGATGGCAGTTATAAGAGTCGAGGGGCAGGAAAGGGAAGCAGTGGCTGGGAAGGGCGTGAGACGGGGTTGTAGCCTCTCCCCGATGTTATTCAATTTGTATATTGACCAAGCAGTAAAGGAAACAAATGAAAAATTCGGTGTAGGTATTAAAGTCCATGGAGAAGAAATAAAAACGTTGAGGTTCGCCGATGACATTGTAATTCTGTCAGAGACAGCAAAGGACTTGGAAGAGCAGTTGAACGGAATGGACAGTGTCTTGAAAGGAGGGTATAAGAAGAACATCAACAAAAGCAAAACGAGGATAATGGAATGTAGTCGAATTAAGTCGGGTGATGCTGAGGGAATTAGATTAGGAAATGAGACATTTAAAGTAGTAAAGGAGTTTTGCTATTTTGGGAGTAAAATAACTGATGATGGTCGAGGTAGAGAGGATATAAAATGTAGACTGGCAATGGCAAGGAAATCGTTTCTGAAGAAGAGAAATTTGTTAACATCGAGTATAGATTTAAGTGTCAGGAAGTCGTTTCTGAAAGTATATGTATGGAGTGTAGCCATGTATGGAAGTGAAACATGGACGATAAATAGTTTGGACAAGAAGATAATATAAGCTTTCGAAATGTGGTGCTACAGAAGAATGCTGAAGATTAGATGGGTAGATCACATAACTAATGAGGAGGTATTGAATAGAATTGGGGAGAAGAGGAGTTTGTGGCACAACTTGACAAGGAGATGGGACCGGTTGGTAGGACATGTTCTGAGGCGCCAAGGCATCACAAATTTAGCATTGGAGGGCAGTGTGGAGGGTAAAAACCGTAAAGAGAGACCATGAGATGAATACACTAAGCAGATTCAGAAGGATGTAGGCTGCAGTAGGTACTGGGAGATGAAGAAGCTTGCACAGGATAGAGTAGCATGGAGAGCTGCATCAAACCAGTCTCAGGACTGAGAACAACAACAACAACAAAAACATTTTTCCTACGTAGGTTGACTTCAACAAAATATTTCCGCATTCGGAGGACAAAGATTGAAATTTCGTGAAAAGATGTCGCCGTAGCGAAAACCGCTTTTATTTATCATGATTGCCACCGCAACACACATGATACTCTGTCCGCTATTTCGCGATAATACAAAACGCGCTGCCCTTTTTTTTTCGACTTTCATACTGTTGAAAATAAAGACAAATTAGTACCCAATAATGCAAGAGACAGTATTAAGTGCAGAATCTACACACATCGCTCCCGCAGGTATCGTGAATACAAAATTACATTAATTGCAGTGGCAATGAAGTAGTCATCGTTCATGCTTGCTTTACATACGCGACTAGAAGTGGATGAATCTCTAACATGTCGAACCATCGTAAGTTCCTTATGCCATCCACTTCACAATGGTTTGCTAGAATATATGCAGACGTAGATGCTCATAGTGTTATTCGTAAGTGTACATTTCTTTACAGTTCTTCCGATTAGACATCATACGGGATGTTCAAAAAGTCTCTCCGCAGTTCCGTATGATTGTTAGCCGCGCGTGCCGTATGCCGCAGTGAATATAACGAAATGAAACTCAGTGAAATACACGTTATTATTTTTATTGAGTATTCATTTTTACTTACAAATTTTCACATAATGGAAGTTTGTGAGAGTCCACTTGAAGGGAAGTAACTCAGGCAGCGAACAATCATACGGCACGCGCGACTAACAATCAGACGGCACTGCGGAGAGACTTTTTGAACACCCCGTATGATATTTGCTTCGCCAGAGCTATGGTACGTGCCGTTGGGTTATAACCAGTACCTCCGTCCCGGATTCTTTGCAGAAGTAGTAAGCGATAAACTTTATACTATAATCATTTGTTAGTTTCGAAGACGTTTGAAGATGTGTGTAAAGCTCTTTGGAAGTCGCTCTCATTGTCGCATTCTCAAATACTGGAAGACTACAGTGTTGGTAAATTGCGCTCCGTTAGTTATGAAGTCTCAAAACATGCACACGGTTTCAAATTTTAGTACTTTAACGTAAGGTTATGCGTCTTAATGAGTAGATTATCAAAGCATTTTAAATTTTTAAATTCGGTCAGTGATTATACCGAATGTTGAAAATAAAATCGTTGTTATCACTGTAAGCCGCTAGGTAGCCGGCCGTAGAGGCCGGGCAGTTCTAGGCGCTTCAGTCCGGAACCGCGCTGCTGCTACGGTCGCAGGTTCGAACCCCGCCTCGGGCATCGATGTGTGTCTTGTCCTTAGGTTAGCTAGATTCAATTACTTCTATGTCTAGGGGACTGATGACCTCAGATGTTGAGTCACATAGTGCTCAGACCCAAATGGCTTCAAATGGCTCTGAGCACTATGGGACTCAACGTCTTAGGTCATAAGTCCCCTAGAACTTAGAACTACTTAAACCTAACTAACCTAAGGACATCACACACACCCATGCCCGAGGCAGGATTCGAACCTGCCACCGTAGCAGTCCCGCGGTTCCGGACTGGAGCGCCAGAACCGCTAGACCACCGCGGCCGGCGCTCAGACCCATTTGAACCATTTTTTGAACCGCTAGGCAACCAACCAGCACCTGAACTATATGAGCGTAGCCGTTGTGTAAAACATATCTCCTTATGTAATCTACGCTGACAGGAAAGAATCGAGAAACCAGAAAAATACTTAACGTAGAATAATTAAATATCGAGAATACATTTGCCTAGGCAACATGTGTAACTGATGAATATTGCAAGATCAAAGGTTAAAGCAAGTACGAGATAAGTCATTTACAAATGTAAAATGCTGGTACATTATTAAGCGGTGTAACCGCAGGATGTTGAATGCGGTCACGCAAAAGTGAACGCATTGTGCTGTGAGGACGCCGGATATCAGTCTGTGGCACGGATTTCCATACCTGTTGTGGTGTCACCGCCAGACACCACACTTGCTAGGTGGTAGCCTTTAAATCGGCCGCGGTCCGTTAGTATACGTCGGACCCGCGTGTCGCCACTGTCAGTGATTGCAGACCGAGCGCCACCACACGGCAGGTCTAGAGAGACTTCCTAGCACTCGCCCCAGTTGTACAGCCGACTTTGTAGCGATGCTACACTGACAAATACGCTCTCATTTGCCGAGACGATAGTTAGCATAGCCTTCAGCTACGTCATTTGCTACGACCTAGCAAGGCGCCATTACCAGTTTATATTGAGCATATTAATGTACCGTCAAGAGCGATGTACACCAATTATGGATTAAAGTTAAGTATTCCAGCAACAGCGTACCTTATTGGCTATATTACTTACATTTAACTGTTCCAGACCTCACGCCAGTCTGCGTGTAATCAAACGCGTGCATTTCGGCCTCCTCTAGCAACACGGTGTTGGCTCTTCTGCCAACACAGCACCTGTAGCATTTGGTCGGTCAATACAGGGACAGGGAGTGCTGTCAGTGGACGACACAGGAATTGTCGTCCGGTGACGCCCCATATGCGCTCTATTAGAGCCATCTTGCGGCGGGTCAGAGATTAATTTCTCGTGTCTATTCGTCGTTGTCACTGTGCATATTGCAAATTAAAATTCACCCACCTTAGAACGGCGTATGCTCAATGTCCCTTCACTCGGGAACATAGATACTTACAAGATGTTCTAAAAGCAGCGTTGATAAAAAACACCACCTAATATCTACAATTACTGAGGCCGCGCAACTCTAGTTATAAAAGTAAGTCTGTAGAAATACTGTCATCCAATTTTATCGGGCAGTAAGGAAGTGGATCGGCTTCTGGAAAATAATATCCGAAATTTCCACACAATAAGGTTTATTTTGTCCTTGATAACCAAAGAAAAGGTACTATTCAGTCCACATTTAAACTATTCGTTACTTCTTTCCAGTTCACGATTCATACACACATTTCACAAGCGGAGCAGCCGGAAATCTGTCAAAAACCGACCCAAATTAAAGAACGTTTTCACAGTCATTAATTTCACCACTAATATGAGTTATTACATTCGGCCCTTCTTGTGGATTTCTAAAAAAGAAATTGTTCGCCAAAAATGCTCAGTAGTTGAATACTAAAACATGCCACGTGGATTATATGAAGACCAATATTTCACACGCGAATATCAGTTCAACAGATTTAGTCAAAACCTCTGAAATTTCGCCAAGCAGTCCTCAACAACAACTGCTGTTGACTTACCTCACCGATAACTCAAACGCTAAATAATTCTTCATCTTACACATTATTTTGACTGGCGCTAGTAACATGACCACGTTCAAAGCTAGCGAGCAACTCCCTTCTTCGAGCTTCACTCCCAGTATGACTATCAGGTGACGAGCGGGAACAATCTCAGTTGTCATTGGCTGACCATACTGAGTGCCAATCAGATTGCTCGCTCTTCATCATACACTGCTGGCCATTAAAATTGCTACAACACGAAGATGACGTGCTACAGACGCGAAATTTAACCGACAGGAAGAAGAGGCGGTGATATGCAAATGATAAGCTTCTCAGAGCATTCACACGTGGTTGGCGCCGGTGGCGACACCTACAACGTGCTGACATGAAGAAAGTTTCCAACCGATTTCTCATACACAAACAGCAGTTGACCGGCGTTGCCTGGTGAAACGTTGTTGTGATGCCTCGTGTGAGGAGGAGAAATATGTACCACCACGTTTCCGACTTTGATAAAGGTCGGATTGTAGCCTATCGCTATTGCGGTTTATCTTATCGTGACATTACTGCCCGCGTTGGTCGAGGTCGAATGACTGTTAGCAGAATATGGAATCGGTGATTTCAGGACGGTAATACGGAACGCCGTGCTGGATCCCAACGGCCTCGTATCACTAGCAGTCGAGATGACAGGCATCTTATCCGCATGGCTGTAAAGGATCGTGTAGCCACGTCTCCATCCCTGAGTCAACAGATGGGGACGTTTGCAATACAACAACCAACTGCACGAACAGTTCGACGACGTTTGTAGCATTATGGACTATCAGCTCGGAGACCGCGGCTGCGGTTACCCTTGACGCTGCATCACAGACAGGAGCGCCTGCGACGAACCTGGATGCACGAATGGCAAAACGTCATTTTTTCGGATGAGTCCAGGTTCTGTTTACAGCATCATGACGGTAGCACCCGTGTTTGGCGACATGGCGGTGAACGCACATTGGAAGCGTGTATTCGTCATCGCCATACTGGCGTATCAGCCCTAGTGATGGTATGGGGTGCCATTGGTTACACGTCTCAGTCACCTCTTGTTCGCATTGACGGCACTTTGAACAGTGGACGTTACATTTTAGATGTGTTACGACCCGTTGCTCTATCTATCCTTCATGCGATCCCTGCGAAACCCTACTACACTCCTGGAAATTGAAATAAGAACACCGTGAATTCATCGTCCCACGAAGGGGGAACTTTATTGACACATTCCTGGGGTCAGATACATCACATGATCACACTGACAGAACCACAGGCACATAGACACAGGCAACAGAGCATGCACAATGTCGGCACTAGTACAGTGTATATCCACCTTTCGCAGCAATGCAGGCTGCTATTCTCCCATGGAGACGATCGTAGAGATGCTGGATGTAGTCCTGTGGAACGGCTTGCCATGCCATTTCCACCTGGCGCCTCAGTTGGACCAGCGTTCGTGCTGGACGTGCAGACCGCGTGAGACGACGCTTCATCCAGTCCCAAACATGCTCAATGGGGGACAGATCCGGAGATCTTGCTGGCCAGGGTAGTTGACTTACACCTTCTAGAGCACGTTGGGTGGCACGGGATACATGCGGACGTGCATTGTCCTGTTGGAACAGCAAGTTCCCTTGCCGGTCTAGGAATGGTAGAGCGATGGGTTCGATGACGGTTTGGATGTACCGTGCACTATTCAGTGCCCCCTCGACGATCACCAGTGGTGTACGGCCAGTGTAGGAGATCGCTCCCCACACCATGATGCCGGGTGTTGGCTCTGTGTGCCTCGGTCGTATGCAGTCCTGATTGTGGCGCTCACCTGCACGGCGCCAAACACGCATACGACCATCATTGGCACCAAGGCAGAAGCGACTCTCATCGCTGAAGACGACACGTCTCCATTCGTCCCTCCATTCACGCCTGTCGCGACACCACTGGAGGCGGGCTGCACGATGTTGGGGCGTGAGCGGAAGACGGCCTAACGGTGTGCGGGACCGTAGCCCAGCTTCATGGAGACGGTTGCGAATGGTCCTCGCCGATACCCCAGGAGCAACAGTGTCCCTAATTTGCTGGGAAGTGGCGGTGCGGTCCCCTACGGCACTGCGTAGGATCCTACGGTCTTGGCGTGCATCCGTGCGTCGCTGCGGTCCGGTCCCAGGTCGACGGGCACGTGCACCTTCCGCCGACCACTGGCGACAACATCGATGTACTGTGGAGACCTCACGCCCCACGTGTTGAGCAATTCGGCGGTACGTCCACCCGGCCTCCCGCATGCCCACTATACGCCCCCGCTCAAAGTCCGTCAACTGCACATACGGTTCACGCCCACGCTGTCGCGGCATGCTACCAGTGTTAAAGACTGCGATGGAGCTCCGTATGCCACGGCAAACTGGCTGACACTGACGGCGGCGGTGCACAAATGCTGCGCAGCTAGCGCCATTCGACGGCCAACACCGCGGTTCCTGGTGTGTCCGCTGTGCCGTGCGTGTGATCATTGCTTGTACAGCCCTCTCGCAGTGTCCGGAGCAAGTATGGTGGGTCTGACACACCGGTGTCAATGTGTTCTTGTTTCCATTTCCAGGAGTGTATTCGGCAGGATAATGCACGACCGAATGTTGCAGGTCCTGTACGGGCCTTTCTGGGTACAGTAAATGTTCAACTGCTGCCCTGGCCACCATGTTCTCCAGATCTCTCACCAACTGAAAACGTCTGGTCAATGGTGGCCATGCAACTGGCTCACACAATACGCTAGTCAGTACTCTTGACGAACTGTGGTATCATGTTGAAGCTGCATGGGCAGCTGTACCTGTACACGCCATCCAAACTCTGTTTTACTCAATGGCTAGGTGTATCAAGACCGTTATTACTGCCAGAGGTGGTTGTTCTTCTTACTTACATTTCTCAGGACCTATGCACCCAAATTGCGTGAAAATGCAATGACATGTCAGTTCTATTATAATATATTTGTCCAGTGAATACCCATTTATCATCTGAATTTCTTCTTGGTGTAGCAATTTTAATGGCCAGTAGTGTACTGGCCTGCACCAATCTTTATACACAGGCGCATTTGCGTCAATCTGACATACAAATATTGAAGTAATGTTTAATAAACAAAACCGTAAAGACAATATTTCTGGAAATATTTTTAGATACAGATTTTACTCCAGCTGACTTTCTGGCTGCTCTGTTACAATAGCAATCACACCTAGACATACGTCATTAGCAAAGTGGGTAAATCACCTAGGATGATTTTCCCAGGACAGCCTTGTGTAACTCTTGCAGGTTACTCAAGACAGTGTATAATACAATATTCAGATTTGACGAATGTCCCACATAGACACTCTCATTTACTCACAATCTCATATAACGCATAATAAAATAAATACTGAATTTATTAGTTCTTTCTGAAGTTGTTCTAGATTTCATACTATGAAAATTGTAAGGTATTTGAAATTTTTAATTTAATTTTCAGTAAATAATTCTATTCCCTGGTACTTGAGGTGAGTATTTCAATTGACAACCAAAAACAAGTCATAGAAGTTCCCAGGTGAATTTCCTTTCTTAAGTGTAGTTTTCCTCCTTTAAAGCCAATTTTTGTATCTCCGAAAATATGCCCGCTAGAAAGATGAGATTTTCACACCACCTTTCTATTAATAACAAAGTGCGGTACACAAAGTTTGAAAATGATTACACAAAAACTACTATCCTTTATTTAGATGCTTATAGGTGGTGAATGTACGCATTCAGTAAGAGACATTGAACAGCTTTCCCACGGCAGGCAGTGACAGATGCACGTGTGTCTCCTATGTAGGCCGCTAGATATCAGCCCTTGAAGTTAGATACAGCAAGCTATCCTAAAACAAACGTTCGCTCAGAACAACTTGCGTCGCTACAATCTGGTGATCCAGTATATCAAGGCAACATGTCGACGCTCTGCAGAGCCTTTTGCAGTACAACAGCAGTATGTGGGCAAGCGTTATCCTGTTGGAAAACACCTCCTGGAATCGTGGTCATGAGTGATAGCAAACAGAGTGTGTGGGATAACCACGAGATTGCTCCTACTGTCATACGAAATCGCATCCCACGCCATAACTCCAGGTGTAGGTCTAGTGTGTCTAGCACGCAGACAGGTCAGCTGCAGGTCCTCCACTGGCCTCGTTCTACCCAACATCGGACCGTCACTGGCATAGAGGAAGAACCGGCTTTTAAAAGAAAATACCACAGGCCTCCACCCTGCCTTCCAATGAGCTCGCGCTGGACACTAATGAAGTGACAAACGGCGGTGAGTTGGTGTCAGTTGGTGTGTTCCACAGGGCTTCTGGCTCGAGGCTGTTACAGTTTGTATTTAAAGCCAGCCTCATCTGCACCCCCATTGTGCCGCTACTAACGCCAATTTACGTGACTGACGCGAAATGTAAATAGACAGAAACATGCCTGTCATATTTGGTTTTTGTCACACAACTCCTTGGTGGTTGCGATTTTTTTTTTTTCCGTCAGTGTATGTACGATAGATCGGTACAAATAAAGAATGCGAGGAAGCGTGTAGGATGCGTAAACTTGCACCAACAATCCAGAATGAGCTTTTCACTCTGCAGCGTAGTGTGCGACGATATGAAACTTCCTGGCAGATTAAAACTGTGTGCCGGACCGAGACTCGAACTCGGGACCTTTGCCTTTCGCGGGCAAGTGCTCTACCAACTGAGCTACCCAAGCACGACTCACGCCCCGTCCTCGCAGCTTTACTTCCGCCAGTACCTCGCCTGCTACCTTCCAAACCTTACAGAAGCTCTCCTGGTTCGCAGGTGCTTGGGTAGCTCAGTTGGTAGAGCACTTGCCCGCGAAAGGCAAAGGTCCCGAGTTCGAGTCTCGGTCCGGCACACAGTTTTAATCTGCCAGGAAGTTTCATATCAGCGCACACTCCGCTGCAGAGTGAAAATCTCATTCTGGAAACGTCCCCCAGGCTGTGGCTAATCCATGTCTCCGCAATATCCTTTCTTTCAGGAGTGCTAGTTCTGCAAGGTTCGCAGGAGAGCTTCTGTGAAGTTTGGAAAGTAGGAGGCGAGGTACTGGCGGAAGTAAAGCTGTGAGGACGGGGCGTGAGTCGTGCATGGGTAGCTCAGTTGGTAGAGCACTTGCCCGCGAAAGGCAATGGTCCCGAGTTCGAGTCTCGGTACGGCGCACAGTTTTAATTTGCCAGGAAATTTCATGCACCAACAATGATGGCTAGACAGTAACGTGGTCAAAAAAATCGTACATGACTTCAGTTCCAACAACAGGTCGAGTTTAACCACATCCGATGCTCATTACTCATAGACTCGACTGTCAGATGAGGATAATTACAGTAGAACCTCAAATTCGTGATATTCCTTTCACCCTGTTATTACATTCCAATGACGAAATACGCCCTGGGTGGGCGTTAGTACACTAGATCACTTAGCGCATGCTGTCTAACAAGTGTTCTTACCCGATGGAGGACGTCATCTCTTTTTAGTCGAGTTTGACGAGTGCGGTTAGCAACGCCTGATCTTCCACCCGTTCTTCCAGAGGTGCGCTTAGTTTTACTCGCTGTACTGGAGCATAGCGGTAACGAACCATACTGTAATCATTTTCGACATGCCGCGGTCCTGTCAGCAACTGTATAAGTATTCCAGAATGAGATTTTCACTCTGCAGCGGAGTGTGCGCTGATATGAAACTTCCTGGCAGATTAAAACTGTGTGCCCGACCGAGACTCGAACTCGGGACCTTTGCCTTTCGCGGGCAAGTGCTCTACCATCTGAGCTACCGAAGCACGACTCACGCCCGGTCCTCACAGCTTTACTTCTGCCAGTATCTCGTCTCCTACCTTCCAAACTTTACAGACGCTCTCCTGCGACCCTTGCAGAACTAGCACTCCTGAAAGGAAGGATACTGCGGAGACATGGCTTAGCCACAGCCTGGGGGATGTTTCCAGAATGAGATTTTCACTCTGCAGCGGAGTGTGCGCTGATATGAAACTTCCTGGCAGATTAAAACTGTGTGCCCGACCGAGACTCGAACTCGGGATCTTTGCCTTTCGCGGGCAAGTGCTCTACCATCTGAGTATTAATTTTAATTTTAATAACCAACAGCCCCAGTTGCACCGTTTACCTAGAATTTACCTAGGTTTCAGTCGGGATAACGCAACCTTTTTCAGAATAACAGTAACTACCGTTTGTCCATAGTCAACATCGTCAAGCTAAAACTACAAATCCATAAATTATTGTCAGTCTGTAAAATCTTATCTGAAACTGCCTCGGCCCCACTTCGCGACAGATATGCGGCAACCACGAGTGCTGTACTAGAACTGCAAATAATTTACGGATTTGTAGGTTTAGCTTGACGGTGTCCACTATGGACAAACGGTAGTTACTGTTATTCTGAAGAAGGTTGGGTTATCCCGGCTGAAACCTAGGTAAATTCTAGGTAAACGGTGCAACTGAGGCTGTTGGTTATTAAAATTAAAATTAATACTTTAATCAAATTCTGCAAAGGAACTAGTGTTGTGCGCAGCTACTCTCTACGCTGACTTCAGGTCGAATGCAAATGTTTATGGCTGAGCTGAAGCTGGATGAAGTTACGGCAGCGACCTTCAGAACGAAACTGCACGAACGTGGGAGGTTCTCGTGTCGTTACAAGGCACAATAAAACGCCAGCGAGCAAATTGCTTTTCCGACATTGTTTTTCGTGTGAATTTTAATCAAGGCTTTACTGGCTTCTATATCGTCTTACGGCAACGCTGTGTAAGCCTGCTTCTAACGCAAGGCACGAAGTAAATTCGGAGTTATTTGATAACATGTTATGTGAAGATCGCATAATTGCTACAAATATTCACATTGTCTGTTTTAGCAAATTACTACCATCTTCAGGTGCGAAAATAGTTACGTCGTGGTGAATAACTATTAGTTATATGCATACTGAACATCATTAAACAGTCATAAATCATAAAATTTTTATCCGTTATGGGTGTAGAACACTGCCACTGTGATGAATAAAGGTTTCCAGAAAAAAAAAGCGGCAACCAGTTACCTTTCGCGAGTGTTCAATTTCATTTTACCATGACTGGTTTCGAATCGACTAGCGATTCATCATCAGACAATAAACATTTAATGGATGTTTTGAACATTGTAAGGGTCGTTTAGCTGTGACTGGATTCAAAAAACGAAACAAGTAAGCACCGAAGGTGGCGAGAATTATTTGCATCATGAGATCGACTTTAAAGGCGTTTCTTCCTGTTATTAGCTTACCTTCATTTATTACTGGTGGACACAGTACTGTTGAAAACATAATTTATGTACTACATAACTCCCATATGCTTTACAGAACGTAAATAGATCAGAGAGCGTGATTAAACAAATGTTCAGAGAATTTGTGTTGGACCAGAGATACTATTTGCTTAATACTGCATCGCACATTGGCAACAATATATATATTGAGTATTGAGCAAACAATATATATTGTTGCCAATGTGCGATGGAGTATTGAGCGAAGAATATCGCTGGTCCAACATACATTCTCTGAATTTTATATACAAAAAGGTACGGCCAAACTTTCAGGAAACATCCCTCACACACAAAGAAAGAAAATATGTTACGTGACCATGTGTCCGGAAACGCTTACTTTCCATGTTAGAGCTCATTTTATTACTTCTCTTCAAATCACATTAATCATGGAATGGAAACACACAGCAACAGAACGTACCAGCGTGACTTCAAACACTTTGTTACAGGAAATGTTCAAAATGTCCTCCGTTAGCGAGGATACATGCATCCACCCTCCGTCGCATGGAATCCCTGATGCGCTGATGCAGCTTTGCAGAATGGCGTATTGTATGACAGCCGTCCACAATACGAGCACGAAGAGTCTCTACATTTGGTACCGGGGTTGCGTAGACAAGAGCTTTCAAATACCCCTATAAATGAAAGTCAAGAGGGTTGAGGTTAGGAGAGCGTGGAGGCCATGGAATTGGGCCGCCTCTACCAATCCATCGGTCACCGAATCTGTTGTTGAAGCTTACGAACACTTCGACTGAAATGTGCAGGAGCTCCATCGCGCATGAACCACATGTTGTGTCGTACTTGTAAAGGCACATGTTCTAGCAGCACAGGTAGAGTATCCCGTATGAAATCATGGCGGTGAATCGAGGAAGCACAGTACATACTGGCGAAACTAAAATGAGCTCTAACATGGAAATTTAGCGTTTCCGGACACATGTCCACATAACATCTTTTCTTTATTTGTGTGTGAGGAATGTTTCTTGAAAGTTTGGCCGTACCTTTTTGTAACACCCTGTATATATATTACGTTCATTATAACCTACAAAAGCAAAAGAGCAACTTAGCAATTGGCATGTGTTACAAAGTCTATATAACTAATAGTCTTGGATGATATTTCGTCTATAGTTTTACTGTAAGAATTGCGTTTGACCTGTTTCACTTTCTTTAATAAACATTGATTACTGCTTGTGAATTAAACATTGGATGGGGGTTTATTTGATGAAGTTTGAGTTATGTGGGCATTTGAGTGTGTGTGTGTGTGTGTGTGTGTGTGTGTGTGTGTGTGTGTGTGTGTGAAAAAAGGCATGCGCACAGACATATCTGGCGAGAGTCCATGAACGTGACCAATGCGACGAATTTACCAGTCAGTTACCTGAAGTAGTTTCAGGAATTGAAATCCTTGGGAAAGCCTACGATTACGAAACACTTCCACGTGGTGTCCCAGATATGTATGAAAAGGACGAAATACCCGCAGACTTCAAGATGCATGTAATAACTCCAGTTTCAGAGAAGGCGGGTGTTACTGGATAATCGTTTTAGTAATTCATTGTTTCAAAATAAAGAAACAAATTATTAACAGAAGAATAGAAAAACTGATAGAACTAGATCTCGAGAAGGATTTGTTTGGATTAAGGAGAAATACAGAAACACGCGAAGCAATATTTACTACCACTTGTTGTAGAAGATAGGACGAAGAAAGTTAAAAGCACTTTTAGAGTTAGAGAAAGCTATTGACTCGAGTAAGCAATGACAGCAGGAGGGATAAAATACAGGGTTATTCAAAACTCTTACAGTCGGAGGTTGTGGAAGGAAATCAGTAGTCGAGAAGGGAGTGAGACAGGGTTGTAGTCTTTCCCAGATGTTATTAAATCTGTTCTTTGAGCAAGCAGTAAAGGAAACGTAGGTGAAATTTGTAAAGGAAATTAAAATTCATGAGAAAAAATTAAAAACTGTTATACTAGCCAGTGGCATTACTACTGTCAGAGACAGCAAAGGACTAGAAAGAGCAGTTAAATGGAGTAAGTATCTGAAATTGAGCTCAATTTTTTACTAATTCCATTTATATTCAATCAGAGAATTTAATACAAGAGCAAATGCAGGCAGAGGAAAGATAATCAGTTGAATCTGATAAGACAATGCCTTCAAAAGTACATGAGAAGCGCATTGATTGATGCCTTTCATAATGACTTGAAAAAGTAGTCAAAAGATAAAAATCAACAAAAGTGGAACAAGGGTAACGGAATGAAATCGAATTAAACCAGGTAATGGTAGGGGTATTAGATCAGTAAATGAGACATTAAAAATAATCGATACGTTTTGCTTTTTCACCAGTGAAATAACTGATGATGGCCGATGCAGAAGAGATACGAAATGCAGACTGTCAATAGCATGAAATGTATTTCTGAACAATGGAAATTTGTTAACATCAAATACGAATTTAAGTGTAAGGAAGCCTTTTTGGAGGCGTATGTCTCCATTGTAACTTTCTACGGAAGTAAATCTTGGACGGTAAATAGTTTAAACAATAAGGAGGTTTTGAAATGTGTTGCTACGAAAAGGTGTTGAAGATCAGTGCTACGGAAGGACAGGAGGATGTTCAAGTTTCAATAGATTGAACGAACGACCAAGAAGCAATGATTGTCATTGGAGAACAGAAATGAATGACACACCTTGATTAAAAGAAGGAACCGGTTGATATGAAACCTCCTGAGACATTTAGTAATGGAGTGTAAATAATGTAAAGGGAGACCATAGCTTGAGTAAAACATCTTAACTACCGTGTCACTTCTCCAGGTCTGTAAAATAGATCAAAGTTCCGAAAGATCTATTCGATGAAATAATTATTCACCTAGAGGAAGATAATGTGGCAACAGAGCATACTACTTAACAGAAGTAACAGCGAGCTGTAACAGCTAGACTGTAAGGTGGGGAATGAAGTGCGTATTTGATATTCGTTAACTGAGTTCTCTAACAGGTATTAGACGAGCCTAGCTTTGTTAGCAGCCGCTTCAAGAGTTCAAATCGCTCTAAAAACGTTTTCAGCGTTTCCAATTTTCTCGAAGTGGGTTCATTTCCGTTTTTTAATGAGTCCAAAGACTGTTTCATTGCACAACTATTATCGCGTGTGGTAATCCTACCGGAAAATTGAAGTGCACCTATTTATAATGGTTGCAGGAGAACAGAGCAATAAAAAGTCTCACTTTCTTGATTCCTTCAAAGCCACTTGTTGGCATCACATTACATGCAAGCAGCTCTTGGTAACGCGTTCGCAAGCCAGCAAATTTATACATGAGATATTAATTGCGTGCCAACGAAGTATGAAAATAGAACGGGTAAAAAATTAAAAGGAGGAAAGAAACATACCGTATTGGCTTATCAGCTGATCTGCTATTCGATATTTTTTATCTCTTCAATATTCACGCTAGTTTTCTACTTAAACAGGACAAACCAGTTGTCGATGTTTCGCTAAATTCATAAACTTGTCTGAAATGCGCCTCTTTCGCATGTAAAATAGACGGAAACTAAACGTTTGTAGCCAGCTTAAACCATGACCCTCACAAGGCTGAAATCCAGATGTAAGTTCTCTGTGGATAGTGATTGTCCCGTTTTCTAAAACTCAATTCGACTTAGACAGGTAAAATCTGACGGAAACACATGGGAGCTGACTAATGACGAAATTCTCTCATTGTAATTTACAGCCAGTTTCACACGGAGAGTATCATGACCTGTTCCATCCTCTTAGTGACATGTCATTTTTTTAAAAAAAGTTAGACAAATGGGGATACTAACGCATACTAGTGTGTAAAATTTAAGGACAGAAGTAACATCTGGATGATGTCTCACTGCCAAGTAAAATAGCTTGATGGAAATTAGACAGTGCATAGATAGTACTGCTAAGGTATTTTATGTATTTAGACTGAAGCAGCAAGTGTAAATTTTGTACCATGGCCCGGAATCAAACCCTGGCCTTCAGCTTACTAGGCACGTCTTAGCCGCTAAGCCACCTTTCCACAGAGGTTCACACAACTGCATGGTTTACCCTAGCACGCCTCCTTCTTACTTATACCAATGAAATGACACAATTTCAGAGACCTTACTGGTCTCATACATATATGAATTTATGTATCAGACTAAACCTCTTGGATCGGATATACTTTTCATAACATCTACTGGTCATTTCTGCATTACACAGAGGTGCCCAGATAATTCTTTAATCAGGTACTGAATACCTCATATTGAATTTTCATTCCCACCAGTCAACATACTTATTTTTATTTTTTTTTAGGTTGAGCATGTGTCCGTTCCACATCACAATATCAAAAGTTTTTTTTTCCAAATCAATGAAAACTGCATACATCTTCCTATCCTTTTAAATGTAATTCTCTGATAGCTCTCTTAATAGGTGTAAACAAAATGAAAAATATCCATCAGAGGTTCTGTTATTTAGAAAACGGCGGTTTAGGGCTCTTATCCGCCCATCTTCAGCTGTTATTACACTACTGGGCATTAAAATTGCTACACCACGAAGATGACGTGCTACAGACGCGAAATTTTACCGACAGGAAGATATGCTGTGATATGCAAATGATTAGCTTCTGAGAGCATTCACACAAGGTTGGCGTCGGTGGCGACACCTACAACGTGCTGACATGAGGAAAGTTATTTCATACACAAACAGCAGTTGACCGGCGTTGCCTGGTGAAACGTTGTTGTGATGCCTCGTGTAAGGAGGAGAAATGCGTACCATCACGTTTCTGACTTTGATAAAGGTCGGATTGTAGGCTGTCGCGATTGCGCTTTGTCGTATCGCGACACTGCTGTTCGCGATGGTCGAGATCCACCGACTGTTAGCAGAATATGGAATCGGTGGGTTCAGGAGGGTAATACGGAACGCCGTGCTGGATCCCAAAGGCCAAGTATCACTAGCAGTCGAGATGACAGGCATCTTATCCGCATGGTTGTAACGGATCGTGCAGCCACGTCTCGAGTCAACAGATGGGCACGTTTGCAAGACAACAACCATCTGCACGAACAGTTCGACGACGTTTGCAGCAGCATGGACTATCAGATCGGAGACCATGGCTGCAGTTACCTTTGACGGTGCATCACAGATAGGAGCGCCTGCGATGGTGCACCCAACGACGAACCTGGGTGCACGAATGGCAATACGTCATTTTTTCGGATTAAACCAGGTTCTGTTTACAGCATCATGATGGTCGGATCCGTGTTTGGCGACATCGCGGCGAACGCGTGTATTCGTCATCGCCATACTGGCGTATCAACCGGCGTGATGGTATGGGGTGCCACTGGTTACACGTCTCGGGCACCTCTTGTTCGCATTGACAGCACTTTGAACAGTTGACGTTACATTTCAGATGTGTTACGACCCGTAGCTCTACCCTTTATTGGATCCCTGCGAAACCCTACATTTCAGCAGGATGATGCACGACCGCATGTTGCAGGTCCTGTACGGGCCTTTCTGGATACAGAAAATGTTGGACTGCTGCCCTGGCAAGCACATTCTCCAGATCTCTCACCAATTGAAAACGTGTGGCCAATGGTGGCTGAGTAACTGGCTCGTCACAATACGCCAGTCACTACTCTTGATGAACTGTGGTATCGTGTTGAAGTTGCATGGGCAGCTGTACCTGTACACGCCATCCAAGCTCTGTTTGACGGAATGGCCAGGCGTATCAAGGCTGTTATGACGGCCAGAGGTGGTTATTCTGGGCACTGATTTCTCAGGATCTAGGCACCCAAATTGCTTGAAAATGTAATCCCATGTCAGTTCTAGTATAATATATTTGTCCAATGAATACCCGTTTATCATCTGCATTTCTCCTTGGTGTAGCAATTTTTATGGCCAGTAGTGCACTCTGTGCTGTGACCTTGTGCGCCGCAGTGCGTGAGTACAGGTCACGGTGTGTCATCAGCGAGTGCAGAGCACGGAGTCACTTTGTGCTATGGCCCCGTGCACCGCGGCGGACGAGTACAGAACGAGGTGTGTCACCAGCAAACGCACATCACGGAGATGAGTCCGTGTTCTGCGCTCGCTGAATATACACCGCGTCCTGTACTCGGCTGCCGCGGGCTTCGGTCCCCAGCAAGAAGTTATGACACCCGAAGATTGGCATATAAGAGCGCTATACCGTCGTGTGCTAAATAAAAGAACCTTACAACTGCGACGGTACACTCAACCTTTACTATAATGCTCAGCTGCGGATGTTCCTCCGACAGCACTGTTCGCAGAAAATGAAAAAAAAAAACTCATCTTCGTAATAACCGACAATTCTCATCTTATTTTAAAAATCACACTCCACAGTATTGATCCTGTGTTGGAACTAAATAGGGAAACACCATGTGTGTTTCAGATATATTGTCAGGAATCACAAATGCGAAAGAGAAGGTGCAAATCATAACAAGTTTAACAAATTTCAGCTTATATTTCGACCAGGTCATATATATATAAAAGTAAGTATAGATTTGAAAACTTAGTAAACCACGGAATAATGTAGATAGAGAGGTAAAAATTGACACACATGCTTGGAATGACATGAGGTTTTATTATAACCACCCCATATTGCTAGACGCGTGAAAGATCTCTTGTGCGCGTCGTTTGGTGATGATCGTGTGTCCAGCCGCCACTTTCGTCATGCTTGGCCTCCCAGGTCCCCAGACCTCAGTCCGTGCGATTATTGGCTTTGAGGTTACCTGAAGTCGCAAGTGTATCGTGATCGGCCGACATCTCTAGGGATGCTGAAAGACAACATCCGACGCCAATGCCTCACCACAACTCCGGACTTGCTTTACAGTGCTGTTCACAACATTATTCCTCGACTACAGCTATTGTTGAGGAATGATGGTGGACATATTGAGCATTTCCTGTAAAGAACATCATCTTTGCTTTGTCTTACTTTGTTATGCTAATTATTGCTATTCTGATCAGATGCAGCACCATCTGTCGGACATTTTTTGAACTTTTGTATTTTTTGGTTCTAATAAAACCCAATTTCATTCCAAGCATGTATGGCAATTTGTATCTCTCTATCTACATTATTCCGTGATTTATTCAGTTTTCAAATTTATACTGACTTTTTGATCACCCAGTATATATATATATATATGCCGTATCCAAGAAGTACAGCTCCTACATGCTGTACATCGGCCGCTCCTCAACAATTTTGTTGAGTTAGGAAAAGAAATGATGCAACATCTTAATCAGTATGGTTGTTGCACAGTGATATCGGTGAATCAGCACACCGAGGACAGTCTACGCCACTTAACAATATTACAAAGTAAAATGCTGCAGACAGCTGTTGAAATCTTTTTAGAAAATAAAAACGGTTAGGTGTTCGGGTTTTCACTTGGAAGTAACACAGGTCTGCAAAATGCTAAGAATGGCCGTCGATTCTCTACGGTGTAGATGGATGGAAGTTATAAGTGGCCACTTAATACGAATAAGCTGGGAAATCCGGCTGAAAAAAAAAGTGCAGCGGCCAACAAAAGCAGAGGTCACCGAAAGAACGTCTGCGCTCATCAGAACCTACACAATGGAAGCAGTGACGTAGAATATTACGGCCAGCGCATACGACCTGTGATCTCATCAGATCGCCACTTCGTGATGGCGCTAGTTGTACTTCATCGTCATTAAACTGCATTACTTTACAAAATCTCTGTTGTGGGTTGGCAGGAGAGCCAACACCGGGTATGAGAGGAAGCCGAAAGGCACGCGTTTTAGCTCACGCAGGCTGGCATGAGGTCTGGAACAGGACAAGGAAATTAGACTTTAGAAAAACGGACGTAGCTGGTGGAATCCTTAACTTTAATCCATTAATGATGAGCGTCGCTCTTGACTGTACATGATTACAGTATCAATAGTAACTGGTAATGGCGCCTTGCTAGGTCGTAGCAAATGACGTAGCTGAAGGCTATGCTAAAACTGTCGTCTCTACAAATGAGAGCGTTAGTAGTTAGTGAACCATCGGTAGCAAAGTCGGCTGTACAACTGGGGCGAGTGCTAGGAAGTCTCTCTAGACCTGCCGTGTGGCGGCGCTCGGTCTGAAATCACTGATAGTGGCGACACGCGGGTCCGACGTATACTAACGGACCGCGGACCGCGGCCGATTTAAAGGCTATCACCTAGCAAGTGTGGTGTCTGGCGATGACACCACAATCTCCTTTGCCTATTGCTTGTGACGATACAAACAACGAAAGTTGAAATTTTACCTCCTCCAGATCGGTGTGGATTTTTTAAATATTTTAAAATATGAAAACCAAATGTTCATGGAGAAAGGTCGCGTCACATTAACGACTGCATAATGAAAACACATAAACATGTACAGTTTAGAATTAACGAGTTAAAAGGAACGAAAATTCCCCTTCTGCGTATATCACTTCAGATTGATTCAATACCATTTCCCTTTGGAAAACTAAAGCATCAGACTCAGAAACTTTCTTGGAAAGTGGGGGAAGCTTGGTGTGTTAGGTTTCAATGAAAAGAAATAAACTGCGTGATAATAGTAATGATGGCCGGACTTCGTTAAATCTGCAAACTGCAGGCACCTTCGAGGTACTTCGTAATTTGGGAACGGTAGCGCGCTAATGGTTGCTTCACCAAACTGAACACTTCCAACTAATTGAAGAGGCTGCGAAATATATAAAATATTTCATCGTTTAGAGTATGGTGGGGTTAGATATGTTGTGGTCTTCAGCCCGTAAACAGTTTGATGCAGCTCTCCATGTCTCTCTATCCTGTCAAGCCCTCTTCATCTCCAAAAAATTACTGCATCTTACATCTTTCTGTATCTGCTTATTGTATTCAACTCTTGGACTCTACGATATTTACCCCCACACCTCTATCAAGTACTATTTGATGATCCCTGGATGTCTTAGAATGTGTCCTATCAACCAACCCATTCTTTTAGTCAACTTGTGACACAAATTTCTTGTCTCCCCAGTTGTGTTCAGTATCTCTTCTTTAGTTGCGTGGTCGACCCATCTGATCTTCAGCATTCTTCTGCAGCAAAACATTGCGAAAGCTTCTATTATCTTTTTAACTTAATTGTTTATGGTCCATATTTCGCTTCCATACATGGCTGTACACCATACAAATAGTTCCAGAAAAGACTTTCTAACACTTAAATCTGTATTCTATGCTAACAAATCTCTCTTCTTCAGTCTGCACTCTTTAACCTACTTTGGCCATCATCAGTTACTTTGCTGAACAAATAGCAAAACTGATCTACTACTTTCAGTGACTTGTTTCCTAATCTAATTTCGTCAGTATCACATAATTTAATTCGACTACAGTCCATTATCCTTCTTTTGCTTTTGTTGCCGTTCATCTTGTATCCTCATATCAAAACACTGCACATTCCGTTCTGCTGCTCTCCCAAGTGCTTTGCTGTCTCTGAAAGAATTATAATGTCGTTGGCAAACCTCAAAGTTTTATTTCTTCTGCCTGAATGCGTTCTCTACGGTATTCATACTAGCTTACCCCATTACTATTTTCTTATTCATTATTAACCCGATTCGTGCATTATCTCCAATTGATTTTGTATTTATAATCATGTATTCAACCATTTAGGCGTTTGGTTTCCCCTATCACCGAACACCACTAATTCCCACTTTTTTTTCTGACTGGGTTGATGCAGCCCGCCACGAATTTCTATCCTCTGCCAAACTCTTCATCTCGGAGTAGTGCTTGCAGCCTACATGCTCAGTCTTTTGTTGGATTTATTCCATTCTCTGTCTTCCTCTACAATT
Organism: Schistocerca nitens; assembly: GCF_023898315.1. Classification (NCBI taxonomy): domain Eukaryota; kingdom Metazoa; phylum Arthropoda; class Insecta; order Orthoptera; family Acrididae; genus Schistocerca; species Schistocerca nitens. The sequence continues at coordinate 185,000,696 of NC_064623.1, forward strand.
TTTATCTTTCTACGGATCCCTCTAGTAGATGTGTGAGCTATTCACTGATTTCTTAATTGACGCCATAACATACTGTACCTGCTTTCTGTCAATGTCTTCCGTACCTTTCCTCAGCGATTCTGTGGAGAACCTCCTCATTCCTTACCTTATCAGTCCACATAATTTTCAATATTCTTCTGTAGCACCACATCTCAGATGCTTCGGGTCTCTTCTGTTCAGGTTTTCCCACAATCCATGATTCACCATACAATGCTGTGCTCCAAACGTACATTCTTAGAAACTTCTTCCTCAAATCTATGTGTGATACTAGTACACAATTCTCGGCCAGGAATGCCCTTTTTGCCAGTGCTAGTCTGCTTTCTATGTCCTCCTTGCTCCATCCGTCATGTGTTACTTTGGTGCCTAGGTAGCAGAATTCTTTAACTTCATCTTCTTCGTGATCACCAGTTGTAATAAGTTTCTAGCTGTTCTCATTCCTGCTTTTGCCCATTACTTTCGCCTTTCTTCGATTTACTCTCAATCCATATTCTATACCAATTAGACTGTTCACTCCATTGAACTGATCCTATAATTGCCCTTCACTGTCACTGATAATTTTAATTCCATTCTAGAAACTTTCTTTTATTGCCGTCATAGCTTGTTCGATGTGTAGATTGAACATTAAGGATGAAAGACTATACCCCTGTCTTACATCCTTTTTAATTCGAGCACTTCGTACTTGGCCTTCCACTCTTATTATTCCCTCTTAGTTCTTGTAGATAATGTATATTACGCTTCTTTCCCCATAGCTTACCACTATTTCTCTCCGAATTTCGGACATCTTGCATCATTTTACATTGTCGAACGCCTTTTCCAGATCGTCAATCCTATGAATCCTTCTTTAACCTTGCTTCCATTATCAATCAAAAAGTCAGAACTTTCTCTCTGATACGTCTACCTTTCCAAAGGCCAAACTGACCGTCATCTAACATATCTTCAATTTTCTTTTCCATTCTACTGTATATTATTCTTGTCAGCAACTCGGACGCATGAGCTGTTAAGCTGATTATGCAATAACTCTTGCACTTGTTGGCTCTTGCAATCTTTGGAATTGTCTGGATTACTTTTTTTTCCGAAAGTCAGATGGTATGTCGCTACAATCATTCATTCTACACAACATGAATTGTTTGTTACCACTTCTTCCAATGCTTTTAGAAATTCTGCTGGAATGTTATCTGTCCCTTCTGCCTTATTTAAGTCTTTCAGAGGTCTCTTAAATTCTGAGTCTAATACTGGATTCCCTATCACTTCTATATCGACCCCTGTTTCTTCTTCTAACACGTCAGCAGAAAAGTTTTCCCCCATCATAGAGGCCTACAGTGTACTCTTTCCGCTTACCCCCTCTCTCCTCTGCATTTAACAGTGAAATTACCACTGTTCTTTTAATAATATTATCCTTGCTTCTAATTTCACCGAAGATTGTTCTGAATTTTCTATATGCTGCGTCATCATCCCGAGCATCATTTCTTTTTCGATTTCTTCACATTTTTCGTGCAGCCATTTCGCCTGAGATTCCCTGCATTTCCTGTTTATTTCATTCCTAAGTGACTTGTCTTTCTGAATTTCACTGAACATTTCTGTACTGCCTTCTTTCACCAATCATCTGAAGTATTTCCCCGTTTACCAACTGCTTCCTTCTGTGTACGGACGGTTTTCATTCCAGCTTCTTCGATTCCCCTTTTCGAAAACCCATTCCTCTTCAACTGAACTGCCTACAGATCGCAGTATCTGTAGCCTCAGTATATTCTTATCCCACTTCCTTTACCTTGATTCGTCCTGAGTAATCTCTTAAGCCCACTGTGATCTGAGTCTATATCTGCTCCTGGGTACGCCTTACAATTCAACATCTGATTTCTGTATGTCTGCCTCATCAAGGTTTGATCTACACTACTGGCCATTTAAATTGCTACACCAAGAAGAAATGCAGATGATAAACGGGTATTCATTGGACAAATATATTATACTAGAACTGACGTGTGATTAAATTTCCATGCAATTCGGTGCATAGATCCTGACAAATCAGTGCCCAGAACAACGACCTCTCGCCGTAATAACGGCCTTGATACGCCTCGCCATTCCGTCAAACAGAGCTTGGATGGCGTGTACAGGTACAGCTGCCCATGGAGCTTCAACACGATACCACAGTTCATCAAGAGCTGTGACTGGCGTATTGTCACGAGCCAGTTGCTCGGCCACCATTGACCAGACGTTTTCAGTTGGTGAGAAATCTGGAGAACGTGCTGGCCAGGACAGCAGTAAAACATTTTCTGTATCCAGAAAGGCCCGTACAGGACCTGCAACATGCGGTCGTGCATTATCCTGCTGAATTGTAGGGTTTCGCAGGGATCCAATAAAGGGTAGAGCTACGGGTCGTAACACATCTGAAATATAACGTCCACTGTTCAAAGTGCCGTCAATGCGGACAAGAGGTGATCGAGACGTGTAACCAATGGCACCCCATACCATCACGCCGGCTGATACGCCAGTATAGCGATGACAAATACACGCGTCCAATGTGCGTTCACCGCGATGTCGCTAAACACGGATGCGACCATCATGATGCTGTAAACAGAACCTGGATTCATCAGAAAAAATGACGTATTGCCATTCGTGCATCCAGGTCCGTCGTTGAGTACACCATCGCAGGCGCTCCTGTCTGTGATGCAGCGTCAAGGGTAGCCGCAGCCTTGGTCTCCGAGGTGATAGAGCATGCTGCTGTGAACGTCGTCGAACAGTTCGTTCAGATGGTTGTTGTCTTGCGAACGTCCCCGTCTGTTGACTCAGGGATGGAGACGTGGCTGCACGATCCGTTACACTCATGCGGATAAGATGCCTGTCATCTCGACTGCTAGTGATACGAGGCCGTTGGAATTCAGCACGGCGTTCAGTGTTACCCTCCTGAACCCACCGATTCCAAATTCTGCTAGCAGTCATTGGATCTCGACCAACGCGAGCAGCAGTGTCGCTATACGATAAACCGCAATCGCGAATGGCTACAATTCGACCTTTATTAAAGTCGGAAACGTGATGGTACGCATTTCTCCTCCTTACACGAGGCATCACAACAACGTTTCACTAGGCAACGCTGGTCAACTGCTGTTTGTGTATGAGAAATCAGTTGGAAAATTTCCTCATGTAAGCACGATGTAGGTGTCGCCACCGTCGCCAACCTTATGTGAATGCTCTTAAAAGCTAATCAGTTGCGTATCACAGCATCTTCTTCCTGTCGTTTAAATTTCGCGTCTGTAGCACGTCACGCCGGCCGCGGTGGTCTAGCGGTTCTAGGCGCTCAGTCCGGAACGGCGCGACTGCTACGGTCGCAGGTTCGAATCCTGCGTCGGGCATGGCTGTGTGTGATGTCCTCAGGTTAGTTAGGTTGAAGTAGTTGTAAGTTCTAGGGGGCTGATGACCTCTGAAGTCCCATAGTGCTCAGAGCCATTCGAATCATTTCTGCCGCTGTTAATATTACCCTATGATCACCTGATCAGAAGTCCGTGTCTTCTTTCCATCTCACTTCACTAGTCTCCACTACATCTATATTGAGCCTTAGGATTTACCTTTTGAGTTACTCTAGCATCCTTACGAAGTTAAAACTTCTGACATTGCACGCCCCCACCGTAGGACGCTAACAGTCGTTGGTTATTCAGTCTTTTGCTCATGGTCACCTCCCGCTTAGCAGTCCCATCAGGGACAACCGACCGGGGAGTATTCCGGAATATCTTGCCAAAGGGAAGATCATCATGACACTTGGTTCAGTTACAGGCCACATGTCCTGTGGATACAAAATATTTCTCTTTAATACAGTGGTTTCAATTGCCTTCTGCGGCGTCATGGATTCTTCTTCCTCTAAAAGCTGAAGAATCAGTAATGCTCACTAATCTTACTACAGTCCATCCATTTCTCTTTTCAAATTTTCTAACATTCCTGCCCGATTAAGAGACCTAACATTCCACTCACCGATCCGTAGATCGGCGTCTTTGTTTCTCCAGCGCCATCCCCACCCGTAGATCCGAATGTTTACCTCCATAATATTTTATCCAGGAGGATACAATCATCCATTGGCGATATAGTAGACCTGCATGCCCTCGGGAAATATTACGGTTGTAGTTTTCCCGTGCTTTCAGTAGTTCCCAGTAGCAGCAGAACCAGGCCGGTTTGGTTGATGTTACAGGGCCAAATCAGACAATCATCCAGACTGTTTCCCCTGCAACTGCTGAACAGACTGCTGCCTGTGTCCAGAACCACACGATTGTCTGGCCTCTCTTCAGATACCCGCCAGTCGAGTATCTCGAAAACGGGGAAGTTTGTCGAATGTTCACGTGCTACTGCCATGATCATCTACCAATAGAGGTAGAATGACAGTGAAACTATGACTAGGTGCTGAATGGTTGGACATGCTGTACTCTTCACAGAACGGAAGGTTCGGAGGCTTGTCCGCTCTTTACAGTAAGACAGATGGTCGAAAGAGCACAGTGCTGGTGCACGCACAAGCCTTTCGGAGCACACCATTCATCGTACATTGTAGAACACGGAGCTCCTGCAGTACGGCTGTCTGTATCGCTGAGGCACACAAGCCACTCCACCTACGGCAAGGTCCATGGTCATGGGAGGGCTCTGCATACAATATTTCCAAATCAAATTAAGACAATTAAGTTATAATTCCTTATCATTTCAAAACAGTTCTCAAGAGCGAACTAATTACGTAACCTGATCGTCCAGTTGCTTCAGGCAGAAAAGTGAAGAAGACATCTACTCGTTCTTCATACTTTTTAAAACAGTATACAATGAGAAATTGTAAAAGATTTTAATACTTTACATAGATATAAAGTTTGATGTAAACATAATAGTCGCAGTTCTGTCGCTGACTAGCGAAATATGAAGGTTTGTTTCAGCAACGTGTTGCACTCTGAATCTCCAGTTCGATTTTTCTCAAAGTTTCTTGCGATATTTATCACAGAAGGAGCATTAAATAATCAAATTTGTATTCCATTCGGAACTGACCTCCACCACGAACGCCGGCCGAAGTGGCCGTGCGGTTAAAGGCGCTGCAGTCTGGAACCGCAAGACCGCTACGGTCGCAGGTTCGAATCCTGCCTCGGGCATGGATGTTTGTGATGTCCTTAGGTTAGTTAGGTTTAACTAGTTCTAAGTTCTAGGGGACTAATGACCTCAGCAGTTGAGTCCCATAGTGCTCAGAGCCATTTGAACCATCCACCACGAACATCAATATGATGCGTAACCCCCGCAGTTCTAACTACGGGAGTGTTTGTTATTCGTTGTGTCAAATAGCCCCTGAGCATCACCTCGAGGACTTTCTCGCCATACCTGAAGAACGTGCTGTATCAGCTGATTTACACTTCTCGCTGTCCCACACCCGTTCTGTAGGAAAAATCAGACTTTGCTCTGCTGCACGTGCTAATGAGAATGGATCTACGAAAGATAGTAGTGTTACTTTACGTGGGTGCTCTGCAGTGTACCTCAAGCCGTTATAGCTGCTGATATGGAGGATTACTGTTTTAACTTTGGTACCATTTTCCCATAACACCTGTCTGACAAGACTTGCTTCTTGTAGTCCAGTGACCGACCGCCATTTTTTAAAGTCGATGATTGCGTTGCCATCAACTTTGTGAGCTGTGAATTCTGCAGTTTTGGAAGAGCACTTTGTCAGATTCACGCAGTCATCTCGAGTATATATTTAATCTTCTCTGCGCAATTTTCGCTTTATTGTACCAGTGTCTCAGTCACAATCATTAAAAGAATTACCATGTAGAGGAAAGTAGTAAATGACGTTTTGGGAACATACTCTGGACACCAGTGACAACAAACAACGAACAACGGTGTGTTTCTTATTCTGACTAGTGCAGCCATCCGACAAAATAAACAAATCTTTTATTCAAAAGATTAAAAAACAGCCGACCAGTTGCAAAGGATAAAGTAATCTTTACCTAGGTTTCAATAAATATAAATCTATCTTCTTCAGAAGACGGCCTGGGGACAATGAACATCATAATTTATATGCAAGGTAAGATATATGAGTCAAGAATAAAGTATAACATATATTAGGAGAATCTTGTATTACAACATGTGAGAAGGATTGCTGATACTTACAGTATTACATTAACATGGAGTGAAGTATCCTAGTCGTTTTTGCAAACATTTACATAACTCAGTTAATCCAAATAAAACATAGCCCTGACAACAGGGTTTGTCAGACATATAAAAATTAAGAACATAGTAGTTGAAGAGCGCATGGGCGACTGAGTAAAATCGGCCAGCGTAGTAGCACTGCGGCCAGGGCAGGTGGCGCTCAGGTCGCAAACTATTTGCCGATTGGCGTACTGAAGTAACATGTGAAGTATCAATATTAAATGCATCCTTAGATAGAGTTACAAAAATAAATAAAATCATTTACCACTCCCGTTGTGACATTCTGGGAGTTATAGGAGCAATACGTAGAACATTCATCAAAAAAGGCAGGTGGCGCTTTCGCCGTGAGTAATATGTAGTGGCATATACAGCCAGAATATAAAGGTTATATTACCATTATTGCTGAACGGGAGTAGGTGTGAATGAAGTGTATTATAAATGAACAAACTTCATCAAACTTCATTCGGTACTTTCAGTGCCTGTCCCTCTTGCTTAGAAGAATGCTTCAGTGTTTTTCATGTCAAAATAGTTCAAATGGCTCTGAGCACTATGGGACTTAACATATTAGGTCATCAGTCCCCTAGACTTAGAACTATTCAGACGTAACTAACCTAAGGACATCACACACATCCATGCCCGAGGCAGGATCCGAACCTGCGACCGCAGCAGCAGCGCGGTTCTGGACTGAAGCGCCTAGAACCGCTCGGCCACAGCTGCCGGCACTTTTTCCTGGCATGGTTACAAAACTCATTAATCCAGTGGTGCCAGTAGCAGAACATTTCATGTACAGGAACATGCAGCAGAGGTGTGCTTTGCAGATAATCGAAAGTTGTAGTAATAACATTACCTTTCTCTTCAAAATTAGCTTTATTTCTCTTTGCTCTTTTTTTATTCACTACAAAATCGGCTACTGTGACGCGTTTTGCATTTCATCAAAATTTTATTTTCGGTATTTCATATTCAGAAAAAACATCAACCTGAGGACTTTCTAAATGACATTTTGAATTCTCCTTAAAGTAAGTGTGAAAAAAATTGTACTTTGTTGTTTCGTTTCTGATATCAGGGTTCTTCTGTAGAAATATATTATGTAAAGTTCTAACATTAAGAGGAGCAGGAAAATACTTTTTGTTAATGTTGTTTGAGTACTGCAGCTCTTTAAATCGAAGTGATTCAGTAAACGCATGATTTCGTTGCACGTATTTTCCGCTGATTACATTTTTCGTCTTAAATCACACGGTATAGCTTTTCTGACTGAAGTTTCAACTGTTAGTGTTATACCATGTAGACTAATCAGTGTTTTCTTTTCTCTCAGATTCAATATTTATATAGTAAGTGCAAGAATACGATTTTTTATTGCTGGAGTCTTCAGGTGCAATTTAGCAGCCTTATCTCACTCAACTTCCAATTGCTCCAACTGTGTTTTCCTCTCTCATCTCATTGACAATCTGTACTCATGTTTTCTGTTGTAAGCACAGCTTCTTAATCAGTCTTGTACCTCTCCAGTCGATTCCATTCTTGCTTAGATTGTCCATTAATTTATTCCACTGTTCTCTGCCAAATGCTTTCTCCAAGTTGATGAAAAAGTATAAACTCCTATTCTTGTTTCAACGTATTTCTCACCTCTAATTCTCAACAATCCAACTGCATCTCCCGTACGTTTTCCTCTTCGAAATCCATACCGTTTATCTGCAATGCCTTTTTTCCTACTCTTCCGTGAAGTCTACTATTCATAACTTTTAGTGCATGAGAAATGAAATTTATGGTTCTAAAATCCAAAAATGTTATGGCATTGGTTTCCTTCTCAATCGGCGTCGTTACTGCCTAAGGACAGTCATCCGGCCAGTCACCTTTTTCGCACATCTTACTATGTAGATACTTTAATTCTTTCACACCACTACTCGCAAGGCTCTCAGAAATCGAGTGGTGATACATCAGGTCAAGGGGAAATGTTGTCAGAAAAATCGCGAAAAGTTCTTGATCGATATGCTTCAAGTATTGATACAATACACTAATAAACATTGAGATGGACTCATGCTACATATTTTTTTCAAACGTTAATGTACAGGTTTTATGTTAAAATTGACTGTAATAAAGAAAATGATGTACTGTACTATGAAAATGTGCAGTACGATAGGAAGGCATGGGAACGATTAAGCAAATTGTTTCTCACATACATAGTCTTTCTATTCACATATAATTTCTAACAAAAATTGTATGGACAACAGCGCACACCCTTTCTTCTCGCTGTCAGTTTTGCAGAATGGGTTATCATTAGAATACTACGAGGAAGTCCAAATCGTTCGAAACTTTCTTATATCACTGGTTCACAGATTAAAACTGTGCGTCATGCTAGCCGCGCGGTCTAACGCCTTCTTTCCCGAGCGGGAAGGCGTGCCGGGCCCCGGCAAAAATCAGCCTGGCGTATGAGTATCGAGGTCCGGTGTGCCGTCCAGCCTGTTGGACGGTTTTTCAGGCGGTTGTCCACCTGCCTCGGCGAATACGGGCTGGTTCCCCTTATTCCGCCTCAGTTACACTATGTCGGCGATTGCTGCTCGAAGACTGTCTCCACGCAAGCGTGAACCATAATTACTCTACCATGCAAACATTTGGGGTTATACTCGTCTGGTATGAGACGTTCCGGAGGGGAGTCCACTGGGAGCCGAACCGCACAATAACCCACGGATCCCCGCGCGTCGTGACCGCGCGGTTTGAGGCGTTATGCCGTGGACTGCGCAGCCCCTCCCGCCGGAGGTTCGAGTCCTCCCTCGGGCATGGTTGTGTGTGTTGTTCTTAGCATTAGTTAGTTTATGTAGTGTGTAAGTCTAGGAACCGATGACCTAAGTAGTTTTCTCCTTTAGGAATTCACACACATTTGAACAACCCTGGGTCCGGTGTGGGGCGGCGGTGGGGTGGGTTGACTGCTGTGGCCTGTTGTGGGGTAGTGAATCACTGAGGGCTACGGCGGCATGAAGACTCTCCGCCGTTTCTAGATTCCCGGTTTAATACACATATACACACTGTCATTGGAGCTAATATCCACACAGATCCAGCAGTGAAGTTATCTCTTCTACCCTATATACCAATGATCTCAATCGGTTTACCCTTTTATTTGAAGCAGCTACCATTCCCAATCAAGGTTTTGTTCACAATGACAATAAACAAGACTCAAGGTCAGAGAGAGGAAAGGGGGTGATGGGCAGAGAAGGGTAGAGAGAAAAAATGCACATAGAAGAGTAAAGGAGCACAGGGAGTTGGGAGAGGAAGAGATGGACAGAGAGCGGGGAAGGACGCGATGCTCAAAGAGGAGGAAGAGGGGAAGGACAAAGAGAAGTGGGGAGGAAGAGGGGAAGGACAAAGAAAAGTGGTGGAGGTGATATGCAGAGAGAGGGGGATGGAGTTTAGGACGTACATCCAATTCCGATATAAATCTAGCAACTGCTGAACCATTACTGGGTTCGCTAGTAACATGCACTATCAACGTAGCATTCGAGACAGAGGAAACTCGAAATCTAGTCGAGATTAGAGTACTTTTTATCACCGTAACGTGACAATTACTAAAGTGCTAAAGTGGGCAGAGGAGTGTATGCTGTTTCTGAAAACTTCCTTGCACCCCATGTGAATAAAATATAAAGATTTTGATAACCTACTGTGTTTCCTATGTACATGGCCCTCTGGCATCATGTCAACCGATGTTTCGCAGGTGATCGGTGGAATCTACCCAGTATACATCACATTTAGATATCCGAGAAAATTTTAACAAATCTTAGAACAAAGGACAACAACTAAGGCCCAACACCTGAACTGGACAATAGTGGAATGAGCCGAAGCGTCCACATACCTTTCCCGAGCATTTGCAAATACATAGCACTTAGCCTTGTAAAGCGCACACACACACACGGCATTATTCATTAACCTAACGGGACGCTGCCCATATCCAGGTTCAAGAGGATGGCTTGAAATCTTACTCTCCCACACATCGCTATTAGAATTCTCTGTCTTTGCACAAATTTTGAAATTTTTGAAATGTGTAACATACGCAAATGAATAACTTTTTACTTATCTTCATTATCTCGTTGTTGTTGGCTCAAAATCATGTTGTGTCTAGCAGTACATTCTTGCTGCTGAAAATTTTTGGATTAACATTGTGGGTTCTGGTTGCACTATATAACTGATGAAGATTTTTGCCTGTTGCTATCAATATTTTTTTATTTTATCCCATTATTCTAAATCACAACGACTTTATAGTTTCCACAATCAAAAAACCAATAATTACCTTGTTGGTGTCAAAATTATAAAAACGTGTACTCCCATCTGAGGCATTCCCACTATTACTTACACTCTGCGGTACTCGCAACATGCAAAGAGTTTACAAAGCAAAAGAGTTTACAAAACAAAAATAAAGCATTATTTTATAAATTAATCGAGAAATAAATTTAATAGTTAGCGTTAGATTCTGCAATTAATGATAGGAATTTTAATTATGGCAGAAATTTTGTAATTTCACTTATTTCCAAAAGAATTTGTAAAACATTAATTATCTTTTTATACATTTTAGCCTTAAATATAGTACATCGTATACAAAATCATATGAATACTTTTAGTGAAACAGCTGAGATAATTTTAACCTAAGCAAGAATCGATAGTATACATGGTATCGATTATCTCTATATAAAAAAAGGTAATGTTGGAGGGCGGTGATTCATTATAGGCAAACATTTGTCTGTGTGGTCGTATTGGTACACGCGACAACCCGTAGTTAACTGTGACGCCTGTAATGAAATTAGGGAACCAGTCGAGATTATCCATTGCACTATACGAACTTTTCGCAAATTACGAACAGTGGATAAGAATAGGCAATGATGGTATAGCATTTCCCGGCATGAGAAGGATAAATTTGTCATAGTACGGTAGTTACAAAATCGCCCCGATCACCATACAAGCGTGAGTGTGAATAACACGAGTGAATCTAGCAGTATGGAAGACGCTGCGTTACAAAATGAGCGTCTGTAGCCAAGAGCACAGCGACACACTAGGCTGAACCTAGCAGTGCCGCATCAGCTACACGCCAGCACAGCAATCAGTTGTACCTCGGCGAAGGAAACGAAGCGCCCCATATCAGAGGAAGGTACATAAAACACAGCGTGTAGTTTTTTTTAATCGTAAATCTTATGAATTGTTATATACGAACCATCGTGAATTCCTCTTTTGTGGCAACCTCTTCATCTCAGAGTAGCATCTACACGTTACATCCTAAATTATTTGCTAGACGTATCCCAAACTCTGTCTCCCCCTACAATTTTTGCACTCTACAACTACTTCTAGTACCATGGAGGATGTTCGCTGGTGTTGTAACATCTGTCCTACCTTCCCGTCTCTTCTTCTTCTAGTCAGTGTTTTCCATATTATCCTCTCCACGCCGATTCTGCGGAGAACATCGTCGTTACTTTACGTATCAGTGCGCCTACTTCTCAACTTCATTCTATAACACCACACCTCATCTCAAACGCTTCCACTCTTGAATATTTCTTTTATTTCCATCGTTGTTTCTTTAATGTATAGATTGAACAGTAGGGGCGGAGGACTCTATCCCTGCCTTACACCCTTCTTAATCCGAGCACTTCGTTCTTGGTCTTCTTGTCTTATTACTCCCTCTTGGCTCTTGTATATGTTGCATATTACTCATCTCTCCCTATGGCTTACCTCAATTTTTCTCAGAATTTCAAACGTCGTGCACCATTTTACACTGTCCAATGCTTTTTCCATGTCAACAAATACTATGAAAGTCACCTGATTTTTTTTAAAGCCCTGTTATTATTACCTGTCGCAAAGTCGAAACTGTCTCTCAGGTGTCTTTATCTTTCCTAAAGCCAAACTGATCGTCATCTACCAGCTGCTAAATTTGTTTTTCTTCTATACGTTATTGTTATCAGCAACTCGGAAAGACGTGTTAATCTGATGGTACGATTCATCATATAACCGCTGCTATCTTCGGGATTGTACGGATGATATTTTTACAAAAGTCTGTTAGTACGTCTTTGGTCTCATCGGTTCTACATAATACCATGAGTACTCTGATGGCCACTTCTCCCATCGATTTCATAACTTGTGAAGGAATGTTATCTAGTCCATCTGTCTTTTTTTTAATCACAAGTCTTCCAAAGCTCTGTTAAACTGTCATACCAGATCTCCTGTCTCTTCCGTATCGAATCCTAGTTTGTGTTCTATGACGTGATCAGAAGGATCATCACTCTCACCTCAACATTAAGAATGGAATTTCACTGTTCACCACCGAGATACATGGAGAAAACACATTGAAGAATATCACATCCGAATGTCTCACAAATCTGGATATACACTACTCGCCATTAAAATTGCTACACCACGAACATGACGTTCTACAGACACGAAATTTAAACGACAGGAAGATGCTGTGATATGCAAATGATTAGCTTTTCACAGCATTCACACAAGGTTGGCGCCGGTGGCGACACCTACAACGAGCTGACATGAGGAAAGTTTCCAACCGATTTCTCATACACAAACAGCAGTTGACCGGCGTTGCTTGGTGAACCATTGTTGTGATGCCTCGTGTAAGGAGGAGAAATGCGTACCATCACGTTTCCGACTTTGATAAAGGTCGGATTGTAGCCTATCGCGATTGCGGTTTATCGTATCGCGACATTGCTGCTCGCGTTGGTCGAGATCCAATAACTGTTGGCAGAATATGGAATCGGTGGGTTCAGGAGCGTAATACGGAACGCCGTGCTGGATTCCAACGCCCTCGTATCACTAATAGTCGAGATGACAGGCATCTTATCCACATGGCTGTAACGGATCGGGCAGCCACGTCTCGATCCCTGAGTCAACAGATGAGGACGTTTGCAATACTACAACCATCTGCACGAACAGTTCGACGACGTTTGAAGCAGCATGGAGTATCCGCTCGGAGACTATGGCTGCGGTTACCCTTGACGCTGCATCACAGACAGGAGCGCCTGCGATGGTCTACTCAACGGCGAACCTGGGTGCACGAACGGCAAAACGTCATTTTTTCGGATGAATCCACGTTCTGTTTACAGCATCATGATGGTCGCATCCGTGTTTGGCGACATCGCGGTGAACTTACTTTGAAAGCGTGTATTCGTCATCGCCATACTGACGTATCACCCGGCGTGATGGTACGGGGTGCCATTGGTTACACGTCTCGCTCACCTCTTGTTCGCATTGACGGCACTTTGAACAGTGGACGTTACATTTCAGATGTGTTACGACCCGTGGATCTACTCTTCATTCGATCCCTGCGAAACCCTACATTTCAGCAGGATATTGCACGACCGCATGTTGCAGGTCCTGTACATGCCTTTCTGGATGCAGACTGCTGCCCAGGCCAACACATTTTCCAGGTTTCTGACCAATTGAAAACGTCTGGTCAATGGTGGCCCTGCAACCGGCTCGTCACAATACGCCAGTCACTACTCTTGATGAACTGTGGTATCGTGTTGTAGCTGCAAGGGCAGCTGTACCTGTACACGCCATCCAAGCTCTGACTCAATTCCCAGGCATATCAAGGCCGTTATTACGGCCAGAGTTGGTTGTTCTGGGTACTGATTTCTCAGGATCTATGCACCCAAATTGCCTGAAAATGTAATCACATGTCAGTTCTAGTATAATATATTTGTCCAATGAATACTCGTTTACCATCTGCATTTCTTCTTAGTGTAGCAATTTTAATGGCCAGTAGTGTAGCACAATTCGACTATCTGCCAAAGGGATACCTACAATCTGGTCTCTTTCAAACTCTGAAAGGTGCTGATAAGGCTATCTCATACAAGTACAGGCCATCTCCCTTTCCGTCACAGTGACCTCTCAACATCTGGCGCTCTGCACTCCCATTCTGCAATTGAAGTGACAAAAGTCATGGGATATCTCCTAATATCGTGTCGGCTCTGCTTCCCCCAGACACAGTGGAGCAACTCCGTGTGGCGTGGACTGAACAAGTCGTTGCAAGTGCCAAGCAGAAATACAGAACCACGCTGCCTCTACGTCCGTCCACAATTGCGAAAGTGTTGCTGGGGAGGATTTTGTGCACAAACTGACCCCTCGATTATGTCCCATAAATGTTCGACGGGATTCCTGTCAGGCGGTCTGAGTGGCCAAATCATTCCCTCGAAATGTCCAGAATGTTCTTCAAACCTGTCGCGAACAAGTATAGCTGGTGACGTGACGCATTGTCATCCGCAAAAATTCCGTCGTTGTTTGGGAACAAATGGTCCCCAAGTAGAAGAACATAACGATTTCCAGTCAGTGATCGGTTCAGAGGAGCCAGTCCATTCCATGTACACAAGCCCACACCTTTATGGAACCACCACCAGCTTGCACAGTGCCTCGTCGACAACTTGGGTCCACAGCTTCGTAAGGTCTGCACCACGCTCGAACGCTGCCCTCAGCTCTTACCATCTGAAATCGTGACTCATCTGACCGGGACACGAGCTTTCCCAGTCGTCTAGGGTCAAACCGTGGTCACCAGGCAGGGAGAGGCGATGCAGGCGACGCCGTGCTGTTAGAATAGCAGTCGCGTCGGTCGTCTGCTGCCGTAGCCCTTAAGGGGCTCCGGAACGCCCTATACTTGCAATGTTAAAATAACGCTTATAAATTACATCTTTCCTCACAAAGTATTTGAGGTAGGAAGTTGAACTTTTTACAGATTATTTATTGGAATATGGGCTACAACGTAACACAGGGATTTTACAAAATTTTAGTTCAGTTATTAAAGATGATTTTTTTTTCAATTGTAATGAAAATTCACAACATTTTTTTGCAATTTTTTATTTATATATTCAAAAATATACAGTTTTTTGGAAAAAGGCTGTGTTAAATTATGCAGAAGGTACTGTGTAACATTTACTGAAAGTTTGAAACAAATATGTTTGGAAGATCCTTAGAAAACGTGTAATTAGTATGAGAAAATAAAAGTTTTGGGAATCGAGCCACAAAGATTGGATTAACTTTTTAGTGCATTCCAGGTCCATAGGATGGATTATCTTCATCCTCTGCAAACTCCTCCTCCAGCTTCCTCTTGTTCCTCCTCCTGTTTACTCTTGCTTTAATTTCTAGACTCTTTACAGCCCTGTTTGCAGCCCGAAGGCGTTCCTTGTCTAAAGCAAGCATCGCTCGTTGTTGTGTTCGTAGATTTTGCTACCATTTTCTTTAGTTGCAGTTACTGAAACACTGTTCCAAAAGGTGGTCATGTATGAACACTTATCACATTTCAGTTGTATTTCACTAGCAAGTCCTACGTGCTTTATTATGGAGAGTTCCAGACCAACTTCACTACAATGAATACATCTTACACAGTTTGAAAAAATTCCTTTGAGAACCGACATATCAAATATTTCATTCACATCCGATTCGCCCATAAAACATTCATAGTTTTCACTCATTGAACCAAGCTTCTTCTGTCAAGTATTTTCTTTCCCACTTTGACTGCTATGGGCAGGTGTACTTGAGAGGTTAGGTTCACTCACTTGGTTATCGTCTTTATTGTTTACAGTAATAACACATACCTTTGGCTTTCCAACATTTCTCCTTTTCTTAAAAGCCTTCAGAGGATTTCTAATAACTTTATTTTTACTGATTATTATACTTCAACAAAACAGAGACTCAAGAAACAGAATTAAATACGAATATTTTCGAGATAACGACAGAGTAAATAAACATGAAACAATGGACAATCACACCAGCGATATATATTGAACCATCACAGGTTAGCCACAACACATACTTTATATCACGTCACTAAAATGTACCTGATGAACACGGACGTTAATAATAACACCATTTGACAGCAGTTTAACAGCGCCACAGTGGGTCACGCCCATGTAGAACACATTTCAAAAAAAATTTAAAAATAGTTGTTGTCTTCAGAATTGAATAAATTATATATCTATTAAAAGGTAATAGTCTGCAGATTCAGAAAATGCAAAAAAGTAAAAATTGAACTTTTCATGATTTTTGACCCTTTCCGGAGCCCCTTAACGCTAAATTTCGCCGCACTCTCCCAACGGAACCGTTCATCGTACGCCGAAAGTGATGACTTCGGTTATTTCACGCAGTGTTGCTTGTCTGTCAGCACTGACAAGTCTACACAAACGCCGCTGCTCTCGGTCGTTAAGTGAAGGCAGTCCTCTGCCGCTAGGCAGTTCCGAATTGTAGCGGGTACCGTGCCAGTATGTAACGTGGCTATGTCGGTGTGTGAGAAACAATATGATGTTATCGAGTTTAGATGCTAAGAGTTCTTCCACAGCTGACAATTTCAGACCACACAAAAGCGCTGTGACATCTGCATCAATCAGACGCCGTTATTTCACTGACATCGATCATCATCCATACAGTCCTCTGACTTAGGCACATCTGATCATCATCTGTTTCCAGAACTTAAAGAACACAATCGAGGACTTCACTTTGATTGCGACGAAGCTGTACATGCAGAGGTGACGTTGTGGCTCCGCCCACAAACTGACATGTACACAGTGGCTCTATGAAACATCTCGCTTCTCATTGGGAGAAATGTGCTCGTCATCAGGGTGACTTTGTTGAGAACGAATATGCAGACGTGAAGATAAAGATGTAGAATGTTAACACCGTTTGTTTTGTTTAAAAAGCTGTGAGAGTTTTCACATAAAAAATTCGGTGACGTTACCTTTCAGCACGCCCTCGTAACAAATTTTAAAACAATGTTAAAATCGTGAACCTGTTATAGGAATATAGAAAGTAATTCTGTGGGAATACGTGTTTCCAGAATGAGATTTTCACTCTGCAGCGGAGTGTGCGCTGATATGAAACTTCGTGGCAGATGAAAACTGTGGGCCCGACCGAGACTCGAACTCGGAACCTTTGCCTTTCGCGGGCAAGTGCTCTACCATCTGAGCTACCGAACCACGACTCACGCCCGGCCCTCATAGCTTTACTTCTGCCAGTATCTCGTCTCCTACCTTCCAAACTTTACAGAAGCTCTCCTGCGAACCTTGCAGAACTAGCACCCCTGAAAGAACTTTATTACGTGTTGTTACTGATTACAAAGTTGTGTCTCAGCATAGTAATTATAATAACAATTATAATAGTAATTACCGATAACAATATTAGTTGAGGGAATATATGCGTATTAATCGATAGAGAAGATGAAAGTAAAAAAGAACAATGAATGTTAGGCAGGTAGTCTTCAGTAGTAATAGGCATTCCACACTGATAACAATATTAGTTGAGGGAATATATGCGTATTAATCGATAGAGAAAATGAAAGTAAAAAAGAACAATGAATGCTAGGCAGGTAGTCTTCAGTAGTAATAGGCATTCCACACTTCGTTCTAACAAGGGAAACTCCCCATTGCACACCTCTCAGATTTAGGGGTAAAACGGTCCAGTGGATACCCCGTCTAAATCTGTACACAGATCAAGCATGAAAACAGGAATAAGGTGTACTGAACTGTGAAAAAAAGAAGCAAAACAGGAGCAGTGAAAAGTCCAACCTCAAGGTGTATGACATCGAGCGCATTGAAAAACCGTGACGTCGAGGTTGTGTCGTCACGGTGTTGGACTAGAAAGCGGCAGATCCGTGTTCAAGTCTCCCTCGTGCCCATTATTTTTCCAAAAATTATAAACTTTCCGTCCGATCACTGACGTGTCTGTTCTCCTTCTGTCGTCTTTGTCATACTATACACTGGTTATAGAATATGAGTCATATGTTATGAATATATTACCGTCGCAGGTAAATGTGATGAATAGTGAAAGCAGGCGAGGCATACACCTCTGACAGAAATGAAAGGAACGAAGAAACGTTTGTGAACTGCGTTAAAACAAAAATTTAAGAGTTTTCACGTTAAAATTTCAAAGATATTACTTTTCAGCAAATATAGAAATAATTATTACTTTAACTCAGATTACCAAACGAGATGAACAGAATACACTGAACGCCAAAGAAACTGGTATAGGCATGGGTATTCAAATACAGAGATGTGTAAAAAGGCAGAACACGCAGCTGCCGTCGGGAACGCCTATATGAGACAATAAGTGTCTGAGTCAGTTGTTAGATCGGTTGCTGCTGCTGCAATGGCAGGTTATCAAGATTTAAGTGAGTTTGGACGTCGTGTTGTAGTTGGCGCACGAACAGTAGCGATGAAGTGCGGATTTTCCCGTATGATCATTTCACGAGTGTATCGTGAACATCGAATCTGCGACATAGCTGCGACCGGAAAAAGATCCTACAAGAACGGAACTATCAACGACTGAAGATAATCGTTCAATGTGACAGAAGTGCAAACCTTCTGTAAATTGCTGCAGCTATCAATGCTGTTCCATCAACAAGCGTCAGCGTGCGAACCATTCAACGAAACATCATGTGCATAGGCTTTCAGAGCCGAAGGCCCACTTGTGTACGCCTGATGACTGCACGACACAAAGCTTTACGCCTCGTCTGGGGCCGCCAACAGCGACTTTGGACTTTTGATGACTGGAAATATGTAGCCTGGTCGGACTAGACTCGTTTCAAATTACATCGAGCGGATGGACACTTACAGGAATAGAGACAACCCTATTAATCCATGGACTATGCATGTCAGCAGGGAACTGTTCAAATCGGTGGAGTCTCTGTGGTGATATGGTGCGCGTGCATTTGCAGTGATATGGGATCCCTGATACGTCTAGGTACTCTGACAGGTGAAACGTATGTGAGCATCCTGTCTGATCACCTGCATCTACTCGTGTCCACTGTGCATTCCGAGGGACATGGGCAATTCCAGCAGGACAATGCGACACCCTACACGTCCAGAGTTGGTACAGAGCGGCTCCAGGAACAGTTTCGAGAGTTTAAACACTTCCACTGGCCACCAAACTCCCCAGACATGAACATTATTGAACATATCTGGGGCGCCTTGCAATGTGCTGTTCAGAAGAGATTTCCAACTCCTCTTATGGATTTGTGGTCAGCCCTGCAGGATTCATGGTGTCAATTTCCCCCAGCACTTGTAATGGTCGCCTAGTCGTAGATATTGCTAATTGCTATAATCGCACTATTTCACTCCCATTTACGGAGCTTGTTAGCACTTGATGTTAGGTTGGCACCGTTAAAATGCATTGTGTTGTAGTAATCGCTGCTGCTTGCTGGATCGCTGCTGTGTCTCGATGCTGATGCTGGCTCTAAATCTGGTTGTCTAGGGTAAAAACATGAGGTCCCGTGTTTTTTATGTGCTTTTGATGATAAAGAACGAGCGGAACCAACACATATGTAAACATCAAATATTTATTACTCTGGTGGCCATCTTAATTCCACTGTCCACCAAAGACCATAACACAACACAAAGTAGTACTTCCTTTACATGTTCTTTGCATTGTTTATCCATCTCAAACAATAACACAGAAACACACTTTACCAAAGTGACATTCCGACTGCCTCCCGACCCTTCTTGCTGCTTGTATTTACAACATTGTCAAAGAACTACTAAAAAGAGATATAGTTTATAAGTCACATGTACATCTGTTATCATAATTTGTGCAGAAAAGTTATTAATCTGCATCGAGTGACATAATTTAACATGTTATTAAAATGACAGACAGATTTGTTGACTTGACAGAATAATTCTTTGTTACAAAAAGGCCGTTTTATAGAAGTTTGTCAATTGACTTCTCTAATGTGCATAAATAAGTAAATAACATGAATTATTAAGAATTACATTGGTTTTCGTCTAAAATAGGATTGATTACATGAATACTGAGTGAAAACGCTCCTAGTGAACAAATAGGTTTCAGTGGGTGATTTTTATTTAAGGAGATCCAAAATACCTAAGTTGGCCACTATTTTTCGTACTTCATATTAATTATTTAAGATGAACTTAGTGTTTTTACATGATGACATTTGCTGTATCAGTGATCAAGTGATATTAACTTTTGTGTGGGTCAGTTATTCAGTATAATTTAATGGGTTGACTGTTTATGGAGACATGTTGTGCAATCATTGTTAACATACACAATAACTTTTCTATAATCATAAATACTCGTTAAACTGGTTGAATTTGGAGGGTATCGCATACTTCATTAAAGTTCCGTTACACACTACTTCAGACATTAATGGGGTCCACGCCACGTCGTGTTGCGGCACTTCTGCGTGATCGCGAGGGCTCTACATGATATTAGGCATGTGTACCAATTTCTTTGGCTCTTTAGTGTAGTTTTGCAGAAATATTATACTATTCAACTGTAAATGCATGTTAAAACAGAATGGACCCACTTAACACAGAGTGACTAGGAAAGTGCCATAGGCCCCTGCACAAGACCGTAGTACATCTCTCGCACAAAAATCTTTATTGCGCGAACGTAAAAAAGTCCTCATGAATGAGTTATGAGAACTCTGGTCCCGACCTCTGTGGGCCCCTTTTTATTGGGGCGTTTACAGCATATCGGAAAACTGACCGCACACAACTGCTGCAGCGTCCTTGTGCGAGCACGCCTCTCTACAGTTGTACCGAAGGAATGATCGCGCCCATTAATATGCAAGGATCGAGAGCCTCCGCCCCATCTTTGGCCGTTTTCCAGCACTGGGGCTGCTTTATTCCGCAGCGAAAATCGACGAAGTCATCTAACTGCTTCTCATGGACAGTGAAAGCGAGATCCTCAAATAGTACATGGAATTCAATAGCGTTTTTTCGCAGGCAATAAAGAACGAGGTCAATTTCGAACAGCAGAGAAGAGAAAGAACAGAAGGTCAGAGTATAATGCCTCACCGAAATCGTGGCGGAGTGGTCAAGAATAGGAAAGGGGTGTAACCTTTGCAGTTCACCGAGCAGAAGCTGATTTGGGTGACCGGACACGGGTCTGAACATAGTCCTAGCTGAATACGACACCAGTGCCATTGTTACTGCTCTATCTTCTCCGGTAATCGAAAAGCAGAAGTTCTTCATATAACATTTGTGTCGCAGCTGCGTGTATTTTATACTGGTAGTCTAGAACGTAGCCGATCATTTTTCAAATAAGACACCCAAGACCTTGCAGTACTAGGGAAACATGTAATGAAATAATATTAACATGATGTAGATCGAGCAGTTCTTAATGATGCAGCTAACATTTTTTTTTAACAAATCAGTACTCAAGTACTTATCGAAATACTACCTCAACGACATACTGAGAGACAAGTAGCTATTGGCAGAACATAATGTAATTGTTATTATTTCTTTGAACTCTATTGGAGTGTGCGTAGCATTATAATTTAATGTCACGTGCTGTCTAATATACAGAGAGATTCAGATGCCCCTATCGATGGATGTTATGCAATCTTCAGTACCTTCAAAAATCGAGTGTGAGATTTTCATGTTCTCTCGCTCGACCTGTGCCAACTATTAATCCTATGGAAAAATGAAAAGGACTGTTTTCTATAATATTTAATGTAGTTAAATTATAACAAACTGATTACCACACAGCAAGCCTTGTTTAAACTGAAACCTCCACTATAGTTTTTAGGTTTTCTGACATCTGCTTTTCGATCGATTCCTTAATTATGTTGTCAGAGAAACTTGGTGTTTGCACAACAATAGCAATGTGGTCATGTTTCATTTCATGATTATATTCGATTCAGTGCTCGGTGACTGCTTGTATGGTTGGTCTTTTAGTCAGGTATGTCGCTGATGTTGCTCAAATCTCTGCTCGACTGCCACAAGCAAAGCTATCTCTCCACAATACACTGTGCAGTGCTTCGCGAGATTTATGTGTATATGCATATCAATAAGGACAGTGTTTTTTCATTAAGTTTCCTTGCAGTGCGGCTTGTGAATAATCAAGAATCCTTACCTCTGCAGTAGCTACTGCGATTAATGATGTTTGGTGGCGATACAGAGCTAGCCCACTAACGAAAAGAAGGCTCTAACTTCACGTGAGAAGTAGCACTGAAGCGTGGAGGCGATGTGTTTATTATGTATCACCTGATTGCTGAAGGCCTGTAAACTGGGAAGTTTTCTGTTAATCACTACTATTTTGCGATAACCACTCGGTTCCTCATATCTCATCAGGCAGAGTCAGCATCCACATTATTGTCTTTCTGATTCGCCTTTTATACCATATCTTCGTAGATTAAAACTGAAGAAACGGCAAAAAGATGGGAATTTAAGGAGATAGGACCTGGATAGACTGAAAGAACCAGAGGTTGTACAGAGTTTCAGGGAGACCATAAGAGAACAATTGACAGGAATGGGGGAAAGAAATACAGTAGAATGGTTAGCTTTGAGGAATGGAATAGTGAAGGCAGCAGAGGATCAAGTAGGTACAAAGACGAGGGTTAGTACAAATCCTTGGGTAACAGAAGGGATACTGAATTTAATTGATGAAAGGAGAAAATACAAAAATGCAGTAAGTGAAGCAGGCAAAAAGGAATACAAACGTCTCAAAAATGAGATCGACAGGAAGTGCAAAATGGCTAAGCAGGGATGGCTAGAGGACAAATCTAAGGATGTAGAGGCTTATCTCACGAGGGGTAAGATAGATACTGCCTACAGGAAAAATAAAGAGACCTTTGGAGAAAAGAGAACCACTTGCATGAATATCAAGAGCTCAGATGGAAACCCAGTTCTAAGCAAAGAAGAGAAAGCAGAAAGGTGAAAGGAGTATATAGAGGGTCTATAGATGGGCGATGTTCTTGAGAACAATATTATGGAAATGGAAGAGGAGGTAGATGAAGATGAAATGGGAGATATGATACTGCGTAAAGAGTTTGACAGAGCACTGAAAGACCTGAGTCGAAACAAGGCCCCGGGAGTAGACAACATCCCATTAGAACTATTGACAGCCTTGGGAAAGCTAGTCCTGACAAAACTCTACCATCTGGTGAGCAAGATGTATGAGACAGGCGAAATACCCTCAGACTTCAAGAAGAATATAATAATTCCAATCCCAAAGAAATAAGGTGTTGACAGATGTGAAAATTACTGAACTATCAATTTAATACGTCACAGCTGCAAAATACTAACGTGAATTCTTTACAGACGAATGGAAAAACTGGTAGAAGCCGACCTCGGGGAAGATCAGTTTGGATTCCGTAGAAATGTTGGAACACGTGAGGCAATACCAACCCTACGACTTACCTTAGAAGAAAGATTAAGCAAAGGCAAACCTATGTTTCTAGCATTTGTAGACTTAGAGAAAGGTTTTGACAATGTTGACTGGAATACTCTCTTTCAAATTCTGGAGGTGACAGGTGTAAAATGCAGGGAGCGAAAGGCTATTTACAATTTTTACAGAAATCAGATGGCAGTTATAAGAGTCGAGGGACATGAAAGGGAAGCAGCGGCTGGGAAGGGAGTGAGACAGGGTTGTAGCCTCTCCCCGATGCTATTCAATCTGTATATTGAGCAAGCAGTAAAGGAAACAAAAGATAAGATAGGAATAGGTATTAAAATCCATGGAGAAGAAATAAAAACTTTGAGGTTCGCCGATGACATTGTAATTATGTCAGAGACAGCAAAGAACTTGGAAGAGCAGTTGAACGGAATGGACAGTGTCTTGAAAGGAGGGTATAAGATGAACATCAACAAAAGCAAAACGAGTATAATGGAATGTAGTCTAATTAAGTCGGGTGATGCTGAGGAAATTAGATTAGGAAATGAGACAAAGTAGTAAAGGAATTTTGCTATTTGGGGAGCAAAATAACTGATGATGGTCGAAGTAGAGAGGATATAAAATGTAGACTGGCAATGGCAAGGAAAGCGTTTCTGAAGAAGAGAAATTTGTTAACATCGAGTATAGATTTAAGTGTCAGGAAGTCGTTTCTGAAAGTATTTGCATGGAGTGTAGCCATGTATGGAAGTGAAACATGGACGATAAATAGTTTAGACAAGAAGAGAATAGAAGCTTTCGAAATGTGGTGCTACAGAAGAATGCTTAAAATTAGATGGGTAGATCTCATAACTAATGATGAGGTATTGAATGGAATTGGGGAGAAGAGGAGTTTGTGGCACAACTTGACTAGAAGAAGGGATAGGCTGGTAGGACATGTTCTGAGGCATCAAGGGATCACCAATTTAGTATTGGAGAGCAGCGTGGAGGGTAAAAATCGTAGAGGGAGACCAAGAGATGAATACACTAAGCAGATTCAGAAGGATGTGGGCGGCAGTAGGTACTGGGAGATGAAGAAGCTTGCACAGGATAGAGTAGCATGGAGAACTGCATCAAACCAGTCTCAGGACTGAAGACAACAACAACAACACCATATCTTCATTTATAGAAACCTTAGATTTGTTGCACAGTTTTTAGTGTTGTATGTTACTGTACCACCTGGCATAACGCACTGGTCAAATGATTGGTATAGTTCTCTTTTTAATCATTAGTCTTCTGACTGGTATGATGTGATCCGCCACGAATTCGTCTCCTATGCCAACCTTTTCATCTCAGAGTAGCACTTGGGACCTACATCCTCAATTATTTGCTTGATATATTCCAATCTCTGTCTTCCTCTACAATTTTTATCCTCTCTTACTTTGCTGTCATGGAAGATATTCCCTGATGTCTTAGTACGTGTGCTATCATATTGTCCCCTTTTTTTGTCAACGTTTTCCATATGTTCCTATACTCGCCGATTCTGCTGAGAACCTCCTTATTCCATACCTTATCAGTTCACCTAAATTTCATCATTCTTCTGCAACTCCACATCTCAGATGCTTCGATTCCCTTCTATTCCGGTTTCTCCGCCGTTCATGTTTCACTACTATACAATGTTGTGCTTCGAACGTACATTCTTAGAAATGTCTCTCTCAAATTAAGGGCTATGTTTTCACTAGTGGATTTCTCTTGGCCAGGAATGCCCTTCTTGCGTTCGATGTCCTCTTCGCTCCGTCACTAATGCGTTACGTTGTTGCCAAGGTATAACGATTCTGTATTTTCATCTACATTGTGATCACCAGGCCTTATGCTCCTCGCTGTTCACATACAGGAACTTCTCATTACTTTTGCCTTTATTTCATTTACTCTCAATCGATAATCTACACACATTAGACCATTCCTTTCAGCTGATACTGTAATTCTTCTTCACTTTCACTGAGGACAGCAATGTCATCAGCGACTCTTAACATTGATGTCCTTCCACCGTGAATCTTATTTTCAGTCTTGAACCTTCCTTTTATTCCCTTGATTGCTTCTTCGATGTACAGATTGAACAGAAGAAAGACTAAATCCCCTGCCTTACACCCCTTTTAATCCGAGTACTTCCTTCCTGATCTTCCACTCTTATTGTGCCTTCTTGTCTCCTGTATGTATTGCATATTACCCGTCTTTCCGTATATCTTACCCCAATTTTCCTCAGGAATTCGAACATCTTGGACCATTTACATTTCGAACGCTTTTTTAAGGTTGACAAAATGTTGTTTCTTGATTTTTGTTCAGTCTTGGTTCCCTTGTCAACCTCAATGTCAGAACTGCCTCTCTGGTGCCTTTACCTTTCCTAAAGCCAAATTAATCGTCATTTAACACATCATCACTTTTATTTTCCATTCTTCTGTGTATTATTCTTGTGAGAAATTTGGATGCATGAGGTGATAAACAGATAGTGCGGTATTTTCGCACTTGTCCAAGTAATGGACGTCAATATGGGGTGTGTCCACCTGTCGCCTCTATGACTACTTGGACCCTGCTGTGGACACTTTCAGCGAGGTGTGTGAAAGTCTTTGGACTCATTACCAGCGCATTCTTTCTCAAGAACGGAAATGAGAGAAGGCTGTGACGTTGCAGGCTGCAGTCTGGAGTGAAGTGTATGTTCTAACTCATCCCATAGGTATTACGTTGGGATCAGTCCGGTAATTAGGGAAAGCTAGTGCATTGCAAGAATGTTACTGTCCATTAACCATTGCCCCACAGATGATACTTAATGACAGGGTGCATTCTCATGCTCATACAAACAATCCTCGTCACTGAACCGTTCCTTTACTGTACACAGTGAACAATACTGCAAAATGTGTCCATGTTCTTCCCCACCTAGCATTTGCTTAATGGGATGGGAACAAAACAGAGAGGGCGACCGACGGATGCAGAAATTGACAAGCTACAGACATATTATGTCTTGGCAATAACAAGGACCACAGGGGAATTGAAGAATATGAAGCAAGCAGTTTTGGCCTTATACTTCCACAGACAATAACCTCATTCACAATTTGTGCCCAAATCATTATGTAGCTACCAAAGGTCAATTGTTGCTGGTGAAGAATATATCACAGGAATTCTCTACCAACTACTGCAATGGAAGCCATCAAACCTATATGCAGGGGCCTTGCAAATGAAAACACTTACTGAAGAAATTTATTCATGGTGGTACCCAAAACGCAAATAAAAGTTTTAACCAATGAGTATGGGAAAGATTGAAGAATATATCACAGGAATTCTCTACCAACTACTGCAATGGAAGCCATCAAACCTATATGCAGGGGCATTGCAAATGAAATCACTTACTGAAGAAATTTATTCATGGTGGTACCCAAAACGCAAATAAAAGTTTTAACCAATGAGTATGGGAAAGATTGAAGAATATATCACAGGAATTCTCTACCAACTACTGCAATGGAAGCCATCAAACCTATATGCAGGGGCCTTGCAAATGAAAACACTTACTGAAGAAATTTATTCATGGTGGTACCCAAATCGCAAATAAAAGTTTTAACCAATGAGTATCGGAAAGATTGGGAAAAACAATTTTTGTGCACTTGCTATTCGTGTTTATGATGCAGCTTCATGGCGTGCAAAGCAGGAAATATGTTTTAGAGCAAATGGGAACTAAGCCCAGAATGAATTGTGAAAGCAGATAAATCATTTTTGGAGGTGATAAAATCAAGAAGAGTGCATCATAGGAATGTGAAAAGGAGGGAAACTGATTTAGAAAATGAAAAAGAACCTCCTTACGGTGCTGCACAGTTCTAAAAGAATGCCAAATATAAGCAGAAACTAACTTTAACGGGCATTTTTCGCAAAACACAAATTTCCCCCTTAGATACATGTAAAATCCAAATTAAACATTCCATTGCTTTCAAACTTTGTATGCTTATTAAACATAAAATCCTTAGTGCAAAACTCTAGAATTTTCCAATTCTATTAAAACTGTGCTAAAACTTGAGATAATTAACTATAATATTTGAGTTTTTTCTAAAAATGAAGTTTAAAGCGTAAAACCTCATTCATTTTTTCATAAATTAAATAAATTCTAGAGTTTCATACACCTGTGAATATGGTTTGTATGCTGTACAAAATTCATCGAAGAATCTGTCTTACATATGAAGAAAAGTGTACCAATAGTAAGAAATGCTATAGGTGTGTAAGTGAAAAAATGATGAAATTTCACATGCAAAAAAAATATTTTGTTATGTTTTTGAACTTCCACTGCTATGAGTGTTCCTGGTCATGCTGACAAAGTCTTATGGTTTTATTTGTAAAAGTGTAGGCAGTGGGAAGTAAAATATCCTGTGGTGCCTCTCCTGCTCCAAGTCCGCCAGTTTGACGTCGTACTCCCCCTAACTGGAGTAAGGATAACACGCTCTGACGACGAACAACTCCCGTCTGCTGTTATACTACCTTCTCCGTATTTCACTGTTAACACTACACATCGCGGCTGGCATCATCGTTCTCCGGGCATTGGCCAAAGCGAAACTCTTCCACCGGCTTTCCACAAGTCTTAGAGTGATTCGTCAGTCCAAATCATTCGTTTCGATTAATCAACTCGAGTATGTTGTTCCTTATACCACATCAAACATCACTTAACATTTACTACAGATGCTTTGCTCTGAGGATGAAAGATGTTTTAAACGATAGATTTTAGCACAATATTGCACTTACAATATTTACGGTATGCTTTTGTGCAGTCATTTTCGACAGTTTGAAGTCACCATTTAAACTTCGTTAAACTTCCAATTCTGCCACGCTGAACAATAATGCTGGCCGGCTGTATAACGTAGTCATTGTCAGAATAATATTACCACGCTAATCCCACATCACCATAACTCACCACGTAGTTGCTGACAACAACATCAAAAAATCATCTCCGCTCTGGGTTTGTATGCAGGGTGTAACAGAATTCCGTTTAAAATTTGGCAGAATGAACAGAATGAAAATTTAAACATTTTCGTATAAGGAACTTATAGCCGGAAATGTGAAATAAAGTTCCCACAGTATTATGCACTTTCTACACATTCGGTAGACTAAACGAAACACCAAAATACAATAGTTTGGAAAAGTTTATTGACACTTCAATAGAAGAACACAATGGAAATCGAATCTACGTCTACACTATTGGGGAGTAAATAATTACTGTGACGATCATCAACTTCCTTACTTAATGCGCCACGACGAATCATGTTTTGTTGGATTCTCTTTAAGATTCTGCGCTCCCCTCTGATGGTATCAAACAATGTCATCTTTAATAATGTGTTCAATAAGCTCCGATGACACTAGATGGCAGGTTGAATCTCGGTAGAACAGTGCGGCGGCATAGTAGAAACTAAAACCTTCCCGATAACACAGTTTTGTTTTCTCAACAAGAAACGCATAATCGTTGGCTTACGAGGAAAAAATGCTAAAAAGTATGCTACATGCTACTCGTAAACTGACTTTTTTCGTGTTGCATCGCTTGATAACACGCTATCTTTCATGATAAAAATGTTAAGCAGGCAGCACTAGAACAAAGGGAGATAACTTGTAACTTTTTCTCCCCACCAAGGCCTGAGCAGTTATCCATCAAATCTGCTTATCCGTTCCTGCCACTGACGATTTTACGTGCTCAAGATATTCACCGTTGATCTCGTAATCAGATACTACAGGCTTTGTTTCTCAAAGGCACTCTCTTACATTTATCCGCCTTTAAATACAGCTCTCACTGATTACACCAAGTGGAAAATGCTGCTCACGATTTTCTGCATTTCATTACGATCGTACAGCGACTATGATTTTCTATAGAGAACAATGTCGTCAGCGATCAGTGTCGTGACGCTACTTGTGTGGTAAACTGTTTACGATGCTACATTCTCCATCCCTGTTCCCTCGGAGTTGTTTCAAGTATCCTCTCCACCGAACGATGTAGCGTAGTGGTCAATACACTGGACTCAAATCCCGGAGGAAGACGGTCCAGCCACCCAGATTCAGCTTTTCCGTGATTAAACTATAACCTTCATTTCTTCTACTTCAGCCACCATCAACCATTTTACTGATCAAATACTGAAATAAATAGTAAATTCTGTTGTTGTAGTCTCCATTCCAAAGACTGATTCGACGCATCTCTTCTCCATGCTGCTCTGTCCTGTGCAAGTCTCTTCATCGCTGAATAACTAATGCATACTACATCTTTCATCTCTTCGTACTCTACTATTTTTACCTCTCACTCTTCCCTCTAATACTAAATTAGTGATTCCTTCATGTGTCAGAATGTGTCCTACCATCCGATCCGTTCTTTGGACAAGTTGTGCGACAAATTTATAGTCTCCCCAATTCCCCAATTATGTTCAGTACTTACACATTAGTTATGTAATCTACCACCCAATCTTCAGCATTCTTCTGCAGCACCACATTTCGAAAGCTTCTATTCTCATTTTATCTGCACTGTTTGTCGTCCCTATTTCTCTTCTTCAGAAATTTGTTTCTTGTCATTTCCAATCCTCATTTGATTTCCTCTCTACTTCGGCAAACAACAATTATTTTGCTGCCAAAATAGCAAAACTCATCTACTACTTTAAGTGTTTCGTTTCTTAATCTGAATCCCTTAGCATCACATTATTTAATTCACTACACTCCATTATCCTTGTTTTGATTTTGTTGATGTTCATCCTATATCCTTCTTTCAAGACGCTATCCATTCCGTCCTTTGCTGCATCTGACAAAATTACAATCTCCTCAGCAAACCTCAAATTTATTATGTCTTCTCCCAGAACTTTCATTCCTACTCCTAATTTTTTTTTTTTTTTTTTGGTTTCCTTACTGCTTGATCAATATACATATTGAATAATATTTGGGATATGCTACAACACTGTGTCATTCCCTTTTCAACCACTGCTTCCCTTTCATGCCCCTCGACTCTTACAACTGCCGCCTGGCTTCTGTACAAGTTGTAAACAGCCTTTCGCTACCTGTATTTTACCTCTGCTACCTTAAGAATTTCAAAGAGAGCATTAAACTTAACATTGTCAAAAGCTTTCTCTAAGTCTACAAATGCTATAAATGTAGGTTTGTCTTTCTTTAATCTATCTTCTAATATAAGTCGTAGGGTCTGTATTGCCTCGCGTGTTCCTGCATTTCTCCGGAATCCAAACTGATCTTCCCCGAGGTCGTTTTCTACCAGTTTTTTCATTCTTGTGTGACGAACTTGCGTTAGTATTTTGCGATCATGAATTATTAAACTAATATTTTGATAATTTTCACACCTGCAGCAACAGCTTTCTTTGGAATTGGCATTACCACATTCTTCTTGTAGTCTCCCAAGGTCATCAGAGGTTCTAACGGAATATCGTCTACCTCCGGAGCCTTTTTTCCACTTATATTTTTCAGAGATTGTCAAATTCTGTTCACAGTATCATATCTCCCACTTCATCTTTATCTACGCCCAGTTTCCTTTCTATAACATTGCCTTCAAGCTCATCTCCCTTCTATAGACCCTTCCAACTTTCAACTTTCCCTTCTTTGTATAGCACTGGTTTCCCGTCTGAGTTCTTGATATTAATACAGGTGCTTCTCTTTTCCACAAAGGCGCTTTAATTTTCCCGTAGGCGCTATTTATCTTCCTGCTAGTGAAATATGCTTCTAAATACTTACGTGTGTCCTCTAGACACTCCTGCTTAGCAGTTTTGCACTTCCTGTCACTCCTATTTCTTCAACGTTTGTATTCCCTTTCGCCTGCTTCGTTTATTCCATTTTCAAATTTCCTCATTTCATCAGTTAAATTCAATATCTCTTGTGTTGCCCAAGGATTTCTACTACGTCTTCTTTTTATATTTGATCCTCTGATGCCTTCACTATTTCATCTCTTAAAGCTACTCTCCCCTACTTTCCCCTGTTCTAGTCAAACGTTGGCTTATTCTCCCTCTGAAACTCTCAGCAACCTCTTGTTCTTTCAACATATACAGGTCACATCTCCTTAATTTCCTACCTTTTTCCAATTCTTCAGTTTTAATCTACAGTTCGTGACCAATCTCAGAGTCCACATCTGCCCGTGGTGATGTCTTGCAATTTAAAACCTGGTTTCTAAATGTCTGTCTTACCATTATATAATCAATTCGAAACCCTCCGATGTCTCCAGATCTCTTCCACGTATAAAACCTCCTTTGACGATTCGTAAACCAAGTGTTAGCGATGACTGAATTATGCTTTGTACAAAACTCTACGTGACGGCTTCCTCATTCATTTTCTGCTCCCAGTCTATATTCATCTGCTATTTTCCCTTTTCCTTTTCGTACTATCGAATTCCAGTTCCCCAACACTCTTGAATTTTCATCTCCTTTCACTGTGAGTAATTCAGTTTATCCCGTCGTACATTCCTCCAATCTCTTCATCATCTGCAGAGCTAGTTAGCATATAAACTTGTATTACTGAGGTGGACGTGGGCTTCCTGTCTATCTTGGCTAAAATAATGCGTTCACTGTGCTGTTCATACTAGCTTGCCCGCATTCCTAGTTTCTTATTCATTATTAAATCTACTCCTGCATTAACGCTATTTGATTTTGTATTTATAATCCTGTACTCACCTGACCGGTTCCTTCTGCTACCGAACTTCACTAATTCCCACTATATCTAATTTCACCCGATCCATACCCCTTTTTAAATTTTCTAACCTAACATTCCGCACTCCAATCTGTAGAATGCCAGTTTTATTTCTCCTGATGACTGCATTCTCCTGACTTGTACCCGCCCGGAGATCCGGATTATTTTACTTCTGGAATATGCTACGCAAGAGGACGCCATCATGAGTGAAACACACAGTGGAGCTGCATGCCCTTGCGAAAAATTACGGCTGTAGCCTCCCCTTGCTTTCAGCCGTTTGCAGTACCAGCACAGCAAGGCCGTTTTGGTTAGTGTTACAAGGCCAGATCAGCCAGTCATCCGGACTGTTGCCCCTGCAACTACTGAAAAGGGTGCTGCCCCTCTTCAGAAACTACACGTTTGTCTGGTCTCTCAACAGATACACCTCCGTTGTGGTTGCACCTACGGTACGGCTATCTGTATCGCTGAAGCTCGCAGCCCACCCGGCATCGGCAAGGTCCATGGTTCATGCTAACAATTCTATATCTAAAAAGAAAAAAAAGGAAAAGTGTAGTCTGACGTTGGAGCCTGATCCGGCATTGATTAAATTTACAATTGACCAGCTGACTACCCAGTGCTGCCCCCGTACATAGTTCATCAAATGGACTAATAGAACTGAACTATTAGTCCATCTATTCTTTCCTGCTCTCTCCACCCCTTCCCCCACTGTATCCTTCTGCTCATGCCCTTTCTCAGTTACCATATTCACTCCCACCCAAACTCAAGGCTCCCTGGGCGCTGATGACCACGCTGTTTAGCGCCCGTAAACCTCAAACACACACACTCAAGGCTCCCTCCCCCTTTCGAAAGCAGTGTTTATTTCTAGACAGTAAGCAAACTGCGAACCAATTTTTGGTTCATTTCCATTCAGCAGTCGAGTTTTTTCCCAGTGACTTTGCCCACATTCACACATGTCGCATATGTTTACTATATTTGCACATATATTTCACGTGCATCACTAACGAATGTCGTCCCGCAATTTAGTTTTCATGAAGCTCATTGTTTATGACTATAAATAGATAATTGAATGAAAC
This sequence comes from Schistocerca nitens, assembly GCF_023898315.1. Taxonomy (NCBI): domain Eukaryota; kingdom Metazoa; phylum Arthropoda; class Insecta; order Orthoptera; family Acrididae; genus Schistocerca; species Schistocerca nitens. Next base: position 185,033,704 of record NC_064623.1, read on the forward strand.
AGTCTTAGTGGGACGTATGGCTTGGCATGACTGAACTACGTGAGTCAGTGTTGATGCTGACTGAAGTTGTTGGGACACGCAAAGAGTTTTCCAGTTTTTCAGTAATTCGTGTTCTCATTTGTGTTTTGATACAATTCACCGACTGAAAATATGTTACCATACATAAGGGTTTCCGAATGATGAAATCATCAGTAAAACACGTCTGTAAAACGTGAGATGTTTCTTCTCGTTCAATTACGTTTTGTAGATCTCTTCCAAACCAACTTGATTAAATGTATACAGTACTTTAACTGTGCATTACACTGCATTTCGCAGTATAGCGTTTGTAAATGTCCCGGGAGTGAATTAATTTCTTTTCTAACTTTGAACGTGCAACCCTTAAATACCATCAGTATAACATATTATTGTAATCAAGCAGTTGTTTATTTTGTACAAATTAATTCAAAAGTAGGTGCTCTGACAAACACCGGTGCTAGTATCACTTCGCACACCTTCGTACCGTAATTGTATACTCGTACATAAAATAAGAGCATATCTACTAACAGTAAAGACAAGCATCACAGATTAACTGAAAAATAAACGAATAAAGACTAGCTCTTCTTTTCTGAACTGACAGCAGGTCTCCCTCGATCAGTTGTGAAGTCCGTATAAACGAAAAGTGATTTTATGTTTACGGCTGACAGCTTGCGAATTTGCAGTAAAGTGAACTATGGAATGTAATGGCTGTGTCTGACGTTCGTCTTACTTGCGCAGCCCGACAGACACATCCTGTTTCGAAATTATCACGCTTGCTGTGTAGCCCCTGAAGATGACCAGAAGATTCTGCGCCGAAATATTGTGGCAGGAAGTTGCAAACATCCGGCAGTTCGCCCGAAATTTTGTGGAACCACACGCTTGCTTTTTGTCGGTTGCTGATCGCGGGGGTGGGCTGTATATCTACAAGATGGTCACTTTTTTCAGACACGAATACAGAAGTAAATCTAACAATAGTTGAGTCAATGAACTAAGATATTACTATAGTAATGGGATATGACACGAACAACGCTTGACGGAATAGTTTTAGTGGGGTTATATGTGAAATAAAAGATTTTTTTCATTCTCACAAAAGAGCTCTGCAGGCAGAAAATCAGCACCGTGCGAACGCGGATTGGCCACACCTAATGTGCACACTCCCGACTTTCAAGATAGCAGCAGCCCTCGTACCTCGTTCGATGAACACACAGGTCCAAAACTCCACCTCGACTTCCCCTCTAAATCAGGCGATTTTACCCTCATAGTGAATGTCTTTGACTATTTTGTTTTCTAGCTCTGCGGTACCTCACCACGAATGAGTGCCTTCAGCTAGATACCGCCTGCCTAAAGGTATTTGCTGACACTCTTACTCGCAGAGTTGAGCCCCCTATCAAGTCCAGACCCGGTGCTACACGGTATTAGCGTGGTACCTTCTGAGGAGTGGCTAATGTCTCGTCAGACGTCCTAACCACGTTGTCTAATTGCGACACTGCCGGCATCCCAGATGGAACCGGAATATTGTTGTGAGAGATGCGTCACCGGCATACACAGGCAAGCGGTACGGACTTCCGGTGGTTGACGGCTGCGGTGAGAAACAGTGGTCTTTGTCGTCTCGCACGTGCCGACCTCGGTGATTTGCAATCTCCGGGCAGCCTCAGCCTCGAGGCCGGAAGCTGACAGCTCCTGCGTCAAGCTATCTGCCTCGCCGTTTCCTGATGACGAGCTCAGCGCAGAAACACGTCCAGTTGTCGAAGCATAGCTGGCTCCTCAACTCGAATATGGCCGAAGATAGACCGAAGAAAGTCAACCCTACTTTTATGACATTTGTACACTGCGCTATACGGGGTGAGTCACCTAACATTACCGCTGGATATATTTCGTAAACCACATCAAATACTGACGAATCGATTCCACAGACCGAACGTGAGGAGAGGGGCTAATGTAATTGGTTAATACAATCCATAAAAAAATGCACGGAAGTATGTTTTTTAAGACAAACCTACGTTTTTTTAAATGGAACCCCGTTAGTTTTGTTAGCACATCTGAACGTATAAACAAATACGTAATCAGTGCCGTTTGTTGCATTGCAAAATATTAATTACATCCGGAGATATTGTAACCTAAAGTTGACGCTTGAGTACCACTCCTCCGCTGTTCGATCTTGTGTATCGGAGAGCACCGAATTACGTAGGGACACGTTCGACGGGCGTTTCATAGGACGTGGAGGACGCATAAATTGGCCAGCCCGTTCTCCTGATCTTACACCTCTGGACTTCTTTCTGTGGGGTGCGTTAAAGGAGAATGTGTACCGTGATGTGCCTACAACCCCAGAGGATATGAAACACCGTACTGTGGCAGCCTGTGGAGACATTACACCAGATGTACTGCGGCGTGTACGACATTCATCACGCCAGAGATTGCAATTGTGTGCAGCAAATGATGGCCACCACATTGAACATCTATTGGCCTGACATGTCGGGACACAGTCTATTCCACTCCGTAATTGAAAACGGAAACCACGTGTGTACGTGTACCTCACCCCTCATGGTAATATACATGTGCGTCAGTGAAAAAGACCAATAAAAAGGTGTTAGCATGTGGACGCAATATGCTGTTCCAGTCTCTTCTGTACCTAAGGTCCATCACCGTTCCCTTTGCATCCCTACGTAATTCGCTGCTCTCCGATACACACGATCGAACAGCGGAGGAGTGGTACTCAAGCGTCAACTTTAGGTTACAATATCTCCGGATGTAATTAACATTTTACAATGCAACAAACGGCACTGATTACGAATTTGTTTATATTTTCAGATGTGCTAACAAAACTAACGGGGTTCCATTAAAAAAACGTAGGTTTGTGTTAAGAAACATACTTCCGTGCATTTTTTTTATGGTTTGCATTAACCGATTACACTAGCCCCTCTCCTCACGTTTGGTCTGTGGAATCGATTCGTCAGTATTTGATGTGGTTTACGAAATATAACCAGCGGTAACGTTAGGTGACTCATCCTGTATAGTTAAAAGACCACTGTTTCGAAACCCCCGTAAATGTCTCCCATTTCGACGCAGAATTTTGAAATTCGGTTCAGGGATGCCTACAGTCTTCCTCAAAGCTGCAAATCACCCTCTGGCTCGGAGACGCTTCAAACAGCAATTTGTCGTCGCATGTGGAAAAACAAGGTCAATGCTCAAAAGTTTGTGGGGGATGCTTGGTTTGTGGGACGCTCAACTGCGTGGTCATCAACGCCAGTACAAAGTTTCAATGTTTACGCAGTCTAATTTTTTACGCAATCCAGTCTAGCCACTGTCACGAATGATGATTATGATGAAGAGGACAACACAAACACCCAGTCCCCGGGCAGAGAAAGTCCCCTACCCGGCCAGTCATGTGGGATGTGACGGCACCTAATGGCACCTCACTGGCACCAAATTGCACCGCAATCTGCCAAATGCCACCGTGTAGGTGCCACGTGATGGGTTGTTATGCTGTATTTCCGGTTAAATATGTTTTTACTGTTAACAGTTGTTGTAGACTGCCTTTAAAAACCTTAAGTAGTGCGTAAGTCTAGGGACCTCAGCAGTTTGGTCCCTTAGTTATTGACACACACACACACATCAAATGGATTAAGATTTTTCAGCACTTAGCATTTTCAGCTGTTCGATCATCATCGCTGACGAGCTGCAGCCGTGAAAAAGGCGCTCGACTTGAAGACGATTTAATTTGGTTGTTTCATTTTCAGGTCAGTAGAGATGGGGAGCTGTACAATTTCTAAACATTTTCTCACTGAAGTTTGACTTAAAGCCCAACATGCGACTTGGCTTGGACTAACGTAGACACTTGTAATACTATTTTTGTGAACAGCAAAGAGTTTTGTATATTAAGTCAACGAAAGCGTTAAGTAATCGAACAGTAAAGTATTTTTCTCGCAGTCAGTATTACTACAGATGCTACATAACTACTACGCAGGCCAATGTCATTCGTAGTGTTTTTGGGTTTAAGCTGTGTGTGTGTAATTAGTAATATACGTTAGTTCAAACAGTGTTTATATCTAGGGACCGAATAGTTCAGCAGTTTGGTTCTTTAAGAACTGACACATGCACAATACCAGTAGCTTGCATTTGTTTGTTTAATTTTCAGCCCAGAAGAGAAGAGGAGCAGTACAATTTCCAAACATTTTCTTGAGACTTAGCCTGGACTAACGTAGACACTTACAATACTATTTTTGTGAGCAGTAAATAGTTTTGCTATATAAAGTCAATGAAAGTATTAAGGGGAGCCCTACCGCCCTGTGTCGAAAACGTTAAATTGGCTATATAAATACCCAGTTTTCTCAGGAACTGTTAAGTATATAAATGTGGTGTTTTTATCACATGTTCTCCCGTGTTTTTTGACTGCATTGCTCTACAATCGCTTTAAAATAACAACTGGAAAAAGAGTTACGATTTTTTCCCTAGACAATATTTTTTGGTGAAAATTTTAATTTCTTGAATGTTAACTATTTCAGTAAATACTACTGAAGTTGACCTACGACATCATTGTACTATCTATGTTATGTGGTAAATAATTCACTGATGCAGATTCTGAAGTTTCTGAGAAAAAGGGGCTTTCATACCGGAAAATGTCGATAAAATTGCATTTAAAGAAGAACATTTAATATACAGCCAACTTAAACATAAAAAATACGTTAGAATCCTCCTGGATGGTAGTCCTCATCTCCTCCATCTTCCTCACCCAGTGCTGCCCTCCTTCTCTCTCTGCCTTCATGATTCGCAGTTGGTCCAAGTCCATCACACTTTTAGTGGTGTCGTAAGCTTTATGAATGCCAAGCTATTCCAAAACCTGTAGTCTTCCAGAATATCCATCATTAAATGTAAGAACAGAATCCAAAACACCAAGTTCAAATACTGACCTTCCAACAAACACATTTTTGGTATCCTTGACCATACAACATTGTTAAATGATTCATTCGCATTTTGTGTTTTGCCCATGAGACATTTCTTCAACAGCTCTGGTTGGGCAAGACCCTGAAACACAGGCTTCATGGTAAGCTTAACAGCATTGGGTATAGTAATTTTGTGCGAGAAAGTGTCTACTTTACCCTCCTCTTTTGCCTTCAAGTATTTAAACCATTGAGTGGAACACAGGTTGTGTATTGGTTCAGCATCTGTAGACAGCTTGTGAAAATAAATTGCCCAAACAGCTCTCTTCATACCATTTAAATTATCTCTGTTGCATCTAATAGCCATACCATAATATTGTGTAATCTGATCAATTTGTTTGTCAGTCGACGTCTTATGCTTAGACCCTCAGATAACTTGCTACTTCCCAACTACTGTTTGAGTCTACGGAGTCTCGTGCCCATCCTCTTTTGCACATTATTAATGCACTCTAGTTTTGTAATTGACAAATCACCATAGCGTTTACTCTTATACGATCGTGAGTCTCCATCCCCAAGAAAACTCATGTAGCGAACAGCACGGTCATGCTGGGACTGTTAGAACATTTTCACTGCGGAAGCAACCCCCATCCCTCCACTAGTTCCTTCATAGTTTCTCTGACAATTCATTCCATGCTTAGTTTGCTTTTCAGTACGCTTGCCTGCTTGCGTACAACCCTGACAGTACATGGTCAACACATCAACATCCAACACTTTCCCATTGTCGATGCACATGAATTCTTTGACTGGAAACCTCTTTTTTGTCAGGATCCGTCGAATTTTATTTCTATGTCAGAACTACCACTTTCTGCTACAGCCTGCTCTGCTGCTGTAGTCATTGACTCCATAGCACACGCTTTGACACTACTTCTTACAATGGAGTTGTATTTGATAGATTTTTTAGGGGGCTAGGGAGGTTCAGCAAGCCACAAAGAACCTTACCACCGTAATGGCCTTTTCCTATGCATCTAAGTCCATAGAAGTATCTTAGATTAGTGTCAAAAGGTCCATTCTTTACACTTACTTCTGAAGTCTTGGAAGTCTTTTCGCTTTTACAGTTCAAACACATTATTTGTGAAGTGCACGCCAGACCATTGCGCTGAGATAGCTTTTCAGAAATTTCAATTTCCCCTCCACATATACGACAACACACTGTTTCACACAAAGCTGAAAAAAGTATACGGAGATTAATAATGATATTGCAGTTTGTTTCACTGTCTGAATGTGCGTTGTATTTTACATCATTACCCAGCAGTTTTTTCTTGGAAGCACTCGGAGGAGTAGAGAAAAAATGGTTCAAATGGCTCTGAGCACTATGGGACTCAACTGCTGAGGTCATAAGTCCCCTAGAACTTAGAACTACTTAAACCTAACTAACCTAAGGACAACACACACATCCATGCCAGAGGCAGGATTCGAACCTGCGACCGTAGCGGTCGCGCGGTTCCAGACTGTAGCGCCAGAACCGCTCGGCCACCAGCGGCCGGCTGAGGAGTAGAAGGACTGTCACTATTTACAACCAAATTATCACGCCCTTAGGCGCTAACCACTTTTTTTACTGCTGCTATATTTGTTCTGTAGTATCTGTTTCCTTTGTTTCGTATTTTTAAACACTCATTTCGGTTTAGTCATGACGAAAACTATCACAGGAAACACAAAACTAAAACGTGCCTAGTGGATAACTGTTGTTGTCAAGCACAAACAAATGCACAGTTAAAATAGTTTAGTGCGAAGTACCGCCAGTGTAGGAAACTTATGAAATGGACAGTTCTGTACAAAACAAAAGAAACCACAGCCTTCTAGACTATATAGTTCCAGAGAAAAATACCAATATGCGAAATGATGGAAAACAAAATTCTCGCAAATGTTATTGCATGATTATTTTCAAATATTTATTTAAAATAGTAAATATTCGAATATTTCAATAAAACCAACACCAGATTAAGCATAAACATCATTATTTTCATAATTTGCATAAAAGTAAAAATGTCAAATTTTGTCATTTTGGGCGGTACGACTCCCCTTAACTAATACAGCAGTAAAGTATTTTTCTTGCAGTCACTATTACTACAGAAGCTAAATAAGTACTACGCAGGCGTCCTTACGTGTAACTTGAAAACAACAGACACACTTAAGCCCATGGGAGGACCTGAGCCTCCGGCAGGCTGGACCGCACAGTCCGTGACATGGGGCCTCTAATCCCGCGGCCACTCAGCACGGCAATGGAAAGGTATTTAGAGCACTCAAATTATTCCGAAAAATGTTATATAACCATATATTGAAATATTTAACAGATTTACACACACACGCACATCTGATTCCTCAGGCAGTCGCACGGTTTACATGGACCTCCCAAAACCGGATTTCGTAAACCGATTTCCCAATACCGTTTCTGGGTGGTCATGTAAAAACTCGAAAATCGATTGTGGAAATCCGCTTCTGGTTGCCTGTTTTCCAATTACACAATCGATTTTCGATCGCATATGAACACAACCGGTTTTGAAGCGTGCTTCGGCTGTCATGTTTCGTCTTCTTTTCAAAAATTTCAGCTTAAGTGGACGGAGCGGCTCTTTGTACAGTGAAGTATAAGTAGAAATATTAGACCGAAGCTGTTTACACCTCTTCTAACAAGAAATAGCGATTGTGCTGAGTATATCATAAACTGTAACAACCATAACAATTGTTATGGTTGCGATATCGACATCTTTCTGTACATACTTCCATGTGGTGAAATTTCTTGGTGTATGAGTGGTATTGCAGATTATGTGTACAAATATACTTTTTTGAAAAAAGAGCATCATACAGTCTTCGTTGCTGCATAACACCAAGCAGTCAGCACTGGAGCCTAATGACGCGTTTTTTTTTTTTTTGACGACACCACCACCCCAAGGAAATTTCATCATTTGGGGAAACAAAAAGCGAAAGATAATTTAAAATGTAACTGAACGTGAACTAGCAGTTTGAAGATGAACCTTTAGGTTCGAAACTCGTAACGACGCTATTTAAAAAAATAAATTGCATTGTAAAAAGTGGCCGCTTTCTGTTGTCTTTTCTGTAACAGTCAGCCTACAATTTGCACACAGCCACGGGCTCAGAATGTCGGTTTTCGACAAAACAGCAGCTGCTAGCAGTGGCAAAAGCTGTGGATTTATAAGGTAAGGAATTAGGAGGTTCTACGCAGAATCAGCGAGGAAAAGATTATATGAAAACACTGACAAGAAGTGGAGGGATGATAAGACATCTGTTAAGATCCATGGAACAACTTCCATGGCACAAAAAAAGGAAGAGAAAACACACTTCTCCGGTGGCTGGTCAACAGCCATGGCTCGATCGTCTCCCGATGTCGGGATTTCAGTGACTCCATACAATTGTTTCTTCCCTCTTCCCTTGAAAGATTCCTAATACCGCCCATCTATCTATCTTTTCAACACCTGTGAGTGCTGGAAGCAAGTTTCCATCCCAGTGCAACACTTATTCTTGGCAATCGTTTTGGTTCAATTTGTGCTGAATTTCAGCACGGCTCTCTTCTGTAAACATTTTTTCTCAGACGATGAAAAGAAGTTCGATTTATAACCTTTGTTTTCAGTTTCATACCCTACAGCTTCTGCAGCAGTTATTAGTATATAAACCCCATTTCTGTCGCTGACCTATAAAATGCTTCACGAAGACGGTGAGTAAAAACCTGCAGTGTACTTCTAGCTTTTGTTACTGCTGCTGTTTTTATTCTGGGTGATATTTGCTGAATGATGACAGAGGAATTTTCGCTCTCGTTTGTGCTATCGCTTCCATTTCTCCTTGATGTTAAATGTTGTCTTTGTGACGTAGCAATCTCATAAGTAGCAAAATGTTGCTTTTTTTTTTCTTCGTGCGTCCATTTTTTCTGGTAATTCGCACGGAAGTCAGTTTCTGTGTCTTTTCGTCCTTTCGTTTTACTTTATGATCAACACCGGCTACGAAGTCAGGTCACCCTTTATGTCACTGAAACATTATAAATTTCGTATCTTAATTTCTTGCCTGTCTCAAAGCATCAGAATAAGCTATGTCAAAGAACTCAACCATGTTTTTCACAAAGATTTTTTTTTGTTTCCCTTTACCTGAAGTTCAAGACAAATTCTTTGTAGAACTTCCTATTTATCGTAAGTTCTAAGTAAAATTTCACTGCTAGTAAGGCTTCGTGATCCAAACCAAAAAATGGAAACTTTCTGAATCGCTAATACTCCAATCTGCCTCATTCTAGGACTGCAACTATTACGTTGTGGACGGAAACAAAACTTGCTTGAGTGTAAATAACTTGACTCCAATAATTTGATGGAAACGAGAACTATAAAAGAGACATTGAAGTCTTTTCTTAACTCCCGTTATCAGGAACGTGAAGAAGTTGAAGCTATTTATGTCTGGGGAGAACGCGACAGGACAGTCAGTTCTTACTGTTAGCGGTTCTGAAACAATAATCTAAAAATCGAGATGCATGTCATCTTCACAGTATTCCTCAACAGGATTTTGCGAAACAAGATAAAACATTGCAAAAATATGCCGCTTTTCCATGAAAAGAAACTGACCACAATCGCTGACTGGAAGCCAGTACGTCAAATGTTGTCTGACTAGAAAATCACAAAAACATAGTGCGAAGGCTGGAATGTAACTATGTTCTAATACTATAGCAATTATCTATACAATATTTACTTCAACACTAAATATTTCTCATTTATCTTACATCACACACATAGGAAACACGATCGCACGCAACTATCGTCACGTAATTCTCTTTGTTTGGTTTAGAGTATTCGTCGCTAGGTTGCAGCACCCTCCAAATCAATGAAAGAAAGAAGCCACCTTTACCCCCGACTGGATACTGTATCCACCTACACCTACACTATTAAAGTCTTACTATTACAAAAATGTGACATTTACCTCTTTATTTATGTAAATCATCAGTCTTTTGACTGGTTTGATGCGGCCCGCCATCCTCTCCTGTGCCAAACTCTTTATCTCAGAGTAGCACTTGCAACCTACGTCCACAATGATTTGCTGGATGTATTCCAATCTCTGACTTCCTCTACAGTTTATACTCCCTACAGCTCCCTCTGGTACCGTGGAAGTTATTCCCTCATGTCTTAACAACTGTCCTATTGTACTTTCCCTCCTTCTTGTCGGTGTTTTCCATATATTCTTTGCCTCTCATTCCTTACCTTACCAATCCACCTAATTTTCAACATTTCTCTGTAGCACCACATATGAAATACTTCGATTCTCTTGTGTTCCGGTTTCTCCACAGTCCAAGTTTCACTACCATACAATACTGTGCTCCAAACGCACACTCTCGGACATTTCTTTCTCAAATTAACACCCATGTTTGACACCAGTAGGCTTCTCTTGGCCAGGAATGGCCTTTTGCCAGTGCTAGTCTACTTTTGATGTCCTCCTTTCTCCCTCCGTCATGGGTTATTTTGCTGCTTATGTAGCAGAATTCTTTACTTCATCTACTTCGTGGTAATCGATCCTGATGTAAGGTTTCTCGCTGTTCTTATTTATGATACTTCTCAGTACTTTCGTCTTTCTTCGATTTACTCTCACTTCATATTCTGTACCCTTTAAGACTATTCATTCCCTTTATCAGATCCTGTAATTCTTCTTCACTTTCACTGAGGATAGCAATGTTATCAGCGAATATTATCATTGATATAGTTTCACGTTGTTCTTTAATTCCACTCTTGAACCTTCCCTTTTATTTCCATCATTTCTTATTCGATGTGTAGATGAAACAGTAGGTGCGAAGGACAACATCCCTGTCTTACTCCCTTTTTAATCCGAGCACTTCGTTCTTGGTCTTCCACTTATTGTTCCCTCTTCTTGTACATGCTGTCTGTTATCCGTCTCTCCCTATAATTTTCCTGTATTTTCCTCAGAATTTCTAACATTTTGTGCCATCAGACATTGTAGAACGCTTTTTTCAGGTCGATAAATCAAATGAACGTGTCTTGATTTTTCTTTAATTTTGCATCCATTATCAACCGCAGCATCAGAACTGTGCGTCTGGTGCCTTTACCTTTCCTAAAGCCAAACTGGTGGTCATTTAACACATCGTCCAATTTCTTTTCCACTCTTCTGTATATTGTTCTTGTCAGCAACTTAGGGTCTTGAACTGTTAGGCTGATTGTGTAGTGATTCTTGTATTTGTCAGCTGTTGCTGTCTTAGGAATTGTGTGGATGGTGTTTTTCCGAAAATCAGGTAGTATATCGCCAGACTCATTCATTCTACAGACCAAAATGAACAGTCGGTTTGTTGCCACGTCTTCCAATGGTTTTAGAATTTGTGATCTAATGCTATCCATTATTAATGCCTTATTTGAGGTAAAGTATTCCACAGCTCTTTCAAATCCTGATCGTTGTACTGGATCCCCTATCTCTCCTGTAGTGACCACTGATTCTTCTTGTATCACGTCATCAGACAAGTCTACCTCCTCACAGAGGCCTTCAGTATACCCTTTCCACCTATTCTTTCCCTCCTCTGTAGTAACAGTGGAATTCCTATTGCACTGTTAATGATATGACACTTGCTTTAAATTTGTTTTGACTTTTCTATATGCTGAGTCAGTCCTTCCTACAATAATTTCTTTCTCGATTCCTTCACATTTCTGATGCAGATATTTTGCCTTTGCTTCCCTTGAACTTCATATTAATTTCATTCCTATGCGACCTGTATTTCTGTACTCCTGAATTTTCCGGAATATTTTTGCACTTCCTCATTTCAGTCGATGTGGTGGGGTATATCTCTTGTTACCCACGGTTTGTTTCGCAGTCACCTTCCTTATAATTGCATTTTACTTTCCAACTTCTGTGAATGTCCTTTTTAGAGATGTCCATTCCCCTTCAGCTGAACTGCCTCCTGAGGTATTCCTTATCGCAACATCTATAGCCTTAAAGAACTTCAAACGCATCTCTTGATTCCTCAGTACTTTCGTATCCCACTTCTTTGCGTATTTATACTTCCTGACTAGTCTCTCAAAGTTGAGCCTACTCTTCATCACTACTGCATTGTGATCTGAGTCTATATCTGCTCCTGGGTACGCTTTACAATCCAGAATCTGATTTCGGAATGTCTGTCTAACAATCATGTATTCTAACTGAAATCTTCCCGTATCACCCCTCCTTTTCCAACTACACCTCCTCCTCTTGTGGTTCTTGAAGAGAGTATTCGCAATGACTAGCTGAAATTTATTACAGAACTCAATTAGTGTTTATCTTCTCTCATTCCTAGTATCAAGTCCATATTCTCCCGTAACCCTTTCTTCTTCTTCTTACGCTACAACCGCTTTCCAATCCCCCATGACTATCAGGTTTTCATCTCCATTTACGTACTGAACACTAGTTCAGTAGCATCGTATACTTTCTCTGTATCTTCATCTTCAGCCTGCAACGTCGGCATGCGTGTCTGAACTATCGTTGCAGATGTTGGTCTGCTGTCCATTCTGATAAGAACAACGCCATCACCTTCCTATTCATAAAGAATCCTACTGCCGTTATACGATTTTCTGCCGCTGTAGATATTACCCTGTATTCATCTGATCGGAAATCCTTGTGTTCTTTCCATTTTACTTCACTGACCCCCACTACATGTAGATTGAGCCTTTGCATTTCCCTTTTCAGATTTTCTAGCTTCCCTGAGACGCAAATTCCACGCCTCGACTCGTATAACGTTATCCTTTCGTTGAATATTCAGTCTTTTTCTCTTGGACACCTCCCCCTTGGCAGTCCTCTCTTGGAGATCCGTATGGGGGCTTTCCGGAGTTTTTTACCAGTGGAGAGACCATCTTGAAACATTTTGAGATACTGGCCACATGTCCTGTGGATATACATTGTGTGTCTTTGATGCAGTGATTTCCGTTTCCTTCTGCATCCTTATGCCGCTGATCACTGCTGATTCATTCGCTTCGTGAGGCAGTTTCCACACCAAGGGCAAGAGGGTGCCCTGAACCTCTGCCCTCGCCTCCGTCAAGGCCGCTGGTACAATGATGGTGACTGCTCATGCCGAAAGTCTTTGGGCATCTATGCTGACGATTTTTATTCAAAATTTAAACGGTGGCGATGTTCGTATCCAGAACCGATTGAGTTTTGATTAGTAACACAGGTCTGCGACATAAAAATTGTTTCAGAGTCATTCTTTTTATAGTGTTTTCACCGCTGATTTCGGGAAAAATAGTGAAAAATTCCATCACGTACAGTTATTTCACACACTGCTTGTCTAGTTTTAGCTTTTTTCTATATTTCAGCACTCTGGTGAGTTTGATTTTTTGTTTTCAATACCTCCATAAACTGTTATTTAGCCTTTTTTATACTAGGTATACGTAAAATGAAGAGTAATTAGGAGAAACCAGCAGTGTTTTCATGTCATTGCCTGTCTGCCACACTCACCCTTCCCCCGCCATCACCAAGCAGTGAGCTACTGTTGTCCTCCAGTTCACAGCACCTCTTCACTCTGTGCTGTTCACGTGTTGTTGTTACTACTGCTTTAAAGTAGTGACTGTTTTCTTGTGTCGTGAAGTTGTTTTATGGACATTGGACAATGGCTACCAGAGGATGTATAAGCTCGCCAGATTTCTTCTGCAACATTTGTGGTAACTATACCGTTTATTTATATAAATGATATGCCTTCTAGTATTACAGGTGATTCAAAAATATTTCTGTTTGCTGATGACACCACCTTGGTAGTGAAGGATCTTGTGTGTAATATTGAAACATTATCAAATAATGTAGTTCATGATATAAGTTAGTGGCTTGTGGAAAATAATTTGATGCTAAATCACAGTAAGACTCAGTTTTTACAGTTTCTAACTCACAATTCAACAAGAACTGACATTTTAATCAGACAGAATGGGCATGTTATAAGCGAGACGGAACAGTTCAAGTTCCTAGGCGTATGGATAGATAGTAAGTTGTTGCGGAAAGCCCATGTTCAGGATCTTGTTCAGAAACTAAATGCCGCTTTATTTACCATTAGAACAGTATCTGAAATAAGTGACATTTCAACACGAAAAGTAGTATACTTCGCATATTTTCATACGCTTATGTCATATGGTATTATTTTTTGGGGTAATTCTTCTGATTCAAAAAGGGTATTTTTGGCTCAAAAACGGGATGTTCGAGCTATGTATGGTGTAAGTTCGAAAACCTCTTGTCGACCCCTATTCAATAGTCTGGGAATTTGGACATTGCCCTCACAGTATGTATTTTCTTTAATGTCGTTTATTGTTAGCAATATTAGCTTATTCCCAAGAGTTGGCAGCTTTCACTCAGTTAATACTAGGCAGAAATCAAATCTGCATGTGGAATGCACTTTCTTGACTCTTGTGCAGAAAGGAGTGCAGTATTCTGCTGCATCCATTTTCAATAAGCTACCACAACAACTCAAAAACCTTAGCAGTAGCCCAAACACTTTTAAGTCTAAACTGAAGAGTTTCCTCATGGCTCACTCCTTCTATTCTGTCGAGGAGCTCCTGGAAGAGCTAAAAAATTAAGCAAATTCCAGTGTTACATTCTTGATTTTCTTTATTTAAACTAACGACTTGTCGCCTGAATATGTTTCTTATATTTCATTTCATTCTGTTTCTACAATCGTGTTATAATTTCATGTATTGACTCGTTCCATGACCATGGAGACTTCTCCTAAATGTGGTCCCACGGAACAATAAATAAATAAATAAAAATAAAATAAAAAAGCAACAAAGAAACATTTCCGATTTTGTTGAAAAAGTATATTCTGCCTATTTTGGTATAAAGTTAGGCGATCAAGATAAGCCCTGGGCCCCATACAAAGTTTGTCCAGTGTGTGTTGAAGAACTAAGGCAATGGTTTTAATGTAAAAAGCAGTCCTTGCGTTTTGGAATACCATTGGTTTGGAGGGAGCCCAAATATCATAATGACGGCTGCTATTTTTGTTCTTGCAACGTAGGAAGTTTCAATTTGAGAAACAAAAAAGATATTTCTTGCCCTAACATTCAATCATCCATTCGCCCTGCTCCTCATGGACCTGAAGTACCAATAACCTCTCCTCCAGATTCTTTGGATGATATGGATGATCACGAGCCATTGACACAGAAAGGTGATAGTGAGGAAGACAGAGATTGCTACGATCCTGCCACAACCGATCCCATTCCGTTCTCACAATCTGAACTGAACGATTTAGTTAGAGACCTAGGCCTTTCTAAATAATCGGCACAGGTTTTAGGATCTAGATTGAAAGGTGAACATATGTTGGCTCCGGATCGAGCGAAAGGGAGTTTGTATCTTTCTTCTCTCAAGAAGGTGACCTGGTGTTTTGCAGTGATGTTCCTGGACTTATGGCACGTTTCTAAATAGAATATACTCCTAATGAGTGGAGACTTTTTATTGATTCTTCAAAAATAAGCCTTAAAGCAGTACTTCTACAAAATGGCAATAAGCATGCTTCTATAGCAGTTGGACACTCTGTTCACTTAAAGGAATGTTACGAAAACCTTGAACTGGTTTTAAGCAGCCGGCCGGAGTGGGCGAGCTGTTCTAGGCGCTACAGTCTGGAACCGTGCGACCGCTACGGTCGCAGGTTCGAATCCTGCCTCGGGCATGGATGCGTGTGATGTCCTTAGGTTAGTTAGGTTTTAGTTCTAAGTTCTAGGGGACTGATGACCTCAGAAGTTAAGTCCCATAGTGCTCAGAGCCATTTGAACCATTTTGGTTTTAAGCAAACTCTGCTATTCAGACCACAGATGGACACTATGTGGTGATTTAGAAGTGATTTCAATGCTGCTTGGTCAACAAAGTGGCTATACAAACAAAGTTCCCTTGCTTTCTCTGTGAATAGGACGGTAGACCCCCCCCCCCCATGAACTATGGACCTTGCCGTTGGTGGGGAGGCTTGTGTGCCTCAACGATACAGATAGCCGTACTGTAGGTGCAACCACAACAGAGGGGTATCTGTTGAGACGCCTGACAAACGTGTGGTTCCTGAAGAGGGACAGCAGCCTTTTCAGCAGCTGACCTTGTAACACAAACCAAAACGGCCTTGCTGTTGTGGTACTGCGAACGGCTGAAAGCAAGGGGAAACTACAGCCGTCATTTTTTCCGAGGGCATGCAGCTTTACTGTATGGATAAATGATGATGGCGTCCTCTTGGGTAAAATATTCCGGAGGTAATATAGTCCGCCATTCGGACCTCCGGGCGTGGACTACTTAAGAGGACGCCGTTATCAGAAGAAAGAAAACTGGCGTTCTACGGATCGGAGCGTGGAACATCAGATCCCTTAATCGGGCAGGTATGTTAGAAAATTTAAAAAGGGAAATGGATAGGTTAAAGTTAGATATAGTGGGAATTAGTGAAGTTCGGTAGCGAGAGGAACAAGACTTTTGGTCAGGTGAATACAGTGTAATAAAGACAAAATCAAATAGGGGTAATGCAGGAGTAGGTTTAATAATGAATAAAAAATAGGAATACGGGTAAGCTACTACAAACAGCATAGTGAACGCATTATTGTGGCCAAGATAGACACGAAGCCCACGCCTACTACAGTAGTACAAGATTATATGCCAACCAGCTCTGCAGATGAAGAAATTGATTAAATGTATGATGAGATACAAGAAATTATTCAGGTAATGAAGGGAGACGAAAATGCAATAGTCATGGGTGACTGGAATTCGACAGTAGGAGAAGGAAGAGAAGGAAACGTAGTAGGTGAATATAGATTGGGGGTAAGAAATGAGAGAGGAAGCCGCCTGGTACAATTTTGCACAGAGCATAACTTCATCATAGCTAACACTTGGTGCAAGAATCACGAAAGAAGGTTGTATACATGGAAGAACCCTGGAGATTCTAGAAGGTTTCAGATAGATTATGAAATGGTAACACAGAGATTTAGGAACCAGGTTTTAAATTGTACGACATTTCCAGGGGCAAATGTGGACTCTGACCACAATCTATTGGTTATGACCTCTAGATTAAAACTGAAGAAACTGCAAAAAGGTGGGAATTTAAGGAGATGGGACCTGGATAAACTGAAAGAACCAGAGGTAGTACAGAGTTTCAGGTAGAGTATAAGGGAACAATTGACAGGAATGGGGGAACGAAATACAGTAGAAGAAGAATGGGTAGTTTGGAGGGATGAAACAGTGAAGGTAGCAGAGGATCAAGTAGGTAAAAAGAGGAGGGCTTCTAGAAATCCATGGGTAACAGAAAAGATACTGAATTTAATTGCTGAAAGTAGAAAATACAAAAATGCAGTAAATTAAGCAGGCAAAAAGGAATACAAACGTCTCAAAAATGAGATCGACAGGAAGTGCAAAAATGGCTAAGCAGGGATTGCTAGAGGACAAATGTAAGGATGTAGAGGCTTGTCAAATGAGGAGTAAGATAGATACTGCCTACAGGAAAATTAAAGAGACCTTTGGAGAAAAAAGAACCACTTGTATGAATATCAAGAGCTCAGATGGAAACCCAGTTCTAAGCAAAGAAGGGAAAGCAGAAAGGTGGAAGGAGTATATAGAGGGTCTATACAGGGGCGATGTTCTTGAGGACAATATTATGGAAATGGAAGAGGATGTCGATGAAGGTGAAATGGAAGATATGATACTGCGTGAAGAGTTCGACAGAGCACTGAAAGACCTGAGTCGAAACAAGGTCCGGCCATCCTGATTTAGGTTTTCCGTGATTTCCCTAAATCGCTTCAGGCAAATGCCGGGATGGTTCCTTTGAAAGGGAACGGCCGATTTCCTTCCCAATCCTTCCCTCACCCGAGCTTGCGCTCCGTCTCTAATGACTTTGTTGTCGACGGGACGTTAAACACTAAGTAACCACCACCATCGAAACAAGGCCCCGGGAGTAGACAACATTCCATTGGAACTACTGATGGCCTTGGGAGAAACATTCCTGACAAACCTCTACCATCTGGTGAGCAAGATGTATGAGACTGGCGAAATACCCTCAGACTTCAAGAAGAATATAATAATTCCAATCCCAAAGAAAACAGGTGTTGACAGATGTTAAAATTACCGAACTCACAGTTTAATAAGTCACAGCTGCAAAAAACTAACGGCAATTCTTTACAGACGAATGGAAAAACTGGTAGAAGCCGACCTCGGGGAAGATCAGTTTGGATTCCGTAGAAATGTTGGAACACGTGAGGCAATACTGACCTTACACCTTATCTTAGAAGAAAGATTAAGGAATGGCAAACCTACGTTTCTAGCATTTGTAGACTTAGAGAAAGGTTTTGACAATGTTGACTGGAATACTCTCTTTCAAATTCTGAAGGTGGCAGGGGCAAAATACAGGGAGCGAAAGGCTATTTACAATTTGTACAGAAACCAGATGGCAGTTATAAGAGGCTAGGGGCATGAAAGGGAAGCAGTGGTTGGGAAGCGAGTGAGACAGGGTTGTAGCCTCTACCCGATGCTATTCAGTCTGTATATTAAGCAAGCAGTAAAGGAAACAAAAGATAAGTTCGGAGTAGGTATTAAAATCCATGGAGAAGAAATAAAAACCTTGAGGTTCGCCGATGACATTGTAATTCTGTCAGAGACAGCAAAGGACTTGGAAGAGCAGTTAAACGGAATGGATAGCGTCTTAAGAGGATGATATAA
This sequence comes from Schistocerca nitens, assembly GCF_023898315.1. NCBI lineage: Eukaryota > Metazoa > Arthropoda > Insecta > Orthoptera > Acrididae > Schistocerca > Schistocerca nitens. Next base: position 185,052,261 of record NC_064623.1, read on the forward strand.
GATGAACATCAACAAAAGCAAATCGAGGATAATGGAACGTATTCGAATTAAGTCGGGAGATGCTGAGGGTATTAGATTAGGAAATGAGACACTTTAAATAGTAAAGGAGTTTTGCTATTTGGGGAGCAAAATAACTGATGATGGTCGAAGTAGAGAGGATATCAAATGTAGACTGGCAATGGCAAGGAAAGCGTTTCTGGAGAAGAGAAATTAGTTAACATCGAGTATAGATTTAAGTGTCAGGAAGTCGTTTCTGAAAGTATTTGTATGGAGTGTAGCCATGTATGGAAGTGAAACATGGACGATAACCATTTTGGACAAGAAGAGAATAGAAGCTTTCGAAATGTGGTGCTACAGAAGAATGCTTAGGACTAGATGGGTAGATTACATAACTAATGAGGAGATATTGAATAGGATTGGGGAGAAGAGAAGTTTGTGGCACAGCTTGACTAGAAGAAGGGATCGATTGGTAGGACATGTTCTGAGGCATCAAGGGATCGCCAATTTAACATTAGAGGGCAGCGTGGAGGGTAAAAATCGTAGAGGGAGACCCAGAGATGAATACACTAATCAGATTCAGAAGGATGTAGGTTGCAGTAGGTACTGGGAGATGAAGAAGCTTGCACAGGATAGAGTAGCATGGAGAGCTGCATCAAACCAGTCTCAGGACTGAAGACCACATCAACAGCATTCTATAATTTCGTTTCCAATTCGCAAATGGTCCACTTTCCGACATTCACTTCTAAATCAAGTCTGTTCTTTCACTTATTGAAATCGATTTTTTTTGTCACTGTTGTGCTAGCGTTTGTGGTCTTCTTTCGGTCGGGAAACTGGTTTGGGCAACTCTGCATGCTAATCCATGCTGTGCAAGCCTCTTCATCTCTGAATAGCTATTGCGACCTACATCCATTTGAGTTTGCTAACCATGTGCATCTATTGGTATTCCTCTAAAATTACTACACCCTCATCACCTCCTTCCAGTACTAAATTGAAGATTCATTGATGTCTGAGAATGTTTTCCGTAATCTATCCCTTCTTTTGGTAAGTTGTGCCATAAATTTCATTTTCTCCAGTCTGATTGAGTACTGCCTTATTTGTTATACGGATATTCCCACGCTATCTTCAGTCTTCTTCTGCATTACCACATTCCAAATGTTTGTATTCTGAACTGTTTGTCATCGACATTTCGTTTCTGTGCAACCTTCTACCTCAGATAAATACCTCCGCAAAAGAATCCCAAAAACCTTAATTTACTTTTGACCCGACTAAATTTCCCCCTTTTCAGAAATTCTTTTAGCGCTGTTGCCACTCTGCATTCTGTATCCTTTCTATTTCGCCAGTTGTCAGATATTCTCATGGCCCAGCAGCAAAAGTTGTTTACTACTTTTTGTATCTCATTTATTAATTGAATTCCCGCAGCATCGCTTTATCAAATTCTAATACGTTCAGTTGCCATTGTTTTACTTTTGTTGATGTTCATCTTATAACCTCTTTTTCAAACTCTATCCATTCAGTTCCATTGCTCTTCCAAGTCCTTCGCCATCCTTGACAGATTGATAGTTATCATCGCCTCCTCTCTAAAGTTTTTATTTACTTGCCTGTCCATCTCCGTAGCTTAGCGCATGCTGTACAGTTGGTGCAGTGGATAGAGTTTTGCCGACACGGTAGCTCAGCGCGTTCGATCAGAGTGAAAGGATCAACAATGAACTTGAACGGATGTCGTGTGATGTCCGCAAAGACCGAACAACGACAAAAAAAAAAAAAAGTTGTAGCGTTACCGCCTACAACGAAGTGGGCCAGGGTTCGATTCCCGGCAGAGAACCGTGTGTTGTGTGTCCTTCAAAATCATTTTTACCATCATTGACTCGCAACTCGCCCATTTGGCGTTCCTAAAAAGGACTTTCAATATAGCGGCCGAACTCCCCGGAATGGGGCCTCCCTGTGAACGATGCCACACTATCATTTCATTTTTTTTTTCAGTGTTTAATATTCTCGTTGGTTTCCTTTACCGCTTGCTTGTTTTTATTTACTTCCCTTAAATTCTAATTTAATTTTTAATATTCTCCTTGGTTTCCTTTACCGCTAGCTTAATGCACAGTTAAAACATCCGGATGGACTGTGGACACTGTCTCGCTCACTTAACTACCTTTCATATCCTGCGAGTTTGATAACTGCAGTGCGGTTTCTCTACTGAATGTAGATAGCTCTTTTGCTCCCTGTATTTAATCCCTGTTACGTTCAGATATTCAAAGACTGTACCCTAGTGAACTCTGCAATAATATATTTATGGTTTCTAATAATTTTATTGACTTTGTGCAGACGAGGCTAATACAGCAACTGTTTTCTTATGCCTTGCGACTCCATTAGATGAGTAAGTCTTTCGGCTAGATAGAGCTGGAAATTCCATCAATCCGTTCGCAAGGTAAGGAAGGTAAAAAATGAAAACTAGTGTAAGTAGGTAGCAACTGGGCCTGTCAGCGAAAAGGCGCTAGCAAGGAAATCCCGAAGTCCCACACCTGTCAGCTGTCAGTGGTCGTCCTGGAGCTCACTACCCGTCGCCATCTTGTCAGATGCGCTTTTGTTACGTAATTTCTCAGGCGCTCAAACAACTTGCTGAAATGGCTCCGGTAGCCAAGGTCTCATACCGATAATTCTCGATGACGTCATCGCACCACCTGCAGTTCATTCACATCGCGCTCTAAAGTGCTAATTTTATATTTTTTCATTGTTTCTAGAGTGCACAAGGATTCTACTTTGTTACTCGCTTCTTTCTCTGTTCATCTCACTAGTTCCAACAAACAGTTGGTGTCCGCGTTCGAAGCCAGACTCAAGACATTATTTAACTAATTCGTATGCACTGATGGAAAAGCATTGCGACCACCTGCTTCATGATGTGTTGCTTAACCTCCGGAACGCAACACATCAGTGAATGTACGTGGCGTGCGCTCGACTGGTTCATGGTAAGTACCCAGAGGTACACTATGCGATCAAAGGTAACCGGACACCTGGCTGAAAATGACTTAACAAGTTCGTGGCGCCATCCATCGGTGATGCTGGAATTCAGTATGGTGTTGGTCCACCATTATCCTTGATCACAGCTTCCACTCTCGCAGGCATACGTTCAGTCACGTGCTGGAAGTTTTTTGAGGAATGGCAGCCCATTCTTCACGGAGTGCTGCACTGAGGAGGGGTATCGATGTCGGTCGGCGACGCCTGGCACAAAGTCGGGGTCCCAAAACATCCCAAAGGTGTTCTGTGGGATTCAGGTCAGGACTCTGTGCAAGCAAGTCCATTACAGGGATGTTATTGTCACGCAACCACCCCGCCACAGGCCGTGCATTATGAACCGGTGCTCGCTTGTGTTCATAATGCAATCGCCACCCCCGAATTGCCCTTTAACAGTGGGAAGCACGAAGGTGCTTAAAACATCAATGTAGGCCTGTGCTGTAATAGTGCCACGCAAAACAACAAAGGATGCAAGCCACCTCCATGAAAAACACGACTACACTATAACACCACCGCCTCCGAAATTTAATGTTACCACTACACGCGCTGGCAGATGACATTCACCGGGCATTCGCCATACCTACACCCTGCTATCGGATCGCCTCATTGTGTACCGTGATTCGTCACTCCACACAACGTTTTTCCACTGTTCAGCCGTCCAATGTTTACGCTCCTTACACCAAGTGAGGCGTCGGTGGCTTATGAGCAGCCGCTCGACCATGAAATCCACTTTTTCTCACCTGCCGCCCAACTGTCATAGAACTTGCAGTGGATCCTGATGCAGTTTTGAATTCCTGTGGGATGGTCTGGATAGATGTCTCCCTATTACACATTACGACCGTCTTCAATTGTCGGCAATCTTTGTCAGTCAATACGCGAGGTCGGCCTCTACGATTTTGTGCTGTACGTGTCCCTTCACGTTTCCACTTCACTTTCACATCGGAAACAGTGGACCTCGGTATGTTTAGGAGTGTGTAAATCTCGCTTACAGACGTATGGCACAAGTGAGACCCAATCACCTGACCACGCTCGAAGTCCGCGAGTTCTGCGGAGCGACCCATTCAGCTCTCTCACGATGTCTAATGACTACTGATGTCGCTGATATGGAGTACCTGACAGTAGGCGGCAACGCAATGCACCTAATATGAAAACCTACGTTTTTGGGTGTGTCCGGATACTTTTGACCACATGTGTATGCGGCATCAGATGTTTAGGCAAATATCGCGTAACTCCCGCAATTACGGTACGATGGTCTGTGGACCCGACGTTGTCGCCTGATAGAGTCCCATGTGTCTTCCATCGGGTTCATATCCGGCGTATTTGGTGGCCAGGAGGTCAACGCTTCACCATCCGGCTGCTCAAATCACTGTAGCATATTTCTGGTCTTGTCCTCGGACAGTTGGTCCGCTACGATTTTCACGTATCCCAACTGCGACGGTGCTCTGTTTACTGTAACTTCTTTTATAACTTTTCTTATTTTGGGAGGAAATAGGCCAGAGTAGTGGATGAAGAACGACCTGCCCAGACCTGAGTCTGAACGCACCCCGTGGGCGCACCCAGTCAAGAATGCCAGACCGTAGTAGTGGAGCAGGCCGGATTCGAAGACAAGTAAACGTCGGGAGACACATCACTTCCAGTAATATGATAACACTGGAACTGATAAGCGGTAGGTTATGAAGGAAGGAACTGGCCAAGGTAAGGGTCCAATCTTAAGATCACTGAAAAAGACATCCAGTATCAAGTCGCATACTTGAGAGACCTAAATCAGGGTCAGCAGCCCCACTCCCAGGCACCCCAGAAATTGACAAAGTCACCCAGGGGACCCCCAGCCCCCTGCTTTCCCCCTCTCCCACATCCCTACCTCGTCCCCCTCCCCTTCACCCTGGAACAATGAGATTCGACCTCTACTTCCCCATCTTTCATAGCTGGGGCACTTGAGTGGGTCGCTCCAGTCTGGAGCTGGGCGGCATAGGAAGAGAATGAGGCTGTATCTACACTCCTGGAAATGGAAAAAAGAACACATTGACACCGGTGTGTCAGACCCACCATACTTGCTCCGGACACTGCGAGAGGGCTGTACAAGCAATGATCACACGGACGGCACAGCGGACACACCAGGAACCGCGGTGTTGGCCGTCGAATGGCGCTAGCTGCGCAGCATTTGTGCACCGCCGCCGTCAGTGTCAGCCAGTTTGCCGTGGCATACGGAGCTCCATCGCAGTCTTTAACACTGGTAGCATGCCGCGACAGCGTGGACGTGAACCGTATGTGCAGTTGACGGACTTTGAGCGAGGGCGTATAGTGGGCATGCGGGAGGCCGGGTGGACGTACCGCCGAATTGCTCAACACGTGGGGCGTGAGGTCTCCAAAGTACATCGATGTTGTCGCCAGTGGTCGGCGGAAGGTGCACGTGCCCGTCGACCTGGGACCGGACCGCAGCGACGCACGGATGCACACCAAGACCGTAGGATCCTACGCAGTGCCGTAGGGGACCGCACCGCCACTTCCCAGAAAATTAGGGACACTGTTGCTCCTGGGGTATCGGCGAGGACCATTCGCAACCGTCTCCATGAAGCTGGGCTACGGTCCCGCACACCGTTAGGCCGTCTTCCGCTCACGCCCCAACATCGTGCAGCCCGCCTCCAGTGGTGTCGCGACAGGCGTGAATGGAGGGACGAATGGAGACGTGTCGTCTTCAGCGATGAGAGTCGCTTCTGCCTTGGTGCCAATGATGGTCGTATGCGTGTTTGGCGCCGTGCAGGTGAGCGCCACAATCAGGACTGCATACGACCGAGGCACACAGGGCCAACACCCGGCATCATGGTGTGGGGAGCGATCTCCTACACTGGCCGTACACCACTGGTGATCGTCGAGGGGACACTGAATAGTGCACGGTACATCCAAACCGTCATCGAACCCATCGTTCTACCATTCCTAGACCGGCAAGGGAACTTGCTGTTCCAACAGGACAATGCACGTCCGCATGTATCCCGTGCCACCCAACGTGCTCTAGAAGGTGTAAGTCAACTACCCTGGCCAGCAAGATCTCCGGATCTGTCCCCCATTGAGCATGTTTGGGACTGGATGAAGCGTCGTCTCACGCGGTCTGCACGTCCAGCACGAACGCTGGTCCAACTGAGGCGCCAGGTGGAAATGGCATGGCAAGCCGTTCCACAGGACTACATCCAGCATCTCTAAGATCGTCTCCATGGGAGAATAGCAGCCTGCATTGCTGCGAAAGGTGGATATACACTGTACTAGTGCCGACATTGTGCATGCTCTGTTGCCTGTGTCTATGTGCCTGTGGTTCTGTCAGTGTGATCATGTGATGTATCTGACCCCAGGAATGTGTCAATAAAGTTTCCCCTTCCTGGGACAATGAATTCACGGTGTTCTTATTTCAATTTCCAGGAGTGTATTTGTTAATAACAAATGGTTCAAATAGCTCTGAGCACTATGGGACTTAACATCTGAGGTCATCAGCACCCTAGACATAACTACTTAAACCCAGCTAACGTAATGACGTCACACAGATCCATGCCCGAGGCAGGATTCGAATCTGCGACCGCAGCAGCAGCGCAGTTCCGGACAGAAGGGCCTTGAACCGCTCGGCCACTACGGCCGGCCTGTTAATGACAAATTACTGTAATTACATTTAGTCTTGTCTCTTGATGCCTGTTCCGTGTCCAAGAAGTAAATTTTATATTACGTGATCACACCGCTCCCCCGGTCGTAGTGATGGTTTTCTTTGACCGGAGCCGCTACTATTCGGTCGAGTAGCTCCTCATTTGGCATCATGAGCCTGAGTACACCCCGAAAAATGGCAACAGCGCATGGCGGCTGGATGGTCACCCATCCAAGTGCCGGCCACGCCCGACAGCGCTTAACTTAGGTGATCTCATGGGAACCGCTGTATCCACTGCGGCAAGGCCGTTGCCCAGACAGATATATAAGTAATCTTATTTTCACCAAATTTCAAGTATTTTTCCCTCATTTCACGCATTTTTCTGTATTTTCCCCAGTTTTACGTATTTTCTGTATTTTCCACAATTTTGTGTATTTTCCGAATTTATTCGTATTTTCCCAAAATTTTTTCCACTTATGCAAGTTCCACCCCACTTCACTAGACATAAAATCAACATCATATTCCCAATCACAGTGTATCATTTCTAAGGCACCGTTCCTGACCAAGAGAAGTCTGCTACTATCAAACATGGGCCTTTGTTAGAGGGAAAAATTTCAGAGAGTGTGCATTTGGAGCACGGCATTTTATGGTAGTGAAATATGGACTTTGGGAAAAACAGAACACAACAGAATCGAGGCATTTGAGATGTGATGCTACAGAAGAACGTTGAAAATTATGCGTTTCCATATTATTGTCCAACCGCTGTACTCCCAGAATGACAGAGTTTCTCCATATTTCAGCAGACGTGTGAGGCAACACTTCAACAGTACTTACCCTGATCGCTGGGTTGGTCGCGGTAGCACAGTTAACTAGCCACCAAGACCGCCAGACATTATGCGACTAGGATTTTGTTTACAGCATTAGATGCAGCCTGAGTTGTACAAACTAAAGACTAACTGCTTGATCTTATCTTGGTCAGAGGCACTCAGACAAGCAAGAGTGCAAAAATGTATTGGAGCTAACAGTGGGATTTTCCAAATTTTATTATGAACCGTTCAACAGCTCTAATGTGTTCAAAATGTTCAAATGTGTGTGAAATCTTATGGGACTGAACTGCTGAGGTCATCAGTCCCTAAGCTTACACACTACTTAACCTAAATTATCCTAAGGACAAACACACACACCCATGCCCGAGGGAGGACTCGAACCTCCGCCGGGACCAGCCGCACAGTCCATGACTGCAGCGCCTCAGACCGCTCGGCAGCTGTAATGTGACCTGCACAATAATGTATATAGGTGAATGTATTAAAAATACGTATTTTTCAGTTAATACTGCGCAAAACGCATGGTTTAATATTTACTAGCAGCTGTACGCTTATAAACCTGATATCGCATTCAGTAATACAGAAAATAAATTACAACATACATCAAACGCGTTCTATCTCGGAAACCGTTCCGAATAGGTCATATTTCCATACAGCTTTTATCGTCAAATGATCATTCCTGTCATACCCTTGAGTATTGACCGTTCCCCCTGGAACATTGTGAACATAAAGTCACCGCAGGTGTGAGATAAAATGACAAGAATAGTTTTTCCCTGAGGTCCCAAGTTTTAAATTAAAAAACAAATTTTCTTCGTCGTGCTTTAGATATGGTATGACTATTTGATGACAAAAGACACACCACGCTCAAACACGAATGAATCATTTATTTTTTATTATATCTCTCTTATTGTGTGATTTTGCTTTATATTCTCGAATCAGAAACATACAAATTTACAGTAGCCATACACATCAATATATATATATATATATATATATATATATATATATATATATATATATATATATATATATATATATACACAAATTGTATTTATATTAAATGTGCCCAGTACTTTGCAACTTCCAAGGCGCTTGGAGTAGCTTGCGGGAGATCAATCTTCGTGCAGGATGTAGGGCACAAAAGGCACTGGAGCATGTGGCTTGTGCTTTGTTCTTGTCCACAATCACAGGACGTATCTTCTGTTATGAAGCCCCATCTCTTCAGGTTGTCTCTGGATCGCCCAACTCCTGATCGTAATCTGTTTAAAGATTTCCCCACCAGCCAGCTCTCGTTGTGTCCAGGTGGCAGTTCTTCAGCTTCTGGCGTCTGCAGGTGAGGCGCCGACTGCTTCCATAGCTCCAGCCTTGCCTTCTCTGGTGAAATGGTGAGCTTCTCGGATGTTCTCAGGAAGCTCTTTCGCGATCTCAGCCGTTGCTGTGGTGGATTATGTCCGTGCACTGGATGGACACTGTCCTGTTCCACTTTCAGTCTCTCCTTGTTGGCAGCCACTGTTCTGCGTACCCGTTGTGGCGCTGTTCCAGCCAGGCAGTAGAGCTTATCAGTTGGGGTAGGTCTTAAGCAACCTGTGATCAACCTGCAGCTTTCGTTGAGAGCAATGTCTACTTGTCTGGCATGATCCTTTCACACCAGAAACATCATCTTGGTCCTTTTCAGGATCACAGTTGACCATCATTTTGCTTTACGAAGTTTCGTTAATTTACAGATTTTAACGTCAGAATTACTTGATTTGTTGTTTCATTTACAAGTTGACATACTGTTGTGGACTGGCAAGACAGCCAATCCACAATGACGGGTAGCCGAAAGGCACGCGTTAAGCTCACGCAGGATGGCGTGAGGTCTGGAACAGGTAAAGTAATTATACTAGCAAGAAAAGTACGTAGCTGCTGGAATACTTAACTTTAATCCACAACTGGTGAACATCGGTCTGACGGTACATGCATCACAAGATAAATAGCAATTGATAATGGCGCCTTGCTAGGTCGTAGCAAATGACGTAGCTGAAGGCTATGCTAACTATCGTCTCGGCAAATGAGAGCGTAATTTGTCAGTGAACCATCGCTAGCAAAGTCGGCTGTACAACTGGAGCGAGTGCTAGGACGTCTGTCTAGACCTGCCGTGTGGAGGCGCTCGGTCTGCGATCACTGACAGTGGTGACACGCGGGTCCGACGTATACTAACGGACCGCGGCCGATTTAAAGGCTACCGCCTAGCAAGTGTGGTGTCTGGCGGTGACACCATACATACAACTAAGAAAGACAGAGAATCCATCAATGGTTTCCCAACAATAACACTGAAATCAGTTATGTGGGAACATCACAGAAACATGAGATTTAACTGCCACAGAAAATTATTTTCATAGCTATATAATTACAGGCACATTTAAGTTGCACTATGGGGCTTAACATCAGAGGTCATCAGTCCCCTACAACTTAGAACTACTTAAACCTAACTAATCTAAGGACATCACACACATCCATGCCTGAGGCAGGATTCGAACCTGCGACCGTAGCGGTCGCGCGGTTCCAGACTGAAGCGCCTAGAACCGCTCGGCCACACCCGCCGGCGGAATATCGTTAGTAGTAAGTTTTTTTTTCGTTTCATTTAAATTCCATGCTTATTAGCACGTGTAACTACTAGTTAAAATATACTGAATGATTATTTTTTGTGAAAGATAACATTTTTCTTCCTAACTGCACAAAAGTGGGAGTATTCACAGTAAATTAAAATTAGGTAGAAAAATGCGAAACGTTAAATAGAAAAAAAGTACTGTTATCTATACCGATTTCAACGCGTCATTGACGTATGGTATTTTTAGTATTTAAAAAGAAAGATTTCGGGCATTTGTGTCAAATTTTAATTAAAACTGGGAGTATGTTACTCTTAATTTTTCAAAAAGTATGTTTTATTATCTTTAATTAATATTTTCATTTGATAGTAAATACAGATATTTAAGAAACGAAAATGGAAATTTCCTCTCCATGAGAATCGAACCACTAACTTTGCGAGTACAAAGCTTGTACGCTATGGGCTAGGCTACCAGGGACCGTGCTAATGTCCTCTATAAATTTTATGCTCGTAACTGACAGTGGTGCGTAGTACCTTTTACATCTTCGAAGGTGACTTTTGAGAATTACGTCGTTCTGCATTAGGAATTTTATCTCCGGTTACTTACACATTCAAACTCTATACCTATGAACAAAATAGCAGACAGACCGTCCATGAGACTGGCTATGTAAGTGCAAAGCGCAACTGGATGTTTTTATCGCTTCTGGATACATATAGAGCGGCGTGCCTTAACTGCCTGCACGAGGAATTCCAAATGCTGAGACCCAGAGATGGGGGACGAAATTTCTCGAGGAGATTCTAGTCACTTCGCAGAAGTTTCCACAAATTGGCGGTGGGTGCTCCCTCGTTGCCTGTAACTGAATGCACAGAAGACGGGAAGAAGTACTAAGAAACACTACTGAGGCACAGTGCAGTGACGTATCGGAATTCCCCGCGCAGTCACCCCGCCGGGAGCGGCCATAAGGTCAGCTGTTTTTTCCAGTGAACACAACTCTATCCCACATCCTCAGGCCGTAGATATGGGTCACCCCCCAGCGGCTTCCCAGACGCGCGTGCGCAGTGGAGTGGTAGGGTAGCCGCGGGTGTCAGCTTGATGACGCTTAATGACGTCACAACACACGCGTGAGGAGAGAGAGAGAGAGAGAGAGAGAGAGAGAGATTGGAGGAGGGGGGGGGGGGTCAGGAGGAGAGGAGATGATATACGGAAGCGGCCGTGACCCCACGCTCGCTGAGGACCAGTTGACTGCCAACCAACAGGTTTCTGCAGGCGGCTCGCCAAGCTGACACCTGCGCCTCCGAAGCTACAGATGCCAGCGTGCGAGAGGTGCCCTAAGGTGCGTGTCCACTTTCCGTGTCGGGATTTCTGCTTTTACCAGTGGGGGGGGGGGGATGTCTTAGGGGGTTAGTAGAATTATACAGGGTTATTACAAATGATTGAAGCGATTTCACAGCTCTACAATAACTTTATTATTTGAGATATATTCACAATGCTTTGCACACACATACAAAAACTCAAAAGGTTTTTTTTAGGCATTCACAAATGTTCGATATGTGCCCCTTTAGTGATTCGGTAGACATCAATCCGATAATCAAGTTCCTTCCACACTCGGCGCAACATGTCCCCATCGATGAGTTCGAAAGCATCGTTGATGCGAGCTCGCAGTTCTGGCACGTTTCTTGGTAGAGGAGGTTTAAACACTGAATCTTTCACATAACCCCACAGAAAGAAATCGCATGGGGTTAAGTCGGGAGAGCGTGGAGGCCATGACATGAATTGCTTATCATGATCTCCACCACGACCGATCCATCGGTTTTCCAATCTCCTGTTTAAGAAATGCCGAACATCATGATGGAAGTGCGGTGGAGCACCATCCTGTTGAAAGATGAAGTCGGCGCTGTCGGTCTCCAGTTGTGGCATGAGCCAATTTTCCAGCATGTCCAGATACACGTGTCCTGTAACGTTTTTTTCGCAGAAGAAAAAGGGGCCGTAAACTTTGAACCGTGAGATTGCACAAAACACGTTTACTTTTGGTGAATTGCGAATTTGCTGCACGAATGCGTGAGGATTCTCTACCGCCCAGATTCGCACATTGTGTCTGTTCACTTCACCATTAAGAATAAATGTTGCTTCATCACTGAAAACAAGTTTCGCACTGAACGCATCCTCTTCCATGAGCTGTTGCAACCGCCCCGAAAATTCAAAGCGTTTGACTTTGTCATCGGGTGTCAGGGCTTGTAGCAATTGTAAACGGTAAGGGTTCTGCTTTAGCCTTTCCCGTAAGATTTTCCAAACCGTCGGCTGTGGTACGTTTAGCTCCCTGCTTGCTTTATTCGTCGACTTCCGCGGGCTACGCGTGAAACTTGCCCGCACGCGTTCAACCGTTTCTTCGCTCACTGCAGGCCGACCCGTTGATTTCCCCTTACAGGGGCATCCAGAAGCTTTAAACTGCGCATACCATCGCCGAATGGAATTAGTAGTTGGTGGATCTTTGTTGAACTTCGTCCTGAAGTGTCGTTGCACTGTTATGACTGACTGATGTGAGTGCATTTCAAGCACGACATACGCTTTCTCGGCTCCTGTCGCCATTTTGTCTCACTGCGCTCTCGAGGGCTCTGGCGGCAGAAACCTGAAGTGCGGCTTCAGCCGAACAAAACTTTATGAGTTTTTCTACGTATCTGTAGTGTGTCGTGACTATATGTCAATGAATGGAGCTACAGTGAATTTATGAAATCGCTTCAGTCATTTGTAATAGCCCTGTATATGTTTCTAGCTTGGACCGTGGTGTTACGCATGGTTAAACAGCTATTTATAAATAGATGTTAATGCCGAAACTCACTATTCACGCGTATGCACTATCAGAAAAGCCATCCCTTGTTATATCTTTAAAAGTACATTATAGGTAAAGCTTATTTACAAAATCATCTACATACAGGTATACGAGAGGAATTCAAACAGTAGAGGCACATTTGTGAAAATTTGTACTTATTGTGATGTTAGAAAACTGAAACTTATTAATAGTATTAATAGTAAGACTTACTAAAAACTTTCAGTGTTCGGCTCCACAAATTTAAATTATATGTAAAGTTTTACTCCAGTGAATGGGAAATAAACATCCCAGGTTGGGATGCATGAATTAAAACCAGAGGACGGGATGGTATGATGCAGAGGGGGGGGGGGGGCAAATCCCCCCCCCAGCCCCCTGCAAATCGCACACTGGTCGGGTACGCGCAATCAGCTAAACACTGATGAACCGTAAAATCACTACTGGTTCACCAAAGGTTATTAATCTCAATCAGTACACAAAATGTAAAGTGGAAGTAGGTGCCAAGGAATAACTGGTGAAATTACACACAATTTTCAACAACACTCTTTATTCAAATTTGGTGCAAGACTTTGCGAACTTTTTTAAAAAAGACCAAAAATCATTTAACAAATAAAATTCACCGTGCTCTCCGCCCAACCACTGCAGCACAACCTGTGGAGATGGATGAAATCACGAGAGAGGAGGTAGGCACCGCGTTTATTCTATATACAGGCGCACTCTCGGGGAAAATCGCCCGCATTTTGAAGAAACACCGGGTCGGAACTGTGTTTTGTCCGAATAAAACTCGTGCACTGGTGGGGAGCGCCAAAGATGACCTCGGTTTGAGGAAGGCCGGCGTGTACCTGATTCCTTGTCAATGTGGCATGTCGTATATTGGTCAGACGATGCGTACCGTCGAGGATCGATGCCGTGAACACCAGAGGCACACTCGGGTGATGTATCCGAGCAAGTCGGCGGTCGCTGAACATTGTTTGTCGGAAAATCACGCTATGGAGTACGAACGCACGAGGATTCTGGTACAGACGTCGTGATACTGGGACAGCGTTGTTAGAGAGGCCATCGAAATTCGCACCAATGACGACCTCATAAACCGTGACTGTGGCTATAATCTTAGCAAGGCTTGGGAACCAGCGATTGGGTTAATCGAGAGTAAATCGAGCAAACGTATAGTTGTGACGACCACGGCGGGCAGAGCCACCACTCCGACGTCATCTCAGACGCCGTCGCAATCTGTTCCACCGCGCGACCGTGGCACGGACAGCGGAGGGAGCGCGCCGCGGGCGGAGGGTATTTAAATCGGCCGCCGCCGCGACCGAACCCAGTTCCCTCTGAGCTGCCATAGCGTACGGATCTCCGTGCCCGCACGTTCATAGGAGCTCAGTCCGTCAGTTCACCTGATGATGGCGACATGTATGATCGCCGAAATATTGTGCCCGTTGGACACTGTAGACCGGCAGTACACCCGTGGATATTTTGACTATCAAATACGCCGGGAGAAACTCAAGAATCACAAAGAAGTCACAATTTACGATAGGAAAGGACTTTTAAATTATTATAAAAAAATTTCACGTCAGTAAAAGGCAAGTAGACGCAAGCAATTTAACGTGTACAACGCGACGCTGTGTAACTCAGCTAAATTACAGGTGAATTTCACTCCATTCAATAAATGGCGCAGAGTCTAACTTGTCTGCAACATATAAAGACAATCCTGTTTACAAACGGTCTCAAAGTAGAAAAACCAAAACGCATGAGTCATGCACACGGGGGGACACTCACAGTTAATAACATTAACATTTCCAACATATATAAAAAACAAATTTTACGAATTTCTGCCTGTTAACTTACGGCAAACACACACGCTCGCCAGGTAGAACTTGCGAACTTTTACAACATTCTCCTTTCAAGGCAACAATTTCCACCCTGTATAAAGCACATAAACATTTTGAGTAAACGCTTTAAAAGGTATTGAATTGGAAAAACACAGAACAGTTTTTGCTGACTAGAAACAATATAAAAAATCCATTACGGCCTACATTAACAACATAAACACAAATTTACATAAGTTACAGCTTCCAGATGAGCAGGAATTCGTTATGCTATTGAGTAGTTCTTACCACGAGGCAAAAGGATTTTTTTTTATTTCCTAGAGTACCTTTTACACGTGAGTCTAGTAAACACTACTTATGGCAGGCGAGAGATTGGATCAGGTCTAAGAGCCTTGCATTTTAAACAGCACAGTCACTGCTGTCTAACAAGGGGAGGCCGCCAATTGTGAAATTCAGATTCGATTCATGCTGCGCATAATAAAAGCTCATGGCCATGGGTGTAATGTGGCAAAGCACCAAGATGCACTTCTCAGCCGTTGTCGAGAAAATCGACAGTTAAAAGAAACCGTTGCGGTGAAATACTCTCTACGATTAATAATTTTCTACAGCGTCGTGGTGCAGCGGTAAGCGCTCGGGTTCGTAATGCGAAGTTCGCCGGATCGATTCTCGCGCCATGCAAACTTTTTTTTTAGTATTTGTTTTTTGTAATTCAAATATATATATAATTCCCGGCAATCAGTTGCAACAATTGCCGGCCGCGGTGGTCTAGCGGTTCTAGGCGCGCAGTCCGGAACCGCGCGACTGCTGCGGTCGCAGGTTCGAATCCTGCCTCGGGCATGGATGAGTGTGATGTCCTTAGGTTAGTTAGGTTTAAGTAGTTCTAAGTTCTAGGGGACTGATGACCACAGATGTTAAGTCCCATAGTGCTCAGAACCATTTGAAGTTGCAACAATTATCCATATAATAAGTTGTTGAAACTGGCGACTTCGAACATCATTATGTTTTCCGCAAACAAAGTTGTATTTCACAAATGTTATTAATTTTCTTCATAATGTTAACCACGTATAGTTAACGGAAGACGTAGAAACGATATTCCGAAACGAATACGTATAGTATAAGTCAAACGTTCGAATTAGAATGGAGACCCCACGAACACAAATTTGCTGTGGCAGGTATGAAATATGAACTCCGTTACTCTCTCGTTACACTTGAAGGACAGATGTTGAATGGGCCGAAACGAGCAGCCGCATAACAGCGTAGTTGCCTGCTAACTTCGAAAAAAGGTAGATGCGGTCCCTAGCGCAACTTATAACATCGTCGAAAATCAGTGCGGACGGGAGAGCTTTGGTACACCCTGTAAAACAAACGGAAAAATGGAGGCGGTACAATTGGAGAGCGATCCGCCTTCACCAACATGCATAAGCAATTCATTATATTTGAATTACAAAAAACTAATAATAAAAAAAATTACATGGCGCGAGATTCGATCCGGTGACCTTCCGATTACGAGCCCGAGCGCTTACCGCTGCGCCACGACGCTGTAGAAAATTATTAATCGTAGAGAGTATTTCACCGCAACGGTTTCTTTTAACTGTCGATTTTCTGGACAACGGCTGAGAAGTGCATCTTGGTGCTTTGCCACATTACACCCATGGCCATGAGCTTTTATTATGCGCAGTATGAATCGAATCTGAATTTCACAATTGGCGGCCTCCCCTTGTTAGACTTTCACAGACATGGCAGAGCCTAAGAGTCGAATAAACCCGTAGGTAAACTGGGAGGGGAAAGAAGCAATCCGAACCACACATTCACTCTGACTTCCCCGCCCCCTCCCCTTTCGTCCTCAAAAGGGGACAAACGGACCACCATTTCTAATATTACCACCTTCCCGCAGGCGGGCAGACGAGAATGAATGGCGGGAAACCCCCAAAATATACGGCTGGTATAATTAAGAAGAATAAGTAAATTGAATTCAATTAAACTTCATAAAATCTGTTATCAATACTCAACTTCTGGTGCGTTACGACTCCCAGGACTGAACCAACGCAGCACCTCCAAATGCTCTGCCGAGCCGCCCGCTGCCAGCCGTTTCAACGGACGCAGGAAGGCGCGCCGATTTTCAGAACCTCCTCGCCGGTCGACAGCATACGGCCGAACTGCAAGATTAGGCCCCTCGCGGACCCACGCTCAGGGAGATTCCTGTCTCGACGAGCAGTTAACGCCCCATACCAGGGAGCCGCTGCTCGCGCCGCTTACGCTGATGCCGCGGTCTGCGTGCTGTCCCTCTAGCACCGGCAGAGAAGTCGCTTCTCGATGCCCCGACTGCCAACCCTCCTCGAGAGCCCATACAGCAGGGCCGGCCAGAATTCTGCACGCGTGCGGTGCTCCTGCACATGTGCAACTTCCGGGTCACAGCGTGCACGCCGCAGCCGTCAGCGTTCATCTAGTGCAAAAAAAAAAAAAAAAAAAAAGGTTCAAATGGCTCTGAGCACTATGGGACTTAACATCATTGGTCATCAGTCCCCTAGAACTTAGAACTACTTAAACCTAACTAACCTAAGGACAACACACAACACCCAGCCATCACGAGGCAGAGAAAATCCCTGACCCCGCCGGGAATCGAACCCGGACGTGGGAAGCGAGAACGCTACCGCACGACCAAGAGATGCGGGCATGTAGTGCATGTTTCTACGCACAGATGTCGCTCCTCTGTTACACAAAGTGCGTTATCGACACCTCGTAGGTATATCACAACCTGGGCTGTATCTGTAAGATGTGTTGCTTCATCGAGCGCATCAGAGAAAGCAACAAAGTATTTAGCCTTCTTTATTAGCTGCCTGTGCAGATCTCCGGCCATAACACTGATACGTCTTGTCACTGTTTGTTTGGATAGACTGATTTCTTGAAACCTGATAACGTTCGTGGGACACACAAGTTCGGCAGCATCAATCAGACACCCTTTCACAAAGTTCCCTTCGGGAAAGCGTTTCCCAGATTGTGCAATTCTTAATGCGATTTTAAAACTTGCTCGCAGTGAAGATTTAGTGTGGTTGTCGTTCTGGAAAATTGAAAACAGTACATTGTATAGCGTACAGTAAAACAGACATAAATGTAACAGAAGAAACTAAGAGTTCAAGAAGTATCAGTTACTTTGACGTACAGTAAAATCGAGTTGATGAGTCTCATCCATTTTCTGAAGGACATTTAATTTTGCTTGCCGTTCTTCTCTGTTGAGTACACTACACTCGTCTTTGTGATATGTATTGTAATGTCTTTCAATTGAAAACTTACGCTGGACGCCTATTATACGGCGGCACAGCAAACACTGAGTTTTCACCAACGGCTACGAAAAAGAATTGCAGTTCCCAGTCATTTTTAAACGACTGAGAACATAGATCTCCCGCCCTTTGCTTTTTCACAGTACTTGCCATTTCTCAGTACTTCTCTGTTAAGGTTACGGTCACCAGGGGTAAACGAGACTGGATATGTTTTTTTTTTTTTTTTTTTTTTCAATATAGTGCGTGGTGTGGACTGAAGAGATCATCCTTGATGACTTATTCTTCTAGGATGGGATGTAAGGATAAAAGGAAAACACTTTATTTATTACACATTCAGTTAGGCTTGGGCACGCAATGGGTCCTTTAGCCTGCTGTCTTTGGTGATGTCTATCTCCTGTGGAGGGTGAAATGTGTCTAGGCTGTTATGTGTGACTGCTTCCTCGTGTTATGACAGATTGCCTATGGGGGGGTGAAACGTTATTGACTTCGGTACTCGATACTTGTGCCATCTTGCAGGGTTTACCGTTCCTACCGATTCTAATTGTCGAACTTCGTCCCTAAGGGCATCGATCTTGTCAAAAACTCGTAGAGCCTTGTCATGGACCTTCTCTTGTATAGTGGTCTCGTGGAGTGCGGTGCGGATGTCGACGTTTCTTGTCCACCATGGAGCTCCTGTGATCCATCGATAGCAAATGTTTTGCAGCGCTTGGAGTTTGTTGTAATTGGAGACGCATGTAGTTCCCCACGAGGTGGAGCCATACAACATTGTGGGTTCCACTGTTGCCTTATACAATTGGAGTTTAGTCTTAGGGTTGAGATCCTTACTCTTCAGGAACGGAATTAATGACCTGGCCATCTTCTGGGCTGCCGTCTTCTTGTCGTCAGTATGCTGCGTAAAGAGTAATTTTTTGTCAAGGTAGACACCGAGATACTTCACTCCCGGCGACCATGGGATAAATTGGTCAGCTATGTGGAGTCTGTCGTTCAGAACTGGTTTCCTCCGTGTGAACAGAACGGCTGCCGTCTTCGTCGGGTTGATCGTTATCTTATTTTGCAGCGCCCAGCGTTCCATTACAGCAAGTTGCCGTTGCATCCTAGCGATTAGCTGGTCCAAGTGTCATCCAGTTGTCAGAAAAGCCGTATCGTCCGCATAAAAACTCGCCGTAACAAGGGGGACTGTTGGGATGTCATTTATATATAAGTTGAAAAGCAGAGGCGAAATGACAGAGCCCTGCGGAATTCCTGCGGAGATCAGTTTCATTTCGGAGTTTTTGTCGTCGACTCGTACATACAGTTTCCTGTCCTGCAGAAAGCTGTCTATGAGTCTAATGTAACAATCCGCAATAGGGGTAGTGCGATGCAGTTTGACGATAAGGTTGGGCCGCCACACCTTATCGTAAGCTTTTTCGATGTCAAGGAAGACACCAATCGTGAAGTGCTGCTTCTTGTATCCTTCTTGTATCCGTCCGGTGATCCGTAAAAGTTGAAGTTCGGCAGATAACTTGTCCTTGAAACCGAATTGTTCGGGTCGTATAACATCATGCGCTGTAAGCGTGTCATGGAGCCTCTTCAACAGCACTCTCTCGAGCACCTTGCCAAGGGTCGGCAAGAGGCTAATTGGCCGGTAACTGTTGGGTTCTGCTGGGTCTTTACCTGGCTTGGGTACTGGTACTACTCGAGCCGTCTTCCATGCCGTAGGAAAATATCCCTGCAGAAGACAGCTGTTGAGAATTCGGGTAAGGAGCACAGTTGGCTTCCTGGGCAACTGTTTCAAATCGGTGTTGCTTATGGAGTCGTTGCCCGGCGCATTATTCCGAGTCTTCCGGATAATTTTACGGATCTCTGCTGGTGTGGTGAGTTGTGGGCGGCTCTGAACAGGCGCAGCACGAAAAGCAGTCCATTCTGCTGTAACGACGGCTTCCTGTTCTTGCAGGCGGACGTCGTTCACGGGGGTCGCTGGTGTAGACATCTGTTCTTGGTAAGTCGTAGCATACAGCTCCGCCTGGGCGAGTTCGTCATAGAGGAGGCCATCTGGTCCTCTGATGGCTCGTTTAGGTGGCCGCTGGTGTCGTATGTTCTTGACTACCTGCCATTCGTTCTTGGTTCGAAGTAAGAACTCATCCATCTTATCTTCCCAGACCTGCTGTCGCCACTCGGCCACTCTCCTGTGCAGTTCTCGTGTTAAGACGTGTGTTTCTCGTCGATCGATCGGGTTTCTATAGCGGAGCCAACGTCGCCTGCTCCTGTTTCTCTGTGTCTTCAGTTCTTGGAGTAGAGGCGGGAACTCATCGAAAGCTAGTAAAGGGTAGACCGTGTGAGTAGTTGCCCTCCGTTTGGCTGCCTTTATCTTCTGCGTCAAAGTTTGTACCGCGATGTCGATGGCTTCCGGTGTTGAAACGTCCTGCGTCGGGCAGATATTGTTGTCAAGATATGTCCGACATTGACCCCAGTTCAGAGTTTGTGAGGTTGGGGGCGGAAGGTTGGCCGTTGCGTGTTCCACTATGCCGATAACAGGTCGGTGGTCAGACGAAAGATCGTCGACGGTGAGGAGCTGGAGGTTCGTCGCAATATTTTTGATGATAGCAATATCTAGGACGTCTGCTTCTTGCCGATCGACGTAAGGAATCCGTGTCGGCTCTCGTGGGCCATGGACTGTGATGCCCAATTCTTCTTCCGTGGCAATCAAAGTTCGTCCACGAGGGTTCGTACGCCGGGAATTCCAAGCGACGTGCTTGCTGTTGAGATCACCTCCGAGGAATATTTTGTCAAAATTGGTGAAGATACTCCTTAGGTCGTCTGGCACCAGGTTTTGACCAGGGCTGTTGTACGCCGCAATGAAAGTGATGTTGCCTGTCGCCGATCGAACCGTTACTGCTGTTGCCTCCAGATGTTGGAGGTGTGGTAGTGTTTCATGATGGTGCCGCAGTTCCCTTTTAAGCAGAACTGCGGTCCCTCCACCTCGTTGGCCTTGTCTATCCGTTCTATAGACGTACATGTTACGAAATCTGAGCTCAGTTGTTGGACGAAGGTGCGTCTCCGATACAAGTGCGATGGCGATTTTGTGACGTTGTAAAAATTCAGTGAATTCTGTTTTCTTGTGTTTCATTCCGTTGGCGTTCCATATACAGATTTTCAGGTTTCTCGTGGTCCCAGGGCGATCCATCTTAAGGTGTTCCAAAGGCCGTCAATACACTTTCGATTAAAGAAAGTATCCCCACTAGTTGTTGCTGCACGGCGGTGAGAAGTTTCGCGACATTAGAGAGCGCTGGAGCTATGGATTCCATCAAATGAGCTGGTGAGACGTAGGTTTCCGGTTCCTGTCGGCGTGGTGATGCTGCGTGGGCGTATGAATAATGCTGATGGTGCTGTCGAGGTGGAAGTGCTTCAGGAGGAGGCTGTGTTACTGGCTGCCGAGTCGCCGCCGGCTGTTCTTGTGGCGGTTGCTGACGATGGGGCGGAGGGTGTGGCGTCAGGTTGGAGTTCCGTATTACACGAGTCCTCCGTTGAGAGGGCTGCAGGGAAGACCGTTGTTTGTATTTCCTGAAAAGTTCCTGGTACTTCTGGCAGCCACGCCATGTGGCAGGATGGTCCTTTTCACAGTTAGCACATTTAGGCGGAGCCCCTCGGGGATGAGTACAGGCTGAAGATCGGTGTTGCCCTCCACAGCGAACGCAGCGAGCAGGCAAGCTGCAATAATTAGCCGTATGTTCGAATCGCTGGCAGTGGCGACATTGAACAGGTCCTTCCTGTCTGTTGTAGGTTTCAATAACGACTTTAGTATATAGAAGGTATTTGATGTAAATCTTGTAGTTTTCCTTTTGGGCTGGCAACGTGACACAGTAAGCATCTTGAGGTCGTAATTCCTTCGTGTTGTCGTCTCGATTTTTAAACTGGTGGACGTTGATGACAGGAAAACCCTTCTCTATCAGTGCGTCTTTCAGTTCTTCTTCCGTAACTTCGGCAGGTAGACGTTTGACAACCACTTTGAGGTCCTTGTCCTCTGCGGCCTGATGTGTAAAAAAGTGGATGTCATTCGCCACAAAGAAATTGATGGCCCGCCGTTGATCTTCGTAGGAGTCAAAATGATATTTGATCCTGTCTCGTTGGTAGATGGCCTTAAGACTGCCGTCAATATTCGCTTTCAGCGCCTTGTTGAGTTCCATGTAGTTCTTGGTATGGTAAATAGTAACGGGCGGGACTTTGCGTAGTAAGTTACGGCCAGAGCCATCAGTCCCCTCTTTATCTGCTTCGAGATTGACGCCACGCGTCTGGTCCATACGCTCTGGAGCATCCGTAGTATCTTCCGTCGCAATAGCCGCATAACGGTTGGAAGTTTTCAGTTCTTCTGGACGTTGTCGCTTCCGAGAGTTGTTCTGCTTAGGAGAAGCGTTGAGTCGTTTTCTTTGGCGAACTAGTGTAAAATCGCCCTCTCCGTCGGTGGGCTGCACGGTCCAAACTTCTTCAGAGGAGACTCCCTCCATTTCGTCGTCGTCTTCCGGTGGAGAAAATTGTTCCACGTCGCCTACTTGTTCTTCAGGCTGTGAAGTGGGAACCGTACTAGTCCGGTTGTCGTATACTTCCTGACTTTGCAGAATCATGTGCTGTATTTCACGTCTTAGTTCCCGTTGTTGCCGATCGTTCCGTGTTAGCTGATGTCGCTCGTCATAGGGGTTTGACGTATGTTGTCCTCCGCCCTGCATTCGCATATCGCTCGTCGTGGTCCTGTCCTCATTATGTTGCCTGTCAGAATCCGTTGACGTTGCAGGGGTCGTCGCCGTTGTATCCGTCCTGTGGGGAGCGGGGCAGGCCCCACCGACCGGCCAGCGGCCGGCCCCGGCGCGACCCAGCCGGCTGGCTCGGACGCGCGCGTTCCGTTGTCTACATCTACATCTATACTCCGCGAGCCACCTTACGGTGTGTGGCGGAGGGTACTTATTGTACCACTATCTGATCCCCCCTTCCCTGTTCCATTCACGAATTGTGCGTGGGAAGAACGACTGCTTGTAAGTCTCCGTATTTGCTCTAATTTCTCGGATCTTTTCGTTGTGATCATTACGCGAGATATATGTGGGCGGTAGTAATATGTTGCCCATCTCTTCCCGGAATGTGCTCTCTCGTAATTTCGATAATAAACCTCTCCGTATTGCGTAACGCCTTTCTTGAAGTGTCCGCCACTGGAGCTTGTTCAGCATCTCCGTAACGCTCTCGCGCTGACTAAATGTCCCCATGACGAATCGCGCTGCTTTTCGCTGGATCATGTCTATCTCTTCTATTAATCCAACCTGGTAAGGGTCCCATACTGATGAGCAATACTCAAGAATCGGACGAACAAGCGTTTCGTAAGCTACTTCTTTCGTCGATGAGTCACATTTTCTTAGAATTCTTCCTATGAATCTCAACCTGGCGCCTGCTTTTCCCACTATTTGTTTTATGTGATCATTCCACTTCAGATCGCTCCGGATAGTAACTCCTAAGTATTTTACGGTCCTTACCGCTTCCAATGATTTACCACCTATGGCATAATCGTACTGGAATGGATTTCTGCCCCTATGTATGCGCATTATATTACATTTATCTACGTTTAGGGAAAGCTGCCAGCTGTCGCACCATTCATTAATCCTCTGCAGGTCTTCCTGGAGTACGTACGAGTCTTCTGATGTTGCTACTTTCTTGTAGACAACCGTGTCATCTGCAAATAGCCTCACGGAGCTACCGATGTTGTCAACTAAGTCATTTATGTATATTGTAAACAATAAAGGTCCTATCACGCTTCCTTGCGGTACTCCCGAAATTACCTCTACATCTGCAGATTTTGAACCGTTAAGAATGACATGTTGTGTTCTTTCTTCTAGGAAATCCTGAATCCAATCACAAACCTGGTCCGATATTCCGTAAGCTCGTATTTTTTTCACTAAACGTAAGTGCGGAACCGTATCAAATGCCTTCCTGAAGTCCATGAATACGGCATCAATCTGCTCGCCAGTGTCTACGGCACTGTGAATTTCTTGGACAAATAGGGCGAGCTGAGTTTCACATGATCTCTGTTTGCGGAATCCATGTTGGTTATGATGAAGGAGATTTGTATTATCTAAGAACGTCATAATACGAGAACATAAAACATGTTCCATTATTCTACAACAGATTGACGTAAGCGAAATAGGCCTATAATTATTCGCATCTGATTTATGACCCTTCTTGAAAATGGGAACGACCTGCGCTTTCTTCCAGTCGCTAGGTACTTTACGTTCTTCCAGAGATCTACGATAAGTTGCTGATAGAAAGGGGGCAAGTTCTTTAGCATAATCACTGTAGAATCTTACGGGTATCTCGTCTGGTCCGGATGCTTTTCCGCTACTAAGTGATAGCAGTTGTTTTTCAATTCCGATATCGTTTATTTCAATATTTTCCATTTTGGCGTCCGTGCGACGGCTGAAGTCAGGGACCGTGTTACGATTTTCCGCAGTGAAACAGTTTCGGAACACTGAATTCTGTATTTCTGCCTTTCTTCGGTCGTCCTCTGTTTCGGTGCCATCGTGGTCAACGAGTGACTGAATAGGGGATTTAGATCCGCTTACCGATTTTACATATGACCAAAACTTTTTAGGGTTCTTGTTTAGATTGTTTGCCAATGTTTTATGTTCGAATTCGTTGAATGCTTCTCTCATTGCTCTCTTTACGCTCTTTTTCGCTTCGTTCAGCTTTTCCTTATCAGCTATGATTCGACTACTCTTAAACCTATGATGAAGCTTTCTTTGTTTCCGTAGTACCTTTCGTACATGATTGTTATACCACGGTGGATCTTTCCCCTCGCTTTGGACCTTAGTCGGTACGAACTTATCTAAGGCGTACTGGACGATGTTTCTGAATTTTTTCCATTTTTGTTCCACATCCTCTTCCTCAGAAATGAACGTTTGATGGTGGTCACTCAGATATTCTGCGATTTGTGCCCTATCACTCTTGTTAAGCAAATATATTTTCCTTTCTTTCTTGGCATTTCTTATTACACTTGGAGTCATTGATGCAACCACTGACTTATGATCACTGATACCCTCTTCTACATTCACGGAGTCGAAAAGTTCCGGTCTATTTGTTGCTATGAGGTCTAAAACGTTAGCTTCACGAGTTGGTTCTCTAACTATCTGCTCGAAGTAATTCTCGGACAAGGCAGTCAGGATAATGTCACAAGAGTCTCTGTCCCTGGCTCCAGTTCTGATTGTGTGACTATCCCATTCTATACCTGGTAGATTGAAGTCTCCCCCTATTACAATAGTATGATCACGAAACTTCTTCACGACGTTCTGCAGGTTCTCTCTGAGGCGCTCAACTACTACGGTTGCTGATGCAGGTGGTCTATAGAAGCATCCGACTATCATATCTGACCCACCTTTGATACTTAACCCAGATTATTTCACATTCGCATTCGCTAATAACTTCACTGGATATTATTGAATTCTTTACTGCTATAAATACTCCTCCACCATTGGCGTTTATCCTATCCTTGCGGTGTATATTCCATTCTGTGTCTAGGATTTCGTTACTGTTCACTTCCGGTTTTAACCAACTTTCCGTTCCTAATACTATATGCGCACTATTTCCTTCAATAAGCGATACTAATTCAGGAACCTTGCCCTGGATACTCCTGCAGTTTACCAATATTACGTTAACTTTTCCTGTTTTTGGTCTCTGAGGACGGACGTTCTTTATCAACGATGCTGATGTTCTCTCTGGTAAGCCGTCAGGTATTTCATCGTTTCGCCCAAGGGGGGGGGGGGGGTCCCTCTAACCTAAAAAACCCCCGTGTGCACGCCACACGTACTCTGCTACCCTAGTAGCTGCTTCCGGTGTGTAGTGCACGCCTGACCTGTCTAGGGGGGCCCTACAGTTCTCCACCCAATAACGGAGGTCGATGAATTTGCAACCATTATAGTCGCAGAGTCGTCTGAGCCTCTGGTTTAGACCCTCCACACGGCTCCAAACCAGAGGACCGCGATCGACTCTGGGCACTATGCTGCAGATATTAAGCTCAGCTTGCACTCCGCGTGCGATGCTGGTTGTCTTCACCAAATGAGCCAGCCGCCGGAAGGAACCAAGGATGGCCTCAGAACCCAAGCGGCAGGCGTCATTCGTTCCGACATGTGCTACTATCTGCAGCCGGTCACACCCAGTGCGTTCAATAGCTGCCGGAAGGGCCTCCTCCACATTACGGACGAGACCCCCCGGCAAGCACACCGAGTGCACACTGGCATTCTTCCCCGACCTACCCGCTACTTTCCTGAGGGGCTCCATAACCCGCCTAACGTTGGAGCTCCCTATAACTAATAGGCCCGCCCTCTGTGACTGTCGGGACCTTGCCGGAGAATCGGCCACTGGCCCAACAGGCGAGGCATCCTGTGGTGGCTCGGAAACGATGTCATCACCACTAGGAAGCACCCCGTACCTGTTGGAAAGGGGTAAGGCAGCTGCCACGCGGCCAGATCCCACCTTCGCCTTTCGGCCAGGCACGCGCGAGCCCACCACTGTCCGCCATTCACCCTGGAGTGATGGCTGACCGGTAAGATGCTCACTGCCGGAAGACGCAGCGACATCAGGGGTTCCATGTGATTCCAAGGCCACCTAAGTAGGTATAGGGCTCACCACAGTTGCCCCAGCGCCACTACGTGCCGACGCCTGCGCCTCGAGCTCGATGAGCCTAACAGACAGAGCCTCCACCTGCCCCCGAAGAGTGGCCAATTCTCCTTGCGTCCGCTCACAACAACCACAGTCCCTACACATGACTATGTTTACCCTACTCTATACGGTGACAAATTCCCAAGATAATCTTCTGATGAGCTACTCTGATAATCAAGAAACACTCACTGAAATACGAGACGCGAAAACTACGCTAGGTTTTCCCAGAAAAACTATTTAAAAGCTAAGCGCAGCAAATAAGTACAAAGTAAATTTCTCTCCTAACGATCAAGAACTGTTAGTTTCTATGCAGAGCAGATAAACACAAATAGAATCCCTTCCTTAGTGGAAGGTCGTAAACAAAATGCAAAATAAACGCTTTATACAAACAGTACTCGCTGCTGCTGGTGCTCTCGCTCTGGCTGTCACAAGACAACTGCTGATTCAAGTGACTAGTGGCTAACGGCCGCGAAACAAACAAAAGACGGTTTTAGGGCGCTTTCTGTTCTAAACGATCAAGAAAACACTAAGAAATCTAACACGAAAACTACGTAAAGTTTTATAAAGAACTGTTAGTTACTATGCAGAGCAGATAAACACTAATAGAATCCCTTCCTTAGTGGAAGGTCGTAAACAAAATGCAAAATAAACGCTTTATACAAACAGTACTCGCTGCTGCTGGTGCTCTCGCTCTGGCTGTCACAAGCACTCTTCGGCATCGCGCGCTCAACTGACTGGATATGTTGCGCTCTTGCTTGTACCACAGGGAAGTGGAGACGCCGCCGATCATTTAGGTCACATGTCTAATAACAGATGTCGCTGTCGCACACGTGCGCACATGTGCAACACTTCCGCACGTCTGCACACTGTGCAGCGTTTGGCCGGCCCTGCCTTACAGCCACCTCTTAAACCCACGCGAACAGGCCACTTTTCCCTTTCCCGCTAGAGGGAGACACCGAAGCCTTCAATAGCGACAAAGGCGCCACCGCCAGAAAACGGAGGGCGACTGCTTCACGCTACGCGCTGCGGCGCGCTTTTCAAAGCTAACTTTACTACGGCTCAACCGACAGGTACAGCTTGAAGGCAGTCCTGTGGTTTATTTACTCGTCCGTGGGAGACTACCGTGGCGAACTACAGTCGTAGAGCGCTACACAAGACTTTTTTTGCCGAAACTGTATTTTGGAAAACGAGAAGCAAAGATTGCTCCTTAAGACGAAAGACGAGTGGACACTAATGAAAATTATCAGAAATTAATATAACTTTGTTGGATAACTCGTTAGCTGTTTCACTGACGGTATTTAATTTTTAATCTGAAGTTGTACAATCTTTAAACGCTTTTATGCCGGTCCATCTCGATCTAAACAATGAAGTACACTACAGGTCAAAAGTTTTCGATCACCTAACAACTATGTATTTACCACGAAGAAAAAAATTTATTGATACATAGGCAGCACGGATTCAGAAAATCTCGTTCTTGTGAAACACAACTAGCTCTTTATTCTCATGAGGTAATAAGTGCTATCGGCAGGGTATGTCAAATTGATTCCATATTTTTAGATTTCCAGAAGGCTTTCGACACAGTTCCTCACAAGCGTTTTCTAACCAAGCTGCGTGCCTACGGAGTATCGCCTCAGTTGTGCGACTGGATTCGTGATTTCCTGTCAGAAAGGTCACAGTTCGTAGCAATAGACGGAAAGTCATCGAGTAAAACAGAAGTAATAACCGGCGTTCCCCAAGGAAGTGTTACAGGCCCACTATTGTTCCTGATCTATATTAACGACATAGGAGACAATTTGAGTAGCAGTCTTACATTGTTTTCAGATGATGCTCTCATTTACCGTCTTGTAAAGTCGTCAGATGATCAAAACGACTTGCAAAATG
Source organism: Schistocerca nitens (assembly GCF_023898315.1). NCBI lineage: Eukaryota > Metazoa > Arthropoda > Insecta > Orthoptera > Acrididae > Schistocerca > Schistocerca nitens. Next base: position 185,080,780 of record NC_064623.1, read on the forward strand.
ATTTAGATAAGACATCTGTATGGTGCGAAAAGTGGCAAATGACCCCGAATAAAGAAAAGTGAGAAGTTATTCACAGGAGTACTAAAAGAAATCAGCTAAATTTAGATTACGCGATAAGTCTCACAAATCTGAAGGTTGTAAATTCAGCTAAATACTTAGGGATTACAATTACAAATAACGTAAATTGGAACGATCACATAGATTCATTGGCAGAACACTGAGAAGGTTCTCTTCTATCAAAGAGACTGCTTACACCACACTTGTCCGCCCTATTCTGGAGTATTGCTGTGCGGTGTGGGATCCGCATCACATGGGACTGACGTATGACATCCAAAAAGTACAAAGAAGGGCCAGCTCGTTTTGTATTACCACGAAATAGGGGAGATACTGTCCCAGACATGATACGTGAATTGGAGTGGCAATCATTAAAACAAAGGCGTTTTTCGTAGCGACGGGATCTTCTCATGAAATTTCTATCACCAGTTTTCTATTTCGATTGCGGAAACATTCTGTTGACACCCACCTACATAGCGAGAAATGATCATCACGATAAAATAAGACAGATCAGGGTTCGCACAGAAAAATTTAAGTGCTCGTTTTTTCCGCGTGCCGTTCGAGAGTGGAACGGTTGAGAGATAGCTTGAAGGTGGTTCATTGAACCCCCTGCCAGGCACATTATTATGAATAACAGAGTAATCACGTAGATGTAGATGGTTAAAACAGGGATTTCGTCCCAAATATTCTGCCGCATCCCCGTTGTGATAATAAAACAAGGATAAACATGTAAATACTAACAAGGGAACCTCCCCATCGCACCCCCCTCATATATAGTTATAAGTAGGCACAGTGGATGTTGTTGTTGTGGTCTTCAGTCCTGAGACTGGTTTGATGCAGCTCTCCATGCTACTCTATCCTGTGCAAGCTTCTTCATCTCCCAGTACCTACTGCAACCTACATCCTTCTGAATCTGCTTAGTGTATTGATCTCTTGGTCTCCCTCTACGATTTTTACCCTCCACGCTGCCCTCCAATGCTAAATTTGTGATCCCTTGATGCCTCAAAACATGTCCTACCAACCGATCCCTTCTTTTAGTCAAGTTGTGCCACAAACTTCTCTTCTCCCCAATCCTATTCAATACCTCCTCATTAGTTACGTGATCTACCCACCTTATCTTCAGCATTCTTCTGTAGCACCACATTTCGAAAGCTTCTATTCTCTTCTTGTCCAAACTAGTTATCGTCCATGTCTCACTTCCATACATGGCTACACTCCATACAAATACTTTCAGAAACGACTTCCTGACACCTAAATCTATACTCGATGTTAACAAATTCCTCTTCTTGAGAAACGCTTTCCTTGCCATTGCCAGTCTACATTTTATATCCTCTCTACTTCGACCATCATCAGTTATTTTACTCCCTAAATAGCAAAACTCCTTTACTACTTTAAGTGTCTCATTTCCTAATCTAATTCCCTCAGCATCACCCGACTTAATTTGACTACATTCCATTATCCTCGTTTTGCTTTTGTTGATGTTCATCTTATATCCTCCCTTCAAGACACCATCCATTCCGTTCAACTGCTCTTCCAAGTCCTTTGCTGTCTCTGACAGAATTACAATGTCATCGGCGAACCTCAAAGTTTTTACTTCTTCTCCATGAATTTTAGTACCTACTCCGAACTTTTCTTTTGTTTCCTTTACTGCTTGCTCAATATACAGATTGAATAACATCGGGGAGAGGCTACAACCCTGTCTCACTCCTTTCCCAACCACTGCTTCCCTTTCATGCCCCTCGACTCTTATAACTGCCATCTGGTTTCTGTACAAATTGTAAATAGCCTTTCGCTCCCTGTATTTTACCCCTGCCACCTTCAGAATTTGAAAGAGAGTATTCCAGTCAACATTGTCAAAAGCTTTCTCTAAGTCTACAAATGCTAGAAACGTAGGTTTGCCTTTTCTTAATCTTTCTTCCAAGATAAGTCGTAAGGTCAGTATTGCCTCACGTGTTCCAACATTTCTACGGAATCCAAACTGATCTTCCCCGAGGTCGGCTTCTACCAGTTTTTCCATTCGTCTGTAAAGAATTCGCGTAAGTATTTTGCAGCTGTGACTTATTAAGCTGATAGTTCGGTAATTTTCACATCTGTCAACACCTGCTTTCTTTGGGATTGGAATTATTATATTCTTCTTGAAGTCTGAGGGTATTTCACCTGTCTCATACATCGTGCTCACTAGATGGTAGAGTTTTGTCAAGACTGGCTCTCCCGAGGCCATCAGTAGTTCTAGTGGAATGTTGTCTACTCCCGGGGCCTTGTTTCGACTAAGGTCTTTCAGTGCTCTGTCAAACTCTTCACGCAGTATCTTATCTCCCATTTCGTCTTCATCTACATCCTCTTCCATTTCCATAATATTGTGGATAGGCCTTGAAAAACTGAACACAGATCAATCGAGAAAACAGGAAGAAGTTGTGTGGAACTATGAAAAAATAAGCAAAATATACAAACTGAGTAGTCCATGTGCATGATAAGCAAATTCATCGAGAGCGTAGGCTCAGGAACGCCGTGGTCCCGTGGTTAGCGTGAGCAGCTGCGGAACGAGAGGTTCTAGGTTCAAGTCTTCCCTCGAGTGAAAAATTTACTTCTTTTTTTTCGCAAGGTTATGATCAGTCCGTTCATTGACGTCTCTGTAATAAGTGTAGTGTCTGTGTTTTGCGACCGCACCGCAAAGCCGTGCGATTAGTAGACGAAAGGACGTGCCTCTCCAATGGGAACCGATAACATTTGATAGCAACGTCATAGGTCAACCGATTCCTCCACAGGAAAACACGTCTGATATATTCTATACGACACTGGTGACGGCATGTGCGTCACATAATTGTCTGAAAATAAAAAATTAAAGTTTTCAGTCGAGGGAAGATTAGAATCAAGGACCCTTCGTTCTGCAGCTGCTCACGCTAACCAGGACGCCACGGCGCTCCTGAACTCCAGTTGTCCTCGATGTTGCCTATCTTGCACATGGACTACTCAGTTTGTATATTTTGCTTATTTTTTCATAGTTCCACACAACTTCTTCCTGTTTTCTCGATTGATCTGTGTTCAGTTTTTCAAGGCCTATCCACTGTGCCAACTTATAACTAAATCTGAGGGGTGTGCGATGGGGAGGTTCCCTTGTAAGCAGTACACACATCAGGAAAAGTTTTACATCACCCCGGTTCCCTGAACTCCTGAAGATAGACATTGAACTGTGGATATTGTATCACAGACACAGTCTCTTTGACTGTTCAGAGATGGCACTAAATCCGCCCACAGATGTGAACGACCATGCATGAGCAGCGCCTATTAGGCGGAGGGGGTCCCACAGCCGACCAGTTGGTCATTCCACCAGGAAGTCTGTAGTTCAACCACGCCTAGACGGTCAATACCGCGGTTCGATCTCGTCGGCATTGTTACTTTGTGCCAGGAAGGGCTCCCAAGAAGGGAAGTGTTCAGACATCTCGGAGTGAACCAAAGCGATGTTGTTCGGACATGGAGGAGATACAGAGAGACAGGAACTGTCGATGACATGCCTCGCTCAGGCCGCCCAAGGGCTACTACTGCAGTGAATGACCGCTACCTAAGGAGTGTGGCTCGGAGGAACCCTGACAGCAACGCCACCATGTTGAATAACGCTTTTAGTGCAGCCACAGGACGTCGTGTTACGACTCAAACTGTGCGCAATAGGCTGCACGATGCGCAACTTCTATCCCGACGTCCATGGCGAGGTCCACCTTTGCAACCACGACACCGTGCAGCGCGGTACAGATGGGCCCAACAACATGCCGAGTGGACCGCTCAGAATTGGCACCAACTTCTCTTCACCGATGAGTGTCGCATGTGCCTTCAACCAGACAATCGTCGGAAACGTGTTTGGGGGTAACCCGGACAGGCTGAAAGTTTAGACACACTGTAGAGCGAGTGCAACAAGGTGGAGGATCCCTGATCTTTTGGGATGGCGTTATAAGGGACGACATACGCCGCTGGTCGTCATGGGAGGCACCGTAACAGCTGTACAGTACGTGAATGCCATCCTCCGACCGATAGCGCAACCATAACGGCAGCATATTGGCGAGGCATTCGTCTTCATGGATGACAGTTCGCCCCCACATAGTGCACATCTTGTGAATGACTTCCTTCGGGATTACGACATTGCTCGACTAGAGTGGCCAGTATGTTCTCCAGACATGAACCCTATCGTACATACCTGGGATTGATTGAAAAGAGCTATTTATGGACGACGTGGCCCACCAATCACTCTGAGGGATCTACGCCGAATCGCCGTTGAGGAATGGGACAATAGTGTCGAACAGTGCCTTGATGAACCTGTTGATAGCATGCCACGACGAATACAGGCATGCATCAATGCAAGAAGACGTGCTACTGGGTATTAGAGTTACCGGTGTGTACAGCAATCTGGACCACCACCTGTATGGTGGTATAACGTGCAATGTGTGGTATCCATGAGGAATAAAAAGCTCGGAAATGATGTTTATGTTGATCTCTATTCCAATTTTCTATACAAGTTTCGGAACTCTCGGAACCGAGGTGATACTAAACTTTTTTTGATGTGGGTGTATCCGACTGGTTGTTTATATAGTGGAACGCTGACTAGGTTCGACAGTCCTGACGTACCTTTGCCAAAGACGATTCGATTCTTCAACTGTCTGCGTAGCAGTCAGTTCGCATAAGTTTACAGTACACTGTGTGCATCTCGCAGAGTTCAAAAATGGTTCAAATGGCTCTGAGCACTATGCGACTTAACTTCTGAGGTCATCAGTCGCCTAGAACTTAGAACTAATTAAACCTAACTAACCTAAGGACATCACACACGTCCAAGCCCGAGGCAGGATTCGAACCTGCGACCGGAGCGATCGCTTGGCTCCAGACTGTAGCGCCTAGAACCGCTCGGCCACTCCGGCCGGCTCTCGCAGAGTGTTTGTGTACTTGATCAGGTTACCTTCAAAACGGAACGCAAGCAGGAGACTGGAGTTGATAAACGTGCAGTAACAGTAGCTCTGCGTAAGTCAGGTTGTTCTAGTAGGACAATAGCAGCAAAAGTAGGCGTAGCGAAAGCTACAGTGGTACAAAAATTGCAGCGGTACAAGCAATTGGCGCCAACGTACACTCCTGGAAATTGAAATAAGAACACCGTGAATTCATTGTCCCAGGAAGGGGAAACTTTATTGACACATTCCTGGGGTCAGATACATCACATGATCACACTGACAGAACCACAGGCACATAGACACAGGCAACAGAGCATGCACAATGTCGGCACTAGTACAGTGTATATCCACCTTTCGCAGCAATGCAGGCTGCTATTCTCCCATGGAGACGATCGTAGAGATGCTGGATGTAGTCCTGTGGAACGGCTTGCCATGCCATTTCCACCTGGCGCCTCAGTTGGACCAGCGTTCGTGCTGGACGTGCAGACCGCGTGAGACGACGCTTCATCCAGTCCCAAACATGCTCAATGGGGGACAGATCCGGAGATCTTGCTGGCCAGGGTAGTTGACTTACACCTTCTAGAGCACGTTGGGTGGCACGGGATACATGCGGACGTGCATTGTCCTGTTGGAACAGCAAGTTCCCTTGCCGGTCTAGGAATGGTAGAACGATGGGTTCGATGACGGTTTGGATGTACCGTGCACTATTCAGTGTCCCCTCGACGATCACCAGTGGTGTACGGCCAGTGTAGGAGATCGCTCCCCACACCATGATGCCGGGTGTTGGCCCTGTGTGCCTCGGTCGTATGCAGTCCTGATTGTGGCGCTCACCTGCACGGCGCCAAACACGCATACGACCATCATTGGCACCAAGGCAGAAGCGACTCTCATCGCTGAAGACGACACATTCGTCCCTCCATTCACGCCTGTCGCGACACCACTGGAGGCGGGCTGCACGATGTTGGGGCGTGAGCGGAAGACGGCCTAACGGTGTGCGGGACCGTAGCCCAGCTTCATGGAGACGGTTGCGAATGGTCCTCGCCGATACCCCATGAGCAACAGTGTCCCTAATTTGCTGGGAAGTGGCGGTGCGGTCCCCTACGGCACTGCGTAGGATCCTACGGTCTTGGCGTGCATCCGTGCGTCGCTGCGGTCCGGTCCCAGGTCGACGGGCACGTGCACCTTCCGCCGACCACTGGCGACAACATCGATGTACTGTGGAGACCTCACGCCCCACGTGTTGAGCAATTCGGCGGTACGTCCACCCGGCCTCCCGCATGCCCACTACACGCCCTCGCTCAAAGTCCGTCAACTGCACATACGGTTCACGTCCACGCTGTCGCGGCATGCTACCAGTGTTAAAGACTGCGATGGAGCTCCGTATGCCACGGCAAACTGGCTGACACTGACGGCGGCGGTGCACAAATGCTGCGCAGCTAGCGCCATTCGACGGCCAACACCGCGGTTCCTGGTGTGTCCGCTGTGCCGTGCGTGTGATCATTGCTTGTACAGCCCTCTCGCAGTGTCCGGAGCAAGTGTGGTGGGTCTTACACACCGGTGTCAATGTGTTCTTTTTTCCATTTCCAGGAGTGTAGTTATATGTCCGGAAACCAATGGCTGTTGAAACACAAGTGGAAGGTCCGCTTTTCGCAGCCTCACTTTATTTAGACATGATGCAGCATTCGCAAGAGACGGTATAGTAAATTACCACAATTCTAGATGTGGGCAGACGGAAATGCCTGAGCAACGGAAATGAAGGCACCACGACCGCTTCCCTATCAATGTATGAGCAGAAATTGTCAGCGGGAGACTGTAGGGCCATAAACCAAATAGGTTATCAGATGCTGTTTATCACAGATTTCTGCGTGATCAGTTCTTGGAGAACGTTAGCCTTGCAAGAAATGTTTATGCTCGAAGGAGCCTAACCTATTATCTACTGATCGTGCGACATTACCTCACCGCAACGTTTCATGGGCGATGGGTTGGTCGAGGAGGTCCGTTAGCACGACCTCCCCGCTCATTGGGCCTTAATCCGTTGTATTTCAGGCTGTGGTGACATATAAAAGCATTGGTGAACGCTCAAGCCACCGGCTATATACAGTGGCTACAGGAGTGTGTGACACAACACGAATCGAGCCAGGTGCATTTGAAAGAGTGAGTGGTGCCGTGCGAAGAAGGACTGACAGATGAGTCAGGATGTGTGGTAACCGCATGCACCACTGCTTACTGTGTCTACTTCTTCGTAAAAGACAGATGGGATGAGGGGACCGATTGGTACATATCTCAACAAGTATTGGTTTCCGGATATGTAATTATAGTAACCTTCCTTCTACTTCTCACCAACACCAACCACACCTAAATACGATATACAGGGTGATTCAAAAAGAATACCACAACTTTAGGAATTTAAAACTCTGCAACGATAAAAGGCAGAGCTAAGCAGTATCTGTCGGCGAATTAAGGGAGCTATAAAGTTTCATTTAGTTGTACATTTGTTCGCTTGAGGCGCTGTTGACTAGGCGTCAGCGTCAGTTGATGCTAAGATGACGACCGCTCAACAGACAGCTTTTTGTGTTATTGAGTACGGCAGAAGTGAATCGACGACAGTTGTTCAGCGTGCATTTCGAACGAAGTATGGTGTTAAACCTCCTGATAGGTGGTGTATTAAACGTTGGTATAAACAGTTTACAGAGAATGGGTGTTTGTGCAAAGGGAAAAGTTCTGGACGGCCGAGAACGAGTGATGAAAATGTGGCACGCATCCAGCAAGCATTTGTTCGCAGCCCAGGAAAATCGACTCGCCGAGCTAGCAGAGAGCTGCAAATTCCACAATCAACTGTATGGAGAGTCCTACGAAAAAGGTTAGTTATGAAACCTTATCGTCTGAAATTGGTTCAAGCACTGTCTGCAGCTGATAAGATTAAAAGAATCGATTTCTGTGATTTTATCCTTGCTCAAATGGAAACAGATGAATCTTTCGTTTCAAAGATTGTGTTTAGTGATGAAGCAACTTTCCACACTAACGGGAAAGTCAACCGTCACAATGTCTGTATATGGGGCACTGAGAATCCGCGGGAAACAACTCAGTATGAACGTGACTCGTCTAAGGTGATGGTTTTCTGTGCCATTTCAGCCAATAAAGTTTTTGGTCCCTTTTTCTTCGAAGGTGCTACTGTAACTGGACTACAGTATCTGGAGATGTTAGAGAATTGGCTGTTCCCTCAGCTCGAACAAGAAGCACAACAATTCATATTTCAGCAGGATGGAGCGCCACCACATTGACACTTATCTGTCCGTAACTACCTGAACGTCAACTACCCGAGGCGATGGATCGGCCGCCAGGCAGCCCGTGACAGAGCACTTCATCACTGGCCTCCAAGAAGCCCTGATCTTACCCCCTGCGATTTTTTCTTATGGGGGTATGTTAAGGATATGGTGTTTCGGCCACCTCTCCCAGCCACCATTGATGATTTGAAACGAGAAATAACAGCAGCTATCCAAACTGTTACGCCTGATATGCTACAGAGAGTGTGGAACGTGTTGGAGTATCGGGTTGATATTGCTCGAGTGTCTGGAGGGGGCCATATTGAACATCTCTGAACTTGTTTTTCAGTGAAAAAAAACCTTTTTAAATACTCTTTGTAATGATGTATAACAGAAGGTTATATTATGTTTCTTTCATTAAATACACATTTTTAAAGTTGTGGTATTCTTTTTGAATCACCTTGTATACTCCGCAAGCCACCGAAAGCTGCGTGGCCGAGTGTAACCTGTACCATTACTGGTCATATCCTTTGCTGTTCTACTTGAAAACAGAGCGAGGAAAATACAACTGTCTATATGCATCCGTAAGAGACATAATTTTTCTTATCTTTGTGGTCACTACTTGGAATGCACGTTGGCGGCAGCAGAAGCGTTCTGCAGTCAGCTTCAAAAGACGGTTCTCTACATTTTCTCAGTGGTGTTCCTTGAAAAAATGTCGCTTTCCTTCCAGGAATTCCCATTTCCCGATGCATTTCCGTAATATTTGCGTGTATTCCGTACCTACCGGTGGCAAATTTAGCAGCCCACCTCTGGTTTGCTCCAATGTCTTCCTTCTGTCTCACCCGGTGAGGCTCCAAAACACTCGGGCGGTACTCAAGAATGGATCTGCTTTACAGATGAACCACTCCTTCCTAAAATTCTCCCAACAGACCGACCATTCGCCTTCCCTGCTACAGTCCTTACATGCCCGTTCCATTTCATACTGCTTTGCGACGTTACGTCTGGATGTTTAATCGACGTAGATGTATCAAGCAGCACAATACGAGGTGCATTCAAGTTCTAAGGCCTCCGATTTTTTTCTAATTAACTACTCACCCGAAATCGATGAAACTGGCGTTACTTCTCGACGTAATCGCCCTGCAGACGTACACATTTTTCACAACGCTGACGCCATGATTCCATGGCAGCGGCGAAGGCTTCTTTAGGAGTCTGTTTTGACCACTGGAAAATCGCTGAGGCAATAGCAGCACGGCTGGTGAATGTGCGGCCACGGAGAGTGTCTTTCATTGTTGGAAAAATCCAAAAGTCACTAGGAGCCAAGTCAGGTGAGTAGGGAGCATGAGGAATCACTTCAAAGTTGTTATCACGAAGAAACTGTTGCGTAACGTTAGCTCGATGTGCGGGTGCGTTGTCTTGGTGAAACAGCACACGCGCAGCCCTTCCCGGACGTTTTTGTTGCAGTGCAGGAAGGAATTTGTTCTTCAAAACATTTTCGTAGGATGCACCTGTTACCGCGGTGCCCTTTCGAACGCAATGGGTAAGGATTACGCCCTCGCTGTCCCAGAACATGGACACCATCATTTTTTTAGCACTGGCGGTTACCCGAAATTTTTTTGGTGGCGGTGAATCTGTGTGCTTCCATTGAGCTGACTGGCGCTTTGTTTCTGGATTGAAAAATGGCATCCACGCCTCATCCCATTGTCACAACCGACGAAAAGAAAGTCCCATTCGTGCTGTCGTTGCGCGTCAACATTGCTTGGCAACATGCCACACGGGCAGCCGTGTGGTCGTCCGTCAGCATTCGTGGCACCCACCTGGATGACACTTTTCGCATTTTCAGGTCGTCATGCAGGATTGTGTGCACAGAACCCACAGAAATGCCAACTCTGGAGGCGATCTGTTCAACAGTCATTCGGCGATCCCCCAAAACAATTCTCTCCACTTTCTCGATCATGTCAGACCGGCTTGTGCGAGCCTGAGGCTGTTTCGGTTTGTTGTCACACGATGTTCTGCCTTCATTAAACTGTCGCACCCACGAACGCACTTTCGACACATCCATAACTCCATCACCACATGTCTCCTTCAACTGTCGAATTTCAATTGGTTTCACACCACGCAAATTCAGAAAACGAATGATTGCACGCTGTTCAAGTAAGGAAAACGTCGCCATTTTAAGTATTTAAAACAGTTCTCATTCTCGCCACTGGCGGTAAAATTCCATCTGCCGTACGGTGCTGCCATCTCTGGGATGTATTGACAATGAACGCGGCCTCATTTTAAAACAATGCGCATGTTTCTATCTCTTTCCAGTCCGGAGAAAAAAAAAAATCGGAGGCCTTAGAACTTGAATGCGCCTCGTACTACGCTGAAGAGCCAAAGAAACTGGTACATGTGCCTAATATCGTGTAGCGCCCCCGCGAGCACGCAAAAGTGCTAAAACACGACTTGGCATGGACTAATGCCTCAAGTGGTGCTGGAGGAAACTGACACCGTGAATCCTAAAGGGCTGTTCATAAACCTGTAAAGAGTACTAGTGGGTGGAGATCTCTTCTGAACAGAACGTTGCAAGGCATCTAACATACGCTCAATAACGTTCATATCTGAGGACTTTGGTGGTCAGCGGGAGTGTTTAAACTAAGAAGAGCGTTCCTAGTGCCACTCTGTAGCAATTCTGGGCGTGTGGGGGTGTCGCATTGTCCTGCTGGAATTCCACAAGTCCTTCGGAATGCACAATGGACATGAATGAATGCAGGTGATCAGCCAGGATGCTTAAGTATGTGTCACCTGTTAGAGTCGTATCTAGACCTATCAAGGGTGCCATTTCACTCCAACTGCACACGCCCCACACCACTACAGAGCCTCCAGCAGCTTGGACAGCCCCCTGCTGATATGCAGGCTCCACGGATTCATGAGGTTCTCTCCGTACCCTAACATGTCCATCTGCTCAATACAATTTGAAACGAGACTCGTCCTTCCACGCAACATGTTTCCAAAAATGGTTCTGAGCACTATGGGACTGAACTGCTGTGGTCATAAGTCCCCTAGAACTTAGAACTACTTAAACGTAACTAACCTAAGGACAGCACACAACACCCAGCCATCACGAGGCAGAGAAAATCCCTGACCCCGCCGGGAATCGAACCTGGGAACCCGGGCGTGGGAAGCGAGAACGCTACCGCACGACCACGAGATGCGGGCAACATGTTTCCATCAACAGTCCAACGTTGGTGTTGACGGGCCCAGGCGAGGCGTAAAGCTTTGTGTCGTCAGCTCCGGAAGCCCATATCGATTATGTTTCGCCGGCCGAAGTGGCCGTGCGGTTAAAGGCGCTGCAGCCTGGAACCGCAAGACCGCTACGGTCGCAGGTTCGAATCCTGCCTCGGGCATGGATGTTTGTGATGTCCTTAGGTTAGTTAGGTTTAACTAGTTCTAAGTTCTAGGGGACTAATGACCTCAGTAGTTGAGTCCCATAGTGCTCAGAGCCATTCGAACCATTTTTTTGATTATGTTTCGTTGAATGATTCGCACGCTACGCTAACACTTTTTGATGGCCCAGCACTGAAATCTGCAGCAATTTGTGGACGGGTCGCACTTTTGTCACGTTGAACGATTCTCTTCACTCGTTGGTCCCGTTCTTGCAGGATCTTTTTATGGCCGCAGCGAAGATGGATATTTGATGTTTTACCACATTCCTGTTATTCACGGTACACTCGTGAAATGGTCGTACGGGAAAGTCCCCACTTCGCCGCTATCTCGTTCGCCGACTACAACACTACGTTCAAACTCGCATGTTGATAACCTGGCAGTTTAGCAGTACCAACCGATCTAACAACTGCGCCAGACGGTTACTGCCTTATACAGGGTGAGTCACCTAACGCTACCGCTGGATATATTTCGTAAACCACATCAAATACTGACGAATCGATTCCACAGACCGAACGTGAGGAGAGGGGCTAGTGTAATTCGTTAATACAAACCATTAAAAAATGCACGGAAGTATGTTTTTTAACACAAACCTACGTTTTTTTTAATGGAACCCCGTTAGTTTTGTTAGCACATCTGAACATATAAACAAATACGTAATCAGTGCCGTTTGTTGCATTGTAAAATGTTAATTACATCCGGAGATATTGTAACCTAAAGTTGACGCTTGAGTACCACTACTCCGCTGTTCGATCGTGTGTATCGGAGAGCACCGAATTACGTTGGCATCCAAAGGGAACGGTGATGGACCTTAGGTACAGAAGGGACTGGAACAGCACATTACGACCACATGCCAACACCTTTTTATTGGTCTTTTTCACTGACGCACATGTACATTACCATGAGGGGTGAGGTACACGTACACACGTGGTTTCCGTTTTCAATTACGGAGTGGAATAGAGTGTATCCCGACATGTCAGACCAATAGATGTTCAATCTGGTGGCCATCAGTTGCTGCACACAATTGCAATCTCTGGCGTAATGAATGTCGTACACGCCGCACTACATGTGGTGTAATGTCGCTGCAGGCTGCCACAATACGTTATTTCATATCCTCTGGGGTTGTAGGCACATCACGGTACACATTCTCCTTTAACGTACCCCACAGAAAGAAGTCCAGAGGTGTAAGATCAGGAGAACGGGCTGGCCAATTTATGCGTCCTCCACGTCCTATGAAACGCCCGTCGAACGTGTACCTCACCCCTCGTGGTAATGTACATGTGCGTCATTGAAAAAGACCAATAAAAAGGTGTTAGCATGTGGACGTAATGTGCTGTTACAGTCTCTTCTGTACCTAAGGTCCATCACCGTTCCCTTTGGATCCCAACGTAATTCGGTGCTCTCCGATACACACGACCGAACAGCGGATGAGTGGTACTCAAGCGTCAACTTTAGGTTACAATATCTCCGGATGTAATTAACATTTTACAATGCAACAAACAGCACTGATTACGTATTTGTTTATATGTTCAGATGTACTAACGGGGTTCCATTTAAAAAAAACGTAGGTTTGTGTTAAAAAACATACTTCCGTGCATTTTTTTTATGGTTTGTATTAACCAATTACACTAGCCCCTCTCCTCACGTTCGGTCTGTGGAATCGATTCGTCAGTATTTGATGTTGTTTACGAAATATATCCAGCGGTAATGTTAGGTGACTCACCCTGTATAGGCGTTGCCGACCGCAGCGTCGTATTCTGCCTGTTTACGTACCTCTGCATTTAAATATGCGTGTTTATACCAGTTTCTGCCGGGATGGCCGAGCGGTTCTAGGCGCTACAGTCTGGAACCGCGCGACCGCTACGTCGCAGGTTAGAATCCTGCCTCGGGCATGGATGTGTGTGATGTCCTTAGGTTAGTTAGGTTTAAGTGGTTCTAAGTTATAGGGGACTGATGACCTCAGAAGTTATGTCCCGTAGGGCTTAGAGTCATTTGAACCATATACGAGTTTCTTTGGCTCTTCAGTGCATAAATAATGCAATTTTTTTCCTTGGAAAATATGTAGACATGAAGGATAAACATGTGCAATGGTAGTAACAAACGTTTTATTTAAGAAGTTTTAAGTGTTTTTGCAGCAAAAATTCGGAGGCGTTACTTTTCAGCACCTCCCCGTAGTAGGAGGGACGTTCAATAAGTAAGAAAACACATTTTTGTTCTGAAAGCTCGTTGGTTTTATTCAGGATTCCAGTACATCATATTAGTCCCCACTCTTCCCTGCAAAACTCTATTTTTCAATATAATCTCCTTTCAATGCGCCGGCCTTACATCACCTTACATAGAGGGCCTGCATGCTCGCATGGTATCACGCTACTGGTCGATGTAGCCAACATATCACTGCATCAACAACATCCACATCATCCACGTACTGCTTTCGACCGCGTTCATCCTCCATTTGGCCAAACGGATGGAAGCGCCAAGCCCAACGACTTGCCGCGCTTTTGTTCATTGCCAGGTCTCAGTAGACAATCTGAAAGCGCCTATGAAGATCTGCGATGCTCTGGTTTTCCTCCAAAAGAAACTCAGTGATATGCTGTCTGCCTGGAATGCATCTCCGTTACAGACATCATTTTATGGACTACGTATATCGCCGCCACCATCGGAGCCTCACGAAACTGTTGTTTCTGAAGCAAGAATATTCCACGATGTCCCACAACGAACTCATCGTTTTTTTTTTCAGCCGTAATTGGCCGAAAATAATGTTGCGTTACTTAATGAACGCTCCTCGTAGTTCGTCATTTGCTATCCTCCCTGATGCTGCGCTTTCATTGTCAAACAGTGTGGATTACACAGGATACTGAGTGGCGTAGTGGCGTAGAGATGAAACGATAAGTGGAAGATGCGATGAAACCAGGGCAAATACTGATGCGGTGTCTGCAGTGATTATCTGTGGCGTTGTTGTTCATAGTAGACATCTACATCTACGTGATTACTCTGTTATTCACAATAAAGTGCCTGCCAGAGGGTTCAATGAACCACCTTCAAGCTGTCTCTCTACCGTTCCACTCTCTAACGGCACGGGAGAAAAGGGAGAAGTTAAATTTTTCTGTGCGAGCTCTGATTTCTCTTATTTTATCGTGATGATCATTTCTCACTATGTAGGTGGGTGCCAACAGAATGTTTCCACAATCGGAGGAGAAAACTAGTGATGGAAATTTCATGAGAAGATCCCGTCGCAACGAAAAACACCTTTGTTTTAATGATTGCCACTTCAATTCACGTATAATGTCTGCGACACTATCTCCCCTATTTCGCAATAATACAAAACGAGCTGCCCTTCTTTGTACTTTTTCGATGTCGTCCGTCAGTCCCACCTGATGCGGATCCCACACCGCACAGCAATACTCCAGAATAGGGCGGACAAGCGTGGTGTAAGCAGCCTCTTCAGTAGACCTGTTGCACCTTCTAAGTGTTCTGCCAGTGAATCGCAGTCTTTGGTTTGGTCTACCCACAATATCTGTGTGATCGTTCTAATTTAGGTTATTTGTAATTGTAATCCGTAAGTATTTAGTTGAATTTACAGCTTTCAGATTTGTGTGATTTATCGCGTAATCGAAATTTAGCTGATTTCTTTTAGTACTCATGTGAATAACTTCACACTTTTCCTTATTCAGGGTCACTTTTCGCACCATACAGATATCTTATCTAAATCATTTTGTAAGTCGTTTTGACCATCTGACGACTTTACAAGACGGTAAATGACAGCATCATCTGCAAACAATGTGAGACTGCTATTCAGATTGTCTCCTGTGTCGTTAATATAGATCGGGAACAACAGGGGGCGTATAACACTTCCTTGGGGAACTCCGGTTATTCTGTTTTACTCGATGACTTTCCCTCTATTACTACGAACTGCGACCTTTCTGACAGTAAATCACGAATCCAGTCGCACAACTGAGGCGATACTCCGTAGGCACGCAGCTTGGTTAGAAGACGCTTGTGAGGAACGGTGTCGAAAGCCTTCTGGAAATCTAAAAATATGGAATCAATTTGGCATCCCCTGACGACAGCACTTATTACTTCACGATTATAAAGAGCTAGTCGTCTTTCGCAAGTACGATATTTTCTGAATAGGTGCTATGTGTCAAAAAATCGTTTTCTTCGAGGAACTTCATAATGCTTGTTTCAAGTATTCGCCTCCTTAACTTACCCTACAATAACCTTCTCTAGTGAGCCTTCTAGTGCGAGTTAGCTGATCCTGGGTGCCTTAACACCCACCTGCGTCCGTCTCCAGCAGCGATATTCGCTGACGCGGAGGTAATTAAATGAAAGAACCTGCTGCAAGCGGCGCCTCTCTAGCAAGTACCTCGGTCACGTGGTGGTCTGGCGTGCGGTTAGTCCCCCCCCGAAACCTGTTTGGCGGGTTCTTCCCCGTCGTAACCCCGCGACTACTATATTAGTGCCTCACTTTGCCTGACCTCGTCGCCGCTTTTACTGGCGATGAGCGAGTGAATGTGCTCCTGGCGCTTACTTGTACTTGCCAACACTGCCGGGCGCTACGTTTCGTTGTTGGGTGTCGACCGCAGTACTGCGAACACGAAATTCTTCGCTGCCGATGACGAATATCCTCACAGACTGTCCCACAGACAGTGACAGTACATTTCATTCTTTATGGAATTAACTTAAAAATGAAAGTACGTGTACATTGCCTCTCGACTTCCTATGCTTTCTCGAGCGATGCAGAAGTTCCGTAACCTCTGCAAAAGAGCAATCTTGGGTCAGTTTAATTTTAATGTAACATCCTTGATTTTAGAATTACCAGTCCTGCTCTTCAGAGAATCGAATTCCCATGAACAAGGGTCAGACAATAATTTGGGGACACTAAAGCCACAATGTATAACCATTCCTCATACGGTGTAGTTCAAATGGCTCTGAGCACTATGGGACTTAACATCTGAGTTCATCAGTCCCCTAGAACGTAGAACTACTTAAACCTAACTAACTTAAGGACATCACACACATCCAAGCCTGAGCCAGGATTCGAACCTGCGATCGTAGCGGTCGCGCGGTTCCAGACTGAAGCGCCTAGAACCTATCGGTACGGTGTACTAAACCCAATGGTGTTCAAAACAAAATCATAAATATGGCTGCGATTCAGCAAATATATGCATGAAGAGCTACTGTAATTTACCACCTTGTGATTTAACCAGACCCACTCGTTCCGCAGAAGATATATTTATAAACATCGATCTAGGCGCTACAGTCTGGAACCGCGCGACCGCTACGTCAAAGAGGCCGGAGGAGCGGATAGAGGTTCAGGGCACTCTCTTGTCCTAGGGGTGCGAAATTGCCCCTAAAGGCGGAAGAATCAGCAATACTCAACAACATGAGGATGCAGAAGGCAATGGAAACCACTGCATTAAAGACACGTAACGTGTATCCACAGGACATGTGGCCTGTATTTAAAGAAGTGTCATGATGATCTCTCCATTGGTCCCCCATTCGGATCTCCGGGAGGGGACTGCCAAGGGGGAGGTTACCACGAGAAAAAGATTGAATAGTCTACGAAAGGATAACGTTCTACGAGTCGGGGCGTGGAATGTCAGAAGCTTGAACGTGGTAGGGAAACTAGAAAATCTGAAAAGGGAAACGCAAAGGCTCAATCTAGATATAGTAGGGGTCAGTGAAGTGAAGTGGAAGGAAGACAAGGATTTCTGGTCAGATGAGTATCGGGTAATAACAGCAGCAGAAAATGGTATAACAGGTGTAGGATTCGTTATGAATAGGAAGGTAGGGCAGAGGGTGTGTTACTGTGAACAGTTCAGTGACCGGGTTTTTCTAATCAGAATCGACAGCAGACCAACACCGACACGATAGTTCAGGTATACATGCCGACGTCGCAAGCTGAAAATGAACAGATAGAGAAAGTGAATGAGGATATTGAAAGGGTAATGCAGTATGTAAAGGGGGACGAAAATCTAATAGTCATGGGCGACTGGAATGCAGTTGTAGGGGAAGGAGTAGAAGAAAAGGTTACAGAAGAATATGGGCTTGGGACAAGGAATGAAAGAGGAGAAAGACTAATTGAGTTCTGTAACAAGTTTCCGCTAGTAATAGTGAATACCCTGTTCAAGAATCACAAGAGGAGGGGGTATACTTGGAAAAGGCCGGGAGATACGGGAAGATTTCAATTAGATTACATCATGGTCAGACAGAGATTCCGAAATCAGATACTGGACTGTAAGGCGTACCCAGGAGCAGATATAGACTCAGACCACAATATAGTAATGATTAAGAGTAGGCTGAAGTTCAAGACATTAGTCAGGAAGAACCGATACGCAAAGAAGTGGGATACGGAAGTACTACGGAATGACGAGATACGTTTGAAGTTGTCTAACGCTATAGATACAGCAATAAGGAATAGCGCAGTAGGCATTACGGTTGAAGAGGAATGGACATCTCTAAAAAGGGCCATCACAGAATTTGGGAAGTCGCTGAAGAATGAAATAATTAGGAAGTGCAGGGAAGCTGAAATGGCTGCAGGAAAAATGTGAACACATCGAAAAAGATATGATTGTCGGAAGGACAGACTCAGCATACAGGAAAGTTAAAACAACCTTTGGTGACATTAAAAGCAACGGTGGTAACATTTAGAGTGCAACGGGAATTCCACTGTTAAATGCAGAGGAGAGAGCAGATAGGTGGAAAGAATAAATTGAAAGCCTCTATGAGGGTGAAGATTTGTCTGATGTGATAGAAGAAGAAACAGGAGTCGATTTAGAAGAGATAGGGGATCCAGTATTAGAATCGGAATTTAAAAGAGCTTTGGAGGACTTACGGTCAAACAAGGCAGAAGGGATAGATAACATTCCATCAGAATTTCTAAAATCATTGGGGGAAGTGGCAACCAAACGACTATTCACGTTTGTGCGTAGAATATATGAGTCTGGTGACATACCATCTGACTGTCGGAAAAGCATCATCCACACAATTCCGAAGACGGCAAGAGCTGACAAGTGCGAGAATTATCGCACAATCAGCTTAACAGCTCATGCATCGAAGCTGCTTACAAGAATAATATACAGAAGAATGGAAAAGAAAATTGAGAATGCGCTAGGTGACGATCAGTTTGGCTTTAGGAAAAGTAAAGGGACGAGAGACGCAATTCTGATAAGGAGAAGGGACAGGATGATAGGACATCTGCTAAGACATGAGGGAATGACTTCCATGGTACTAGAGAGAGCTGTAGAGGGCAAAAGCTGTAGAGGAAGACAGAGATTGGAATACGTCAAGCAAATAACTGAGGATGTAGGTTGCAAGTGCTACTCTGAGATGAAGAGGTTAGCACAGGAAAGGAATTCGTGGCGGGCCGCATCAAACCAGTCAGTAGACTGATGACCAAAAAAAAAATGATAAGCCAAAATGGTCACTTAAGCTTTGGCAGTAATGTGACCCTCTCGAGTAACCCTGGGGCCCATGGAATACTACGATGTGGCTGTCCAAATCATAGTCGAACAGTTAGGAAAGTTTCACACTTGGGACATTAGCTCGACAAGTTTCTGAAACAGCGTGAAAGAAGACTCATCCGAGCAAATGACATTCTTCGATTGCCGCGTAGTCACGATTTTATGTCTTCGGCACCACGTTTTCCACTGAAGGCCTTTTACATTGATAGGGGGCTTAAGGTAATTTCATGGGTATTTCGTTAGTATTTGGATGTCATAAAAATGTAAGCGCCTTTTTACTGTTTGAAATAATAAGAGCGCAGTGTCACCAGAGATGCTGTCTCGCCTGGAGGCTTGTTTGGGCCATCCCTGCTCTGCAAGATGCGCAGGAGGTGATGGGCACTGTTAGTGGTGTGATGAGGAAACACAGTAGTCGGCAGTGGTGGTAGTACGGCACAGGCCGAGGGGTAATACCTAGGTATTACAATTACGAACGATTTAAATTGGAAGGAACACACAAAAATGTTGTGGGGAAGGCTAACCAAAGACTGCGTTTCATTGGCAGGACACTTAGAAAATGTAACAGACCTACAAAGGAGATTGCCTACACTACGTTTGTCCGTCCTCTTTTAGAATACTGTTGCGCGGTGTGGGACCCTTACCAGATAGGACTGACTTGAGTACATCGACAAAGTTGAAAGAAAGGCAGCATGTTTTGTATTATCGCGAAATATGGGAGAGAATGTCACGGAAATGATACAGGATCTGGGATGGACATCATTAAAAGAAAGGAGTTTTTCGTTGCGACGGAATCTTCTGACGAAATTCTAATCACCAACTTTCTCCTCCGAATGCGAAAATATTTTGTTGGCACCGACTTACATAGGGCCAGCCTGTGCGGCCGTGCGGTTCTAGGCGCTTCAGTCTGAAACCGCACGACTGCTACGGTCGCAGGTTCGAATCCTGCCTCGGGCATGGATGTGTGTGATGTCCTTAGGTTAGTTAGGTTTAAGTAGTTCTAAGTTCTAGGGGACTGATGACCACTGATGTTGTGTCCCATAGTGCTCAGAGCCATTTGAACCAACTTACATAGGGAGGAACGATCACCAAGATAAAATAAGGGAAAGCAGAGCGCGTACGGAAAGATATAGGTGTTCATTCTTCCCGCGCGCTATACGAGATTGGAATAATAGATAATTGTGAAGGTGGTTCGATGAACCCTCTGCCAGGCACTTAAATGGGATTTGCAGTGTGTCCATGTAGATGTAGACGTAGACGTACGGTTGGAGTCATATTCTGAGGGAGTGGAACATGTTGACTTACTGATTAATTATTTGAGATGAGGAAAGAGATTGAAGCATTTTGAGAACAATATTTTATTATCATTATTCTGATGATGCCGGCCGCGGTGGTCTAGCGGTTCTAGGCGCTGCAGTCCGGAACCGCGGGACTGCTACGGTCGCAGGTTCGAATCCTGCCTCGGGCATGGATGTGTGTGCTGTCCTTAGGTTAGTTAGGTTTAAGTAGTTCTAAGTTCTAGAGGACTTATGACCTAAGATGTTGAGTCCCATAGTGCTCAGAGCCATATGAACCATTTGAACCATTATTCTGATGAGCAACAGAACAGGATTTAATTTAAGGTAATTGTTCGCAGATTTTGTATATTATTGAAGCATATTGTAGTTACGCATTGTTGATTCAGATATCCAGAGACATGGGTACAGGGAAAGAAAAACAGCCATCCATACTTTTCAATTTGAATTTGTCTGTAGGAATAACTGTTGAATAATGTCATTTTATGAGCTGACTTTTCGAAAAGATGTCATCTGATATTAAAGCCTACTTAAATTTCTCCATTCAATAACCGAAGTTTTTTACGTATTAATGTTTGTGGAGCAAAGAAAGAGTTTCTCAATTTAGAACTTTATCAGAAGATATATTCGGTGTAGTAATTTATCCGTCATTGTCCGCATTCAAAATCCATGCCAAAACGTCTGTCATCATTTCTGCTTTATTAGATTTGTTATGAACGAAGTAAAGAGCGGCTTGCACCTGGTGCATTTCAGCGTTAGTTGTAGCTCAGCAAATGCGATGTGCTTGCAAGGCAAGATCAGTTTCACGATGTTTTCATTGTGCAACTGGTAAGGCAAACTTAAATAATGAGAAAAGCGAACAATAAGTTTTTCCAGGGGCAATTTATGTTTACAAGTTTAATGATTCACAGTGTTGAATTACGGGCAGTATTGTTGCCGTTACGAATGTTTAAACAGACAAGGAACCACATTCAAGTTACTTTCTCGCAGTCCTATTTCGCAACACATTCACACGGTCCAATTCATATGTACAAAGTTACGAAAGTTACGAAATCCTACGATGAAAGTTTTAGTAAGACAACTTTCCGCATCACTTATGAGTGGTCTTGGAATTCCAGCTGGCCCTTCATTTTCCAGCTTCTGGAGTTCCCTTTCTGTTGTTTTGGTGCTGACACGATTCGCGAGTGCTATTTTCACTTCCGCAGACCCTTTTGCAGATATTGTCGTCTTATTTTTCGTCACACTACTCTTCAACGATCACCTGTCACGATCACTCAACACACGTCGGCGTTGTCACTTAACAGCTAATGTTGTTCCGCTTCCGCTAAAGCCGATATAAATCTCTGATATGGTGCCCGCTTGAAACGGCAAACACATCGCCGAAGCACCCACCACACGAGACCCAACAATCTGTGAATATTCGAGTTCACTTGTCTCCGACACATTACTCTCACAACAGCCGGACGACTGCGACGCTTTGGGGACACCGCACAGGTTCAATTCGTGTCACACACAACAGCGAAAACAGCAGGTTTTGCTAGCATCTGCATTTACGTTCAAGCATGCATTCCTGGGGATGTTTGCATAGTTTTGTTCAACCCCTGTATAGAAAAGAGAGAAGAAGTTTAGAAAAAGTTTGAAATTATATCTAAAGTGTATTCCAAGTCGCTAAGCGCTCTGATTATCAAACAAACACTGGATGTGTATAGTCTGGATAATTTCAGTTACAATTTAAGAAGCGCTGCTTTTTCACGTATCTCACTGTTTATGACGTCACGTCTCCTGAACCTCGCGTTCTGCAATACATGATTTTACATGTATTTTCAGTGGTATACGTGGATACTACAATACTGGCCATTAAAATTGCCACACCACGAAGATGACGTGCTACAGACGCGAAATTAAACCGACAGGAAGAAGATGCTGTGATATGCAAATGATTGGTTTTTCAGAGTATTCGCACAAGGTTGGGCGACACATACTACTTGCTGACATGAGGAAAGTTTCCAATGGATTTCTCATACACAAACAGCAGATAACCGGCGTTGCCTGATGAAACGTTGTTGTGATGCCTCGTGTAAGGAGGAGAAATGCGTACCATCACGTTTCCGACTTTGATGAAGGTCGGATTGTAGCCTATCGCTATTGCGGTTTATCGTATCGCGACATTACTGCTCGCGTTGGTCGAGTTCCAATAACTTAGCAGAATATGGAATTGGTGGGTTCAGGGGGGTAATACGGAACGCCGTGCTGGATCCCAACGGCCTCGTATCACTAGCAGTCGAGATGACAGGCATCTTATTCGCATGGCTGTAACGGATCGTGCAACCACATCTCGATCCCTGAGTCAACAGATGGGGACGTTTGCAAGTCAACAACCATCTGCACGAACAGTTCGACGACGTATGCAGCAGCATGGACTATTAGCTCGGAGACCATGGCTGCAGTTACCCTTGACGCTGCATCACAGACAGGAGCGGCGGCGATGGTGTACTCAAGATGAACCTGTGTGCACGAATGGCAAAACGTCATTTTTTTCGGATGAATCCATGTTCTGTTTACAGCATCATGATTGTTCCGGGTACTGATTTCTCAGGATCCATGCACCCAAATTGCGTGAAAACGTAATCACATGTCAGTTCTAGTATAATATATTTGTCCAATGAATACCCGTTTATCACCTGCATTTCTTCTTGGTGTAGCAATTTTAATGGCCAGTAGTGTACTATCATGAGTACTGAAGGCAGAAGGCCACAATGTTTCAAAATGCTACCAGGGCTGATGGCCCTCGAGGTGCACAGAAAGAGAAGGAAACGCAATAAGATGACTGAAAGCTGCAAAGTTAAATTCTGCAAATTAAGGTCAAAATGGCTCTGAGCACTATGGGGCTTAACATCTGAGGTCATTAGTCCCCTAGAACTTAGAACTACTTAAAACTAACTAACGTAAGGACATCACACACATCCATGCCCGAGGCAGGATTCTAACCTGCGATCGTAGCGGTCGCGGAGTTCCAGACTGAAGCGCCTAGAACCGCTCGGCCACACCGGCCGGCGCAAATTAAGGAAATACGTATTGCAACAATCGGTAAAACAATACATTAAGTTTAAAAATTTCCCTTTTGCAAGACCAATGGTGGAAGGCCCATAATAACTTGTAAAATCTTTCAGAGGAAATTACAATAACTTTTCAAGAGCAGAAGTTGATAATGTTTGGGCTTGAAGGAAACTCTGACAACATGTTTCCAGGGCTGAAGGCCCACAACTAACCTTGCCAAATTAAAAATATAAAATACAGTTAAATTACAACAACATTAAGACTGCGAAAAGGATAATTAAGAGAACGGCAGTCAGGAGTCTTCAGTGGATCTGTCTGTCGTCGTTAGGCGAGACAGGTGGTGAGTCCAGCGACACTTAATGCGTGCGAACCCAACAGTCACGGACTTACCGACCAACCGCTTGCTTGCCACGACGGAAAACACGAGAATTCAAGGTCCCCCCCCCCCCCCCCCCCCAATCCCCAAACAAACGCGTATGTGAGCTGAGCTGCCACAACTACACACCATGTTTGGCAGCAACAACAGGTGAGGAAAAGACACTGCCTAAAAACTACGTTAGCGGCCAGGGCATGTAACCAGAACACTAACGGCCACAAGACAGAAATTCCGCTGGTGCACTTGACTAAGGGTAAATTAATTTGAGGCCGGCCGGAGTGGCCGAGCGGTTAAAGGCGCTATAGTCTGGAACCGCACGACCGCTACGGTCGCAGGTTCGAATCCTGCCTCGGGCATGGATGTGTGTGATGTCCTTAGGTTAGTTAGGTTTAAGTAGTTCTAAGTTCTAGGGGACTTATGACCACAGCAGTTGAGTCCCATAGTGCTCAGAGCCATTTGAACCATTTTTTGAAATTAATTTGATCAGTTCCACCCGACGGCGGCTATCTGGAAAACTTCACTCGTTGTTGCTCACAGGAAAACTTCCACAACGGCAACGCCGGAACCAACAACGTAATGCCCAAAACCACTCAACCTTCACGTCCTGGGTCGGCGAGCGACGATGCTCGTACCGATCGGACAGCTGCAGACAGACTTAGAGACCGCCAGCGCCCCAGTCGACTACGCCGCGCGGAGAAGTCCTCGGACCAACCGACCGACCAACAATCCACCAAAAGTCAGGCCCGGCTTAAGTGATGCGTGGCGACAATGGTGGGGCGGGCGATGCCCACGCAGGGCCCACTGCTGCTGCAAGCCGACGACTGGCTGGCCCGGGCTGCGCTCCAGACGTGTCGCAACTCCCTGGCAGGGCCCAACTCACGACCCGAACTGCCGCCGTGAACTCTCCTCCTCGCACGAACCGACTGACTCGACGACAGCTGACAACTGGGAAGTCATAGCAGCCGAGCAAAGATCCTATCACAGGGGATACCGGGTGATCAAAAAGTCAGTATAATTTTGAAAACTTGTCAATTTGTACCTCTCTATCTACATTATTCAGTGATTTATTCAGTTTTCAAATTTATACTGACTTTTTGATCTCCCGGTATATCGATACGCGCTACTAGCGCCGATGACGGTCAGGCGAAACAGCTACTCAGTAACTCCAGTAATTTAAAACAACGTGGCGAGATGGAAATACGTTAAAACAGGGTGTAAAATACCAAATGATGGGACGGTGAGCCATGCACGGCTCAGTCGCCACTACGGTATCTGTTGTTGGACGATGCTGAAATCGTTATTGGTACATCTACTGTCCACCGTCAAAATCGATGTCGTCTTTCCAAGTACACTATTTTTTTTTCCAGGTCTGTATATCCAGCCATGCACGGCTCGGTCGCCACTACGCCATCTGTTGTTGGACGATGTTGAAATCGTTATTCGTACATCTACTGTCCACCGTCAAAATCGATGTCGTCTTTCCAATTACACTAATTTTTTTTCCAGGTCTGTATACCCAGCCATGCACGGCTCGGTCGCCACTACGCCATCTGTTGTTGGACGATGTTGAAATCGTTATTCGTACATCTACTGTCCACCGTCAAAATCGATGTCGTCTTTCCAATTACACAATTTTTTTTCCAGGTCTGTATATCCAGCCATGCACGGCTCGGTCGCCACTACGCCATCTGTTGTTGGACGATGTTGAAATCGTTATTCGTACATCTACTGTCCACCGTCAAAATCGATGTCGTCTTTCCAAGTACACTAATTTTTTTTCCAGGTCTGTATATCCAGCCATGCACGGCTCGGTCGCCACTACGCCATCTGTTGTTGGACGATGTTGAAATCGTTATTGGTACACCTACAGTCCACCGTCAAAATCGATGTCGTCTTTCCAATTACACTAATTTTTTTTTCCAGGCCTGTATATCCAGCCATGCACGGCTCGGTCGCCACTACGCCATCTGTTGTTGGACGATGTTGAAATCGTTATTCGTACATCTACTGTCCACCGTCAAAATCGATGTCGTCTTTCCAATTACACTAATTTTTTTTCCAGGCCTGTATATCCAGCCATGCACGGCTCGGTCGCCACTACGCCATCTGTTGTTGGACGATGTTGAAATCGTTATTCGTACATCTACTGTCCACTGTCAAAATCGATGTCGTCTTTCCAATTACACTAATTTTTTTTCCAGGTCTGTATACCCAGCCATGCACGGCTCGGTCGCCACTACGCCATCTGTTGTTGGACGATGTTGAAATCGTTATTCGTACATCTACTGTCCACCGTCAACATCGATGTCGTCTTTCCAATTACACTAATTTTTTTTCCAGGCCTGTATATCCAGCCATGCACGGCTCGGTCGCCACTACGCCATCTGTTGTTGGACGATGTTGAAATCGTTATTCGTACATCTACTGTCCACCGTCAACATCGATGTCGTCTTTCCAATTACACTAATTTTTTTTCCAGGTCTGTATACCCAGCCATGCACGGCTCGGTCGCCACTACGCCATCTGTTGTTGGACGATGTTGAAATCGTTATTCGTACATCTACTGTCCACCGTCAAAATCGATGTCGTCTTTCCAATTACACTAATTTTTTTTCCAGGCCTGTATATCCAGCCATGCACGGCTCGGTCGCCACTACGCCATCTGTTGTTGGACGATGTTGAAATCGTTATTGGTACACCTACAGTCCACCGTCAAAATCGATGTCGTCTTTCCAATTACACTAATTTTTTTTTCCAGGCCTGTATATCCAGCCATGCACGGCTCGGTCGCCACTACGCCATCTGTTGTTGGACGATGATGAAATCGTTATTAGTACATCTACTGTCCACCGTCAACATCGATGTCGTCTTTCCAATTACACTAATTTTTTTTCCAGGCCTGTATATCCAGCCATGCACGGCTCGGTCGCCACTACGCCATCTGTTGTTGGACGATGTTGAAATCGTTATTGGTACACCTACAGTCCACCGTCAAAATCGATGTCGTCTTTCCAATTACACTAATTTTTTTTTCCAGGCCTGTATATCCAGCCATGCACGGCTCGGTCGCCACTACGCCATCTGTTGTTGGACGATGTTGAAATCGTTATTCGTACATCTACTGTCCACCGTCAAAATCGATGTCGTCTTTCCAATTACACTAATTTTTTTTCCAGGTCTGTATACCCAGCCATGCACGGCTCGGTCGCCACTACGCCATCTGTTGTTGGACGATGTTGAAATCGTTATTGGTACACCTACAGTCCACCGTCAAAATCGATGTCGTCTTTCCAATTACACTAATTTTTTTTTCCAGGCCTGTATATCCAGCCATGCACGGCTCGGTCGCCACTACGCCATCTGTTGTTGGACGATGATGAAATCGTTATTAGTACATCTACTGTCCACCGTCAACATCGATGTCGTCTTTCCAATTACACTAATTTTTTTTCCAGGCCTGTATATCCAGCCATGCACGGCTCGGTCGCCACTACGCCATCTGTTGTTGGACGATGTTGAAATCGTTATTGGTACACCTACAGTCCACCGTCAAAATCGATGTCGTCTTTCCAATTACACTAATTTTTTTTTCCAGGCCTGTATATCCAGCCATGCACGGCTCGGTCGCCACTACGCCATCTGTTGTTGGACGATGTTGAAATCGTTATTCGTACATCTACTGTCCACTGTCAAAATCGATGTCGTCTTTCCAATTACACTAATTTTTTTTCCAGGTCTGTATACCCAGCCATGCACGGCTCGGTCGCCACTACGCCATCTGTTGTTGGACGATGTTGAAATCGTTATTCGTACACCTACAGTCCACCGTCAAAATCGATGTCGTCTTTCCAATTACACTAATTTTTTTTCCAGGCCTGTATATCCAGCCATGCACGGCTCGGTCGCCACTACGCCATCTGTTGTTGGACGATGTTGAAATCGTTATTGGTACACCTACAGTCCACCGTCAAAATCGATGTCGTCTTTCCAATTACACTAATTTTTTTTTCCAGGCCTGTATATCCAGCCACGCACGGCTCGGTCGCCACTACGCCATCTGTTGTTGGACGATGATGAAATCGTTATTAGTACATCTACTGTCCACCGTCAAAATCGATGTCGTCTTTCCAATTACACTAATTTTTTTTCCAGGCCTGTATATCCAGCCATGCACGGCTCGGTCGCCACTACGCCATCTGTTGTTGGACGATGTTGAAATCGTTATTGGTACACCTACAGTCCACCGTCAAAATCGATGTCGTCTTTCCAATTACACTAATTTTTTTTTCCAGGCCTGTATATCCAGCCATGCACGGCTCGGTCGCCACTACGCCATCTGTTGTTGGACGATGTTGAAATCGTTATTCGTACATCTACTGTCCACCGTCAACATCGATGTCGTCTTTCCAATTACACTAATTTTTTTTCCAGGCCTGTATATCCAGCCATGCACGGCTCGGTCGCCACTACGCCATCTGTTGTTGGACGATGTTGAAATCGTTATTCGTACATCTACTGTCCACTGTCAAAATCGATGTCGTCTTTCCAAGTACACTATTTTTTTTTCCAGGTCTGTATATCCAGCCATGCACGGCTCAGTCGCCACTACGCCATCTGTTGTTGGACGATGATGAAATCGTTATTCGTACATCTACTGTCCACCGTCAAAATCGATGTCGTCTCGCATTTGCGGATGACTTAGTTGTGATGGCAGATTCGATTGAAAGTTTGCAAAGTAATACTTCAGAGCTAGATCAGAAATGTAAGGACTATGGTATGAAGATTAGCATCTCCAAAACGAAAGTAATATCAGTGGGAAAGAGATATAAACGGATTGAGTGCCAAATAGGAGCAACAAAGAACAGGTGGACGATTTCAAGTACCGGGTGATCAAAAGGTCAGTATGAGTTTGAAAACTTCATAAACCACGGAATAATGTAGATGGAGAGGTGAAAATTGACACACATGCTTGGAATAGCATGGGTTTTTATTAGAACAACAAAAAAAAGTATTGCTATAGTTGAATTCTTTTATCTTGGCGGCTCGCGCATGCCCGCCCAGACGCGGGAGATTGCTGCGTTGCCAGTTGCACACGACGCACGCGCCAATAGAAGCAGCGCCATAGTATAGCATAGTTCGCAAGCTTACGTTTAGGGGGGAGAGCGCAGTTCATGAAGTAAAGCCACGACGGCCGCATTAACCCTTTCGCTGCTACAAAGACGTGCTCCCTGCATTCCGCGCTGTGCGCTATTTTGTCACTGCACTGCTCGCCTGTGCAGACACATCGTGTTCCGACTGCTTTGACACTCTTATCAATCGATTCCACAAAAACTATTTGGCCCAAAAATTTGATTTTTACACATCTTCTTGACTGATACCTTCCCCCCATAAATGACTTAATTTTGTTTCGATGTTCAACGCAGTTATTATGCAGCATTAAATATAGTAAACCATTGCACGAAATTTTGAAGAGTTTGCAGAGGTAAAAGTCCATAGAGTATACTTTCCGTATGGTCGATTTTAGTTGCCACAATGTTGAGTATGAAATGTGGACAAGATACCTAAATTTCATATAAAATTTACTGTATAACAATAGCTCATTTAAGTACCACATAGGTGTCGTATGTAATATTGAAAAATATTCCGTCTTTCGCGACTGTAACAAAAGTTTTATTTACACTGAGCACGTTTCGCTTTATTTTAAAGCACTTCAGTCAATCAAAAGGAAGTAGACAAAATACATTAAACAAAACTGTGGGCTTACAAAAACATTAGGACTTGAACATACCGTCTATCAGTGAAGTGCTCTGAGCTATGTCAAATATAATTTTTGTGTGTGGCACACACAAACATTTATTTGCTAAAACACTGATCTGCCAACACAAACGTTGAATATTGTGTTACCGCAGCACAAAACTACGAAAGGTGACTTGGCAATGGAGGAGACAAAATACTGTCCACTGAAGATGCTTCAAAAGAGAGAAACGCGTCTGGTCTAAATAAGCCCCTTATTATGGTTGCAGAAGAGGAATATATTTCAGTACCATTGGTAAAACTGCGACTGTGAAGCAAAAACAACAAAGAGAACATGAGTACCATTGTGTATGTGCCATACCTTTCCTTGATTGAAGTGCTTTAAAATAAAGCCAAACGCGTCCGGTGTAAATAATATTTTTATTACAGTCGCGGAAGACGGAATATTTCTCAATATTACATTCGACACCTATGTCGTACTTAAATTAAATGAGATATTGTTATACAGTAAATTTTATATGAAATTTAGGTATCTTTGTGGTGTCACCGCCAGACACCACACTTGCTAGGTGGTAGCTTTAAATCGGCCGCGGTCCATTAGTACATGTCGGACCCGCGTGTCGCCACTGGCAGTGATCGCAGACCGAGCGCCACCACACGGCAGGTCTCGAGAGACGGACTAGCACTCCGCCCAGTTGTACGACGACTTTGCTAGCGACTACACTGACGAAGCCTTTCTCTCATTTGCCGAGAGACAGTTAGAATAGCCTTCAGCTAAGTCCATGGCTACGACCTAGCAAGGCGCCATTAGTAACTTCATGTATCTACAGAGTCGCATTTGTATCTTCAAGAGCGATGTACAACTATGATGGAATAAAGTTAAGTACTACTACGGCTACGTACTTTTGTTTATAGCATTCATTACGTATCCTGTTTCAGACTTCACGCCATCTTTCGTGCGCTTATAGCGTGCGTTTCGGCCCCCTCAAACACACTGTGTCGGCACCTCTTGTCGACACAACAATCTTGTCCACATTTCATTCTCAACATTGCGGCAACTAAAATCGACCATACGGAAAGTATACGCTATGGACTTCTACCTCTGCAAACTCTTCAAAATTTCGTGCAATGGTTTACTACATTTAATGCTGCATAATAACTGCGTTGAACATCGAAACAAAATTAAGTCATTTATGGGGAGAAGGTATCAGTCAAGAAGACGTGCAAAAATCAAATTTTTGGGTCAAATAGTTTTTGTGAAATCGAATGATAAGTGTGTCAAAGCAGTGGGAACACCATGTGTCTGCACAGGCGAGCAGTGTAGTGATGACAAAATCGCGCACAGCGCGGAATGCGGCGAGCACGTGTCTGCAGCAGCGAAAGGGTTAATGAAGAGACAAAGCACTAGAAATTTCAAAAAATTGCATTCAAACGAATATAATTAGTGAAGTAAGGCACTTCGATATTGTTTTTAAGTAATAAAAATATTAAGCACCGCACAAGGTTTGACCTCATAACTTTTCGCGTAGCAGCCCAACACCTTATCCGTTACGCTAACGCACCTCGTCTGACTATGTAACGCCATGAGGTATATACCACGTCACATAAACTACTGACAAACACTGTTGGTATGACTACGAATTACTCACGCTTCGTCGAAAAACAATAGGAAATAAACAATTACTGCTGTTCTTTGTTGCGAAAAAGCGGTTCGTGAGAGTGATACAAGCACCTTTCCTTGCTATCGCCTGAATTAGGAGTCTTATTGCTTGTTTGGTTTAATTAATTAATAGAATATGAAGCAATTGGTATAAAGAATGCTTTTTCCAAACTTTCTATAAAAGAATGTCTGCTATCAAGACATTGCTTTTGTTCTATTACTTTATTTATGACTGAACGTTTCTAAAACTGAAGACACTTGTCCATGCTCTGCACTGCAGTCGAGATGTGGCAACGTCGTTCTCTGTTCATTGGCTGACTGTGTTTTGTGACGTCAGATGCGCAGAACGAACCTAAACTCGGCCGCCAACATAAATGACGCGCACTTTAGACGCGTGAAAGATGTCTTGCGCGCGTCGTTTGGTGATGATCGTGTGCTCAGCCGCCACTTTCGTCATGCTTGGCCTCCCAGGTCCCCAGACCTCAGTCCGTGCGATCATTGGCTTTGGGGTTACCTGAAGTCGCAAGTGTATCGTGATCGACCGACATCTCTAGGGATGCTGAAAGACAACATCCGACGCCAATGCCTCACCGTAACTCCGGACATGCTTTACAGTGCTGTTCACAACATTATTCGTCGACTACAGCTATTGTTGAGGAATGATGGTCGATATATTGAGCATTTCCTGTAAAGAACATCATCTTTGCTTTGTCTTACTTTGTTATGCTAATTATTGCTATTCTGATCAGATGAAGCGCCATCTGTCGGACATTTTTTGAACGTTTGTATTTTTTTTTTTGTTCTAATAAAACCCCATGTCATTCCAAGCATGTGTGTCAATTTGTACCTCTCTATCTACATTATTCCGTGATTTATTCAGTTTTCAAATTTATAGTGACTTTTTGATCACCCAGTACTTAGGATGCATATTCTCACAGGAAGACAACATAGTGAAAGAACTGGAAGCGAGGTGTTGCAAAGCTAATGCAGTGAGCGCTCAACTACGATCTACTCTCTTCTGCATGAAGGAAGTCAGTACCAACACTAAGTTACCTGTGCACCGTTCAATCTTTCGACCAACTTTATTGTATGGGAGCGAAAGCTGGGTGGATGCAGGTTACCTTATCAATAAGGTCGAAGTTACGGATATGAGGGTAGCTAGGATGATTGCAGGTACTAGTAGATGGGAACAATGGCAGGAGGGTGTCCACAATGAGGAAATCAAAGAAAAACTGGGAATGAACTCTATAGATGTAGCCGTCAGGGCGAACAGGTTTAGATGGTGGGGTCATGTTACACGCATGGGAGAAGCAAGGTTACCCAAGAGACTCATGGGTTCAGCAGTAGAGGGTAGGAGAAGTCGGGGTAGACAAGGAGAAGGTACATGCATTCGGTTAAGAATGATTTTGAAGTAATAGGCTTAACATCAGAAGAGGCAGCAATGTTAGAACTCAATAGGGGACAGTGGAGGAATTTTATAATGAGGACTAAGCTCCAGACTGAGCGCTGAAAGGCATGTTGTTGTTGTTGTTTTGGTCTTCAGTCCTGAGACTGGTTTGGTGCAGCTCTCCATGCTACCCTATATTGTGCAAGTTTCTTCATCTCCCAGTACCTACTGCAACCTACTTCCTTCTGAATCTGCTTAGTGTATTCATCTCTTGCTCTCCCTATATGATTTTTACCATCCACGCTGCCCTCCAATGCTAAATTTGTGATCCCTTGATGCCTCAGAACATGTCCTACCAACCGATCCCTTCTTATAGTCACGTTTTGCCACAAACTCCTCTTCTTCACAATCCTATTCAATACCTCCTCGTTAGTTATGTGATCTACCCATCTAATCTTCAGCGTTCTTCTGTAGCACCACATTTCGAAAGCTTCTATTCTCTTCCTGTCTAAACTATTTATCGTCCACGTTTCACTTCCATATATGGCTACACTCCATACGAATACTAGCAGAAACGACTTCCTGACACTTAAATCTATACTCGATGTTAACAAATTTCTCTTCTTCAGAAACGCTTTCCTTTCCATTGCCAGTCTACTTTTTATATCTGCTCTACTTCGACCATCATCAGTTATTTTGCTCCCCAAACAGCAAAACTCCTTTACTACTTTAAGTGTCTCATTTCCTAATCTAATTCCCCCAGCATCGCCCG
Source organism: Schistocerca nitens (assembly GCF_023898315.1). Taxonomy (NCBI): domain Eukaryota; kingdom Metazoa; phylum Arthropoda; class Insecta; order Orthoptera; family Acrididae; genus Schistocerca; species Schistocerca nitens. The sequence goes on from NC_064623.1 coordinate 185,114,209, forward strand.
ACTTAATTCGACTTCATTCCATTACCCTCGTTTTGCTTTTGTTGATGTTCATATTATATTCTCCTTTCAAGACACTGTCCATTCCGTTCAACTGCTCTTCTAAGTCCTTTGCTGTCTCTGATTGAATTACAATGTCATCCCCGAACCTCAAAATTTTTATTTCTTCTCCATGGATTTTAATACCTACTCCGAATTTTTCTTTTGGTTCCTTTACTGCTTCCTCAATATACAGATTGAATAACATTGGGGAAAGGCTACAACCCTGTCTGACTCCCTTCCCAACCACTGCTTCCCTTTCGTGACCCTCGACTCTTGTAACTGCCATCTGGTTTCTATACTAATTGTAAATAGCCTTTCGCTTCCTGTATTTTACCCTTGCCACCTTTAGAATTTGAAAGAGAATATTCCAGTCAACATTGTCAAAAGCTTTCTCTAAGTCTACAAATGCTAGAAACGTAGGTTTGCCTTTCCTTAATCTTTCTTCTAAGATAAGTCGTAAGGTTAGTATTGCCTCCCGTGTTCCAATATTTCTACGGAATCCAAACTGATCTTCCCCGAGGTCGGCTTCTACCAGTTTTTCCATTCGTCTGTAAAGAATTCGTGTTAGTATTTTGCATTCCTGACTTATTACACTGATAGTTCGGTAATATTCACATCTGTCATCACCTGCTTTCTTTGGGATTGGAATTATTATATTCTTCATGAAGTCTGAGGGTATTTCGCCTGTCTCATACATCTTGCTCACCAGATGGTAGAGTTTTGTCAGGACTGGCTCTCCCAAGGCCGTCAGTAGTTCTAATGGAATGTTGTCTACTCCCGGGGCCTTGTTTCGACTTAGGTCTTTCAGTACTCTGTCAAACTCTTCACGCAGTATCGTATCTCCCATTTCATCTTCATCTACATCCTCTTCCATTTCCATAATATTGTGCTCAAGTACTTCGCTCTTGTATAGACCCTCTATATACTCCTTCCACCTTTCTGCCTTCCCTTCTTTGGTTATAACTGGTTTTCCATCTGAGCTCTTGATATTCCTACAAGTGGTTCTCTTTTCTCCAAAGGTCTGTTTAATTTTCCTGTAGGCATTATCTATCTTACCCCTAGTGAGATAAGCCTCTACGTTTGTCCTCTAGCCATCCCTGCTTAGCCATTTTGCACTTCCTGTCGATCTCATTTTTGAGACGTTTGTATTACTTTTTGCCTGCTTCATTTACTGCTGAAAGGCATAATCAGCCTTGATGATGATGAAGATGATGATAATGATGGTGTGTATCCAGTCGTGCAGTACACTTCACACCGGTTTCACGACTGATGTATGCCCCCTTCAACGTGTTGCTATTAGAATGGTCATCAGTATATTTAGGTGTTGCGAAGTGCCTGTTTGTCATCTGACAGTGACCGCAAGACAACCTGGAATGAGTGTGATCAGAGCGCTGGCGTGTCAGACTGCAACTGGAGTGCTGGAGTGGGTGCGACGCCACAGCGGGACAGGGAGCGGCCACAGAACTGGAGCAGACTGGCTGGAGCGTCGCAGCAACAGTTCCAGCCAGCTGCAGGCGCTGTCGTTAAAACTGCCAGCATCTCGCGGAACTGCCGCTACCGCTGTAAAAACGATATTAAAGCCGTGCAGGAAGCCATAGCCGTGCGGCACCAACTTTAACGGCCCCGAGTCACCCACTCAGAGTCTCGGAATGTGTCGTGTTACGAACTCGAGGGAGACGCTAAAACTTTAATTTGTAATAGATGGCCTAGATTTTCGTACGATTATCCTATGTTACGCTCCAGTTACATACGTACTTTCATTGCCCGCTAAAATACCGGGTGATCAAAAAGTCAGTATAAATTTGAAAACTAAAGAAATCACGGAATAATGTAGATAGAGAGGCACTAATTGACACACATGCTTGGAATGACATAGCGTTTTATTAGAACCAAAAAAAAAAAATACAAAAGTTCAAAAAATGTCCGGCAGATGGCGCTTCGTCTGATGAGAATAGCAATAACTAGCGTAACAAACTAAGAGATAGCAAAGATGATGTACTTTACAGGAAATGCTCAATATGTCCACCATCATTCCTCAACAATAGCTGTCGTCGAGGAATAATGTTGTGAACAGCACTGTAAAGCATGTCCGGAGTTATGGTGAGGCATTGGCGTCGGATGTTGTCTTTCAGCATCCCTAGACATGTCGGTCGTTCACGATACACTTGTGACTTCAGGTAACCCCAAAGCCAATAATCGCACGGACTGAGGTCTGGGGACCGGGGAGGCCAAGCATGACGAAAGTTGCGGCTGAGTACACGATCATCACCAAACGAAGCGCGCAAGAGATCTTTCACGCGTCTAGCAATGTGGGGTGGAGCGCCATCCTGCATAAACATCGTACGTACCAGCAGGTGTTTATCAGCCAGGCTGTGGATGATGCGATTCTGTAACATATCGGTGTACCTCTCACCCGTCAAGGTAGCAGTTACAAAACCAGAATCACGCATTCCCTTGAAGAAAAAAGGCCCGATAACGGTAGATGTGGTAAAACCAACCCATACCGTGACTTTCTCGTCGTGCAATGGAGTTTCCACGACAGTTCTAGGATTTTCGGTAGCACAAATTCTGCAGTTGTGGGCGTTGACAGACCCTCGGAGCGTGAAATGAGCTTCGTCGGTCCACAACACGTTACTCAACCATTCGTAATCTTCCGCCATCTTTTGAAACGCCCACACCGCAAATGCCCTCCGCTTCACTAAATCGCCAGGTAACAGTTCATGATGCCGATGGATTTTGTACGGACAGCATTGGAGGGTAGGCCTAAGTGCCAACCAAACAGTAGTGTATGGAATGCCGGTGCGACGTGCTACTGCACGAGCGCTGACTTCCCCGTTCATAGACGAACCCGCTACAGTCTCCATTTCTTCCTGAACTGTCTCAGCAGCGTTACGCTTTGGGCTCGGTCGGCCACTACGGGGTCTATCGTCTAAACAACCCGTGGCTTCAAACTTCGAAATCATTCTCGCCACAGCTGCATTTGTCAACGGACCTTTACCCGTTCGAATCCCCTTCCTATGGCGATATGATCGTAACGCTGAACTAGCACATTCCCCATTCTGATAATACAGCTTCACTAAAAGCGCCTTTTCGGATAACGTCAACATGCTGCGACTGCTGGCGCATCTGATCCTCTCTCTCATTACATCTCCTTTTGTACACGATTGTCATGCGCAGTCACTGACATTTTGCTGTCCAGCGCCATCTGTCGGACGTTCTGTGAACTTTTTTTTTGTTCTAATAAAACCCCATGTCATTCCAAGCATGTGTGTCAATTTTTACCTCTGTATCTACATTATTCCGTGGTTTATTAAGTTTTCAAATTTATACTTTTTTGATTACCCGGTACAACCGAGAGCTGTTATTAATGCCAACTGTGTGCTTCACCGTGTTAGACATGGTAAAGTATTGTGTTTTTGTCGGTTCATACTTTTGTCCATCCTCCACTCCTGTAGCTCTGCTACACTACACTGGAGTGCTGTCATACTTGTATCGGACGAAGACACGTGTCACACTTTAAGCTCCCTAGACTGAAGCACGCGCTTTCCGGCTACTTGCCGCAACTCGTTAAGACCCTCGTTCAAAGCCGTAGGGTATCGAATAGCCGGCTATGCGCAGTACACCGGAAACCGTATCGTGTGACGCAGCGTTATGGCCTGTTACAGAATCCCGGCGGTGACGCAGACACTGGCAGGGCCGTACACAGCCGGAGGAAACGCATCCGTAGGCTTCCCCAACTATTCTACCGGCGCCTCTATTGCGTAATGCCGCAGATAAAAAGAAATGCGGCAACGGGAGAAGACGTCGGAGGAGGAAAATGCTGGAGAGAGGGGTGGGGGGGGGGGAGGGGGACAAAGGGGAAATCAGATAGAGGCGAGCCGGGCGCGACTGCGCATAAAAAGGACCCGCGCAATGTCGTCGCGTGGACTATCGACTTGGCGAGTGCGTACCCGGTGGCCGAGCTGTGAGGACGACCTGTTGCAGGCCCCTGCGCTAGCCTACACTCCACACACTCTACACCAGCGTCCAGCGGTGCGTCCCCAGGAGATAGCTCAACACAACTATGGCGCCTGCAGTGAGCGTGGTCAGTACAGCTACTGTGCATTTTATCGTAGACCTGTAGACCGCTGCTTCAGCACGTCTGGTGGAGCATTCGTCAGCGACGCATTCGTCCCTGCTTATTCTGAGCACCTTATGTATTTCTATAGAGGAGAGCGTCGTTCCTCGCTACACTTTACAGACTTTCGCCTCTAGCCTTATCTGTAATAGTAATTAAACGTATTTTCTTATTTTAAGGGGGGTAGGACGTCAAACGGGCCGACTTGGAGCACGAGAGGCATCACAGGACATTTTAATTTCCAGTGTCTATACTTTCACAAATAAACTCATAAGACTTTGTCAGCATCACCAGGAAGGATTGAGGATTCACACTCATTTCAGTGGAAGTTCGAAAACATAACGAAATAATTTTTCTTACATATGAAATTTCATCATTTTTTTCACTTACTTATGGCTGCCTTTGTTGCTATGGATACACTTTTCTACGTAAATTAGATTCTTCGAAGAATTTTGCACAGCATACATACCATACTTTAAAGTGTATTAAACTCTAGAATTTATTTAATTTGTGAAAAAACGAATGAGCTGTTACATTTTAAACTTCACCTTTAGAAAAAACACAAATTTTGTAGTTAATTACCTCAATTTTTACCACAGTTTTTAATAGATGTGGAAAATTCTAGAGTTTCATACACCTTTAAGTTTGGTTTGTATTCTGTGCAAAATTCATCGAAGAGTCTCTTACTTATGAAGAAAAGTGTACGTATAGCAACAAATGCTGCCATTAGTAAGTGGAAAAAAATGATGAAATATCACATGTAAAAAAAATTATTTCGTTATGTTTTCAAACTTCCACTGCTATGAGTGTGAATTCTGAATCCTACCTGGTCATTCTGACAAAGGTTTATGAATTTATTTATAAAAGTATAGACACTGGAAACTAAAATGTCCTGTGGTGCCTCTCCTGCTCCAAGTCGGCCCGTTTGACGTCCTACCCCCCTTAACCGATACAATTCAGTTTGCAAGTGCTGCAATCTATTTCTGGGAATTACCTTCTAAATGAAAGACTTGTCCCAGGCCACTGAGCCACACAAAATTATTATTATTATTACAAAATGTATATACAGCCACATCGGCCGCACAAAAGTTTTTCACAATTGACCATGGTTTCGATTGTACTAGGGCTATCTTTATCAGAATAAAAAATTACATATATTACATGTAATCACACCATGCTCAGACGTTATTAGCCATGGTGTGATTACATGCAACTCATGAAATCTTTTATTCCGATAAAGAATGCCCTAGTGCAATTGAAACCATGGTCAATTGACAAAAAATTTTGTGCGACCGGTTTGGCTGTATACACATTCTGTAATTAAATAATGTACGGTTGCTGGATCTCAGCCAATAAAAATGTTTAAAACTTCATTATTATTATTATTTGCGCCGAGAACATGTAGGACCACGCAAAGCATTCTCCCTCATTTGGGCATTCTTTCTGATCTTCAACGATTCTCTTTTTTTTTTTTTTTTTTTTCATGGAGTCACTTACGATTCTCTGCTCATTTTGTCCCTGGTTTCTTTAGGACTTCATTCTCTGATCTAACATCCCTCTTGTATGTTTTGTCTCTGTGTATGTTTCTGCCTCGAACTTCTATTGGGTCGATTTGTGATTTTTCTAGGTCAAATCTGCTTGTGAGATCCATTTTGTTGTTGACCTGAGCCCTTGCATGTGTCACAATTCTGCTGATGTATCTGTAGAACTTTAACTTTCTGTTTCTTACATCTGCTGATATGTTTGACATCTTCTCTGTGCTTTTCCTAGAATGTTGTGTGTATCCTTCTTCTATCGGCTTCCGACCGAGAGATCCTCTCACGATTCTGGGTCCTTCTTTCAGTATGCTTCCCATATCGTTTTTGTGTGCAGTGTTAGTGTCTCTCTCGTATACAATATTTCGGGCTTGATTACTGTTTTGTAGTGGCTGATCTTTGTTTGACTGGCCCTGTATTTCTTATTATACACGTTGTTCGGAAATTCCCGTTACTAACTTCTAGAACTTGTAGAGGAAAGTGAGTACATGAGCCTTTGAGTGGGAATTTGCGTCGGGAAACGTACCGTTTGTTTGTTACAGCCGTCAGAAAACGTGTTTGCTATTCATGCAGGCGACAGGTTAGTCATGGTGGTCGGGGGTGCGTACGTCGGATAGGCTGATACCAGTTGATGTCTATCCCACGTCTCCGACCTGGTTCAGGCCTCGTTCACGTGTTTGTGAGTTTAGGACAACATTGTCGAGTACATGTTTGCAGAATACACCGACATGGCCCTTGTGTATGTACGGTGAAGCTCGTCGCCTTTATCAAGATTGCTATCCACAACGTCCGACTCGTCATATACCTTTTTTGCCACAATTACCCAAAGGCTGCGATAAGGGTGTACCTTCAGTGTCAACAGGCGTGACTGTGGCGCTCCAAGGACACGTCACACATCCGAATTGGAAGAAGCCGCACTGCTTCACGTTTCCTTTTTGTTTCTTTGGTTATTACATCTACATTTACATTTATACTCCGCAAGCCACCCAACGGTGTGTGGCGGAGGGCACTCTACGTGCCACTGTCATTACCTCCCTTTCCTGTTCCAGTCGCGTATGGTTCGCGGGAAGAACGACTGTCTGAAAGCCTCCGTGCGCGCTCTAATCTCTCTAATTTTACATTCGTGATCTCCTCGGGAGGTATAAGTAGGGGGAAGCAATATATTCGATACCTCATCCAGAAACGCACCCTGGCGAGCAAGCTACACCGCGATGCAGAGCGCCTCGCTTGCAGAGTCTGCCACTTGAGTGTATTAAACATCTCCGTGACGCTATCACGGTTACCAAATAACCCTGTGACGAAACGCGCCGCTCTTCTTTGGATCTTCTCTATCTCCTCCGTCAACCCGATCTGGTACGGATCCCACACTGATGAGCAATACTCAAGTATAGGTCGAACGAGTGTTTTGTAAGCCACCTCCTTTGTTGATGGACTACATTTTCTAAGCACTCTCCCAATTAATCTCAGCCTGGTACCCGCCTTACCAACAATTAATTTTATATGATCATTCCACTTCAAATCGTTCCGCACGCATACTCCCAGATATTTTACAGAAGTAACTGCTACCAGTGTTTGTTCCGCTATCATATAATCATACAATAAAGGATCCCTCTTTCTATGTATTCGCAATACATTACATTTGTCTATGTTAAGGGACAGTTGCCACTCTCTGCACCAAGTGCCTATCCGCTGCAGATCTTCCTGCATTTCGCTACAATTTTCTAACGCTGCAACTTCTCTGTATACTACAGCATCATCCGCGAAAAGCCGCAGGGAACTTCCGGCACTATCTACTAGGTCATTTATATATATTGTGAAAAGCAATGGTCCCGTAACACTCCCCTGTGGCACGCCAGAGGTTACTTTAACGTCTGTAGACGTCTCTCCATTGAGAACAACATGCTGTGTTCTGTTTGCTAAAAACTCATCAATCCAGCCACACAGCTGGTCTGATATTCCGTAGGCTCTTACTTTGTTTATCAGGCGACAGTGCGGAACTGTATCGAACGCCTTCTGGAAGTCAAGAAAAGTAGCATCTACCTGGGAGCCGGTATCTAATATTTTCTGGGTCACGTGAACAAATAAAGCGAGTTGGGTCTCACACGATCGCTGTTTACGGAATCCATGTTGATTCCTACAGAGTAGATTCTGGGTTTCCAAAAACGACATGATACTCGAGCAAAAAACATGTTCTAAAATTCTACAACAGATCGACGTCAGAGATATAGGTCTATAGTTTTGCGCATCTGATCGACGACCCTTCTTGAAGACTGGGACTACCTGTGCTCTTTTCCAATCATTAATGTGCGGAACTGTAAAACAAGTGATGTAGTTGGCAACGCCCAATAAATGATTTGTAAAAGTGGTTGCATTACGAACATGTTTTCAAATGTTTGTAGCGCGGAAACGGTACATTTTCGAACAAGGGCTCCAATCCAGAATATTACGTACTCAATCCCCTCTTCAACTCCTGGAAGTTTGCAACGGGAAGTTTGGGAACATCCTGTATAAGTCTTGCCTTCTGTGAGATTTTTTCTCCTCCTTTAGGTTCGAAGACTTCACCTACACATTTGAAAAGTCTAAGTCTTTTTATGTTGCCGCATTTTGTGTCTAATTTTTCTATGCTTAATTTTGAGTAGAGGAATTCAAACTTCTGGAAAGAAACTTACGGGGGAACTTTTTCTGCGCATTCCTTTAGTTAATATGTTTGTTTGGTTGCTGTTGCTTCGTTATCCGACAGTATAGCCCGATCTTCTGCGAAAGTTAGTTTCGAGGTTTCTGTCTTGTCTCGGGATCCTCCTAGTCGTGTTGGTTTTCAGTGTCCTTGGTTTTTCAGTTCTTTTTTTCCCATGCCCTCATTACTTTCTTCAGTACTAGGTCGAACAACAGTGGTGATAATCCGTCGCCTACTCCAGTTTTGATCATGAAGGGGTCAGAGATTTCACTCATGAATTTCACTTTCGATGTTGTGCCATCCCATGTCTGATCACTTGTGTTTCTGAGCCGAGTCTTGTTCTTCTAACACGTTGAATTATTATTACTACTATTGTTATTATTATTGTTGTTATTATTATTATTACAAAAATTACTCTATAGCATTAAGGTATTTCCAAATGTGAAAACATGTTCCAAGGTACAACATGGTCACGTACCGAGGAACAAATTTTCCATTCTTACATGCGTGTCTAACAGTCGAAATTACTTCTGTGAATAGCAAATAAACAATTTTTCAGCCTTCAGTTGCAAGGTAATTTTACTCGTTTACCTAGGTTTCGATTCCAGTAATGGAATCTTCTTCAGAACAAAAAATTAAATTATTTTGTGAGCCAAACACTGGCCATGTCACAGATTAAAATTTAAACAATAAAGACGCATAATCATAAGATTATGTCAGTCAAAATTAATTTTGCGTCTTTATTGTTTAAATTTTAATCTGTGACATAATCTTATGATTATGCGTCTTTATTGTTTAAATTTTAATCTGTGACATGGCCAGTGTTTGGCTCACAAAATAATTTAATTTTTTGTTCTGAAGAAGATTCCATTACTGGAATCGAAACCTAGGTAAACGAGTAAAATTACCTTGCAACTGAAGGCTGAAAAATTGTTTATTTGCTGTACATTTCACAGTTGCTGACACGCTGCAATATGTTAAAGATTTGTAAACTTCTCTGAATGTGCATTCCTTGACACCAGCTATATTAGGTACCTAGACCTACTACCCAATAATGACATGAAAATTTGTGCTGGACCGCGACTCGAACCCAAAAATTTCTCGTTTATCGTGAGGTTTCCTTTTTTCCCACTTCGGTCATCCGTCTCCGTGCACGCTCATAGGACCGACCCACACAGTCACATGTGATACTGTCTACATCCTTACATCGTAGTCCACTGAATGCATCACCTACTTGGATTCCCGCAATTGGGATAATAGGCTTGTAATAAGTATAAGCGTGTTTGAAAGAGCACACGCTGTTGACTGTCCACGGCTGTACTAATTTCTATTGAAATTTAAAAGCGTTGCAATGTGAGAACCTTGTCAATGTGTATTATTTAATCGTCTCTGCGTTCATTATTGCTCTACTACACATCAATAATCAGTGAGTTAAATCAAACGAAGTGGAAACATTATAAAAAAACAAGTTACACGTCAAACTATTGGAAACTAACAAAAATTTTCATTTTTAACACGTGTAAAAATTATACCATTTATGAGACGTAAGATTCAAATACATACAATAAAAAAAATTCATAACTGACGACATGTTTGAGGAAGCCTTGATTTCTAGTGGTATACTAATTCGAAAATAGCGTCTAGATTATTATTTTTTATTAGTGATGACAGGTTTCTACATCAATACCACATAATATTCAGATTTAGCGCTGCATTGTGCAGTTTGTAAGTGATGACTCTGCTGACAAACTGCAGCCTGCAGCACTAGATGTAAAGGTTATATGTTACTCGAGTTGAACATTATCATCACTAATATAAAAAATAGTGATCTAGACGATGGTTTTCATCCATTAAAATAAACAAGTAAGAAATCTATATGCGTAGTCAATTACCACTGCCTAATTTTGAACATTGCCTACATTACTCTTAAATAGACACACATTACACTACTTTACTTTACATCACTCATTTTCATTCTGTTTTATGTTCATAACAATTTGATAATAGGTTTTAAATGTTAAGCATTTAAACATAGAGCAAAATTTTGTAGAATAAATTTTGAGTAGGAGTTTCGTTCTTCATCATTATACCAACAATTTTTTTCTTAGCGTTAATAACGCCTGGAAAACGACAATTCAATATTTTAAACAATGTTAATGTATTAGAATTTGTTCATAAATATTAGACAAACTATATTTTTCCAAGAGCTTCAAATGAAAACCTGTATTATGATGAACCTGTCCCCAACTATTTACCGAGCGAGGTGACGCACTGGTTGGTACACTAGTCTCGCATTCGGGAGGACGACGCTTACAACCCGCATCCGGCCATCCTTATTTAGGTTTTCCGCGATTTCCTTAAATCGGTCTATATAAATGACGGGATGGTCCCCTTGAAAAGGAACTTCTGTTCCGTCTCTAATGACCTCGATGTCGACGGGACGTTAAATCCGATCTTTCTTCCTTTATTTCCCACTTTTCCCAAATATTCACAAAACCTGAAAGTCTAGATGTCCCCCACAACACCTATAAGCTACTCATAAACATATTTAACTATTTCTCCAGTAGTTATTAGTACTGTTGCCCTTATATTTCCATTTCCCGATATACACTCCTGGAAATGGAAAAAAGAACACATTGACACCGGTGTGTCAGACCCACCATACTTGCTCCGGACACTGCGAGAGGGCTGTACAAGCAATGATCACACGCACGGCACAGCGGACACACCAGGAACCGCGGTGTTGGCCGTCGAATGGCGCTAGCTGCGCAGCATTTGTGCACCGCCGCCGTCAGTGTCAGCCAGTTTGCCGTGGCATACGGAGCTCCATCGCAGTCTTTAACACTGGTAGCATGCCGCGACAGCGTGGACGTGAACCGTATGTGCAGTTGACGGACTTTGAGCGAGGGCGTATAGTGGGCATGCGGGAGGCCGGGTGGACGTACCGCCGAATTGCTCAACACGTGGGGCGTGAGGTCTCCACAGTACATCGATGTTGTCGCCAGTGGTCGGCGGAAGGTGCACGTGCCCGTCGACCTGGGACCGGACCGCAGCGACGCACGGATGCACGCCAAGACCGTAGGATCCTACGCAGTGCCGTAGGGGACCGCACCGCCACTTCCCAGCAAATTAGGGACACTGTTGCTCCTGGGGTATCGGCGAGGACCATTCGCAACCGTCTCCATGAAGCTGGGCTACGGTCCCGCACACCGTTAGGCCGTCTTCCGCTCACGCCCCAACATCGTGCAGCCCGCCTCCAGTCGTGTCGCGACAGGCGTGAATGGAGGGACGAATGGAGACGTGTCGTCTTCAGCGATGAGAGTCGCTTCTGCCTTGGTGCCAATGATGGTCGTATGCGTGTTTGGCGCCGTGCAGGTGAGCGCCACAATCAGGACTGCATACGACCGAGGCACACAGGGCCAACACCCGGCATCATGGTGTGGGGAGCGATCTCCTACACTGGCCGTACACCACTGGTGATCGTCGAGGGGACACTGAATAGTGCACGGTACATCCAAACCGTCATCGAACCCATCGTTCTACCATTCCTAGACCGGCAAGGGAACTTGCTGTTCCAACAGGACAATGCACGTCCGCATGTATCCCGTGCCACCCAACGTGCTCTAGAAGGTGTAAGTCAACTACCCTGGCCAGCAAGATCTCCGGATCTGTCCCCCATTGAGCATGTTTGGGACTGGATGAAGCGTCGTCTCACGCGGTCTGCACGTCCAGCACGAACGCTGGTCCAACTGAGGCGCCAGGTGGAAATGGCATCGCAAGCCGTTCCACAGGACTACATCCAGCATCTCTACGATCGTCTCCATGGGAGAATAGCAGCCTGCATTGCTGCGAAAGGTGGATATACACTGTACTAGTGCCGACATTGTGCATGCTCTGTTGCCTGTGTCTATGTGCCTGTGGTTCTGTCAGTGTGATCATGTGATGTATCTGACCCCAAGAATGTGTCAATAAAGTTTCCCCTTCCTGAGACAATGAATTCACGGTGTTCTTATTTCAATTTCCAGGAGTGTAGAAAGTAAAATTCCTACATGCTTAAAAGAAGTAATTTCCAACATTAGATGTAGATGATTTTGAAAGTAATTTAATCGAGAATAAGACCCTCTAGCCAAAAGTGCCGCCTATTTATTTATTTATTTATTGTTTCAAATATTATGATAATTTTTTTGTCCAATGTCTCTGTTGTAAAGCTCGTATAGGCACTTGTCGCGACTACACAGAAACCGAGAGATACGCGTTTGCTTTCCCTGGACTATGACAGGTGTGAGGACAAAACGTGTGTGTGACATTAAATAACAGAACAGGTCAGTTACATCATAATGTGCGGCAAATATCTTTTCTCCAGTTGCTTCTTTCCCGTACTTCCGGTTAGTTTGTTACCGTTCCACATACGTTCCTCCCTAAGGCACTTTTTTTTCCATTTTGCAGTCTTACAGTTTCCATTTGTTGGTTTTTCGCTGTCACATGTGCTTATTACAATCTTTGGTTCAAATGGTTCAAATGGCTCTGAGCACTATGGGACTCAACTGCTGAGGTCATTAGTCCCCTAGAACTTAGAACTAGTTAAACCTAACTAACCTAAGGACATCACAAACATCCATGCCCGAGGCAGGATTCGAACCTGCGACCGTAGCGGTCTTGCGGTTCCAGACTGCAGCGCCTTTAACCGCACGGCCACTTCGGCCGGCACAATCTTTGGTGCACTACAAATTAGTGAAATTTTCACACGATGCTTTTCGCGTTTTTAGTAAAATATACACAGAGGTCACTATGTAAATTTATGAATAGGTAGACTTTATTAATATATATTAGCTGTACGGCTTTTACTATTCGTGGATGTACTCACCGAGACGCATCAGTTTATTCCCAGTTCTGGAAAAGCCACAACGCTTTGCAGATATTTATTATTTTACACAAGTCTCAAAAGTGATTCACTATTCACTACGAAATTTACATCAATTGACAACCCCATTCCCCTAGTTCAGGTCGTGGGTTATCTCTTATGTTATGACTTTATATGAATTTTAAACTGTAAAAATGAAAAATTAGCGCTATGACTAACATGTAGAAAGCACCACAATCTGTGAAATACTATTCTTAGTTACGTCGTTAATCCAAATATGAAAAACTGGCGAGGTGTGAGTAGAGTTCGCAGTCTGAAGGGTCTGCAGAAATTTAATTATGTGTGCAGACAGCTCGTCCATCTCGGCAATCGATATTCTCGACGACCTTTGCCTGTTATCGGCACTGATACTGGCGTGGCATCAATCCCACGGATTCTAAGACTTTCGAGAATGTTTTAATTTCAAATTTGAAATCGGATAAGAAAAGATAAAATAAAATATTTTTCGTGCGATATAATAACCGTTTTAAAAATTTTCTATTTTTTTTTTTTACTTGTACTGTGAAACATTGATTCTTGTCAAATCTCATGATTCTAGGTCAAGAAGAATTACCCTTTTGATTAGTCAGTTTGTTAGTGTCTCAAAATATGTGACATAATATACGTATCTTTCGATTTCTTTGACTTAGAAGCTAAACTTTTCTACACCGCCAAAGGACCATACACATTACTGCACCGACATAAATTTTAACTTGATTCGTCTGTTCGTTCCTGAAAAATAGCGTTTTGAACAGTCGGACACACAGGTGGACGGACAACAAAGTGACCGTATAAGCGTTGCGTTTTTACCAATTGAGGTACGGCAACCGAAAAACGATTACGTACTCTAAGTATTTACAGACCGACTACTTTGTATACTTCAACGAAACAGCAAGAATGGTCTGGAGACACTTTTCTTTATCTGATGTACGCCTGAGGTGGCAAACATGAATATCAGCTATTAAAAAAGTTGTTCTGTTTTTCGAAAGATTCTATCGAGAGCAATTTTTCATGTTATGCCGACTGCTTTGGCGTGACTTTTCTGTGTACATTCGTTTGACTCTATAGGCACCACATTTTGCTGTTACGAACGTTAAAAACACATCTGCAAGTTTAATAAGTAATGCTCTGTCTTCAAAAACCAGTCTTAATTAATTATAACCATTGTTGACGACGAATTGCGCCTGTCATTTAAAATGCCACGAGAAATCCTTTTCGATAAAGTACATTTTAGCCAGCTAACACACACACACACACACACACACACACACACACTGAAACACGTATGTTGTGCGGCAGCGATGCTGAGACATTGTAGAATCTCTGACCAGAGCAGTTGCGCTCGACTCGCAGTAGCGAGCAGTCAGTCAGTCTGCAGTAGTCAGTCCTCAGTAGTGCTAGGAGTATGTGAGTAGTAGTAGCGGAGAGCAGTCGGCGGGCGTCGGCACAGCAATGGTCGAGATTCAGGATGAGGTATAATTTTATTTAAATAAATAATCATGCAGCTTTGCGCTCATCAGATAATGTAACGAACACTCATTGTAATTTAACTTTCAAAAATCGCCCCCAATTATAATTTTGATTTAAAACCAATTTTAGAGACAATCATTCAAATTTCCTTCCATTTCCTTTTAACAAAGATTTTTTTAAAAGGTACTTCCAATGCTTTTCATGCAAGTGCCAGAGAACAATAAGAGCAGAATTTTGACATGCAGTTTCACTAAGGTAAGAAATTTATTCTCGTTTCGCACAGGGCAAACACCGACTTTTCGGTTGAATTGAGTTTAGGTTATCATTACAGTTTCATTATCATGGGATTAGCGTTCATTATTTAATGGGAACTTGTACTTGAGTCAGATTGCTAAATTTTGTTTAATTGTCTTTGCCATTAATATTCTTGTGGGAAGGTCACACTTAGCTGTGGCTCCATTACTAATAAATATAGTCTTTTTAAAATTTCTGTAGGGGAGGTTACACTTGGCGACACCCGGTCCAGGATCGTATTTCGTTGAGAATCTTTTGAAAAACAGTCAGATATCTGCTCTTATTTGCTTAAATATAATTATAATTTGGCGCAACGCTTTTACTAATTTGTGACTTTCTTTCCTCAGATCATCGGCAATTCGTTGCTCTGTTGTATTTAAGTGTTGCTTTTTGCATTGTGTTTGTTTTGTGATTTATTGTGACTATTGTAAAAATGCCGCGAAAGACTATTAATAGTACGTCGCGAGGTGTAGTGAACGAATTTACCGACTTAAACAACGTGACCGATAGTACTAGTGACACGCAGTGTAATGATGACAATCCTGCGTTCACTGACAATCAATGCGTTCCAACCACTAATGATGACTTCTGTCTTAATGATGAACAAACGAACTCGGTTATGTCCTCTGTTGATTTGACGACAATCAATGACGCGGGACGCTCTATTGTAATGAGCGCTGCCCAGCCTAACACAACCGGTTTACTAAATTCATGTGACGAACACACAAATTTGTCTAATGAAAATGAACAGGATACACAAAGTACGACGGATTTATTTAATTCCGAAATAATGTCTGACAGCGTACATCCGACTGACAAACCTTTTTGTGAATCTCAGAATAACCAAATGGTTAAGGAAAGCGAGACAATTGCAAATACACCGTCAAACAGCACAGAGAATAGAAATGCTAACTTTGTGTCGGATCCAATTAGGGCATTATTACTACAAATTCTTGAATCAAACAAACAACAGAGTGAAGATTTCAAACAACAACTTAGTGAACAGGCTAGACAACAGAGTGAAGATAACAAACAATTTAAAGACAGTTTCAGACAACAGAGCGAAGATTTCAGACAACTTAATGAACAGAACAAGCAGTTAAATGAAAAATTAGACAACAATTCCAGGCAGCTTAGTGAACAAATTAGAGCCGTTGCCGCGCAGTGTCATGACACTAAGGAACAGTTACGCGAGGAAATTGAGGCTTGTTCAAGAAAAAGTAGCGAAGAAATTAGGTCTGTTGCTCTGGAATTAAGGGAAATGCAAACAGCTGCAACAGAAACACTTAGAGCGGAAATTGGCACAGTCGCTAAACAATGCTCTGAAAAGGCTACACAATTACGCGACGAGTTTAAAGCAATGACAGCAGAACTTTCGCGCACAATGGATGAAAAGATTGACGCGAAATTCGAACAACAGAACACTCAAATTAACGAACGTCTTAGTGTTCACATACAAAACAGTGATACGCGTTTCCGCAAATTTATTGATGATCAAAATAAAGTAAAACGTCAAGTAATGGAAACAATCACTGCTCAGAGACAGGAAGACAAACGTAAAATGTTTGCGAAGGCGAAAACATATGTAGACAACAATATTGCCACAGTGTCCGACGAAATTAATTCCATCAAACAGTCGAACACAGAATTACGTGACGAAATTTCGGATCTTAAATCGAAAACAGACACTTACACAACCGATTTTCAAACAGTGACAGACAGACTCGAACAATTAGAACTAACACAGGATTCTGATGTCGTGAAAGCTGATGTTAAAAAACTGAACGAAACTACACGTAAGTTGCAAAAACAGATTAACGCCTCTGATTCTAAAACCGATGATCAGGTAAAAATACTGACTGAAAAATGTGATGAACTGGCCAGTCGTATTGACGTCATCGAAAGTATTAATGACAATAAATCAGACGATACTTCACCGGTTTCATTTAACCAAACACCTGAATTTCAAAATTTACAGCATACAATTAATGAGATAGATTCATCTAATAATACATTGCGTCGAAAACTGTCAAGTTTACAACAAGAAGTAACAGAGATGAAAAGTATTTCAGTTAATAACACATCACAGCAGACGCCACTTTGCGAACATTTGTCAGACTCGCGCAACGCGTATAATTTGGGTAATCTACAGAGAGTACGGGACTTAGATTCCGAACAACCACAGTTCAATAGATTCTCATACAATCCCGAACCTGTTCCATCACACAGAGATGATAATTTCGATTACAAACATTTTCTGTCAGTAAGAAAGTTTAAAGTGTTTAAAAACGACAGAACACAGATTCACCCGCTAGATTGGATTCAACAGTTTAGCTTTGCTTTTCCACCGTCTTGGCCTGTTACACACAAACTGGAATTTATTTGCAGCTTTTTGGAAGGCGAACCGGCAACTCGTATGAGGCCGATCGCGAGACAATGTTATTCAGTAGAGGAATTTCAGAATGCTTTTCTGTCAGCGTACTGGTCGAAAACGACACAGCGCGGAATTAAAGATCAGTTAATTAGCTTACCAAATTATGAAAACACAAATTTTCCCAGTGTGACGCAATTTTTTGAGCATATGGTCCAACAAAATCAGTATTTAAGTGAACCGTATAGTGAATCTGCACTCATTCAATTATGTATCTCTAAATTACCACGATCATTAAGAGTGTCACTTCTAACAGGTCAGCAAAAAGAAAATATTTCGGCATTCAGGGATCTGTTACAGCTTTTAGAAGTGCAGCAATCTGACTATTCCTTTGTAAACAAAAATTTTTCGTATAACAACCAGGGTCAGCAGGCTTACAGTAATCATGATCAGACACGTAATTTCAATAGGAGAGGTAACAGGCGGTTTAGGACCGACAACCATCAAAACTTTAATAACAGACAAGATTCCAATTATCAATATCGTCAGAATTTTCAGCAACAGGAGCCATATTTTAGTAACAACAGAGGTTTTTCACAACAGCAACAAAACCAGCCGGTTAGCATACCTAACCAACAATGGAATGCACAAGGTCAACCAGGCTTTAATGTTTCGCCGCGTGCACGTGTAGTTCATGATACAACAAATAGTAACGCACGGCAGCAAAGGAACAGCTACGTACAGAAAACACAGTATTTCAATTCCTATCGCAATGCACCGTATAGGAATGACTATTACGACAGACGTAAAAATAATGACGACAATTTTCAGCGTACATCTAACAACAGTCGGTCATACCAACAGCAGAATTATCGACAAGAACCTATTCTCATGAATGAACCCGACAGTAGGTATCATCCAGAGCGTAACACGTCTGGAAGAAGTAATAGAACTGTTCAGATTGTAGAAATGCCACAACATCCTCCTGATAATAATAACACGTCAGATAGAATCTGACTAGATACTGTACCGGACGCATCTTCCAATAACACAAGCACTAGTTTTGACACGCAAAATGTTGTTCACGAAAATGTAATTACATTTGACGACATCAGAGACACTCTTTTGCAGGAAAGACCAGTTATTCAGAAAACCATTTCACATCCTGTCATCGAAATTAAAATTGGTTCATCGAAATTTTCAGCAGTAATTGATTCCGGATCACCTATGTCAGTCATTAATGAGGAAACTTTTAACGAGTGTAACAAAGAGAATACGTATCCCACATTACCATTAGGCAAAACAAAAGTGAAAGGAGCAGTATCGAGTAAAGGTGTAGACGTTAAATTACAGACACATTTGTCATTTTGTATTGGAGGTCATACTTTTCACTCAAATTTTTGGATTGTTCCTTTATTGACAACAGACGTTATTCTAGGTACTAACTTTCTCGTACAACACGACGCAGTGGTTGATTTTCAGAATTCCTATTTAATGTTGAAGGATGAAAATGTGCAATTGGCTTTAGAATTTCAGCATTCCTTATCGGCAGAAGAACAAACAATTAATCGTACAGAGGTCATTTCCGCAACACGTAACATAGACTGTAATTCCGCATTGTTCACAGACACGTACGTACACAACTATAACACTCCAGACGAAGCTGACTACGACGTAATGCAGATGATTTCTGATAAAGTTAAACAGAGCAGTGCAAATACAGACGACGAACGAACGCAATTACACAAAATTCTTTTACAGCAAGCTCCAGTTTTCGACAACATTCCTGGTACTATGTCCGGCTTTATGTACGAATTTCAAGTCAAACAGCATGATACATTTAAAGCAAAGCATTATCCCATTCCATATATCCACAGAGAACAAGTTAAAAAAGAATTGCAGGATATGCTCGACCAAGGAATTATAGAACCGGCAGTTAGTCCGTACATAAACCCGCTACATATAGTTAAGAAAAAAGATGGCTCACTTCGCCTTGTACTTGATTCACGTCACATTAATGACATTATTATTAATGAAACAGATCGACCACAGACATTAGAGGAACTTCTACAGAAATTTCACGGTACAGCTATTTATTCCACATTAGATTTGAAATCGGGATTTTGGCAAATACAACTTCATCCGAATTGCAGAAAGTACACAGCTTTTCTCTGTTTTGGTGACTGTTATCAATTTTGCAAATTACCATTCGGCTTAACTATTTCGTCTGCAGCTTTTATTCGCGGTTTGAACACAATACTTCCGACAGAACTTAAAGACAGAATTACGACGTACGTAGACGACATTCTTATTGCAGAAGCTAACTGGTCTGAACATAATCTGATCTTAGAACGACTATTGCAAACTTTCCATGCACAAGGACTTACAGTTAACCTCAGTAAATCGCATTTTGGTAAAACTTCTATAAAATTTCTTGGACACGTAATTTCAGCAGAAGGCATTGCGCCTGATCCGGAAAAACTTCAAGCTCTACGTGACATTACTGTTCCTACGACAAAGAAACAATTACGCAGTTTTTTGGGCTTAATTAACTTTTTTCGTAAATTTATTCATCACTCTGCACTAGACACACCTAGATTATGCCAATTAACAGGTAAAAACACTATTTGGTCATGGGATAAGCAAGCACACTCTGAATTCGTGAACCTGAAACATGCTTTGTTGAATGCTCCACTTTTATCGCACCCAGATCTTACTCGAAATTTTTCTATTGCCACCGACAGTTCCAACACAGCTTTAGGCGTACATATTTTTCAGGAAATTGAAGAAGATGGCTCAACAGTAATTAAAAACATCGCATTTGCAAGCCGCATTTTGTCACCTGCTGAGCGAAATTATTCCGTTACTGAACTTGAAACATTATGTGTTGTATGGGCTTTTACGAGATTTCGGCACTTTCTTTATGGCAGACATACCACCGTTTACACAGATCACAGAGCTATTCAATTTTTACTTTCGGCTAAATTCACTCACGACAGGTTAAGCAGATGGAAGCTGTATTTGCAAGAATTTAATTTTACGATTGTTCACATTCCCGGCACACAAAATGTAATAGCAGACGCATTATCCCGTTCTCTCCTCAACAATCAGCAAGACGTAGCAGCCAACTTCTGCAAAGCAAATTTCAGTGTCATGTACATTCAGCAAGTTGCATTTGAAAATTTTATTTCGTCGTCATTACAGGACATAGCACGAGAGCAAAGCAAAGACAATGTGTGGAAACAAATTAAACACCTTTGGCAAGATAAGAAAAATGTTACGATTAGGAACCACTACACTGTACGCAATGACATTCTGTTTCGCCGCTCTCATCCAGACAGTAACAATTGGTTATTATGCATTCCTGACGAACTGGTTAACAAATTAATCTGGTACACTCATTTAAGCTACGCACATTACGGAGCAAGAAAATGTTTTCTTATATTGAGACAGAACTGTTATTTTACAAACATGGAAAAACGTATACGACGAGTTTTAGCGTCATGTAAAATTTGCCAGAAAGCTAAGTCAGACACCACTTCACACATTCCTCCATTATATCCCATTATACCTGTTAAATTAAGACATATGGCCGCAGTAGACATTTTTGGTCCAATTCCGAGAACTAATAGAGGTTTTTGCTACATCTTTGTCGCTGTTGAACTCACTTCAAAATTTGTTACTTTCACTCCGTTACGCAAAGCTACTGCCAAAACTGTTTCGAAAGCATTTGTAAAGCATTTCTTATTTCATATAGGGCATGTGAAGAAAGTAATTTCTGACAATGGATCACAATTTCGTTCTGCTATATGGACACGCATGTTACGAGCTAGAAACATTTCTCCGATCTATATATCCAAGTACCACGCTTCTTCGAACCCTTGTGAACGACTAATGAAAGAAATTGGTAAACTGTGTAGAATATACTGCCACAAAAGACATGTTAATTGGGACACACACATACACTCATTCCAAGATGTAATTAATTCCATTCCAAATGAATCCACTATGCTATCTCCGTCTGTTATACTGAAAAACGTTGAACCACCAAACAAAATTAAAGAATTAGTAACATTTCCTACATCTCGTCGATTAAGACACCACGAAATAATTGACATTGCGCTGAACAACATCAAACGTGCCGCAGTGCGCCGGAGAAGACAGCAAAAACAGGTTTGTAGACGTCGAGACTTTCACATTGGACAGAAGATATTAGTACGTACACACCATTTATCCAGCAAATTAAAAGGTAAGTGCAGTAAATTTGAACTTCTATACGCAGGTCCATATCGGATTCGCAGCATTCCTCACCCCAATGTTGTACACGTCGAAACTTTGAGAACCAGAAAATCGAAAGGCAATCACCATATCTCCAATGTTAAACCGTTTATTCAATGAACATACTTTATGGCAAGTGCCCGGGAAGGTAAGGTTAGCAGGTCGCTCTTCTTGTC
Organism: Schistocerca nitens; assembly: GCF_023898315.1. Lineage (NCBI taxonomy): Eukaryota > Metazoa > Arthropoda > Insecta > Orthoptera > Acrididae > Schistocerca > Schistocerca nitens. The sequence continues at coordinate 185,136,063 of NC_064623.1, forward strand.
GTTACACATCAGACCGTGCATATTTTCCAGATGAACTTACACATTTTGTGACCACTTATGCAATTACATTTATGTGACTACCTATTGATGATTATCGTATTTTTTCTTGGCAAGTGCCCGGCAAGGTAAGGTTAGCAGGTCGCTCTTCTTGTCGTTACACACTAGACCGTGCATTTTTTCAGATGAACTTACGCATTTTATGAATAATTATGTAATCCTCTGTAATGACGCATTAATTTTATCAAATTCTCTCTCCATTGAAGTCTTTAATTATCGCATCTATTAACTACACTACATATAAGCTGAACACAACGAATGTCACATTTTGTCTTTCTTATGTATGTACGATTGTTTTCATGTTTTGTTTGTATGCACTGTGAACTAGTTAAGGTATAACACACACCATTTGACTTTGACATTTTGCCTTGTGATATCTCAACATCGTGACTGTTTTACATTTTCTTTTTTTTTGCTGCTGCATTGTGATATTCTCTGTACATCTTTTGCCTTTGAACACTGTCTATGCTTTTGACATATTACGTTTTTCTGTCATGTTATGCTGTAAGCTTAATTGTGCACCATTAACCAGTCACTATTTAATGGGTATATGATTTAAATGCAAGACATTAATCTTTGTTCATCAATTTCAGAAATAAATGATGCGTACAGGAAATGAATTAAACAGAAGTGGGAATTTCACCTATGGCATAAACGAAAGAAGATGCAATAAGCTAATGAGGACGAGTAAATGGATCAGAATTAACAAGCATTAACCAGAATATATTATACACATCGCAGAATAGCAGTCTTAACTAATTTTTTCTTTCAGAATACAAAGCGATTGATGCAAGCTGTCAGACAGAACTACACATTTTAGTTTTAAGTGATGAAATATGCTAGGGATTAGGAATAGTTGTGTGATGAATAATGAAATGATTTTTGCAGATGATAATGAATGCTGATAATGAACAATGATGAAGAATATGGTACTATGAATAATGAAGTTTTTGTTTACAGGTGATGATAATGATGGAGTTATGATGATATGAATAATGAAGTTTTTCTTTACAGATGAGGATAATGTTGAAGTTATGTATTTATGCTATGTAGTTATTTAAGTATTTGTTGCAGTTTACTTTGACAGCAGGTGTTATATTGCGTAGTAGGATGACTGAAGGTTTTGGAAAGGACAGCTATGGAACACATTTTTTATACACATTTCACTACCTGTTAATTCGAAGTTCACTACTTTTCAGCATAGTCTGCGTTTCTTCTTTCAGCTCAATAATCCATTTTGTATTTTTCTTTCAGGAGAAGCTTTTTATGATACTTACTAAACTTGTTACTTATTATACCTGTTCTAGTAATTGCAATTTTATTTTTTACCCATTTGTGTCTATCGTTACAAATGTGATCACATATACTACCTTGTGTCACAACCTTGGTACAGCTGACTCATGACGAATGACGTTACACATTTTTCATTTATATGGACAACCTAGAAGCAATTTTTTTTTTCCTCCTTTTTCTTCTTGCTTTCCCGTATAATTAGCTAAAGCAATGTACTGCTAGCACAAAACAAAATGTATTACCAGTCTCATATAATGTCACTAATTTACGACATAATTCGATAATCGATGGCCACTGAGTGCCAATAATTAGTGTCACTTACTGAAATATGTATTAATTATGCCATTAATTAGCTCTTGTTTTTAATAATGATTTTAGTAAATGGCCACTGAGTGCCAATAATTAGTGTCACTTACTGAAATATGTATTAGTTATGCCATTAATTAGCTCTTGTTTTAAATAATGATTTTCGTAAATGGCCACTGAGTGCCAATAATTAGTGTCACATAATGAACTATGTATTAATTGTCATTAATTAGCTACTGTATTCAATTTTGACTTCATGTCTTTAATAATAGGCCACTGAGTGCCAATAATTACTTGTAAATATGTCATTTGAATGAGGAAAAATGTTTTGTAATACTCAATACTTGATGGCGATTGATTACCACTCTTGTCTTTAGATTAATTAATGAACATTTTTCTGTAATACTACATTCATGGTACAGAAATGTTCAATGACTAGAGTATGGATACCGCAAACTACTTATGTAATCACTAATCAAGACTTGTGTGTTAGTTAATGTCCTTCACCTTCTGACCTAATTACCTGAAATTATTGTAACATCCATTTGTCTTGTCCATCCTCATTATCATGGAGCACTATATTTGGTTTTTGCACTAATTCTACGTTGGTGTGCCGCCTCTTAAAAGCGTGGTGTTGACACGACATGCTGTCCACCACTGTAGGCGAAGAAACTACTTATGTAATCACTAATCAAGACTTTGTTATGGAGCACTGTGTGCCGCCTCTTAAGAGCGTGGTGTTGACACGACATGCTGTCCACCACCGTAAGCGATGAAGACGTTATTCTGGTCCCACTGTTTGGTGTACCTGGTATACTGCCAAATGATAAGTATGGAATACTACTACGACGTTTCACTGTCTTGATACGCTGATAAATACTTCTGGGAACGGAACTGCAGATTGTATCACTTAGTTGTGATTCTGTGGAAAGATATGGACTTTCAGTGCAGCTATGTGCAAACTAAAGTGCTACAACCATGATGCAATCCTTTCCTTTCCTATCCTAATAGTGAAAATCATTTTTTTACTAACACCATTTATGTTCATGGCCTATACATTTTTTCTCGATTTGTTGAACTCTAGTGCGAGTACACTTGTGTCACTTGTCGACATGATTTTTGCCATTTGTTGTCAAAATACTAAAGACATTTTCGATTTGTTTTGAAGTGCAGTATGTGTGCACTCTTGTCATCTATATTGTATATACTTTTTGTGATTTGATGATTATTTATCCTTGTGTTTATTTGTTATGAAAATGTTCAAAAGCTTTTCAGTGCATGTGCACTTATGTGAATATGTTTTCAACTGAACTCCAGTGCCTCTGCACTCTTCCCAATTTACGATATGATTTGTGTTCATTCTGTATACCTTTTATGATTTATGTCACTTGTTACTCATTGTATATACATTTCGTTTTTTTTTTTTACTGATATGTTCTCCACTGCAGTGCATGTGCACTCATGACACTTGTCAACATGATTTTTTTTTGCCTGTTATGAAACTGCTAAAGAATTTTTCAGTGTGTGTACACTTTGTTATCTGTCAAATAATTTGTATATACATTTTTCCTGATTTGTTTTGTGCTTATATTTTGTCTTGTCTGTAATGTTTTGTAATTGGTGTATGCGCACAACATTTAATTCATGTATTACATCCAAATATTTTGTAAATGTTAATTAATTAAAGGAAAAATTTGTTACGATGGCAAGTCCAAATGACTCACCATCGCTGCCAAATTTTTGCCCCCCCAGTGGAGGGTTATGAAACACGTATGTTGTGCGGCAGCGATGCTGAGACATTGTAGAATCTCTGACCAGAGCAGTTGCGCTCGACTCGCAGTAGCGAGCAGTCAGTCAGTCTGCAGTAGTCAGTCCTCAGTAGTGCTAGGAGTATGTGAGTAGTAGTAGCGGAGAGCAGTCGGCGGGCGTCGGCACAGCAATGGTCGAGATTCAGGATGAGGTATAATTTTATTTAAATAAATAATCATGCAGCTTTGCGCTCATCAGATAATGTAACGAACACTCATTGTAATTTAACTTTCAAAAATCGCCCCCAATTATAATTTTGATTTAAAACCAATTTTAGAGACAATCATTCAAATTTCCTTCCATTTCCTTTTAACAAAGATTTTTTTAAAAGGTACTTCCAATGCTTTTCATGCAAGTGCCAGAGAACAATAAGAGCAGAATTTTGACATGCAGTTTCACTAAGGTAAGAAATTTATTCTCGTTTCGCACAGGGCAAACACCGACTTTTCGGTTGAATTGAGTTTAGGTTATCATTACAGTTTCATTATCATGGGATTAGCGTTCATTATTTAATGGGAACTTGTACTTGAGTCAGATTGCTAAATTTTGTTTAATTGTCTTTGCCATTAATATTCTTGTGGGAAGGTCACACTTAGCTGTGGCTCCATTACTAATAAATATAGTCTTTTTAAAATTTCTGTAGGGGAGGTTACAACACACACACACAGTGTTTATTCAGGATTTATCGCTCGCCAACTTGAGGCTGGTGTGCTTTCCGTGCGAGTAACTTGTTGTCACCTAAAAGCCGCAACTTCCTGCCCGTTGGTTCACCGGATATCCGAGCACCATGGCGAGGCCCAGATGGCCTGATTTCCTCATCCTGAAGTGATAGCCGGCCGGTGTGGCCGAGCGGTTCTAAGCGCTACAGTGTGGAGCCGCGCGACCGCCACGGTCGCAGGTTCGAATACTGCCTCGGGCATGGATGTGTGTGATGTCCTTAGGTTAGTTAGGTTCAAGTAGTTCTAAGTTCTAGGGGACTGATGACCTCAGAAGTAGTGTTCAGAGCCATTTTTTTGAACCTGAAGTGATAGTCAACTTACAGCGCGGCGTCAACAAACCTTTCTCTGCAAAACTTCAATTGCAAACCTTCCATTGCTGTCGGCCCACGGTTTACTCCCTCCTCATACTTAGAATACTAGCAACTTCCTCTTGACTTTCCTGATGATGTTAGGAAGTACCACAAACATTGTCATTCTTCTTCTTCTTCTGCATCGTCGCCTTTTCCCACGTCACGTAGGGTCAGCGTTGCTCTTCTGGATCCTTCTCCTCCATAGTACTCTATCCATTGCCTCTTCCTTCTTCCATCCTTTCTGCCTTAGGTCCCCGGATATCTTATCCTTCCACCCCATCTTCGGTCTTCCTCTCCTTCTCGCTCCTTCAATCTTTATATCTTCAACTCTATATCGGAAACACCTACGACCTTCGTCTGCTCTCTTGTATCTTTTCCCCCACGGGTCCCACTTTCACAGCTCCTCTAACAAATTCCTTCCTAATCCTGTCCTTCCTTGTTACCCCACACATCCACCTCAGCATCCTCATTTCCTTCACTTCCATCTTCCCTTCCTGGGCTACTGTGATTGGCCATGTCTCTGCCCCGTATATCATAGCAGGCCTTACCACCGACTTGTACACTTTCCATTTCAACCCAATGCTCACCTTGTCACACAACACTCCACTCATTTTCCTCCAGTTGTTTCAACCGCAATTTATTCGGTGTTGTATCTCGCTTTCCAGTCTTCCGTCCCTCTCCATGTACGACCCCAGGTATTTAAATTTGCAGACCGGTTTTAGCTAATCATCCTGGATCTTGCTGAAGGCATAATCAGTCTTAAATGATGATGATGATCCTGGATCTTGCAAGACCTAATCTGCACATCCTTCAGTGCTAAATATTCTTTGTCCTGCTTATTTTCATCCCTCTTTCTTCTAGTGCCTTCCTCCAATCCTCCAGCTTTTCCTCAAGTCTGTCGATGCTCTGTTCACAAAGAATCACATCATACGCAAACACCATATTCCACCACAAACATTTTCATTACCCGTACAATAATACCGACCCAACAGAAAAACGGGAAAAGGCAAATAAAGAAGAAGATGACACATGTTCAACAACCTCTGCAGAGGAAACTAGATATATTACAAACATAAAAAAAATGGCACTGTATCTCTGACAAAGTTATTATCTATTCTGAAATTTGTCTCTGGAGAAGAATGAGTTGTCCGAAATATATCATTTGAATTTGTTTTTAAAACTGTTTTGAGTGTTTAAAAGCACTTTTGATTCGCGAGAGAGGTGCTCAGACATTGTCATATTTACATCGTTCGTATCAGTGCAATACTAAGGCTAGGTTGCGAATGTTGGAGATTATGTTTGGTTCCAGAGTTACGTTTATCAACACTTCTGCTATCTTCAAACTGTGTCAACAAACTCTATGTGGGAGTAAGTGAACTGTGGAGCTGTTATTAGAATGTCTCTTTGTTTTTTAAAACTTGTCTACCTGAAAATCGGGGTTGGACTCCAGACACTAACCTCACAGCAGGTCTCTACCGTGTTAATAATTTCTTCGTACCCGCGAAATTACCCAATAAATGTTTCCACACTACACTGAAGAAAAATAGAATCTAACTTTCTTAAGTTTTCATCTCTAAATTCAGCATTTATATGCGAGAGGAATTGTAATATGTGGTTTCAAATTCAAGTTCTCGTCATTATTAACATTCAAGAATATTTTGGTATGGAGTTGTGGGTACTTCTTACCTCGTGCTCTATTGTTATTGATAAAATGTCTTCTGTAGAGGACTGAATGACATGTCCGTGTGGCTTTTCCTCTTAAAAAGATAGGCCATTTACTAGGGAAAGAATGTATTTTTCCTTGAACCGTTTCAGTAGACCATATGTAGGGAGTAGAACAAACGAAGTATTGGCCCTCTTGTGAAAATAGAATATTTCTTTGCTACACGTACTGTGCTCTGTCCCCTTCAAGGTGCTGCGTGGCACTTCCTGGTATTTTGAGTCGACCATAATTTTAACGACTGCTACAGATAGCGGAATGAAAGGTGCAAACTATATTAACAGAGAGATAAAGTTCCATAACATGAGTGTAGGGACCAAGGCGAGAGTGTACTTCGAGGTCTCCCGTTTTACGCTAACTAGAGTACGAAGCCGCATTATTTACTCCACAATTACGACAGTAACTGCCTCGCAATAACTGTGAGGCAAACAGTTCGAGGTTTTCTGTGAAACTGATATGTAATAGTAATAGTAGCGGTACTGCAGCACAACTTTAAACAGATTGAAACTTTCCTCTGTATCGTCATCGCATCAAGTCCCACCTCCTGCAGTGGGCGGAATCAACGAACTTCAAGACGTACGCAGATTAGTCAACACATTATGACCACATTTCTTAACATTGTGTTGCTCCACGTCTGGAACGCATTACAGCAACGATTCTGGGTGGCATGGGTTCGACAAGTCCTTAGTTCCAGAATGAGATTTTCACTCTGCAGCGGAGTGTGCGCTGATATGAAACTTCCTGGCAGATTAAAACTGTGTGCCCGACCGAGACTCGAACTCGGGACCTTTGCCTTTCGCGGGCAAGTGCTCTACCAACTGAGCTACCGAAGCACGACTCACGCCCGGTACTCACAGCTTTACTTCTGCCAGTACCTCGTCTCCTACCTTCCAAACTTTACAGAAGCTCTCCTGCGAACCTTGCAGAACTAGCACTCCTGAAAGAAAGGATATTGCGGAGACATGGCTTAGCCACAATCTCATTCTGGAAACATCCCCCAGTCTGTGGCTAAGCCATGTCTCCGCAATGTCCTTTCTTTCAGGAGTGCTAGTTCTGCAAGGTTCGCAGGAGAGCTTCTGTAAAGTTTGGAAGGTAGGAGACGAGGTACCGGCAGAAGTACAGCTGTGAGTACCGGGCGTGAGTCGTGCTTCGGTAGCTCAGTTGGTAGAGCACTTGCCCGCGAAAGGCAAAGGTCCCGAGTTCGAGTCTCGGTCGGGCACATAGTTTTAATCTGCCAGGAAGTTTCAAGTCCTTAGTTATTTTCCGAACGTAGGTGGCAACAGACTGTTGCGCACAAGTCACGCATTTCCTGTAAATTACCGTCCCAGATGGGTTCCACAGGGTTCACATCAGGCGAATTTGGTGGCCACATCAGCGTGAGTTTACTGGCCATGGCGTCAGCCTGAATTCATCACGCCTGGTACGTGGTGCTTACTGGAATTAAGGAAAACATTTATGGGGCGACCCACCAATGTAACTTTCTTGTCACACAACCTGTTTATTTAACGATATATAAACTGTGTTTTACAGATAATCGAAGCATTTAACCAATAAAATTTTCTTTAACAAAATTAACAAATTTGCAAAATTCTTTTGACGTTAAATCTAAAGTTGAATAAGCTTTTAATCTTTGCAGAAGCAATCTGAAGCACTGTACTACAAAATAGCAAACAATATAATTCGAATAACTTACGGGTTTGCTGCTGGGTGACGTCGTCGACCACCGCCGATATTTCGGGAGGAGCACACCGGGCCATTCTTAAGGCACACCTGCAAGGAGGAATCTATGTTCCAGGGAATTTAATACCTCGGTTCACAGAGGAGAAACAAGGAAGATACCACACACAGAACAAGTAACCGCAAAGTCAACACGCAACCAAAGATAATTAGAAATATCGATAGTGACTATTAATCAACAGGTGAGGTAGCCCTAATTCTGTCCCTCTGTTTTTTGATGAGAGACAGAGCCGGATTCCGAGCAGCATTTAGACAAAATCCACCATCTCTGTTTATAAGGTTGCTTGATAATTTGATTTCAACAGCTTCCTTAATGACACTATCGCAACAGCTGGACGTGCAAGCCAGAAGCTCCGTGTTGTTGTATTCCATAGGATGACCTGTGTCAAGGCAATGTTCTGCAATAGTAGATTTGCTCGGCTGTTGTAAGCTTGTGTGACGCTTACGATCAATACACCGGTCTTCCACAGTCCTGATTGTCCAACGATGTGTGGCGTTTCATATATTGGATCCCAACCCGTCCCTTCTGACAATTTTATTTTAAGTAAAGCCTTGGTGACAGTTGGCTGATTGTCAGTTATTAAGACAGCTCTGAGGGCACGTCTTAAAACATTACTTTTAAACACATATTACAACTCACTCGGCGGAACCACAACATCCAGCTAAAATACACAAATAATGACCCAGCCTGTCAAACACAGAAACGAACAGCTTAGTACAACAGGTTGTTCAGACTATAGATAGTGACTGAAAAATGCAATTACAGTCAAAGAATTGAACCTGGCTGGCCGGTGTGGCCATGCGGCTCTAGGCGCTTCAGTCTGGAACCGCGTGACCGCTACGGTCGCAGGTTCGAATCCTGCCGCGGGCATGGATGTGTGTGATGTCCTTAGGTTAGTTAGGTTTAAGTAGTTATAAGTTCTAGGGGACTAATGACCACAGATGTTAAGTCCCATAGTGCTCAGAGGCATTTCAACCATTTTTTTTTAACCTGCTAACAGTTAAATCTGAACACCAGGTCCCTCTTGTTTAAAGACAAGGCCTTAGTGCAGTTGTTCCGGCTGTATTTATGACCACGAGTTGATTAATTAGAACATTGATGATCGGGTAGAAATCAGAAAGGAAAGGCAATATAATAGCGGGACAAATTTTCAAACGACAACTAGTGTCTTAGTGCAATACAAGGTGCATTCAAGGTCTAAGGCCTCCGATTTTTTGTCTCCGGACTGGGAAGAGATAGAAACATGCGCATTGTTTTAAAATGAGGCCGCGTTCATTGTCAATACGTCCCAGAGATGGCAGCACCGTACGGCAGATGGAATTTTACCGCCAGCGGCGAGAATGAGAACTGTTTTAAATACTTAAAATGGCGACGTTTTCCTTACTTGAACAGCGTGCAATCATTCGTTTTCTGAATTTGCGTGGTGTGAAACCAATTTCGACCTGCTGGTACGTACGATGTTTATGCAGGATGGCGCTCCACCCCACATTACTAGACGTGTGAAAGATCTCTTGTGCGCGTTGTTTGGTGATGATCATGTGCTCAGCCGCCACTTTCGTCATGCTTGGCCTCCCAGGTCCCCAGACCTCAGTCCGTGTGATTATTGGCTTTGGGGTTACCTGAAGTCACAAGTGTATCGCGATCGACCAGCGTCTCTAGGGATGCTGTAACACAACATCCGACGCCAATGCCTCACCATAACTCCGGACATGCTTTACTGTGCTGTTCACAACATTATTCCTCGACGACAGCTATTGTTGACGAGTGATGGTGGACATATTGAGCATTTCCTGTAAAGAGCATCATCTTTGCTTTGTCTTACTTTGTTACGCCAATTATTGCTATTCTGATCATATGAAGCGCCATCTATCGGATTTTTTTTTGTTCTAATAAAACCCCATGTCATTCCAAGCATGTGTGTCAATTTGTACCTCTCTATCTACATTATTCCGTGATTTATTTAGTTTTCAAATTTATACTGACTTTTTGGTAACCCGGTATATCGGCAAGGAAAGACCTTCTAAGGACATAACCCACAGATACCAACTCTTCCTCATAGATATTGGCAATGGGGCAGCAAGAGGGACAGTCGATACTACACCTGAGTCAGTCTCGCCAGATAGAACAGTGTTCTAACTAAATGGCGCTAAGGCTCACAGCCCAAGTTTCTGGCCTCGTGACACGGACAGTTATCATGTTGGAAGACGCCATCGTAGTCAGGGAAGACATCATGTGTCAAAGAGTGTACATGGTCCACAGTCACGCAGTCTGTAGCTATCATGATTTCTTCGACTACTTCCTAATGCCCCGTGGAAGCCAAGGTGAATGTCCCCCATAGCATCGTTCTGCCCCTTCCGGCCTGCGTCCGTGGAGCGGAGCATGTTTGGAGCAGCCGTTCATCTGTATGAGGCGTCTTTGTACACGTCCGTTCGTCTGGTGTAGAGGAGAGCCGTTCGCGAACGAATGGGTCCAAAAGAACTGTTCACCAAAGTGAACAGAAACACCGAGGACGATTTCTAAGGAACGGTGTTCACCGTTTACTTCGGCCACGGTCGGTCTCGTTCCTGGGAATAGAAGCTCACGATCGCTTCGACCGATCTCGTTCACTTCTCGGTCTCGTTCTCCCTTCTAATTCCCCTGTCCATCGTTCCCGACTCCTCTCTCCGCAGGTTTCGTTCTCTTTTGTGTAGTCAATCGTTATAGTTAAACTTTTTCTTACTTGTATGTATTTTTTTGGGTCATGAGTCTTCTGACTGGTTTGATGCGCGCCGCCCCGAATTCCTGTCCCAACCTCTTCATCTCCGAGTAGCACTTGCAACCCACGTCCTCAATTATTTGCTGCATATTCCAGTCTCTGTCTTCCTCTACAGTTTCTGCCCACTACAGCTCCCTCTAGTACTGATGTGTCGGCAGAAGTGCCAACACCGTGTTGTTTGAGGAAGCCGAAATGCACGCTATAAGCTCACGCAGGATGGCGTGAGGTCTGAAACAGGATACTTAATGAATGCTATAAAGAAAAGTACGTAGCTGCTGGAATACTTAACTTTAATCCACAATTGGTGAACATTGGTCTTGTTACTGTACATGCTTCATTAGATACATAGCAAAGGAGAAATGGCGCCTTGCTAGGTCGTAGCAATTGACTTAGCTGAAGGCTATGCTAACTATCGTCTCGGCAAATGAGAGCGTAATTCTCAGTGAACCTTTCCTAGCAACGTCGGCTGTACAACTGAGGCGAGTGCTAGTAAGTCTCTCTAGACCTGCCGTGTGGCGGCGCTCGGTCTGCAATTACTGACAGTGGCGACACGCGGGTCCGACATGTACTAATGGACCGCGGCCGATTTAAAGCTACCACCAAGCAAGTGTGGTGTCTGGCGGTGACACCACAAGTACCATGGAATGCATTCCTTCATGTCTTAACAGAAACCCTACCATCCTGTCCAGTCTTCTAGTCAGTGTTTCCCACATATTCCTTTCCTCTCCCATTGTGTGTAGAACCTCCTCGTTCCTTATCTTATCAGTCCACATAATTCTTAACATTCGTCTGTAGCACCGCATCTCAAATGCTTCGATTCTCTTCTGTTCCGGTTTTCCCACAGTCCATGTTTCACTACCTGCTATGCTCCAAACGTACATTCTCAGAAATTTCTTCCTCTTATTAAGGCCTATGTTTCATACTAGTAGACTTCTCTTGGCCAGGAATGCCCTTTCTGCCGGTGCTAGTCTGCTTTTGATGTCCTCGTTGTTCCGTCCATCATGGGCTGTTTCGCTGTCTAGGTACCATAATTCCTTAACTTCATCCACTTCGTGACCACTAATTCTAATGTTAAGTTTCTCGCTGTCCTCATTTCTGCTACTTCTGATTACTTTTATGTTTCTTCAATTTAAACTTTTGTTCACTCTAATGTGCTATGGATATGAACGGGTTAACCACTCTGTATATAGTGTTAACTTAAAAAGTCTGTGCCGATTATGACATTTTAAGGATATTATACATGTGGAATTTGTTTCTGAAATATATTAAATTAAACAATGTCAATAAAGTGAAACACATGATCTCAAAACACCTACTTTCCATCACCAACATTCAACCTGTCGTATCTCACTCAAATTTAGAGATAGAAATGTATTGTTTTTATAATACAGTTGCTCATAATTTAATGGTTCAAATGGCTCTGAGCACTATGAGACTTAACTTCTGAGGTCATCAGTCGCCGAGAACTTAGAACTAATGAAACGTAACTAACGTAAGGACATCACACACATCCATGCCCGTGGCAGGATTCGAACCTGCGACCGTAGCGGTCGCTCTGTTCCAGACTGTAGCGCCTAAAACCGCACGGCCACTCCGGCCGGCTCAAAATTTTATGCTGAAAGTAAAAATTACAACGTAGAAAACACAGGTATTTCGAAAGATTTTTTGAAGGTTTGAAATAAAGCAAATACTGAAAACATGTTTTAAACGATCATAAATGAAAAATTATGTACTTCGCAAAACTGTAAAACGTCATATTTTGTAATGAAGTCTGACAAATGCTGCAGAACAAAAACAGTCTCGGTTGCGAAATTATTTAATGCCAATGACGTGTTTCACCATGTTGGGGAATCATCATATTGTGTACAAGTAACCGCATATGCGACCCCAAGACCACATATAATGTAAAACAGACGCCAAAGTAACCGGATATATAATCCATCAGTCATGAATGTTTGTGCGCGTCAATACAGACGTTGTTCCGTATGCTTCTGGTACCGGGATTTTGTAAGCGTGGCCATCTTGTACTACCACGGCGTAGCCGGATGTTGTGCTCGAGGCCCACTTGATGGTTTCCATGTTTCATGACGGCTGGATTATACACTGAAGAGACAAAGAAACTGGCCGACGTGCCTAATATCATGTAGGACCCCCTTTAGCATGCAGAAGGGCCGCAACACGACGTGCCATGGATTCGACTCATGTCTGAATTAGTGCTGTAGGGAACTGACACCATGAATCCTGCAGGACTGTCCATAAGTCCGCAAGGGTACGAGGGGGTGGAGATCTCTTCTGAACACTGTGTTGCAAAGCATCCCACATATGCTCAATAATACAGTCTGGGAAGTTTGATGGTGGAAGTATTTAAACTCAGAAGACTGTTACTGGAGCCACTCTGTAGCAGTTCTGGGCGTGTGGGGTATCGCATTGTCGTGCTAGAATTGCCCAAGTCCGTCGGAATACACAATGGACATGAATGGACGCAGGTGATCATAAAGGATGGTTACGTACGTCACGCCTGTCAGAGTCGTATCTAGACGTATCAGGGGACCCATATCACCCCAACTGCACACCCTCACACCGTTAAAGAGCCTCCACCAACTGACATGCAGGGTCCATGGATTCAAGAGGTTGTCTCCATAGCCATACACGTCCATACGCTCGATACAAACCGAGCGAGGTACAGGAGCGTCGTGGTCCCATGGTTAGCGTGAGCAGCTGCGGATCGAGAGGTCCTTGGTTCAAGTCTTCCTTCGAGCGAAAATTTTGGGTACCCGTTTTCTAAGGGTAGCGTCTTTGATTCATCATCAAAACGTCTTCGGCCCCGGGTTCGATCCCCGCCACTGCCTAAATTTTATAGCCGCCACGGTAGCTCAGCGTGTTCGGTCAGAGGGTAACGTGCCCTCTGTAACAAAAAAACTGAGTTAACAGATCAACAACGAACTTACATGGATGTCTTGCGACGTCCGCCCCGAGCAGATGCAACGCACTAAAGCGGGGAAAAAAAAAAGGTGGCGCAGTGGTTAGACACTGGACTCGCATTCGGGAGGACGACGGTACAATCACCAGCGTTAAAAGGTTTTTTTTTTCTTTTTTTTGACTTTTAACCAAAGCCGGCCGAAGTGGCCGTGCGGTTAAAGGCGCTGCAGTCTGGAACCGCAAGACCGCTACGGTCGCAGGTTCGAATCCTGCCTCGGGCATGGATGTTTGTGATGTCCTTAGGTTAGTTAGGTTTAACTAGTTCTAAGTTCTAGGGGACTAATGACCTCAGCAGTTGAGTCCCATAGTGCTCAGAGCCATTTGAACCATTTTTTAACCAAATATAACATCGATGATGATAATTTATAGCAATGTTTGCCGACAAGATAAAGAATGCACCCTTTAACACTAGACTGCGTACTCACGGCAGTTCTCCTTGGCCGTTTTTTTGGTACGACTTGGAAAGAGAGAAAAATCAATTAATGATCGCCGATGCGTCGGTTCTCGATCGTGTTCAGGAGACGTACAGATTGATTGCGCGAAAATAGTTTCTCAAATGACCTCTTAACCCGGGTTGCTTTCACGCAATCAGACTCTTCAATGAAATGACCTAAGGGACCTATTTGGATAATAAAAAAAATTGGAAATGAATGCAAAACAGTGAAATTTTGTAAAAAAAGTTGTCAGATCGGAAATTGAACACATTAATGGTCTCCCCAATACAATCGAGACACCGCGATAAAGAGCGAACCTGTAACAAAGTTCATTTAAACATAAACATTATTTGTGATTAATTTAAATAAAAGAATAAGCATAGATTTTCTGTACAGTGAAGCATCAATATATTCTCAAAGAAGAAAGGCGTTAAACTATAAACATTAACAAATTTACAATGAATACAAAACTTACATTTTTATGTTTTTCTCCTACATGGAGCAGTCCAACAATCGCTGCTTTTGTATGTGTGATATTTTGTAAAAGTTAAATGTCCTGGCGTGTGCGTAAGTATTTTTATCGTCACAAGGTTTACAAAAGCGTTTCTTTTTCCTTGGTGATAACGTGGTTTTTCACACTAAATGAAATATAACTTGTAGCGGTGCTACACAACACGTCTCAACAAGTCGGCGACCAAACATCAAAGGTAATGAAGTACATGTTAACATGTCGGCGACCAGAAGTACAACTAACTATAAAGACTCTAGAATTTTCCTAACAAATGATAAATTGTTCTTTCTTCTGTTTCGCAGCTTCTTGCTATCAAGCGCTGCGGCAATGATTTTAAATATCTGCGCCCAGCGAGTCATAGTATTTAAAAGTACCTTTTAAACGCTGGCCTCGCGTCTTGGTATAGGCGCACGTTATAAACAGATTTCGTTTCTTTACTCTCGTGTTGTCATGCTTAGTATCACTACAAACTACAGCTCGGTGGCTGTCCTTTTCTCACACGCAAAATGTCTGAAATCCAATAATACCACATATCCCGCATCCGGCCATCCTGATTTAGGTTTTCCGTGATTTCCCTAAATCACTACAGGCAAATGCCGGGATGGTTCCTTTGAAAGGGCACGGCCGACTTCCTTCCCTAATCCAATAAGACCGATGACATCGCTGGTCTCCTTCCCCAAAACAACCCAACCCCCCCCCCTTCCCCCCCCCCCCCTTCCTCCCCCCCCCCCCCCCCCCCCGGCTCGATAAAATTTGAAACGAGACTCGTCCGACCAGACAACACGTTTCCAGTCATCAACAGTCCATATTGTCGGTGTTCCCGAGCCCAGGCGAGGCGTAAAGCTCTGTGTCGTTCAGTCATCAAAGGCACGCGAATAGACCTTCGGCACCGAAAGCCCATGTTTCGTTGAATGGTTCGCAGACTGACACTTGTTAATGGCCAAGCACTGAAATCCGCTGCAATTTGAGGAAGTGTTGCACTTTTGACACGTTGAACGATTCTCATCAGGCCGAGCGGTTCTAGGCGCTACAGTCTGGAACCGCGCGACCGCTACGGTCGCAGGTTCGAATCCTGCCTCGGGCATGGATGTGTGTCATGTCCTTAGGTTAGTTAGGTTTAAGGAGTACTAAGTTCTAGGGGACTGATAACCACAGAAGTTAAGTCCCATAGTGCTCAGAGCCCTTTGAACCATTTGATTCTCTTCAGTCGCCGTTGGTCCCGTTCTTGCACGATCTTTTTCCGGGCGCAACGACGTCGGAGATTTGATTTTTTTACCAGATTCCTGATATGCATGATCATCATCATCATCTTGGACAGTTTCCAACCACTGGCTGGGTCTGTCGGGAACACAAGCCTCTCCATCGTGTTCTGTCTTTCCACCATTCCCCCTCTTCCACCTTCGTCCAGTTCTCTCCTCTTCTCGTCACACATTCCTTCACTCCCTTCACCCATCTATCTCTTGGTCTTCCTCTGGGCCTCTTCCCCTCCAGTTGCAGATCAAACATCCTCTTTGGAATTCTTCCCTCATCCATTCTCTTCATGTGTCCATACCACTGCAGTCTTGATTTTTCCATCCTGTCCTGTACTGGTTCCTCCTTTAGTCTTTCCCTCACATACACATTTCGCAATCTGTCTCGTCTTGTTACACTCAACCTGCTGGTTCTGTCGGGAACACAAGCCTCTCCATCGTGTTCTGTCTTTCCACCATTCCCCCTCTTCCACCTTCGTCCAGTTCTCTCCTCTTCTCGTCACACATTCCTTCACTCCCTTCACCCATCTATCTCTTGGTCTTCCTCTGGGCCTCTTCCCCTCCAGTTGCAGATCAAACATCCTCTTTGGAATTCTTCCCTCATCCATTCTCTTCATGTGTCCATACCACTGCAGTCTTGATTTTTCCATCCTGTCCTGTACTGGTTCCTCCTTTAGTCTTTCCCTCACATACACATTTCGCAATCTGTCTCGTCTTGTTACACTCAACCTGCTGGGTCTGTCGGGAACACAAGCCTCTCCATCGTGTTCTGTCTTTCCACCATTCCCCCTCTTCCACCTTCGTCCAGTTCTCTCCTCTTCTCGTCACACATTCCTTCACTCCCTTCACCCATCTATCTCTTGGTCTTCCTCTGGGCCTCTTCCCCTCCAGTTGCAGATCAAACATCCTCTTTGGAATTCTTCCCTCATCCATTCTCTTCATGTGTCCATACCACTGCAGTCTTGATTTTTCCATCCTGTCCTGTACTGGTTCCTCCTTTAGTCTTTCCCTCACATACACATTTCGCAATCTGTCTCGTCTTGTTACACTCAACCTGCTCCTCTGGAACTTCATTTCACTAGCCTGTATTCTACTTTTGTCGCTTTTGTGCATTACCCATGTCTCACTTCCGTATGCCAATATGGGGACAAAGTAGGTTCGGTATATAATTCCCTCGGATTTCTGTGGCACCTCCTTGCTCCAAATAAGCCCCCTAATGCATTTGTAGAACTGCCCTGCTTTTCTGCACCTTTCATTTATTTCCATTGCGTTTCCCCCCTTACTTTCAATCATGCTTCCCATGTACTTGAAGTTCTCTACCATCTGTAGTTTTTCCCCTCCACAAGTTATATCCACATTTGGCCTATTCTTCTTCCTTGTTGTGACAATTATTTCACTTTTCTTTGCATAGAAATGCATTCCATATTGTGCTGCCGTTGCCTCCCATGCATCTAACTGCTCTTGCACCTCCTTCTCGCAATTTCCCCATAACATCAGGTCATCGGCAAAAAGCACTGCTTTCATTTTATGATCTCCAATTGCATCTGATACTTGCTGTAGGATTTCATCCATAACAATAATAAACAATAAAGGCGAAAGTGCACTTCCCTGTCGCAGCCCATTTTCCAGCTTGAACCATGCAGTACGTTCCCTCCCCACTTTCACACAACTCTCACTTCCCTCATACATTTTTCTGACTTTTCGTGTTATCTCTTCATCTATCCCTTTTGCGTTCAGCACATCCCAGAGCTTGTCCCTACAGATACTGTCATACGCCTTCTCAATATCTAAAAAGGCCATGATTAAGTCCTTCCCGTACTCATATGCACGATACACTCGTGAAATGATCGTACGGGAAAAACCCCCATTCGTCGGTACCTCGGAGATGCTGTGTCCCATTGCTCATACGCCAACTATAACACCACGTTCAAACTCACTTACATCTTGATAACCATCCACTGCAGCAGCAGTAACCGACCTAAGAACGGTGCTAGACCCCTGTTGTCTTATATAGGCGTTTCCATCCGCAGTGTCGTATTCTGCTCTCTTTACGTATCTCTGTATTTGAATACGCATAGCTATATCAGTTTCTTTGGCGCTTCATTGTGTGTCCGCTTATCTATTTTACATTATATGTCGTCTTATGATTGATGGGTTTTATGATTGATGGGTCACGTATCCAGCTACTTTTAGACAATCTTATGATGCCCCAAAAGTGTGACA
The DNA here is from genome assembly GCF_023898315.1 of Schistocerca nitens. Taxonomy (NCBI): domain Eukaryota; kingdom Metazoa; phylum Arthropoda; class Insecta; order Orthoptera; family Acrididae; genus Schistocerca; species Schistocerca nitens. The sequence goes on from NC_064623.1 coordinate 185,154,207, forward strand.
GGCGTCATTGACATTAAATAATTTCGCAACCGAGAGTGTTTCTGCCCTCAAACGCTTTTGAACCGTTTGCTGTAACAGCCTGCCACGGTGGAAAGTGATTTTTCTTTTTCCTGACAAATGTCGTGTTTCTTTCCGTAAGTATGCGACATAACCATCTGGTGCAAAGGCCTTTGCTTCCAACCAATAAGTAAAACAGCTACTCGACCGAACAGCACGCCACTATATCATCTCGCCTTGTCTCGCTAGCCAGCAAGCAATAACACGTCCATTTTTCACCGAGGCGTTCCACAGCTCCCGTATGAAACAACCAGAGGCACCCCCCCCCCCTTTCGCCCACCCTTGGCGGTCAAGTTATTTGAGGTGGCGGTGGGTGATTTTTCGCCAGTGTAAATGCCAGGTCGGGTTAATCAAGGGGTGATTAATGCGGCCACCACTACGACGGCGCCCTGATTAATTACTGCCGCATTATAGGGGGGGGGGGGGGGGTAGGCTGGCCCTTCCAGACCAACGGTCGGCAGCTGGCGGCGAAAGGTCAGATCGCGCGCGCATCAGACCTCAATTTCGCGATACGCTCAGGTGGAACAAAATCCACGGACCACGCCACGGTAGAGGTAATCCGCAAGCAAATTGTTCCGACTGTGGCACCGAAACAATAGCCATCAGAAATGCTTACGCTAGCATTTTTATCCGTTACTAGTCACACAACCCGCATCTAATAAGTGTATTATTTTATTATGTAAAAGCCAGACGGCTGTTTTTATGACTGTCAATTTAATTATGACTAACAAGGGGATCTTCAATACTGTAAATCACGGGTTTTGATGCGGTTCAAATATGTTGTAGAGACACTTACACTGGGTCTCTGCCTATCCGGATTTTTAGCGACGGGCCTTGGTTTTTGAGAAAATCTATTTTGAAGTTCATTGCGCGTTTCCTATACGCGTAACATTACACATATTCCAAGTAAGTCAGCGTAACGCAGCGGTAGATGTTCATGGCTACCGCGCTTTAGGTACCGTGTTTGAATCCTGCTCCCATATGTTTTTTTGTATGTACGCAAGAACTGTCCGGCAAATTTGGTCCTAACGTTTCAAAAAAGAATAGACGAATTAACTGGGAAAGCGAAAGCAAAGAGAGCTTCACTCTAAGTTTAAACGCAGCCAATACCTCTCAGACAAACAGAAGCTAAACGATGTCAAAGTTAGCGTAAGGAGGGCTATGCGTGAATCGTTCAGTGAATTCGAAAGTGAAATTCTGTGTACCGACTTGACAGAAAATCCTAGGAAGTTCTGGTCTTACGTTAAATCAGTAAGTGGCTCGAAACAGCATATCCAGACACTCCGGGATGATGATGGCATTGAAACAGAGGATGACACGCGTAAAGCTGAAATACTAAACACCTTTTTCCAAAGCTGTTTCACAGAGGAAGACCGCACTGCAGTTCCTTCTCTAAATCCTCGCACAAACGAAAAAATGGCTGACATCGAAATAAATGTCCAAGGAATAGAAAAGCAACTGGAATCACTCAACACAGGAAAGTCCACTGGACCTGACGGGATACCAATTCGATTCTACACAGAGTACGCGAAAGAACTTGCCCCCCTTCTAACAGCCGTGTACCGCAAGTCTCTACAGGAACGGAAGGTTCCAAATGATTGGAAAAGAGCACAGGTAGTCCCAGTCTTCAAGAAGGGTCGTCGAGCAGATGCGCAAAACTATAGACCCATATCTCTGACGTCGATCTGTTGTAGAATTTTAGAACATTTATTTTGCTCGAGTATCATGTCGTTTTTGGAAACCCAGAATCTACTATGTAGGAATCAACATGGATTCCGGAAACAGCGATCGTGTGAGACCCAACTCGCTTTATTTGCTCATGAGACCCAGAAAATATTAGATACAGGCTGCCAGGTAGATGATATTTTTCTTGACTTCCGGAAGGCGTTCGATACAGTTCCTCACTGTCGCCTGATAAACAAAGCAAGAGCCTACGGAATATCAGACCAGCTGCGTGGCTGGATTGAAGAGTTTTTAGCAAACAGAACACAGCATGTTGTTATCAATGGAGAGACGTCTACAGACGTTAAAGTAACCTCTGGCGTGCCACAGGGGAGTTTTATGGGATCATTGCTTTTCACAATATATATAAATGACCTAGCAGATAGTGTCGGAAGTCCCATGCGGCTTTTCGCGGATGATGCTGTAGTATACAGAGAAGTTGCAGCATTAGAAAATTGTAGCGAAATGCAGGAAGATCTGCAGCGGATAGGCACTTGGTGCAGGGAGTGGCAACTGACCCTTAACAAAGACAAATGTAATGTATTGCGAATACATAGAAAGAAGGATCCTTTATTGTATGATTATATGATAGCGGAACAAACACTGGTAGCAGTTACTTCTGTAAAATATCTGGGAGTATGCGTGCGGAACGATTTGAAGTGGAATGATCATATAAAATTAATTATTGGTAAGGCGGGTACCAGGTTGAGATTCATTGGGAGAGTCCTTAGAAAATATAGTCCATCAACAAAGGAGGTGGCTTACAAAACACTCGTTCGACCTATACTTGAGTATTGCCCATCAGTGTGGGACCCGTATCAGATCGGGTTGACGGAGGAGATAGAGAAGATTCAAAGAAGAACGGCGCGTTTCGTCACAGGGTTATTTGGTAACCGTGATAGCGTTACGGAGATGTTTAACAAACTTAAGTTGCAGACTCTTCAAGAGAGACGCTCTGCATCGCGGTGTAGCTTGCTCGCCAGGTTTCGAGAGGGTGCGTTTCTGGATGAGGTATCGAATATATTGCTTCCCCCTACTTATACCTCCCGAGGAGATCACGAATGTAAAATTAGAGAGATTAGAGCGCGCACGGAGGCTTTCAGACAGTCGTTCTTCCCGCGAACCATACGCGACTGGAACAGGAAAGGGAGGTAATGACAGTGGCACGTAAAGTGCCCTCCGCCACACACCGTCGGGTGGCTTGCGGAGTATTAAAAAAAAAAAAAATGTAGTCGTGTCCTGCACGAAATCCGGGAAGTTCACGAAACTGGTTTACGAAGAATTTTTGCGTTCTGTAAGTCTTCCGTGCGTGGGACAGACAAAATTTTTGTACATTATCGATTCGTGAGGAGGGCAAACCGATTAACCTTTATACGATCAACTATTCACTGATGAAAGGAAAGCGAGCACCTCAGCCTAAAAATGCTCCCACCAAAGTGCACTCCTTATTGCCAGCCCTGTGATGTTTACTTTTACCGACAGGCGAAAATCTTCACAAAAATTGATGAAAGACAAAAGAGAGATCGCTTCTAGGGAAGACTGGATAAAATTACATTCGCTAACCGTACATCAATTCAGCGCACCTAATTTTGAAAGCCTGATTAGATACGCCTGGTTCGCATCGATGAAAGAGAAACCTTTTTGAATGCAATAGAATCGTGTTTCCCGGTATCGCTCATGAAGAAACCGTGCGCCTGCAAGATGGTTGCTTTCATAAAATGCGTGTGCTGCTGCGAAAATTTGTGCTTCGGTTGTTTCTATGATAAGTATCACCCACAATATTGTTCTGGCACATCAAGCAATGTGGACGATGAAAAATATGATTTCGTAACATTGTATGACAGAAAAAATAAATAACTGAACATATCTTAATAATTTCGCACACCTTACACCGTTTGTTGATATTCTTTGGAATAAAATTGAAAAATTCGGTCGAGTTTGAAAAAAAAAAAAAACAAACAAAAGCACACGAGCAGGATTCGAACACAGTACCCCCAGCTCGGTAGTCAAACTTTTACCGCTGCGCTACGCTGACTTGGTCGGAATATACGTAATCTTACGGTTATACAAAGCACGCAATTAACTTCAAAAGCAATTTTCTCAAAAAATAAGTCCCGTCGCTAAAAAAACCGGATAGATGGGTACTCAGGATAAGTGCCTCTACAGTATATTTGAAGCGCATCAAAATCCGTGATTTACAGTGTAGAGGGTCCCCTTGTAAGACTATTGGTGGCACATCATGGTCAGCATCTAAAACGTTATTGTAGTTCTGAAGAAGGCCAATTTATATGGTTTGAAACCTAGGTCAAGATTCTTTGATTACTATCTTCCGCAACTGGTGGCTATATTTATCTCACAAATTAAAAAATTAAAATTTATATTTACGGTTACATAAAGCTCTTATAAAAGGGAGTATAACATTGGTGAAGAACATCTAAATTAAAAAGAAGTCTTGCAATTATTAATGACTCCTTTGGGCCTGGGTTGCAGAGCAAATTTTGTCAAAGAGGGGTTTAAAAATGGAAAAAGCCACTCTGAGTTCATCTGTCTCTGTTCAGCTGAGATTTATATTTTTGTCTTCAAAGTAGCCTAAGCAGACAACCCGGTTTCGCAAAAATAAGATGTTAAAATTGGTAATTCGATACGGAATGCAAATGTTTTCAAATGTTTTTAACGTAAAAATCCCATCTATACACCCTGTCCAAAATTCATTGTCTTCTGATTTTGCCACTTGCCGTGGAATCTTAGGCAGCTGAGAGACCTTTGGGAGTATTTTCGGACGCCAGTTATAAGACGGAGAGCAATAGACGACTATCGATTACGCATTTGTCAATATAGCGGATAGATGTTGCAAAATGCCAATAAATTTACCTATCTTATACTAAACCAGTGCTCCTCAGCCTTGCAATATTGGCGACGCAATTTTGTGTCTCATAATTTTCTTCCCGTCATCCCCCTCTCCTGCCCTCCCTTTCCTCCTACATTAACTACACATACATTCGGAAAGTAAGGTCCGATCTGGCGCGAAATGAAAACCACAGTGAAAACCCGACGAAGCTTTGCACAAATGTATTGGCCAGTGTCTCTGGTACGCCAGTCGATCGAGTCACGCCGCTCTTTTCAGTTCTGAGCACGAAGCGAACACACTAAAGACGCCTAGAAAATAGTGTTCCCCGCCAAGTATGAATGCCTGGTAAGAGATTTCGACTGATTTCGCGCAACACCATAACGTAACTGTCATGCTTTTCTTTCTTCATGAAAATTGTCTACCGCGCACCGTAACTTTTGCGATGGGAAGTGTTTGGACTTGGTTCCCTTTGATTTTCATGTCTGCTCACATGAATCGCTGGCTGTGAAGGAGGGATTTTGGCACAGACGAGCTGCAAAGCAGTGTAAAAGGCACCGCCGGCTGCTTCTGTGGCGAGCGTCTTGAGAAGTTGCTGCAACGTTACGACAAATGTATAAGTCGGAGCGGCGTCTGCGTAGAGAAGTACCTGGAAGGTATAGCTAAGTGTTGCAAATAAAACATTCCTTAAGCTTCACAGTGGTTTCCACTTCACGGCCGATGGGAATTTACGTTCAGAACAGCCTTCGTATGTAACCATATCGTATGAGGTGCGTGGGAGGGGGCAGGGCGCGATGAAAATTATGACAAAAAAACTGCCTCGTCAATACTGAAGGTTGCGAAATACTGGCTTAGTGTAAGCTACGTAAACCACACCACGCACGATTCTTTAAAGAACCCAATCCCGCGTACAAGAGCCAGTCAAATGAAAACGAGACATCTGGGATAACTGTCTGTTATTTCAAAGTAATTACCGTAAATATTATTAAGTGTATCCCTCTGTTCCTTCACCGAAAAACGTTTGCGGATGCCTACAGAACCGTGACTGTACAAAGGGGTGCACAGCCTGAATCATGTTTGTATGAGGATCGAGGGGTAAAAACATAACAGAAACAAAAGTAACTACAAAAAGATCTAAGCGAAACCAAACACAGTGTGATTGGTACATTACATTTGACTCAGAAGTTTTCAATGTGGATTTGGATTTCGCCAACGAACACTGATGTTTGTGTAAAAATGACCCGTAAATGTTCGATGGGATTCATGTCGGGCGTTATGGGTGACCAAATCATTCCCTCGAGTTGCACAGAACGTTCTCCAAACCAGTCTCGAACATCTGTGGTCAGTGACAAGGTGTATCCTTTTTTGGGAACATGAAGTCCATGAATGGATGAAAATGATCTTCAGGTAGGCAAACATGACTATTTCCAGTCGATGATCGTCTCACTTGGACTAGACGATCCAGTCTATTCCATTAAGGAGCCACCACCAGCTTGTTGACAACTTGAATCCGTGGCTCCGTGGGGTCTCTGCTACACTCGAACTCTGCCATCAGCTCTTGTCAGCTGATATCTGGCCATGTCACGTCTTTCCAGTCGCCTATCATCCAAGAGATTTGGCCACGAACCCAGAAGAGGCCCTGCGGGCGATGTCGTGCTGTTAGCAAAGGTACTGCCGTCGCTCATCTGCTGCCATAGCCCATTAACGCCAAATTCTGCCGTATTGTCCTAGAGGGTACGTCCGTCGTACGTCCCACATTTATTTCTGCAGATACTTCACGCACAATCGCTTGTCTGTTAGCAATGAAAACTCGACACAAACACTGACATTATTACTTATAATCCGTCCTGATTGCAATTTTTTTTATTCATATGACCGGTTTCGGTTCATTCAGAACCATCTTGAGATCTGATATTTCAGTTACAGGAGTAACCCGTCCAAATTCAGCAAATTTCACATGCTGCGTCACGCCGGAAACCTTCTCAAGTGAATCATTCGAGTACAGACGATAACTCCTCCAATGCACTGCCTCGTGTACGCGGATCTACCGCCATCTGTATATGTCCATAACGCTATCCTATGACTCTCGTCACCCGAGTGTATACTCCCTCCACTTCTGTACCGCCACGTGCCGTCTGTGAGTCGTTATTGCACGTTGACGTAGAATATAGGCGGCGGTCACGTTAATGTGACTGAACCGTGTAATTAATTAATACTAAATAAAACAGTCCACCTCCGGAGCTGAGTGGTCAGCGAGTCTGGCTGCCAAGCAGAGTACCCGGCTTCGACTCCCGAAACTACTACGGAATTTTCCTTGATGGGTGGACTCGTGGTGCACTCAGTCTTGTGATGCCCACTGAGGATCTCCGGTAGACCTACAGGTCTCGCTGACCCCACGCCCTTCTGTACCAAACCAGTGACATCATCTGCAGAGGATGACACTGTGGTCCATCAATACCCATGGGCCTGGCAGGGCTTATGTGCGGAGTTTACGTTTACGTATTAATCAAAACATTGCCTTTTAGCTGAAACAAATTACCAGAAACCAAGTGTTTCTCGAAGACATACGTCGACCATAATACAACAATTACAGCAGTATGGTCTTCAGATAAAAATGTCGAAAAATAAGTTCTCATATATCAGCCTCTGTGGTGTCAGTTCGAGGAAGCTATTTGCGAAAGAACCTACTGTGCCACTGGCAATAAGATGTGCTTTTGGACTTGAAATTACTGTTAGCAATTCTGGGAACAGTTTCTGAAAGAGAAGCCAAATGCGAAAACATGAATTACAAGAGAAAAGCCCATAACATCAATAGGGGAAGGCCACCTTATGTTTGGAAATTCTCTTCAGCTAAACTGCAATAGTTATATAACTCCAAAATCGTAGGATGTACAGTCAGACTATTGTCCTAGCTCCCTGATTTTATTTTCATTCACGTTAGACAACAGGAAAGTACTTGGATCATTCAAATAATACAAAAGTGGCCACTGCGGTGTACAGGATAATGGTTACGCGGCTAAAAAGGACTAATTAGATTGAGAGAAACCCGTTTAAACTCTGAAGAAGCGTACTGACACCTTATCCACGGTTCAAATTACATGTTGAGAGTAAAATATTAATTACGTTGTGTAATTATAAATTTTATCAAGAAAAAATTACTGGAGAGAAAAATTAAAGTGAATCAAAGCACTTTTGCCACAATTTTCGCACAAATAACCATTTCGCCCTCCTAATAGCCAAGCAATGTTCGTGGGACCACACAACACAAAAAATGGCTCTGAGCACTATGCGACTTAACTTCTGAGGTCATTAGTCGCCTAGAACTTAGAACTACTTAAACCTAACTAACCTAAGGACATCACACACATCCATGCCCGAGGCAGGATTCGAACCTGCGACCGTAGCGGTCGCTCGGTTCCAGACTGTAGCGCCTAGAACCGCACGGCCAAACCGGCCGGCCACACAACACATTCTGGTGACTTGATCTCAACTCTGCGTCGGAAACATTTTATAGAAACGACCAGTCCACTCCTTTTCAGCCAGTCTAGCATCCTCATTGAAATTATGAAGAAGATTATTCCTGTTGGTTAGTTCAAATGCTGCGCATCGCAGATCCATAACTGTCAAGCGGAAAATCTTCTCCCTAGCAGCAGGAAGGGGTCATAAATTTCTCTTTCTTGTTTGGAGTTAAAAGGGACTAACTATCCAGACGCTTCTTGTTGCTACTAATACGTAGATTAAACCTATTCAGGACAACTTGCACTCGTATAGGAATGCATTTTTAATTTTATTTTTAATTTTTTTGAGTCATCAGTCTTCTGTCTGGTTTGATGCGGCCCGCCACGAATTCCTCTCCTGAGACAACCTCTTCATCTCAGAGTAGCACTTGCAACCTACCTCCTCAATTATTTGCTGAATGTATTCCAATGTCTGTCTTGCTCTACAGTTTTGGCCCTCTACAGCTCCCTCTACCACCACGGAAGTTATTCCCCGATGTCTTAACAGATGTCCCATCATCCTGTCCCTTCTCCTTGTCACTGTTTTCCACATATTCCTTTCCTCTCCGATTCCGCGCAAAACCACCTCATTCTTTACCGTATCACTCCACCTAATTTTCAACATTCGTCTGTAGCATCACATCTCAAATGCTTCGATTCTATGCCTTACAATTAAGTATCTGATTTCAGAATCTCTGCCTGATCATATTGTAATCTAACTAAAATCTTCCCGTATCACACGGTCTTTTCCTAGTATACCTACCTCTCTTGTGATTCTTTAACAGAGTATTCGCTATTACTAGCTCAAATTTATTAGAAAAAAATGGTTCAAATGGCTCTGAGCACTATGGGACTTAACATCTGAGGTCATCAGTCCCCTATAACTTAGAACTACTTAAACCTAACTAACCTAAGGACATCACACACATCCATGCCCGAGGCAGGATTCGAACGTGCGAACGTAGCGGTCGCGCGGTTCCAGACTGTAGCGCCTAGAACCTCTCGGCCACTTCGGCCGACAAATTTATTACAGAACTCAGTCTTTCTCCTCTCTCATTCCTTGTCCCAAGCCCATATTCTCCTGTAACCTTTTCTTCTACTCCTTCCCTGACAACTGCATTCCAGTCCCCCATGACTTTAAATTTTCATCTCCCTTTACGTACTGTATTACCCGTTCAGTATCCTCATACACTTGCTCTATCTCTTTGTCTTCATCTTCAGCTTGCGACGTCGACACGTATACCTGAAGTATCATTTTCGGTGTTCGTTTGCTGTCAACTCTGATAAGAACAACCCTATCACTGAACTGTTCGCAGTAACACAATCTCTCTCCTCCCTTCCTATTCATAACGAATCCTACTCCCGTTATACCATTATCTGCTGCTTCTTTACATTTCATTTCACTGATCTCTACTATACCTAGACTGAGCTTTTTCATTTCCCTTTTCAAATTTTATAGCTTTCCTACCACAATGAAGCTTCTGACATTCCACGTCCCGACTCGTAGAACGTTAACATCCCTTCCCCAAGTTAATTGCAATAATATACTAATTCTCTCTTGAATTAATGTGTACTGTACTGGTCGCCTGTGCCGATAAAAAGAACATTATTCATGTTTGTGAAGTTAATTTCAGGACTTTTGCTAGCAAAAATCTTGAAGATTCTCTCAAAATAATAACAATAATTATAATAATTATCCAGCAATAGAGATTCGCTGGAGCAAGAATTCTTCTTCTGAATCTCGGCGATGTCGATCCCGGGACTCCACAGCTGCGGTGAGCGACAGTTTAGTATTGATGGTTCTGCACAAACTCAAAGAAAAACGGGAGGGGAATGAAAAAGGCAACAGATCCTTGAGGGGAGGTTTACTATCTTTGGCCCGAAAAAATGAGAATTGTTTTCTCGGTATGTGTTATAGATATCAATGTAAAATTTGGTCAAAATGTTTATTGACATTTCCTCTACAAACTCAAATTTTTTCAACCGGAAATGTCGAAGAGCAAAGGCGGAAGTGCCGTCTGAACGAAACAAAATTTCGGTGTAGACCTCCACGCGCGGTATGTCAAAGGTCAGCCGGCTCGTCTGAAATCAAAACTGAGTTGACGTTACGGAAGTATGTAAGATTCTTTCGGAGTTGTATCTCGCTTAAGTTATTTCGACAATAGGAAACAAAATGGCGACCATTTGAAAAAATAGTGTTTTTTCATCGATTTTTCGACTTCGTCGGCCAAGTAAAAATATTTACAGTTGATGGATCGGAATAAAAGTGGTACAACTCCCAGACAATTTAGTTAGCTTCGTCGGAAGCAAAGAATCATGCCAATCGGTTCAGTAGATTTAAAGTTACCATAGCGCGCGATAAAAGAAAGATCATTTCGGGAAAAACGCGATTGAAGTTCTGACTACATATAAATGCAATATTATGCAACTTACGTTCAATCTGCTGTTCCGGGTTCACAAACTAGTCCTTCGTTTTTCTCATAGAAGGCGTTCTGCTCGATCTGCACTACTCCAGAGCCGCTCGTACGGCCGGTGACAAGCGGTTTTCGACCGCTTGAATCCGGTGGTCGTCCGAATGCTTGGCGAACTGCGTCGAATAGAGTCCATCGTTGTCATGGTCTTCAGATTTTCTGAATACTCTTCGTTGAAGCTGCTCACTGCCAGGAAAATCGCAATCTCTACAGTCTTCGCACCAGAAAGCAAATGCTTGGGGCATAACTTCCAAACACACGCGATCAAACTTTCATTTGAATTTCGTATGTTTCCTTCCAAGCACCGGTACAATAATTCGTCCTCCGAAATAAAATAACTGATGCGTGAAAACTAGTGCCGATTTTAGGCAGGTCCATTTTTTTTTCAACCGCGAATAACAAACATTTCCGTTCCGTATTCGGAAAAACTGTTTCAGGGGTGAATTCTAAACACTTTTATGGACCGAAAAATGCAATTTTAAAAAATCGATTTTAACCGAAAGATAGTAAACCTCCCCTTAATCGTTGTGGCGAGAATAAATCCACATCCGGGATACTAGACGTTATTTTTGAAAAAAGATGGCAATGTCGCTCGCCGCTGGTTTTGATACGTGTTACTATGTATTCGATGCAGGCTCTTGAAATTATTTTCACCGCATGGTGTAAATCTTGCTGGTAAAACTAAACGTATACAATGTCCAATGTGAAGTGTCGGGTTTTTAAAAGAATGAATTACCTTGGCCTGTTTTTTTTGTTTGTTTTTTGTCTTTGACGATGATTATATTCGTCGTTTATTCATCAAGATGAGCTCTTTCGAATTACAATGGTTTTTAATCCTTCCACCATTTCTATGTAGACACCAAACATTAAAGTCACAATTCTGATTCCAATGGCGGACTATCCCTTTCATACAACAATATATCTCTCTCTAACCCCGCTACGAAGACAACACGAAAACAAAAAAAATTAGAAATTACATTCAAGTCAGCTAACAACGCCAGAGATACAATGTACAACAGTCTGTTTTTAGCATCGCTACTGCCACTCGCAGCCACTATATCTTTGAGTGTCAATATTACCGTCGTAGTTTTTCAATATCTGTTAAAGCAAAGAGTGTAGATTTTAAATAATTCAACTACGGCGATGCGGTTCCGCGAGGTAGCCGTTGCGGAATAGGCCTCTCAGGGGAGTAAAGATAACAGGAAGTAAGGTACTAAACTCAAAGTAAGGTACTAAGCTCAACCAACTAAAACCAATAATTATATAACACACAGAAAGAATATGTATTTATGATAAAAAATAATTAAGAATAATTTTAATTAACTGACCAATAATAACATATTAAAAACGTTATCCTTTCGTTGGTTATTCAGTTCTTATCTCATGGTCACCTCCCACTTTGTAGTCCCTCCCTGGAGATGCGAATGGAAGATTATTCCGGAATCTTTTGCCAAAGGAGAGATATGCAACTAGTTGCTCAATAGCTGTTGTATTTTGTGTTGCAGCAACGGCTGATGCCTAAGTTTGGAACTCGAGTGCCAGCCCTGTGGACTGCGGCAGACAAGTTCCTCGCGAGGGCCAAGGCGACGCAGCCGTCGACTGCACCTGCTGCAGACAACATCGTCATCGAACCTACGCCGGAATCCCGGTTTCAAGAGGTGAGAACACAATGCCAGCAACATTATTAGGGGGAGGGGGTTGATACTGCCAACACATCAGCCCTTTGTCCGGATACACTTTAAGAAGAAGTTCTGTCTCTGTCTTTCGCTTGATAATTTGCACACTCTCATTTAACTGGTGTTGTTTCGCTATCTTCAGGGGATCCCATAATGAAGAGGCGCAGTGACACCTACCAGCCTCCGTATCAAAAATGGTTCAAATGGCTCTGAGCACTATGGGACTTAACTTCTAAGATATCAGTCCCGTAAAACTTAGAACTACTTAAATCTAACTAAACTACGGACATCACACACATCCATGCCCGAGGCAGGATTCGAACCTGCGACCCTAGCGGTCGCGCGGTTCCAGACTGTAGCACCTAGAACCGCTCGGCCACTCTGGCCGGCAGTCTCCTTATCATGCGCTGATATTCACGCAGCCTGCCACTCCCTTCAAAAACAAACAAAAAAGGATCTCAGAGAGCTAGAACCAAAGTTTATACAGGGTGAACCACAACCCTTTCGGCATACTTTCAGCAGTGGTAGTGTGGGTTAAGCAAGGAAAAGCCTCTAGTAAACATGGGCTTTAAAATACATAACTAAACCGCTGTGAGTACTTTTTCATCTACGCTTCTGTGAGAGACATCTCTTCTACTGAAAGCTCTACCTTTCTGTAGTGTTAGCAGTTAGCTTGGTTGAGGAGGCCGAATGCACGCGTTAACTCACGCAGGCTGGCGTGAGGTCTGAAACAGAATACGTAATGAATGCTATAAAGAAAAGTACGTAGCTGCTGGAATCCTTATCATTGTTGTACGTCGCTCTTGACGATACAAGTGAGACTCTGTAGATTCATGCAATGTAATACTAATGGCGCCTTGCTAGGTCGTAGCCATTGACCTAGCTGAAGGCTATTCTAACTATCTGCTCTGCAAATGAGCGAGGCTTCGTCAGTGTGCATCGCTAGCTAAGTCGTCCGTACAACTGGGGCGAGTGCTAGTACGTCTCTCTAGACCTGCCCTGTGGTGGCGCTCGGTCTGCAATTACTGACAGTGGCGACACGCGGGTCCGGCGTATACTAATGGACCGCGGCCGATTTAAAAGCTACCACCTAGCAAGTGTGGTGTCTGGCGGTGACACCACACTTTCCATATTTTGAGAGGTGGTAATATAGACCAAACCAAGGAAAAAAGTCTACGAAACAGGGCCTCTAAAGTGCATACACATCTCTTATACTGATCCCCACCCTGTTAGACACAATCATCGTTCACCATATGACATCCACTGGTCTCCTCTGAGCTTATCCATTCATTACAGTCTTCAGTTAAACTAAACATGTTTATTCTTGCGTGTTCTGTGATCTCCTGGAAATACGCACGTCTTGGTCTCTTTTCGTCTCTTGGAAACCGGGAAACTTTTGTTTTCACCAAGTGCACTTGGCATGAAACATCCAGGGTGTATTTGGAGGGATGATAGTATTAGTGAATCTGAACAAAAAACGTCATTTGAGTATGTCCTGTTCTTTGCAGTTCACGAGCAAACTGATGAAAACAGTTGGGATCGTAATAAATGGAGGTAATAGTAAATGAACGATCTGATATTCTGGTTCATTCTGTACATTTGCTCACAAACAATGTTCAAAAATTACACCGTCAACTGCGACGCATTTTGCAGCTCTTGTAGGCAGCTGATGTGTTGCTGATCTGATCTCATTCGTACGGTCCTTGACTTGAAAACACGCTTGTAAAATACGAGCGATAAATTTCTCCTTTGTTTTCACTCTGCGCTTGCAGAATTTGCTCTGAAACCCACTCCACAAACATTAATCTAATGGAGTAGGATCGACAGATCTGATAGAATTAAATTTGAGTGTTGCCTTTATCTACGGTAATGATATAAGCTGAAGCTGAGAAAATTGATTAAAATTTGTGCCATGGTTAGGAATTAAACCCAGGTCTCCTTGCTTACTAGGCACAAATGCTAGCCATTACACCACCACAGCAAGCCTATAGTGCTGCATGGAGTAACTTAGTCCAATGCCGTCCCTGCCACGAAAGATGTGTATTGAAGTACGGGCATTGGACTAAGGTACTCCATGTAGCAATCGTGGCTATGATGCTGTAGTTTTGTAATGGCTAGCATGCCTTGCTAGTGAACAACGAGACCCGGGTTCAAGTCCCAGGCATGACACAAATTTTAGTTCATTTCTTCAGCTTCCATCATTATCGGACTAAGATAAGGTGACCTCAGTGACCAAGAAATGACTACATGGTGACTGATATAATGCTCATGATAGGTTTCAGTGAAGCACTGTGTCTGATCGTACGGAATGTGTAGGAGCTCTGTCGTGTTGAAAGTACGTACGACGTCTTATTGCCAAAGAAATATGCTCCAAGTACTGCGGTAACACAACTTGAAGGAAATCAAGAAACCTTACTCCATTAAGAAATTTATATATAGCAATGAGCTGGTCATCAACAATACCGCATCTCACGTTCACTGGGAAAAATTGTTGAAACTTTTTTTCCACAGTAACGTGCAGATTTTTCAGCTGTCCATACGTAAGAGCTGCGCGTTTTATTGATGCCGTTGCGGGTAAATGTTGGTTCATCAGACAACAGAATACGTGGAATACAGTGTTCGTTGGCAATGATCCATTCACAGAGTTCCTTTCGTTTGGCGTCATCTCCTACATGCAGATTTTGCACACTCTACCGACGATGCAGACCCTGCTGATGTACTGTGTCCATCTCTCGTGTCCGCGGAATAACAGGCTGTAGAGTAATTCTTCTCGAGCTGTTAGTTAGGCTGCGTTCTACCATTTCAAGAATGTTCTCAGCTTCACTAGGATCTTGTTGGACGGGACGTTGTAACCCTCTTTACGTATGTGGTATTTTTGAAACTAAATTTTACTCAAACTACCCATGAACATTTTTCACATTTCATGTAAAATCATTAATACCCGTTTTAAAGTGGAGAAAATTAAATAAAAGAATAATAAGAGCCAATGGAATGAAGTATTACATTCAAAGTAGCAAGGGGCTTCATTCAAAGAGTTTCTAACGGACGTATCTTTTGTTTCACAACTACTGTTTAAACCCAACACACGTATTGTTACGTCTTTAGCGTCTGGAAGTCTTCAGAATCTGGGAGTCTGTGTCCGAGATTTTAGTGTCCGAGCTTTCAGCGTGAGTCTCGAGTATTCGCGTCTCTTAAGTTCATACGATACTCTGTGAAACAGTTAACTTCATTGGACTTCTTGTCTAAACTGTTCGTTTACGTTATTGCCAAAAGCACGAAAACTGACAGAGCTGAGATAATGCTGACATCCAGCGAACATCTCAATCAATAAAATATCGATATCATTAATTGCAATTTAAGAACTTCAGTTGTTGCCGAAGCTACTACTCAATCATCGCGTCGCAACTTGACTTTCGATTATAGACCGTGTTGGGACATTTACTATAAAGGTAAAGTGTGACCATTCATAGCAGTGAATCATATCAAACAAACTGTGTTAATAAAAACCGATTTAAGGAAAAGCTACACTGCCCTACAGTTTTAAGCAGAGAATCACGAGAACCGGTATTGCATTATCTCTGGACAATAACAATAATAATAATAATCACCAAACAGATCTAACGTCAAATTTATGGGGGAAATCTCTGAAGATTAACACAAGGAGATGGACTCTCTCCACTACTGATCAACTTGAAAAGATGATGCAAGAATGGCGCAAACTGAAATCAGTCCTCAAGACTGACCAACCAGTTACTCTCGGCAGAGGAAAATTAACTGTAGATTTCTTAGCATTTGCAGACGATCTAGCCATCTTAACTCGCGATGTTTCAACAGCCAAAACACAGATGGAACTCCTGAAAAAAACTGTGGAGAAAGTCAGCCTGCATGTATCTTTTGAGAAGACGGAAATATGACTTGCAACAAACAAGCACCAAAATTCATGGAGACAAAATATGGCAAAATTAAACGAGTCCCACAATTTAAACATCAGGGTGAAACGATTTAGGAAAATGGAATAGAAACGAAAGCCAACGAAGTCAGATGCCAAAGATGACACTGTTTATCGACTCAGTCAAAATATCTACAGTAAAAATATGTCTCCAAGCACACAAAACTGCGACATTACAGTACCGTCATAAAACCAGAATGCCTATATGGATCAGAAACACTAATTTTAAACAGGAAAACAGACATAGAAAACATTCAGAAAAAGGAACGGAAGATCGTAAGAAGAAATTTAGATCCAAAACTTGTAGATGAAAAGTATCGGCTCAGAGGCAAACGGGGAATGAAACAATACTCTAATATTCACAGTGACATTATAAAACGCAGATCAAGATTCTATGGACACATCAAAAGAATAGTTGAATTATATGAAAACAAGAGTAAATCTAAAACAGACCAAATGAAATGGATTGGCGAAATCAAAACAGATCGGAAACTAGCAAGAATTACACCAGAGGATATCCAAAATAGGGAAATCTTCAGATCCAAAATTCACAAGTGGCACGTTGACCAAGAGGAGAAACCAAAGAAGAAGACTGGAACAACGTGGTCTCAAGAAAGAAAAGAAGCCCACAACAAAAGAATGAAAGCTGTGAACATGAACCCTGTGTCTTTTGGAGGAATTAATTCGGTGTACATGTGCTACGCTAATCGAAGATGATCAATTGATTCTGAAACGCGAATCCGCCCCCTAGTAACTGTCAATGATCATCTTTGGCGGCAACCGCTAAACAACGCAGCTAGCCGACTGTAATAATTTCAGTTTATTAACGAAACAGGCTTTAAAAGGTTTGTATAACACGGAATATAGACTCAAATTAGTGCAAAGAGCGCACATTATCAACGAATATTCACTGCAATAACAGGTAATGTCATGTAGCCTCGCTTTCTCGTACCTCAACGGGATGAAGAATACTGACTGGGCATAGAAAAAGGTCGTTACACTTCCGCTGATAGTGGTAGTGCCATTAAGCAGCAATACGAGATGTCACAGTGTTCAGGTACAACACGTATGTTGGGTTGCGTACTACGCCCACGCAATCTGTCGAAAAACGTTTCTAAACACCCTGCCAAAAGCAGCTCTGCGATAAGGACATCATCGCTCTTATTTGGTTCTGGAATTCCCATTGCGAATCCCATACACGAAGATCATGTCACCATATTCCGCATGTATGAAGACCTGTGGTTTTTTCACGACGCTGACACGTGCTGTTTTGACTGTACATGTAACAACACCGTAGTGCACTGGTGCAACCACTCTTGTACAGAGACGTGAGATAAACAACGTGTACACATGCAGGACTCGTCTGCCAAATATGCACAAATGAATTGCTCTTTGAAATGGTCAGTAAAGACAGCGCTACGTAATCTAATCTCGCTTTGGTTGTATTTGCGTGTGAGTGCTGGTGAATACTGCGATTTTCAGACAACTGAATGTCGGGTACGGTTCAGAAAAGGGGATATGTTCACTGTCAGCCCTTAAAGCATGTACCTTTCCTCCTGACTCACCCTGTATAGATGTGCCAGAAAGAGACCCCTCTACCACAGAAAGTATTCGCTGTTATGAGGTTGCTTGCTTGCACACAACAACCATAGTTTTGTCACAGGGACAAATAGGGTAGGCAGCAACTATGGCAAAAACCGACAGCGATTATCAAAAACTTATGACGTCTTACTAAAAAAAGTTAAATAATACGTATCTGGAGTATGATAATTACAACGACATGTCATTAAACACTGGTGCAATCCTAGATCCAATATCCGATGACCAACATCTTATACAATTTCCAGCGTGGCTTTCTTGACACTGTTTCCAGATGCCATCTGGTTCTCACTGACTTCTGATTGTTGTCGTGTGTCTGCTTCACTTGGCGAATGGATGTCCTAATTCGAAACTATATGTGTGACGTAAGACGGATCCATAAAATAGTCGCCGTTGAAAGCGCCCTCTTTAGGAGTCTAAACGTAACTACACCGACCAACACAATGATCGCTTTTTCGAAACCCGATGCTGTTGTTGTGGTCTTCAGTCCAAAGACTGGTTTGATGCAGCTCTCCGTGCTACTCCATCCCGTGCAAGCTTCTTCATCTCTGATTAACTACTGCAGCCTACATCCTTCTGAATCTGCTTAGTGTATTCATCTCTTGGTCTCCCTCTACGATTTTTACGCTCCACGCTGCCCTCTAGTACTAAATTGGTGATCCTTTGATGTCTCAGAATATGCCCTACCAACCGATCTTTTCTTCTAGTCAAGTAAAGTCAGAAATTCCTGATCTCCCCAATTCTACTCAGTACCTCCTCATTACTTACGTGATCTACTCATCTAATCTTCAGGATTCTTCTATAGCACAACATTTCAAATGGTTCTATTCTTTTCTTGTCCAAACTATTTATCGTCCATGTTTCACATCCATACTTGGCTACACTACATCCAAATACTTTCAGAGAAGACTTCTTGACAATTGAATCTTCCTGATGTGAACAAATTTCTCTTCTTCATAATCGCTTTCCTTGCCATAGCCAGTCTACATTTCATATCCTCCCTACTTCGACTGTCATCAGTTATTTTGCTTCCCACATGGCAAAACTCTTTTACTACTATAAATGTCTCATTTCCTGTCTAATTCTCTCAGCATTGCATGATTCAATAGGACTACATTCCATTATCCTCGTTTTACTTTTGTTGTTGATCATCTCATGGCCTACTTTCAAGACACTGTCCATTCCGTTCAGCTGTTCTTCCAGGTCCTTTGCTGTTTCTGACAGAATTAAAATGTTTCATTTCTTCTCACTGGATTTTACCTCCTACTTCAATTTTTTCTTTGTTTTTTTCCTATTTTTTTACTGCTTGTTCAATATACAGATTTAATAACACCGGGGAGAGGCTACAACCCTGTCTCACTCTCTCCTCAACAACTGCTTCCCTTCCGTGCCCCTAGACACTTACAACTGCCTTCTGATTTCTGTACAAATTATAAATAGCATAATCGTTCGCATTTGTGATGCAGCAGTTTGAAATTTGGCTCAAAGGTGCCTACTGTCTTACTCTGTAAGCGCACGAAATCTCGACCCCCTGCGATGTTATCAGGCTCGACACATGGCGAAAAAAAGTAAGTTCAGGAGTTCAGGTGAGGTGTAAAGTGGGTTAATGATGTCACATTGGCATCAATTGTCACCACAATTCTGACCAGTACCCATGTGGGAAGACTGCCGCATCTCCTCTTACCTACATCTCACCCATATTCTGAGGCCACTTCGATGTAGGTCAGAACCGTGATGCCCAGCGATTTTATTGTGTGTGGCGAAGGAAAACGTTTCAGAATCGATAGAAATAGACGTCAGGTGGTGGCACAGAGTTTGTCAATGAAACCACTCCCTCCCTTTGGTCGTGGATTCTCGACATGTCCCGGTCGAAAACTACGTTTCGCAGTGCGATGAGCTACAGGGCCTTCCACACTACTGACATCGCCCAGACGATTTAGCCCTTCACTAAGGACACTGTGTGCCAGCAGCAAAGTTGTACGTGATCGCACCCATGCAGCCGCAGTTTCTGCTCCGATGTGCAGCGTGGAACCACTAGGGACAGTTGAGAACCATTCGACGAAATATGTTGTATAGATCTTAAATTTTTCTCGAGGCATTTGAGTCTCATCTTTATCTACTATAATGATGGAAGCTGAAGAAATAAAACAAAATTTATTCCACTGCTGTGACTTCAATCTGGGTCTCATACTGCCGAGGGGAAATTAAGTTGAAGATATGAACTGAAGTTTGTGTTGGGGTGGGCATTGGACTTTGGTACCCATTGCTACAGTGCTGCGCTGATGTAATGGGTGGCATTCCTGCCTAGTAAACAAGGAGACCCGCGTTCTAGTCACGGTTGTGGCATAAATTTTAATTTATTTCTTCGGCTTATACCATTACTGCAAATTTGTTGTGACCCTAAACAGCAAGTGGTGCTCATTGTCCTTAACCCTCCTGTTTCGCGCCCTCCTGTGGTGTGGTCACGGAGGGGCAATACTGGCCCATGCGTGAATAAACGAAGAAAGGTGCCTCTAAGATAATCCTTTCGGCAACACCCTCAACGTCGCCTGTCCACATTTACTGAGCACAGCCAGGGCAAAAGCACCACAGGCGCAAAGCTGCGAACTGGCGCCAGTGCAATAGTGACTCGCCACTTGCGCGAGTTCCACCAGCGCCATGGGCGGCGCTGAGGATGAAGATATCGACTTCGCCTAGGCCAATTCCCGGCCGAGTACATTGTCAATGACCGGACGACAAAAGACACGAGCCCACTCGGGAGATAGAAGTGCAGCTCTCTCCCCCTTGGTTATAGATCATCGTCCGGGGCTGACTTAGACATGAAACGTCGTTTGGTGAACTGTTAGAAGTGAACAGACAGTCGTTGTAAATTGCATTTCCTATATCCTGTGAGCTAACGGCCTTGCCGCAATGGTAACACCTGTTCCCGTCAGATAATGGAAGTTAAGCGCTTTTGGGCTGGGCTAGCACTTGGATGGGTGACCAATCGGTCTGCCGAGCGCTGTTGACAAGCAGGGTGCACTCAGCCCTTGTGAGGCAAACTGAGGAGCTACTTGATTGAGAAATAGCGGCTGCGGTCTCGGAAACTGACGTACAGACGGGAGAGCGGTGTGCTGACCACATGCCCCTCCATATCCGGATCTAGAGGGTGAAAAATATTTAAACCGACATACTCTGGGAGGTTGTAGGGGACATCAAAACAAATATTTTTCCCTGATGTCATTTTTTCCTATGAGGAGTGTTTAAACCAGTAGAGGAAGATTTCTCTGGCGGCAAATTAATTAAACCAACAAACACTTTTCCATTTTTTATGACCAAGAGACAACACATTAACACAATCCAATTTCAATTACAGTAGAGTTTCAAAAATGCCTCCATTGACACGTAAACAAAGTTTACACGGTCGGATAATGTTCTGCCTGACACGGGCAAAAATCCCAGGAGTATCCTGAATTGTTCCTGTTGCTGCTACTATCCAGGCAACCAGATCCTCGTCTGATGCAACATGAGTTGCGTAGACAAGGTTGCGCATCTCTCCCCACACAAAACAGTCCGGAGGGGAATATCTGGGGATCGAGCAGGCCATGGTACAGGACCACCTCTGCCAATCCCCGTTTCTGGGAACTGTCGGTCCAGGAATCGACGCACACGACGACTGAAATGTGCCGGCGGCCCGTCATGTTGGAACCACATGCGTTGTCTTGTAGGGAGCGGGATGTCTTCCAGCAACTCTGGCAATGCCCTGGCGAGAAAATTGTAATAGTGCATGCCATTTAATGGCCTAGGTAGCAGATAAGGCCCAATTAAACAGTCCCTAACAACACCGACCCACACATCAACGAAGAACCGCACTTGATGAGCGCTAGTAACTGTGGCATGTGGGTTATCCTCAGTCCAAACATCCGAATTGTCCATGTTTAAGACTCCATCACGCCCCAACGTTGCTTCATCGGTAAACAACTGAGAAGACGGAAATGTAGGATGCATTTCACACTGTTCCAGGTACCACTGCGAAAACTGTTCTCTGGGTCGATAATCAATTGGTTCCAGGTTGTGGACACGCTGTAAGTGAAATGGACGTAACAATTGCTCTCGAAGTACTGTTCTTACATTCGTCTGATTCGTCCCCATGTTACGTGCAATTGTACGAGTGCTGATTGAAGGATCCCGCTCCACATGCTGCAAGACAGCTTCCTCAAATTGCAGCACGTCCGTTGTGCTGCGCTACGTAGTACGCACCAACCATATCAGTGTACTCACTCCAGGTGTATCGCTCCATTAGTAAACAGAGACAGTGCATTACTATACTGGTGGACAGCAGTTGCCTACAATTGAAGATCGTAATACGGCCTCTAACAACTGAAGAGCGCAATACGGCCTCCACCGGTTTAAATAATCCTCATAGGATAAAATGACATTAGGAAAAAATATTTGTTTTGATGTCTCCTACAACCTCCCAGAGTTTGTCGGTTTAAATACTTTTCACCCTGTAGTGACAGGCGTCGCCTGAGGATGACACGGCGGCCAGTCGGTGCCTATGGGCTTTCATGGCCTGTGTGGGAGGAGAGTTTATATCCTGTGACGTTTACCTACCATTATTTGCTCTTAGCCATTGAGGGCCTTTTTGTGTTATATTACATGCAGTGTTGCAGACTCAATAATTCAACTAGTCACAAAGATAAGTAAACCTTTCAACTCATTTGTGTAACTTTGTTAATAATTTGTTGGAGTTTTGTAGAACATCCGTTCTCCTATTCTGTTACCTGACCTTGGGGCACTGCTGTGTAATATTGGCAAGGAGAAATCGCCTTAGCGGTGTACGGCACCAGAAGCTGTTTCGCGAACCCACAAACTCGGCCTACCGTAACAACACTGACATCCAGGCCTCCACAGCAGTAGCGACGGGGCCTTGACCAAATTGGCGACGATCGTTCACAAAACTTTAAAAATGTATCTGTACCGAGACAGTCCTTGATGAAGCTTGTAGGCACCTATTAGGAGTGTTTAAACCAGTAGAGGAAGATTTCTCAGGCGGCAAATTAATTAAACCAACAAACACGCAACGCTTCTGCCTGGTTGTAGTCGTGTGGAATTCAAGGGGTGTAAACGGGTTGCCTGTCTTTACCTAGGACACCGTCGTAGGTTGTCTCTGTGTAGATACATTTTTTATGTGCTCAACAAACGCAGACGGGTGGTACCGAGGGTGTAGCTGAAGTGGCGGTCTTAAAGGGACCATTCACGGTTTTCAAATGGCTCTAAGCACTATGGGACTTAACTTCTGAGGTCATCAGTCCCCTGGACTTAGAGCTACTTAAACCTAACTAACCTAAGGACATCACACAAATCAGTGCCCAAGGTAGGATTCGAACCTGCGCGGTTCCGGACTGAAGCGTATAGAACCGCTCGGCCACAGCGGCCGGCTCATTCACGGTTTTATTCGCCCATATGTCATGTCGCAACCGCCAAATGATGTTGAATGGTTTGAACGATTCCTTGTACTCTCTACACCTAAGCAAAAACTGCGGTCGTACTGTACTCACCGGAACAAAATTTAACTACATTAAATTTGCTACATAAATGTCCTGTTCACTTTCGCCGTAGGACTAGCAGCTTGCGCGTATCTAGCGGAACATGAAAATTTGTACGAGATATTTTAAGGCGACCTTATGGTCACTGTATCTTATTTCAAATATCCCTCCCCCCCCCTCCCCCCGGTCTGTAGATTACAAGGGGATTCAGCGTCCCTTCCTACGGGTTTTATGCAACCCGTAAGGACATCAAAAACATGCCGGTTGGATAAAACATATAGGTAGGGGCAACTGATCATCCATGTTTATTTAGCGTCACACGGTGTGCTTTTAATCTTGTGCATACCTTATACGTTGTACTTACTGCAATTATTTTTCACAGTGTGGTACACCTTGCGTCCCAGCCATTTGTTTCCGTTTTAAAAGCATCTCTGATGTCAAACAGTTTCAGAAAGGTAGCTACTTTTCTGGGACGCCAGGGTAGTGCGGTAACATAACGATATTAATGTGATATTATCACGAATTTTTGCGGTTGAACCAAATTTTAATGTGTTACTAATGTTTAACAACTACGACCCCACCTCCAGCTGAAATGGAAATTTCGGTTGACCTGTCTTTAGCGTAAATCTTTTATGGTTTGTGAGTATCTTATTCCACTTCATATTGTGGAAACCCTTCTCTAGGCCTACAAAGGCTAGGGAGGTTGAAAGATGACTGTAAATACGATAATAAGCTTTCCTTACTTTGCCCTTACTGCTGCAGACAACAAAGCGTACTTGAACACAGAGATGGACCTCATTATCGATATACCTAAGGTAGAGAAGTCTGAGGTCATGAGCCACGCATGAACTAAATTGTGTTTGCTTCTTTGAAGTTTGTCAGGGAAATTACGTCAACTTGCGCTCGTGGAAACGCAGGTAAGCGCTTATGTGTGGGCAGACACACTTAACGGTGGTCGTACCGAGGTAACGAGCTGTCTCAGGTATGTCAATTAGATCGCATTGCGAACTGCGGAGTTGACAACGAGAACTTTCATTATTCTCATGCATGTTGTGAAAGGCCTTCAGCACTCAGCTTATTACTTGTTTAATAGGAGAGTGTAAGTGTTACGTTCTCTTGTGAAACGAACTTGCAATCGCCCAAGACTTGTTCTCGCTGGTTCGCAACAAGCACGTGGAGCTATAATGAGGTAGTGCAGGCATGACTAAACTTCTTTTCTCAGCGGGCTGGATAACGGGCAATAGGAAGAGCGCAAAGGCGCATTCTGTACAACACTTTCAAGGCATAATGAAAGCAATGAGGAAAAAGAAGACGAAACCCCAAGTTCCACATTCAGTGTTCACCAAGGGAAAATGGCATGCAGTGCAGAGAAAAAACATGGACAAGCAACATATTTAACAAAAAAGTTCTGAAAGGAGGCGACGTTAAAGAAACCATTATCACGCCAGATCTAGCGTGCACTGAGCCGAATCTCACTAACTAAGCAGTAAGAAACGTAAGCGAGATTTATGAAATATTAAGTCAAAATTGACCAGGTTTCGACGCCGCTATGAGCGTCTTCTTCAGAATTAAAGTAACTGTTCTAAAACATAATAGGTATATAAGACATTAGTAAACTAAAGTGTGTTCTGACTGGAAAGAGATGCAGTACTTACAAGTCACAGTCTAAAAAAATCGAAGCCGGAAAGGCGACGTCATGAAAAGTTGTAAATAAGATCAGATGGCGAGCCGCTAAGGGCTGCTCGTAAATGAGTGAACACGGGTTGCAACAAAACTGAGGTGCCCACGTTAGAAAGTGTGGCCAAGTAAACATGGTGTTGCTACGAGCGCCATCTAGTAACCGCAGAAACAACTAGGCTACTGTACATTCAAAATTAGACACATGAAATAGTAATGAAGCTGATTCAGGCATAACATAAGCACTAATAACAATGAGATGAAGTTACATACTTACCTGCTTTAAACAGAGATACATTTTGTAACGTAAAAAGACGTCAGTTATGACATACAAGAAAACAGCAAAGACGTAACAGGAAAGTAACATTTCGGCAAACTGCATGAGGAAATCTGAATCAAAGATCAAGCAACGGCTTTATACAGTCGAAAAAGTTTTTATTTCGCAGCTGCAGCTGTTCGTTGAGAATGAGACCATCACGACGAGATAGATGTTTGAAAATCTCCAATTGCTCTACAACATCTAACCTACGCCCCTTCTTTTCGGTATGCAGAATGTTGCTATCGCCAATGGCTTTAGGCACGTGTCCAGTAATTGAGATATGATCGACAAAGGATGAATTTAGGGGACTGGTACCGTTTTTTCTCAAAAGATGTTGTTTACATCTGATGGTGAAAGCACTTCCAGTTTGCCCTATGTAACAGGAGGAGCAGGTATCTCAGATGATCTTATAAACGCCAGAACTTTCTATAGTGGGAGCGAATGGATTTCAAATTATTGTTATTAGTAGAGAAGGCAACATTGCAGTTGTATTTGTTGCGAAGCATGCGCTAAATCTGATAGGAAATGGGTCCTACGAAAGGAATAGAAAAAGGTTTTTTTTGGGTTAATTTCAGTGCATGAGGTGTCGAGCGTGGTAATTCTTGCAGTTTTCTTTTTTAGGATATCGTCCACTATGTTAGACGTATATTCATTATTGACTGCTGTGGTTTTAAGTAAATTAATCTCCTCATTAAACTTTTCTGTTGAAAGTGGTATGCATGTGGCTCAGTGGACGGCAGAGTGAAAAAGGCCATTTTTTGAGACTGTGGATGAAAAGAGGAAGCAGGCACGATTTGGTCAGTATACATTTCTTTTCGAAAAATATTGAAAGTGACGTTATGGTCTTCTACTTTAAGCGTCAAGTCTAAATAATGTAATTGGCGGTTTTCGTTTTCGAGTTCAATAGTGAAAGAAAGATCTATCAGATGAACAGATTACCAATTTTATGAATTTCATTAATGTCGTTGTCAAGTACAACTACTTTGAATTCCACTGACAACTGTACCAGCAATTTGATGGGCTCGCTATGGGCCTTTAGCCCGCATCCTTGCCGACATCTTTATTAATTCCTCGGAAAAAAAGCTGTTTAACCGTTTCTCAGCCGCTTCACTAGGTATCCTTTCTTACACAAGATACGTTGATGATATTCTAGTCATCTATAACGGACCCGCCGATAGCATTGATCATATATTTAAACTTTTTAACGACCTCCACGAAAAAATTTCTTTCACTATTGAACTCGAAAACGAAAACCGACAATTATATTATTTAGACTTGACGCTTACAGTAGAAGAAAATAACGTCACTTTTCAATATTGTTTGAAAAGAAACGTATACTGACCAAATCGTGCCTGCTTCCTCTTTTCATCCACAGTCTCAAAAAATGGCCTTTTTCACTCTGCCGTCCACCGAGCCACCTCCATACCACTTTCAACAGAAAAGTTTAATGAGGAGATTAATTTACTTAAAACCATAGCAGTCAATAATGGATATACGCCTAACATAGTGGATGATATCCTAAAAAAGAAAACTGTAAGAACTACCACGCTCAGCACCTCATGCACTGAAATTAACCCAAAACCTTTTTCTATTCCTTTCGTAGGACCCATTTCCTATCAGATTCAGCGCATGCTTCGCAACAAATACAACTGCAATGTTGCCTTCTCTACTAATAACAATAATTTGAAATCCATTCGCTCCCACTATAGAAAGTTCTGGCGTTTATAAGATCATCTGAGATACCTGCTCCTCCTGTTACATAGGGCAAACTGGAAGTGCTTTCACCATCAGGTGTAAACAACATCTTTTGAGAAAAAAAGGCACCAGTTCCCTAAATTCATCCTTTGCCGATCATATCTCAATTACTGGACACATGCCTAAAGCCATTGGCGATAGCAACATTCTGCATACCGAAAAGAAGGGGCGTAGGTTAGATGTTTTAGAGCAATTGGAGATTTTCAAACATCTATCTCGTCGCGATGGCCTTATTCTCAACGAACAGCTGCGGCTTCAAAATAAAAACTTTTTCGACTGTATAAAGCCGTTGCTTGATCTTTGATTCAGATTTCCTCATGCAGTTTGCCGAAATGTTACTTTCCTGTTACGTCTTTGCTGTTTTCTTGTATGTTATTGTGGTGTCACAGCCAGACACCACACGTGCTAGGTGGTAGCTTAAATCGGCCGCGGTCCTGTAGTACATGTCGGACCCGCGTGTCGCCACTGTGTGATCGCAAACCTAGCGCCACCACAAGGCAGGTCTCGAGAGACTGACTCGAACTCAGCCCCAGTTGTACGGACGACAGAGCTAGCGACTAGACGTACGAAGCCTTTCTCTCTCATTAGCCGAGAGACAGAATAGCCTTCAGCTAAGTTAATGGCTACGAACTAGCAAGGCGCCATTAGCCTTACAGTGATTGTAATGAAAGTCTCCTTTGTGCGATGTACGACAATGATAATTAAAGATAAGTATTATACCAGCTACGTACTTTTCTTCATAGCATTAATTACGTATCCTGTTCCAGTACTTCACGCCCGTCTGCGTTAATCTCGCGTGCCTTTTTAAGCCACCTCTATCTACAAGGTGTTGGCCCAGCTGCCGACACATCAGTTATAACTGACGTTTTTTTACGTTACAAAATGTATCTCTATTTAAAGCAGATAAGTATGTAACTTCATCTTATTGTTATTAGTGCTTACGTTATGCCTGAATCAGCTTTATTACAATTTCATATGTCTAATTTTGAATGTACAGTAGCCTTGTTGTTTCTGCGGCTACTAGATGGCGCTCGTACCAACACCATGTTTACTTGCCCACACTTTTTAACGTAGGCACCTCAGTTTTGTTGCAACCCCTGTTCACTCATGTACGAGCAGCGCTTAGCGGCTCGCCTTCTTATCTTATTTACAACTTTTCATGACGTCACCTTTCCGGCTTAGATTTTTTTAGTATGTGACTTGTAAGTGCTGCATCTCTTTCTACATCTACATCTACATCTATACTCCGCGAGCCACCTTACGGTGTGTGGCGGAGGGTACTTATTGTACCACTATCTGATCCCCCCTTCCCTGTTCCATTCACGAATTGTGCGTGGGAAGAACGACTGCTTGTAAGTCTCCGTATTTGCTCTAATTTCTCGGATCTTTTCGTTGTGATCATTACGCGAGATATATGTGGGCGGTAGTAATATGTTGCCCATCTCTTCCCGGAATGTGCTCTCTCGTAATTTCGATAATAAACCTCTCCGTATTGCGTAACGCCTTTCTTGAAGTGTCCGCCACTGGAGCTTGTTCAGCATCTCCGTAACGCTCTCGCGCTGACTAAATGTCCCCATGACGAATCGCGCTGCTTTTCGCTGGATCATGTCTATCTCTTCTATTAATCCAACCTGGTAAGGGTCCCATACTGATGAGCAATACTCAAGAATCGGACGAACAAGCGTTTTGTAAGCTACTTCTTTCGTCGATGAGTCACATTTTCTTAGAATTCTTCCTATGAATCTCAACCTGGCGCCTGCTTTTCCCACTATTTGTTTTATGTGATCATTCCACTTCAGATCGCTCCGGATAGTAACTCCTAAGTATTTTACGGTCGTTACCGCTTCCAATGATTTACCACCTATGGCATAATCGTACTGGAATGGATTTCTGCCCCTATGTATGCGCATTATATTACATTTATCTACGTTTAGGGAAAGCTGCCAGCTGTCGCACCATTCATTAATCCTCTGCAGGTCTTCCTGGAGTACGTACGAGTCTTCTGATGTTGCTACTTTCTTGTAGACAACCGTGTCATCTGCAAATAGCCTCACGGAGCTACCGATGTTGTCAACTAAGTCATTTATGTATATTGTAAACAATAAAGGTCCTATCACGCTTCCTTGCGGTACTCCCGAAATTACCTCTACATCTGCAGATTTTGAACCGTTAAGAATGACATGTTGTGTTCTTTCTTCTAGGAAATCCTGAATCCAATCACAAACCTGGTCCGATATTCCGTAAGCACGTATTTTTTTCACTAAACGTAAGTGCGGAACCGTATCAAATGCCTTCCTGAAGTCCAGGAATACGGCATCAATCTGCTCGCCAGTGTCTACGGCACTGTGAATTTCTTGGGCAAATAGGGCGAGCTGGGTTTCACATGATCTCTGTTTGCGGAATCCATGTTGGTTATGATGAAGGAGATTTGTATTATCTAAGAACGTCATAATACGAGAACACAAAACATGTTCCATTATTCTACAACAGATTGACGTAAGTGAAATAGGCCTATAATTATTCGCATCTGATTTATGACCCTTCTTGAAAATGGGAACGACCTGTGCTTTCTTCCAGTCGCTAGGTACTTTACGTTCTTCCAGAGATCTACGATAAATTGCTGATAGAAAGGGGGCAAGTTCTTTAGCATAATCACTGTAGAATCTTAAGGGTATCTCGTCTGGTCCGGATGCTTTTCCGCTACTAAGTGATAGCAGTTGTTTTTCAATTCCGATATCGTTTATTTCAATATTTTCCATTTTGGCGTCCGTGCGACGGCTGAAGTCAGGGACCGTGTTACGATTTTCCGCAGTGAAACAGTTTCGGAACACTGAATTCAGTATTTCTGCCTTTCTTCGGTCGTCCTCTGTTTCGGTGCCATCGTGGTCAACGAGTGACTGAATAGGGGATTTAGATCCGCTTACCGATTTTACATATGACCAAAACTTTTTAGGGTTCTTGTTTAGATTGTTTGCCAATGTTTTATGTTCGAATTCGTTGAATGCTTCTCTCATTGCTCTCTTTACGCTCTTTTTCGCTTCGTTCAGCTTTTCCTTATCAGCTATGATTCGACTACTCTTAAACCTATGGTGAAGCTTTCTTTGTTTCCGTAGTACCTTTCGTACATGATTGTTATACCACGGTGGATCTTTCCCCTCGCTTTGGACCTTAGTCGGTACGAACTTATCTAAGGCGTACTGGACGATGTTTCTGAATTTTTTCCATTTTTGTTCCACATCCTCTTCCTCAGAAATGAACGTTTGATGGTGGTCACTCAGATATTCTGCGATTTGTGCCCTATCACTCTTGTTAAGCAAATAGATTTTCCTTCCTTTCTTGGCATTTCTTATTACACTTGTAGTCATTGATGCAACCACTGACTTATGATCACTGATACCCTCTTCTACATTCACGGAGTCGAAAAGTTCCGGTCTATTTGTTGCTATGAGGTCTAAAACGTTAGCTTCACGAGTTGGTTCTCTAACTATCTGCTCGAAGTAATTCTCGGACAAGGCAGTCAGGATAATGTCACAAGAGTCTCTGTCCCTGGCTCCAGTTCTGATTGTGTGACTATCCCATTCTATACCTGGTAGATTGAAGTCTCCCCCTATTACAATAGTATGATCACGAAACTTCTTCACGACGTTCTGCAGGTTCTCTCTGAGGCGCTCAACTACTACGGTTGCTGATGCAGGTGGCCTATAGAAGCATCCGACTATCATATCTGACCCACCTTTGATACTTAACTTAACCCAGATTATTTCACATTCGCATTCGCTAATAACTTCACTGGATATTATTGAATTCTTTACTGCTATAAATACTCCTCCACCATTGGCGTTTATCCTATCCTTGCGGTATATATTCCATTCTGTGTCTAGGATTTCGTTACTGTTCACTTCCGGTTTTAACCAACTTTCCGTTCCTAATACTATATGCGCACTATTTCCTTCAATAAGAGATACTAATTCAGGAACCTTGCCCTGGATACTCCTGCAGTTTACCAATATTACGTTAACTTTTCCTGTTTTTGGTCTCTGAGGACGGACGTTCTTTATCAACGATGATAATGTTCTCTCTGGTAAGCCGTCAGGTATTTTATCGTTTCGCCCAAGGGGGGGTCCCTCTAACCTAAAAAACCCCCGTGTGCACGCCACACGTACTCTGCTACCCTAGTAGCTGCTTCCGGTGTGTAGTGCACGCCTGACCTGTCTAGGGGGGCCCTACAGTTCTCCACCCAATAACGGAGGTCGATGAATTTGCAACCATTATAGTCGCAGAGTCGTCTGAGCCTCTGGTTTAGACCCTCCACACGGCTCCAAACCAGAGGACCGCGATCGACTCTGGGCACTATGCTGCAGATATTAAGCTCAGCTTGCACTCCGCGTGCGATGCTGGTTGTCTTCACCAAATCAGCCAGCCGCCGGAAGGAACCAAGGATGGCCTCAGAACCCAAGCGGCAGGCGTCATTCGTTCCGACATGTGCTACTATCTGCAGCCGGTCACACCCAGTGCGTTCAATAGCTGCCGGAAGGGCCTCCTCCACATTACGGACGAGACCCCCCGGCAAGCACACCGAGTGCACACTGGCATTCTTCCCCGACCTACCCGCTATTTTCCTGAGGGGCTCCATAACCCGCCTAACGTTGGAGCTCCCTATAACTAATAGGCCCGCCCTCTGTGACTGTCGGGACCTTGCCGGAGAATCGGCCACTGGCCCAACAGGCGAGGCATCCTGTGGTGGCTCGGAAACGATGTCATCACCACTAGGAAGCACCCCGTACCTGTTGGAAAGGGGTAAGGCAGCCGCCACGCGGCCAGATCCCACCTTCGCCTTTCGGCCAGGCACGCGCGAGCCCACCACTGTCCGCCATTCACCCTGGAGTGATGGCTGACCGGTAAGATGCTCACTGCCGGAAGACGCAGCGACATCAGGGGTTCCATGTGATTCCAAGGCCACCGAAGTAGGCATAGGTCTCACCACAGTTGCCCCAACGCCACTACGAGCCGACGCCTGCGCCTCGAGCTCGATGAGCCTAACAGACAAAGCCTCCACCTGTCCCCGAAGAGTGGCCAATTCTCCTTGCGTCCGCTCACAACAACCACAGTCCCTACACATGACTATGTTTACCCTACTCTATACGGTGACAAATTCCCAAGATAATCTTCTGATGAGCTACTCTGATAATCAAGAAACACTCACTGAAATACGAGACGCGAAAACTACACTAGGTTTTCCCAGAAAAACTATTTAAAAGCTAAGCGCAGCAAATAAGTACAAAAACACTGTTATTGAAATAAAAGGTTCTACCTAGTAAGCACTCGAACACGCAAGAAATTACAAAAATAAACTAGTAATTACACAGATAACTGAAAATAAGTCGCTGCTGTTTGTAAAATATGTAAGAAGCAAACGGTGTACTCGCCTTAGTAGTAGCAGGAGCTAGCGATGCGCTCTCGCTGACGGTCTAACTTTCCAGTCAGTACACACTTTAGTTCATTAATGTCTTATATACCTATTATATTTTAGAACAGTTAGTTTAATTCTGAAGACGACGGTCATAGTAGCGTCGAAACCTGGTCAATTTTGACTTAATATTTGTGACCGAGGGCTTATTTGTTCTAATATAGTTTGGGTTGGTTTTGCTGCATCTAATCGAGACACTTGCTTTCAAATGTTAATCAGCCAATCTCGTTCAATGTGCTGAATTCACATACTTCATTCTTAGGGTTCCGTAACTCAGTCGGTAGAAAAAGCAACCCTTATGGATGACCTTGTTTTCCGACTGTCTATCTGTCAGATTGTTAAAAACATTTTTTCTCACGCAAGGTTAGACGAATCAAGTTGGAAAAAAATGGTTCAAATGGCTCTGAGCACTATGGGACTTAACATCTATGGTCATCAGTCCCCTAGAACTTAGAACTACTTAAACCTAACTAACCTAAGGACAGCACACAACACCCAGCCATCACGAGGCAGAGAAAATCCCTGACCCCGCCGGGAATCGAACCCGGGAACCCGGGCGTGGCAAGCGAGAACGCTACCGCACGACCACGAGATGCGGGCGATCAAGTTGAAATTTATGTCACAGGTTAAGGTCTACGATCCCTTGACGTTGTACAAAATTGAAGCTTCTGAGTTTATACTGTGAAAAGACTGGCCATTTACGTCACATATCTTGACACTCGCAAACTCACTCTTCAAATACTAGGGTTTTGTGAATGAAAACATGTTCCAGGCAGGCTGTGTTACATTTTTATTATCTAAGCGATTGGCCAGTTTCGATATTTCGTCATTTTCAAGCATGTATCTTAAGCTTCCAGTTTCATTTCACATTGTAATACACTGAAGCACGAAAGAAACTGGTATAGACATGTGTATTCAAATAAAGAGATATGTAAACAGACAGAATACGGCGCTGCGGTCGGCAACGCCTATGTAAGACAACAAGTGTCTGGCTCAGTGGCAGGTAATCAAGATTTAAGTGAGTTTGAACGTGGCGTCATAGTCGGTGCAAGAGCGTTGGGACATAGAACCTCCGAGGTAGCGATGAAGTGGGGATTTTCCCAAACGACCATTTCATGGGTGCACCGTATCAGGAATCTGGTAAAACATCAAATCTCCGACATCGCTGCTGCTGGAAAAAGATCCTTAAAGAATGTGACCAACGATGACTGACGAGAATTTGAAATTTGTGGTAACTTCCTATAGGACCAAACTGCCGAGGTCATCGGTCCCTAGACTTACACACTACTTAATCTAAATTAAACTAACTGATGCGACAGACGACACACTCACCTGTGCCTGAGGGAGGACTCGAACCTCCGACGGGGGAAGCCGCGCGAACCGTGCATGACGCCCTGGACCGCGCGGCTACCCCGAGCGGCAACTGAAGAGAATCGTTCAACGTGACAGATATGCAACCGTTCCCTAAATTGCTCCAGATTTCAGTGCTGCCCCAACAACAAGTGTCAGCGTGTGAACCATTCAACGAAACATCTTCGTTGTGGACTTTAGGAGCCGAAGGCCCCCTCATATAGCCTTAATGACTGGACGACACAGAGCTTTACACCTCGCCTGCGCCCGTCAGCACCGACATTGGACTGTTGATGACTGGAAACATGTTGCCTGGTCGGACAAGTCTCGTTTCAAACTGGATCGAGCGGGTACCGAGACAACCTTATCAACCCATGGAACCCGCGTGTCACCAGGGAACTATTCAAGCTGGTGGAGGCTCTGTAATTGTGTGGGGTGTGTGCAGTTTGAGTGATGTGGGACTCCTGACACGTCTAGATATGACTGACAGGTGACACGTATGTAAGCATCCTGTCTGATCACCCGCATCTATTCGTGTCCATTGTGAATTCCGACGGACTTGGGCAATTCCAGCTGGGTAATGCGACACCCCACACGTCCAGAATTGCTACAGAGTTGCTGCAGCAAAACTCTTCTAAGTTTAAACACTTCCGCTGGCCACCATACTCCCTAGACATGAACTATACTGAATATATATGGGGTGCATTACAACTTGCTGTTCAGAAGAGGTTTCCATCTCCTCGTACTCTTACGGGTTTATGGACAGCCCTGCAGGATTCTTGGTTTCACTTCCATCCAGCACTACTTCAGACATTCAGACATTAGTCGAGTCCTTGCCACGTCGTGTCGCGGCACTTCTGCGTGCTCGCGAGGGCCCTACATGGTATTAAGCAGGGGTACCAGTTTATTTGGCTCTGCAGAGTATATCGCTGGTACACGATTGGAAATGACGAAGTAGAATCGTGAAATTTGGCAAAGAAGCAAGTTTTCACAGAATAACTTAAGAAAAAATCCAAAAAATTTTAAATCTGTAATATATGTCCATTTTTATCAGTCTATCCTTCTGTCTGCCCACTCGTTAAGACCCATTTTTCTCAGGAACGGTTCGACGTACCAAGATGGAATTTATGTCGCATAGTAAGGTCTTTAGTCCCTGGGCGGTGCACCAAATGTATGCTTCCAAGAAAATTTAGTCAAAAGATGCGGCCATTTATGTCACACATTTTTATGCTCGCAATGACAATCATCAAATCCTACGAGTATGTGGTACTTCCTATTGACCTTTAATAATGAAATCTGGCAGGAAGCAAGGGTTCACAGAACAAGTAAGGAAAAAAAATTGTTAATTTGAAATTATATCACACAAAAAAATATTTTTTGTCATTTGTTATCTGTCTGCCTATCCTGTTAAGATCCATTTTTCTCAAAATGGGCAGATGTGTATCTTGTCTGTATCGATATCGCTAAAACGGAAAATTCTTGGAGTTTCTCGACTCCCCATACGGAAAATCTATCTTACACACACAATTTAGTGAGTACCAAACCGTCGGTGTGGGAGTTCTATTGGCACTCATCCGTTTTTTTTTTTAATTTTTGCTCACAGACGTAAGTTGTTCCACACATTCATGCCATACCAGCAGCAAATTTCTTTAGTTTCGGAAAGCGCAGCTGACTGACATTAACTTGAAATAAAACAGAAGATAATATTACAATAGAAAGGATTTTCTTAAATTAAAAGTGTACTTGTACAACACTGAGCCATGGTAACAGTCTTGCCGTTATAAGTTTACAGGCATAACAAGCTAAAATATTACATGATTGCAACCAACTGCACTCGTATTACAATTATCGAACATACACTCCTGGAAATTGAAATAAGAACACTGTGAATTCATTGTCCCAGGAAGGGGAAACTTTAGTGACACATTCCTGGGGTCAGATACATCACATGATCACACTGACAGAACCACAGCCACATAGACACAGGCAACAGAGCATGCACAATGTCGGCACTAGTACAGTGTATATCCACCTTTCGCAGCAATGCAGGCTGCTATTCGCCCATGGAGACGATCGTAGAGATGCTGGATGTAGTCCTGTGGAACGGCTTGCCATGCCATTTCCACCTGGCGCCTCAGTTGGACCAGCGTTCGTGCTGGACGTTCAGACCGCGTGAGACGACGCTTCATCCAGTCCCAAACATGCTCAATGGGGGACAGATCCGGAGATCTTGCTGGCCAGGGTAGTTGACTTACACCTTCTAGAGCACGTTGGGTGGCACGGGATACATGCGGACGTGCATTGTCCTGTTGGAACAGCAAGTTCCCTTGCCGGTCTAGGAATGGTAGAACGATGGGTTCGATGACGGTTTGGATGTACCGTGCACTATTCAGTGTCCCCTCGACGATCACCAGTGGTGTACGGCCAGTGTAGGAGATCGCTCCCCACACCATGATGCCGGGTGTTGGCCCTGTGTGCCTCGGTCGTATGCAGTCCTGATTGTGGCGCTCACCTGCACGGCGCCAAACACACATACGACCATCATTGGCACCAAGGCAGAAGCGACTCTCATCGCTGAAGACGACACGTCTCCATTCGTCCCTCCATTCACGCCTGTCGCGACACCACTGGAGGCGGGCTGCACGATGTTGGGGCGTGAGCGGACGACGGCCTAACGGTGTGCGGGACCGTAGCCCAGCTTCATGGAGACGGTTGCGAATGGTCCTCGACGATACCCCAGGAGCAACAGTGTCCCTAATTTGCTGGGAAGTGGCGGTGCGGTCCCCTACGGCACTGCGTAGGATCCTACGGTCTTGGCGTGCATCCGTGCGTCGCTGCGGTCCGGTCCCAGGTCGACGGGCACGTGCACCTTCCGCCGACCACTGGCGACAACATCGATGTACTGTGGAGACCTCACGCCCCACGTGTTGAGCAATTCGGCGGTACGTCCACCCGGCCTCCCGCATGCCCACTATACGCCCTCGCTCAAAGTCCGTCAACTGCACATACGGTTCACGTCCACGCTGTCGCGGCATGCTACCAGTGTTAAAGACTGCGATGGAGCTCCGTATGCCACGGCAAACTGGCTGACACTGACGGCGGCGGTGCACAAATGCTGCGCAGCTAGCGCCATTCGACGGCCAACACCGCGGTTCCTGGTGTGTCCGCTGTGCCGTGCGTGTGATCATTGCTTGTACAGCCCTCTCGCAGTGTCCGGAGCAAGTATGGTGGGTCTGACACACCGGTGTCAATGTGTTCTTTTTTCCATTTCCAGGAGTGTATATTACCTGACATAAAATAGAACAATTTAGGTAATCCTAAATGAGCGCCAACAACTATAATTAAAGTAGAAGTTAATACTAGAATTAAAAAGCTTTTAAAAACAACTTACAACTGCTAGACTGTTATTATGGTTCAATATTCCACAAAAATACTTTAAAAAATTAAAAAGTAATTTTAATTGTATTAGTTTCTATTTTATTTTTACTTGTAGCCATTCGTCTAGTTTTACCTAAATGGTTCCGTTGTCTGTCATTTATTATATGTTAGACTACTGCAATACGATTACATTTGGTCATACTAATAATGTAACATTTGAGCTTGTGATCGTTGTAAGCTTACTCTTTAACAATTTATATTTTATTTTGTGAGTTGTATCAGTTTTGTTTACATTGTATTGCACCAATTACGTCATTCACGATGTTGCCTTAAGACGCACAGTCATGCTGTGTAAATTTTACCTGATGTCAGTATAACTTTCTTCATTATATAAGTATCATTAATGTATTTTTGTAAATTGGTGCACCATGTTCTGACATATATTTAGCTAGTTAGTTAGGTACATGTCCCTTACTCATTTGAACGATTCGATCGTCGAAACGCTGTGGAACGAGTCAGTTTATAGGATATGTATACATGATTAATGTTAATATTAATGAACACAGTCGGCCCCCGGTAACAATGGTCAAGTCCGAGTGCCTGTCCGTTCCAGCGTGGAGCTGTAAAAAAATAAAAAATAAAAGATAAACCGGCACGGTAGCTCAGCGTGTTCGGTCAGAGAGCTGGCTGGCCACTGTAATAAAAAACTGAGTGAAAGGATCAACAACGAACTTCAACGGATGTCATGTGACGTCCGCTACGACGAAATACAACGAACCATAACGAACAAAAAAAAAAAAAAAAGAAGAAAAAAATGGTCATCGTGACGGATTGTCAATCCTCTGGACCCGGGTTCCATTCCCGGCTGGGTCGGGGAATTTTCTCCGCTCAGGGACTGGGTGTTGTGCCGTCCTCATCATCATCCTATCATCGTCATCGACTGCAGGTCGCCGAAGTTGCGTCTCATTGAAAGACCGGCACCCGGTGAACGGTCTGCCCGACGGGGGGCCCTAGCCATACGAATAAATAAATAAATAAACGAAGTTTGCTTGAGAACTCTGATCGTGATGGCCCGGGTTCCCCAGAATCCGAAAACCCAGTTGTCGTCTGTCGACGAGTGGATTGGTTACCACCTGGGGTAATTCTGTCATTACTCTCACGAATCATGATAGCTTGTTTTGGTCCAGTGTTTCCACTGGGTGTTTAGAACCAGGGATTGTCAGTTCCTGGAGCAAACTTCGTCCCAAGGTTCCCATGTACATTGGTACCTTTAACATTCAGACCCTAATTCAACCTG
This sequence comes from Schistocerca nitens, assembly GCF_023898315.1. Lineage (NCBI taxonomy): Eukaryota > Metazoa > Arthropoda > Insecta > Orthoptera > Acrididae > Schistocerca > Schistocerca nitens. The sequence goes on from NC_064623.1 coordinate 185,192,794, forward strand.
GAAAATTACACAACTTAGTAACAGAGCTAGACCAACAAAAAATTAAGATCTTAGCGTTACAAGAAACTAGATTCACGGATGAAAATACAATAGACTATGGAAACTATCGCATCTTCAAGAGCAAGACTGACAAACGAATTGCCAATGGTACGCCACTCCTGGGCATGGCATTTGCGGTGCACAGAAATATATTAGGCTCAATTAGAGAGGTCTTTTCCATAAATAATCGCCTCATGACCATGCGTATCCAGTGCGCCAACAAGAAATACACATTGATAAATGTTCATGCACCCACAAACATAGACAACAAAAAACGCCAACTACAAACTGAAAAATTCTGGACTAAACTTGAAGATGTCATGGCCAAAATTCCCCGGGATGATATCAAAATCTTAATGGGAGATTTCAATGCACAAATTGGCAGAGAGAAAGAACACCAAAAAACTGTAGGAAAATATCCAGCACACAGATTCACCAACAGAAACGGACTGAGATTTATTGAACTATGCCAACAAAATAATCTAAAAATAATGTCTACATCTTTGAGAAAAAAACCTAGAAAACAAAAGACCTGGAGGTCCCCCATACAAGAGATCGGCGAATATCAGATTGACCACATTGCCATCTCCTATTTCGTACAGAAAGAGATCCATGATGTCCAAGTCCGCAGAGGGGCGAACATTGACTCAGACCACTACTTAACACGCATTAAAGTGAAATTCACCCCAAAAAAATTCTATCCGAAGAAAACACACATGATGAAATTTGACACACGAACAATCAAAGAAGCCAATCTGAAGGAGGAGTGGGAAAAGGAACCAGCTGACTCTTTGGAAAAATTTCGAACAAAAATTACAAAGAAGGCAAAAGAACTGATCCCATTGAAAAAGAACACAAAACACCCCTGGTGGGACTCTGGATGTGAAAAAGCGCTGGAAGAAAGAAAGAAAGCCTTTCTGAAGTATAACAGTAAAAAATCCCCAGAAAATCTAGATCACTTCCACAACACAAGAAGACAAGTGGCAAAAACAATCAGACAAGTCAAGAGGAAGTACCTCAAGGAACAGTGTGAGTCTATTGAAGAAAATTTCCGTAACTATAATGTACGAGACTTCTATAAGACCTTTGCTGGGAGAATCAATGGATACGGCTCACGAAATATATGTTTCAGAAAACCAGATGGAAAACTAGCGCTCACAAATCGGGAAAATTGTGAGGAGGTGGCAAGATACTTTTCCGGACTCCTCAATTGCCCTGAACCTTCTTCAAGATTCCCTCAAGAAACTGCTGTCTACACAAATCCAGAATCCCCACCACCCACACTAGAGGAGATCCAAAGACATATTCATAGACTGAAAAACAACAAGGCATCCGGAGAAGATAATATCACTGCAGAACTACTTAAAGATCTTGGACCAAATTCCCTCAAAGAACTCACTCAAATCATCACAGACATTTGGCAGACAGAAAAACTACCAGTAGACTGGAAATGCGCCCTAATTCATCCACTGCATAAAAAGGGAGACATGGCAGATATAAACAACTATCGAGGAATCTCCCTTCTCCAAGTCACTTATAAAATCCTCTCAGCTTGTCTTCTTCAACGAACACAAGAACAACTCGAACACAGTATTGGTGAATACCAAGCTGGCTTTCGCCCTCACCGATCCTGTGCAGAACAAATTTTCAATTTGAAGACAACACTAAAATACAAAGCAGTCAGAAACAGTCCGATCATTTGTTCCTTTGTTGATTTCGCAAAGGCTTATGATTCAATCGATAGGCAATCTCTCTTTATTATCCTTGAGGAGCTAGGACTCGATCCGAAAACCCTAAACCTTATCAAAGAAACGCTCACAAACACAACTTCTAAGATAAAATTCCTGGGTGAAATATCAGAGCCCTTCCTGATCAAAACCGGCGTCAGACAAGGTGACGGCTTGTCTCCACTCCTCTTCAACCTTGTCTTAGACAAAGTCATCCGAGAATGGGAAAAAGAACTGAAGAATCAAAATTACTGGAAGCCTATACAACTAGGAAGATTTAAAGATGGTATTAAAATTTCATGCTTGGCATTTGCAGATGACGTGGCCATTCTAGCAGAAAACGAGACCACAGCAATTAAACAGATAGACATTCTCAAAGAATGCGCCGAAAAAGTTGGGCTACAAATTTCCTTCCAAAAAAACAAATTCATCTGCTCAAAATTTGAAACTCAAAAACTGACTACAAAATATGGACAAATTGAGAGAGTTCCATTCTTTAAATACTTAGGCGAGGTCCTAGAACCCACAGGGGGAGAGAAAACTGCACAAAAAGTTCGACTGCAAAAACTGAAAAGAGCATACTGTAAAACCCACAACATCTACAATAAAAAGTGTCTCTCCATTCACTCAAAAATACGACACTACAATACAGTAATCAAGCCCGAAGCACTATATGCCAGCGAAACACTCACACTCCATAGAAAAGGCGACCTGGAAGGCATCCTGAAAGAGGAACGCAAAATTATCAGAAAGATTCTTGGCCCAAAAAGAACTGAAGATGGATACAGGTTACAGTCTCGGAAAACTACAGAAAAATTATCTAACCTCGCCGCAGACATCCGGAAAAGAAGACTAAAATTTTACGGTCATATCCACAGAATCCCAACACCCAGACTCTCCCACAAAATTTTAATATACATTGAAAAATTGAAAACCATACCCTGGATACAAGAAACCAAAACAGATCTAGCAAATGCACAAATAAATTCTTCAGAAGTTATAAACAGAAATGCATACAGGCAAAAAATCAATAGTTGGAAAGTACAACCCGAGAATGAAGTTTGCAAGAGACAGGGGACAAAATGGACAGAGGAAAGAAAGAGAATTCATGGGGAAAGAATGAGAGAAGTTTGGAGAATTAAAAAATTGAATCGGAAAAGCTTTGCGTGATCCGTATGGGTCTAATCGCACATAATAATAATAATAATAATAAATAAACGCATTAGCATTTTATTCCTACTCATACAACTACACTTAAAGACAAGTTTACTTTTAATACTGATTGCCAGTTTTTAAGCAGATTTCCTCAGTGGAGTCGAAGGTGTTTTCCACACGAAATGATTTTAAATTAGATTTAAACGTTGCTTCGCTACCTGTCAGACATTTTATCTTGTTTGGAAAACGATCAAAAAGTTTTATTGCTGTATACTGAACCCTTCTCTGATATACTGACACCTTTAACAATGGGTAATAAAGGTCATTTTTCTCTATAGAGTTGTAGGTATGTACAATTCTGTACTTCTCACATTGTGATAAATTATTTGTGACGAGTTTCATTAGCGAAAATATGTATTGTGACGACACAGTTAAAATGATTTTTGAAGGGATGCCTACGTGTTATCAGTGGGTGAACACCACAAATTGTTCTTACTGCTCGCTTTTGTGCAATCAGTACTTTCTTTCTAAGTGATGAGTTACCCCAGAAAACCATTCTGTATGACATTACTGAGAGGAAGTATTCAAAATATGTCAGGAGGTTAATACTTTTGTTTCCAAGATTAGCAATTATACAAAGAGCAAAAGTAACTGACGTTAATGTTTGAGAATCTCAGTAATATCCGTCTTCTAGTTCAACTTTTCAATAACGTGTATACCCAAAAATTTGGAGCATTCTACCCTACTTACTGATTCCGGCTTATCTGCTACATCGGTTGTTGGTATGACTGCTTGCTGTATGCAACTGAAAGAAGTGTGTTTTCCAAACTTTAGGCAGAGTCCATTTTCGGAGTACCACTTTACAATCCCTTGGAAAATATTATTTACAACTCTTCTGTTGCTTTCTCTCTAATGGGATCTGCAAAATGTGTCATCTCCAAAATGTACCAATTTTGCTTGTTGAATGTTAAGTGTAAGGTAATTCACAGATATAACCAATGGAGTGGGCCCATAATTAAATGCTGTTGGACATCCTTTGTGATTTTACACGTCACTAAAATTTTGTACCTTCCTGACACTGTCTGAATTACTCACCACAATCTATTGCATTACCTTTAGCAATCATGAGTCAAACCAGCTGTGGGTAAGGCCATCACTTACATAAAATTTGAGTTTTTCGAAGACAATATCGTAATCTACACAATCGAAGTCCTTGGAGAGTTCACAAAAAATATCAACAGGCGATATATTATTATTCAAGGCGTCTACTGTTTGATGAATAAATGTATAAACAGAATTCTTAGTGGAGCAACCTTTCTAGAATCCAAAGTGTGATATGCTAAGTAAATTATTTCCACTTAAATTTGCGACTACTCTTGAGTAATTTACTTTTTCGAATATTCTGGAAAAAGATGTCAGTAAGGAAACGGCATGATAATTGTTTACGTCTATCTTGACACCTTCTTATGAAGTGGCTTGATAGTTGCATATTTTAACCTTTCTGGAAAAATTTCCTGCCCCAGTGATACACTACATATATTATTATTATTATTCATGTATGAGCCCAATAAGACCAAACGAGGTACAATCAATCAATGTCGCTTTTGATGGTTGGTCCAAATTTGTTTGATCCTTTCAGAATGAAGTCTCTTTTTTCATGAGACCACGGTGTTCCAGTCTGTTTTATAATTTCCCTCTGATCAACTTTCCAATCAAATATCTTTTTGATGAATGTTTTCCTGAGCTATACCAGCTACTTCAAGGACGCAGCGATCCATTTAACTGGTACAGTTTTGGCCTTTCTTGTGTTTTTGTAGAATTCAAATATTTTTTTGTCAGCCTAGTGGATGCCTTTTAATGTGCCCATAAAATCTGAGCCTTCGTTTTCTCATGTCACCACGTATGTCTGTGTATTCTTCTATTTACTTATTCCTTCTCGGCCTATAAGTTTCTCCATCAGTAATTTTGGGGCCTAATATTTTTCTAATAATCGTTCATTCTTTATTTTTAATTTCTTCAGTATACTTCTTTCTACTTAAAATTAAAGTTTCTGCTCCTTAAAGACATTCAGGTTTGATTACAGTGCTGTAATGTCTAAGTTAACTGAATCTAGAAAATGATTTTTTATTATAAATATTTTGTGTTAATCTGAATGCAGCTGCCATTTTTTGACGGCAAACTTCTTTTGCAGCTTTGTCGAGACCGTTTTCTTGCATTATTTCCACAAATATTTAAACTGAGAAACCCTTTTCATTTTTCCATATTTCGTGTTCAAAATCTTTGGTGCTTGTTTGTTGCATGTCATATATTCCGTTTTTTCGAATGATATTTTTAATCTTACTTTTTCCGCAATTTCTTTAATAATTTCTATTTGTTTTTGAGCAGTGGTAACATCCCTTGTTAAAATTTCCAGATCATCTGCGAAGGCGAGGCAATCTACTAAAATATTACCTCTACCTGTCTTGATTGATCGAGCTATATTTTGACTCGACTTTTCCTCTCGTCATTCTGTAATTGCCTTTTCCAAAACACAGGTAAACAGTAATGTTGAGAGCCCATCTGCCTAACACCAGTCTTTTTATCAAATGGTTCAGAAATTTCTCCCATGAATTTAACTTTAGAGGTAATGTCGGTTAACGTTTTCTTAATCAGTGTTAGAGTTTTATTATCTAGCCTTTTTTCCATAAGAATTCGGAAGAGAGATTCACAATCAAGTGAGTCGTAGGCTGTAGGCATGTATCACTAACTACATTACTTATTAAGTAGGAACAACTTGTCTTAATTCCGTTTGAAAAACCACCAGCACCACAGAAAATTTTGTTCTTTGAATTTTTATAGTGTTGTATTAATTTCAGCCAAGGATACTGGTGCTTCTTCTGGTTACTTAAAGTATACCGGAATGGCACTTTTAATCATTCTCTTTCTTCTTCAGGTAAACCGTTAAATCCTATATTTGTTGTTACAGTTTGAAACTGGTTTTTAAAAGCACTTGCAACTTGTGAATTATCAGTCACGACATTGTAATTTAGTTTAATTATTGTGGAATCTTGTACACTGACTGGCTGTCCTGTCTCCTGTTTGACAATGTTCCATATCTTTTTAATCTTATTATCTGCGACATTTATGTACATCAGGACATGCCCACATCTGGATATTTTAATGACTGTTCTTAAACTACTACAGTGTTTTTTGTTGTATGAAAGTAATGTTAGCTCTTGACTTCCTCTGGCTTTTACATAAATTTCCCACTGCCTGTTACCAGAGTTTTTAATTCCCTTAGTTACCCATGGCTTACTAATTGTTTAATAGATTTTTTGGATAAACTGTAGGAAATCAGCTTTTAAATACTGACACAAATTTATTATGCTATAAACTGAGTTTGACATAACGTATCTTTCCACATATACCTCATTCCACGCCCCCCGTCTTAGCTTACTCTTAACGATTCCTGTTAGTAATATCTTACTGCTTTGTACAAACGTGCCTCTGGGTTGTAAAGTGCCACACTGTTTATTTTCATTAATTGTGCATCATGATCCGATAGTCCATTGTCAGTTCTACATATACATCTACATCTACATGGATACTCTGCAAATCGCGCTTAAGTGCATGGCAGAGGGTTCATCGAACCACTTTCACAATTTTCTATTATTCCAATCTCGTATAGCGCGCGGGAAGAATGAACACCTGTATCTTTCCGTACGAGCTCTGATTTCCCTTATTTTATCTTGGTGATCGTTCCTCCCTATGTAAGTCGGTGTCAACAAAATATTTTCGCATTCGGAGGAGAAAGTTGGTGATTGGAATTTCGTCAGAAGATTCCGTCGCAACGAAAAACTCCTTTCTTTTAATGATGTCCATCCCAGATCCTGTATCATTTCTGTGACGCCCTCTCCCATATTCCGCGATAATACAAAACGTGCTGCCTTTCTTTGAACTTTTTCGATGTACTCAGTCAGTGCTATCTGGTAAGGATCCCACACCGCGCAACATTATTCTAAAAGAGGACGGACAAGCGTACTGTAGGCAGTCTCCTTAGTACGTCTGTTACATTTTCTAAGTGTCCTGCCAATAATACGCAGTCTTTGGTTAGCTTTCCCCACAACATTTTCTGTGTGTTCCTTCCAATTTAAATTGTTCGTAATTGTAATACCTAGGTGTTTAGTTGAATTTACGGCTTTCAGATTAGACTGATTTATCGTGTAACCGAAGTTTAAGGCGTTCCTTTTAGCACTCATGTGGATTACCTCACACTTTTCGTTATTTAAGGAAAACTGCCACTTTTCGCACCATTCCGATATTTCTCCTAAATCGTCTTGCAGTTTTTTTTATCTTCTGATGAGTTTATTAGTCGATAAACAACAGCGTCATCTGCAGACAACCGAAGACGGCTGCTCAGATTGTCTCCGAAATCGTTTATATAGATAAGGAACAGCAAAGGGCATATAACACTACCTTGGGGAACGCCAGAAATCACCTCTGTTTTATTCGATGACTTTCCGTCAGTTACTACGAACTGTGACCTCTCTGACAGGAAATCACAGATCCAGAACGTTCTTCATACCAACCGCAAACAACTGTGGCGTGGTGACATGGTGCAATGTCGTCCATAACGAATGGCTGCATATGCTGTCCAAATAGTCGAACATGACTATCTACAGTCAATTATCGGTTCATCTGGACCACAGGACCCATTTCAGTGCCATATAAACACAGCCCACGACGAGCTTGCACAGTGCCTTCTGGATAGCTTGGGTTCGTGGGATCTGCACCAAACTCGAAGCCCACCATCAGCTGTTACCAACTGAAATCGGGACTCAGCTGACTAGGCCACCGTTTTCCAGTCCTCTAGGGTCCAACCGACATGGCTACGAGACGTGGAGAGGCGCTGCAGTCGATGTCGTGATGTTATCAAAGCCACTCGTGTCGGTCGTCTGCTGCCGTACGTAGCCCATTAACGCCAGATTTCGCGGCACTGTAACAACGGGTACGTTCGCCATGCACCCCACACTGATTTCCGCACTTATTTCACGCAGCGTTGCTTGTCTGTTAGTACTGACAAACTCTACCTAAGGACCTTTCCTCTCGGTCCTTAGGTGAAGGCGGTCGGCCGCTGCGTTTTCAGTGGTGAGAGGTAATGCCCGAACTGTGCTATTCTCGGCACACTCTTCATTCTGTGGATCTAGGAATTCTCTAACTATTTTGAAATGGAATGTCCCACGCATCTAGCTTCAACTACTCTTCTACTTTCAAGTCCGTTAATTCTCGTGGGAAAACTTTTCATATGAGTCACCGGAGTACAAATGATAGCTCTGCACTGCAATTTTAAACCTCACGTACACAATACTGCCACCATCTTTATACACTACTGGCCACTAAAAGTTCTACACCAAGAAGAAATGCAGATGATAACGGGTGTTCAATGGACAAATATATTATACTATAACTGATGCGTGATTACATTTTCACTCAAATTGGGGGCATAGATCCTGAGAAATCAGTACCCAGAACAACCGCCTCTGACCGTAACAGCGGCCTTGATACGCCTGGGCATTGAGTCAAACAGTGCTTGGATGACGTGTACAGGTACAGCTGCTCATGCAGCTTCAACACGATACTACACTTCATCAAGTGTAGTGACTGGAGTATTGTGACGAGCCAGTTGCTCGGCCACCACTGACCAGACGTCTGCAATTGGTGAGAGATCTGGAGAGTGTGCTGGCCAGGGCAGCAGTTGAACATTTTCTGTATCCAGAAAGGCCTGTACAGGACCTGCAACATGCTTTCGTGCATTATCCTACTGAAATGTAGGGTTTCGCAGGGATCGAATGAAGGGTAGGGCCACGGGTCGTAACACATCTGAAATGTAACGTCGACTGTTCAAACTGCCGTCAATGCGAACAAGAGGTGACAGAGACGAGTAACCAATGGCACCCCATACCATCGCGCCGGGTGATACGCCAGTATGGCGATGACGAATACACGCTTCCAATGTGCGTTCACCGCGATGTCGCCAAACACGGATGCGACCATCATGAAGCTCTAAACAGAACCTGGATTCATCCGAAAATGACGTTTTTCCATTCCTGCACCCAGGTTCGTCGTTGAGTACGCCATCGCAGGTGCTGTGTGATGCAGCGTCAAGGGTAACCGCAGCCATGGTCTCCGAGCTGATAGTCCATGCTGCTGCAAACGTCGTCGAACTGTTCGTGCAGAAGGTTGTTGTCTTGCAAACGTCTCCATCTGTTGACTCAGGGATCGAGACGTGGCTGCACTATCCGTTACAGCCATGTTGGTAAGATGCCTGTCGTCTCGACTGTTAGTGATACGAGGCCGTTGGGATCGAGCACGGCGTTCCGTATTACCCTCCTGAACCCACCGATACCATATTCTGCTAACAGTCATTGGATCCCGACCAACACGAGCAGCAATGTCACGATACGATAAACCACCATCGCGATAAGCTACAATGCGACCTTTATCAAAGTCGGAAACGTGATGGTACGCATTTCTCCTCCTCACACGAGGCATCACAACAACGTTTCACCAGGCAACGCCGGTCAACTGCTGTTTGTGTATGAGAAATCGGTTGGAAACTTCCCTCATGTCAGCACGTTGTAGGTGTCGCCACCGGCGCCAACCTTGTGTGAATGCTCTGAAAAGCTAATCATTTGCATATCAGAGCATCTCCTTCCTGCCGGTTACATTTCGCGTCTGCAGCACGTCATCTTCGTGATGTAGCAATTTTAATGGCCAGTGGTGTATGTCCATGTTGTTCTTCCACGACTCTTGTCAGCCCAGTGTACTTTCATATATAAACTTACATGTGACCTGAACTTGAAACGAGACAGGCAGCTCACGACGAGTGTGTGGCAGGTGCTGGACCACGTGACTCCCATCTTCCTGCGGGACGAGCCGCTGTCGCACAGCTTCCCGCCGTGCACCACCGGCAGGAGGGAGCGCGACTTCCGGCAGTACGCCATGGAGCAGCTGCGCTCCGGACTGTCCGTGATGGCCACAGACGGAGCCGGGGGGCCCGTGGTCGGCTCCTGCCTCAACCGGCCCTTCTGCAAGCAGTACCTCGCGGCCGCCTGCGGTCAGCAGCCCGGTGAGTCATCCAAACAGCGCCATACTCCGAGGCCTGGCCTGCGCAATTCAGTACATGTCATACACAGTGAAGAACCAAAGAAACTGATACACCTGCCTCAGCCGGCCGGTGTGGCCGAGCGGTTCTAGGCGCTACAGTCTGGAACCGCGCGACCGCTACGGTCGCAGATTCGAATCCTGCCTCGGGCATGGATGCGTGTGATGTCGTTAGGTTAGTAGATTCAAGTAGTTCTAAGTTCTAGTGGACTGATGATCTCAGAAGTTAAGTCCCATAGTGCTCAGAGCCATTTGAACCTTCAACACCTGCCTGATATCGTGTAGTGCCCCTGCTATGACGCAGAGGTGCCGCAACACGACCTGGCATGGACTTAACTAATGTCAGAAGTAGTTGTAACCTCCCCTTCACTTATCGACCTTAATGACAGTGAAAAATTAAACCGCGTGTACCTAATGGAAATTCGGGAAAAGCAATCGTCACCGAAGTTAATTTGTCGGTAAAGAGGGAGGAAAGGGTTACATCTAAATGAAAGGAAAAATGCAAATGAAATTGGTGGAAATTAATTCTGAAAAGGGGTAAAGTTAACAAAGAAAGTAAATGTGCGGCCGTTACGTTAACAATTAACTAGCGGTAATCAGATATTTGAGATTTGGGAGAAATTACGGTCGGCAGTCCTAAGGACAATTACTATAGTAACTGAAAAAGAAAGGTTATTACACATATAATTAGCACTGGAAGTGTGGCAACTGAAGGTTGACACGTGTAGTGTGAAAACTGAAAGTTTGTCAGAAGTAATAAATTTCTCTACACTCTGACTTAATTTAGCAAAAGAATTAATAAAACCGGAAAATCGAAAGTTAATTTAGTGACTGAAGTTAATAGTAAGCTTTCTTTCTGAAGCACATCGAAATTCAGTAAAATACGGTTAGTCTTGGACTACCTCAACAATCATTTCAAAAGCTACTTGAATCTACGCAATTTAGAAATAAGTGATTTAACTTTGAACTTGAATTAAATGATTCTGAACAATTAACAATAGTAAAATTTAGTACGTACCAAGCTGAGCTGCAGTCACAGGTAAGCTAAAATACGGTAACAAAACTCGCACTCTTAATTTGTGCTTGTGTAATCTAAATATTGTAGCCAGCTATGAATACCTTAACTGAACTTTGAAATTAAAGCAGTGAAATCGAATGATGCTGGCGTTTGAATTTTAACGACACTCTGGTTCATTCCGGAAAAGGAAGGGACCCTGCTTGGTGATGCAATTGGGGCAATGAGCAACAAAGGTTCATGCTACGTTGCTGTAATTTAGTTATGAAAATGGAACAGTTTGAAAAGCTGAGGTCTGCCATGCAGTTCTAAGACTTTACGTGCTTCCAGTCTTCCTTGTTGGTTGATTGAAGGTTTGAAGTCGTCGGTCGAGGAGGTGGCGACAGTCACTCATTGTCGGCCGTCGCTGTTGCAGAAGCTGGATGTTGGCGCGCCTTCTTCTCGACACGGTCACGAGGCGAAACGGGCTCTTGATGTGCGCCAGCTAATGCTTCCCGTCCGCGACACCGTGTCAGAAACTATCATAGCAAGTCGAGCGCAATTACATGCTGCCCAACCCCGAAAGCGCGGCAACTCGCGGGAGCGTCACACAACACACCTGCTCCACTGCACCACCCCAGCCAGACTCCCCCTCTGCCCGCGCTCCACACGACAGAGTTAACACTACCAAAGATCCTAAACACTTTGGTTCTCCACACGACCTATCGATGTATTCGTTCGATAGCATAGTTTTCCCTAGGCCAGACCCAGCGTATAAATACAAATAATATTCACAAAACAAACCAACATATATATATATATATATATATATATATATATATATATATATATATATATATACTCCTGGAAATAGAAATAAGAACACCGTGAATTCATTGTCCCAGGAAGGGGAAACTTTATTGACACATTCCTGGGGTCAGATACATCACATGATCACACTGACAGAACCACAGGCACATAGACAAAGGCAACAGAGCATGCACAATGTCGGCACTAGTACAGTATATATCCACCTTTCGCAGCAATGCAGGCTGCTATTCTCCCATGGAGACGATCGTAGAGATGCTGGATGTAGTCCTGTGGAACGGCTTGCCATGCCATTTCCACCTGGCGCCTCAGTTGGACCAGCGTTCGTGCTGGACGTGCAGACCGCGTGAGACGACGCTTCATCCAGTCCCAAACATGCTCAATGGGGGACAGATCCGGAGATCTTGCTGGCCAGGGTAGTTGACTTACACCTTCTAGAGCACGTTGGGTGGCACGGGATACATGCGGACGTGCATTGTCCTGTTGGAACAGCAAGTTCCCTTGCCGGTCTAGGAATGGTAGAACGATGGGTTCGATGACGGTTTGGATGTACTGTGCACTATTCAGTGTCCTCTCGACGATCACCAGTGGTGTACGGCCAGTGTAGGAGATCGCTCCCCACACCATGATGCCGGCTGTTGGCCCTGTGTGCCTCGGTCGTATGCAGTCCTGATTGTGGCGCTCACCTGCACGGCGCCAAACACGCATACGACCATCATTGGCACCAAGGCAGAAGCGACTCTCATCGCTGAAGACGACACGTCTCCATTCGTCCCTCCATTCACGCCTGTCGCGACACCACTGGAGGCGGGCTGCACGATGTTGGGGTGTGAGCGGAAGACGGCCTAACGGTGCGCGGGACTGTAGCCCAGCTTCATGGAGACGGTTGCGAATGGTCCTCGCCGATACCCCAGGAGCAACAGTGTCCCTAATTTGCTGGGAAGTGGCGGTGCGGTCCCCTACGGCACTGCGTAGGATCCTACGGTCTTGGCGTGCATCCGTGCGTCGCTGCGGTCCGGTCCCAGGTCGACGGGCACGTGCACCTTCCGCCGACCACTGGCGACAACATCGATGTACTGTGGAGACCTCACGCCCCACGTGTTGAGCAATTCGGCGGTACGTCCACCCGGCCTCCCGCATGCCCACTATACGCCCTCGCTCAAAGTCCGTCAACTGCACATACGGTTCACGTCCACGCTGTCGCGGCATGCTACCAGTGTTAAAGACTGCGATGGAGCTCCGTATGCCACGGCAAACTGGCTGACACTGACGGCGGCGGTGCACAAATGCTGCGCAGCTAGCGCCATTCGACGGCCAACACCGCGGTTCCTGGTGTGTCCGCTGTGCCGTGCGTGTGATCATTGCTTGTACAGCCCTCTCGCAGTGTCCGGAGCAAGTATGGTGGGTCTGACACACCGGTGTCAATGTGTTCTTTTTTCCATTTCCAGGAGTGTATAAAGACACAGAAATGTCATATCTTCAGGTAACAAAATAAGGGAAAAAATTAATAGTGCAGCAGAAGGAAATAGGAGGATATGCATTTCTGGCGTTACATAGTGATCGAGGGAACTGAGACCACGAATCCTGCAGGGGTATCCATAAACCCGTGACGTGGTGGAGATCTGTTCTGAACAGCGCGTTGCAAAGGATCCCAGATAGGCTCGTAATATTCATGTCTGGGGAGTTTGAAGGCCAGCGAAACTCGTAAGTGTGTTCCTGGAGCCGCTCCGTAGTAATTCTGGACGTGTGGGGTGTCGCATCGTCCTGTTGGAATTGCCCAAGTCCGTCGGAATGCACTCCGACTGCACAAACTCGACACCATTACAGCGCCTCCACCAGCTTGAACAGTCCCCTGCTTTCATGCAGGGTCCATGGATTCATGAGGTTCTCTCCACACCCGTACACTTCCATCCGCTCGCTACAATTTGAAACGGGCCCCAGCGATCACGCAGAAGTGCCGCAACACGATCTGGCATGGACTTCACTAATGCCAGCAGCAGTGTTGGAGGAAACTGAGACAACGAATCCCGCACGGCTATCCATAAACCTGTGACGGGGTGGAGATATCCCCTGAACAGAAAGTTGCAAGGCATCCCAGATATGCTCATAATATTTGTGTCTGGGGAGTATGGTGGCCATCGGAAGTGTATGAACTCAAAAGACTATTTCTGGAGCCAGTCCGTAGTAATTCTGGACTTGGGTGTGGCATTGTCCTGTTGGAATTGCCCAAGTTCATCGGAATGCACAATGGACATGAATGAATGCAGGTGAGCAGACAGGATGCTCACGTACGTATCACCTGTCAGAGTCGTATGTAGTCGTATCTGGGGTCCCATATCACTCCAGATGCACACGCTCCACACCATTACAGAGCCTCTAACAGCGTGAACACTCCCCTGCTTTCATGCAGGGTCCATGGATTCATGAGGTTGTCTCCATACGCGTTCATGTCCATCCGCTCGCTACAATTTGAAACGAGTCTCGTCTGACTAGGCAACGTGTTTCAAGTTACCAACAGTCCACTGTTGGTGTTGATGGCTCCGGGTGAGGCGTAAAGCATTGTGTCGTGCAGTTATCAAGTTTACAATAGTGAGTCTTCGGCTCCAAAAGCCCGTATCAGTTATATTTCGTTGAATGGTTCGCACGCTGACGCTTGTTGATGGCCCAGCATTGAAATCTGCAACAATTTGCGGAAGGGTTGCACTTCTGTCGTCAGTCGTGTGTGTGTGTGTGTGTGTGTGTGTGTGTGTGTGTGTGAAATGTTCAAATGTGTGTGAAATCTTATGGGACTTAACTGCTAAGGTCATCAGTCCCTAAGCTTACACACTACTTAACCTAAATTATCCTAAGGACAAACACACACACACCCATGCCCGAGAGAGGACTCGAACCTCCGCCGGGACCCGCCGCACAGTCCATGACTGCAGCGTCTGAAACCGGTCGGCTAATCCCGTCTTCAGTCGTTTTTGGTCCCGTTGTTGAAAGATCTTTTTCCGGGCATAGGGATGTCGGAGAGTTAATGTTTTACCAGATTTCTGATATTCACGGTACACTCGTGAAATGGTCGTACGGGAAAACACTTCATTGCTACCTCGATGCTCGTGTGCCGACTATAACACCACGTTCAAACTCAGTTGAATCTTGATCACCCGCCATTGCAGCAGCGGGAACCGATCTAACTACTGTGCCACACACTTGTTGTCTTAGATAGGCGTTGCCGACCACACTGCCATACTCTGCCTGTTTACATAACTCTGTATTTGAGTACGCATGCCTATACCAGTTCCTTTTGGGCTTCAGTGTATATGTACAGAGAAACGGATGATTATACTTTCAGAAAAATTGAATAATTTATTCAATAGAAAAACTGAGCAAGTCGGTCAGGCAGTGGTGCACATCTTTCCTTTATGCAAGCAGTTATTCGGCTTGGCATTGTTTGACAGAGTTGTTAGGTGTCCTCCTTAGGCATGACGTGGCACATTCTGTCCATTTGGCGCATTATTTCGTCAAAATCCGGTGGTGGTTGCAGGGGCCTGCCCATAATGCTCCAAACGTTCTCAGTTGTGGAGAGATCCGAAGACCTTCCTGGCCAAGTAAGCCTTTGGAAAGCGCCAAGACAAGCAGTAGGAACGCTCGCAGTGTGTGGGCGGTCATTATTTTGCTGAAATGTAAGCTGAAAAAAAGTGCTGTGACTTTTCAAACAAATTTAAATTCTTTAAACATACTGAAGCTTTCTTTAAAACACATCTTAAAATACCAAGGTTATACGAATGTAGAACACTCTTTAGCTCTTATTCGCTGCTCGCAATAATTGTTCTACCAAAACCAGTCAGAATTTACAGCCAAGCTAGAATCTTTCGAAGGCGTGTCTCAAAACAACTTCATTCCCATCGCCCTGAGTAGCACATAAAAAAAAATTGCGCTACTAGAATAAGTGAGCCAGCAAATGAACACCAAGCAAATCACATAACGAAGCACGGGGTGGTTGTTCTGAAATCTCAGAACGTATATAAAATGACTAAATATTTTATTGCAGTGTTGTTTCATAGCAAATTTGCAGTTAAGTGTCTCTTATGCGAGAGCATAATATACACTCCTGGAAATGGAAAAAAGAACACATTGACACCGGTGTGTCAGACCCACCATACTTGCTCCGGACACTGCGAGAGTCCTGTACAAGCAATGATCACACGCACGGCACAGCGGACACACCAGGTACCGCGGTGTTGGCCGTCGAATGGCGCTAGCTGCGCAGCATTTGTGCACCGCCGCCGTCAGTGTCAGCCAGTTTGCCGTGGCATACGGAGCTCCATCGCAGTCTTTAACACTGGTAGCATGCCGCGACAGCGTGGACGTGAACCGTATGTGCAGTTGACGGACTTTGAGCGAGGGCGTATAGTGGGCATGCGGGAGGCCGGGTGGACGTACCGCCGAATTGCTCAACACGTGGGGCGTGAGGTCTCCACAGTACATCGATGTTGTCGCCAGTGGTCGGCGGAAGGTGCACGTGCCCGTCGACCTGGGACCGGACCGCAGCGACGCACGGATGCACGCCAAGACCGTAGGATCCTACGCAGTGCCGTAGGGGACCGCACCGCCACTTCCCAGCAAATTAGGGACACTGTTGCTCCTGGGGTATCGGCGAGGACCATTCGCAACCGTCTCCATGAAGCTGGGCTACGGTCCCGCACACCGTTAGGCCGTCTTCCGCTCACGCCCCAACATCGTGCAGCCCGCCTCCAGTGGTGTCGCGACAGGCGTGAATGGAGGGACGAATGGAGACGTGTCGTCTTCAGCGATCCCAGAGTCGCTTCTGCCTTGGTGCCAATGATGGTCGTATGCGTGTTTGGCGCCGTGCAGGTGAGCGCCACAATCAGGACTGCATACGACCGAGGCACACAGGGCCAACACCCGGCATCATGGTGTGGGGAGCGATCTCCTACACTGGCCGTACACCACTGGTGATCGTCGAGGGGACACTGAATAGTGCACGGTACATCCAAACCGTCATCGAACCCATCGTTCTACCATTCCTAGACCGGCAAGGGAACTTGCTGTTCCAACAGGACAATGCACGTCCGCATGTATCCCGTGCCACCCAACGTGCTCTAGAAGGTGTACGTCAACTACCCTGGCCAGCAAGATCTCCGGATCTGTCCCCCATTGAGCATGTTTGGGACTGGATGAAGCGTCGTCTCACGCGGTCTGCACGTCCAGCACTAACGCTGGTCCAACTGAGGCGCCAGGTGGAAATGGCATGGCAAGCCGTTCCACAGGACTACATCCAGCATCTCTACGATCGTCTCCATGGGAGAATAGCAGCCTGCATTGCTGCGAAAGGTGGATATACACTGTACTAGTGCCGACATTGTGCATGCTCTGTTGCCTGTGTCTATGTGCCTGTGGTTCTGTCAGTGTGATCATGTGATGTATCTGACCCCAGGAATGTGTCAATAAAGTTTCCCCTTCCTAGGACAATGAATTCACGTTGTTCTTATTTCAATTTCCAGGAGTGTATATTGAGGATTCTGAATCCTCTCTTCTGTCATTCCCATTCATTTTTAAATGTTTGTAGTTGTAGATTTCTAGGCTATCTCTTTCTGTACAAACAACGCCACTGGAACTGTGAGCATCGTACACACCACGAACAAACAGCGAGAGTTCGACAGCGCTGACACTACGATTCTGCCGAACTGAAGGGGAGATGAGCCGGCAGAAAAGTGCCACAGCGTAATTCAAATTGAAATGGCTCTGAGCACTATGGGACTTAACAGCTGAGGTCATCAGTCCCCTAGACGTGGAACTACTTAAACCTCACTAACCTAAGGACACCACACACACCCATGCCCGAGGCAGCAGAGCGGTTCCGGACTGAAGCGCCTATAACCGCTCGGTCACAGCGGCCGGCACACAGCGCAATACTAAACGAAATGTCGCGAAGTACCGGCTGTTCCTGAGAGGGACCGACCAACGCAGGGACAGGCCCGCGCAGTCACCCCGCATGATGTTCGGTACGCCGTGGCTGGCTCTGATTCAGAGAATCGAAGAAACTTAGTGCCGAATGGTATGCTTCAGTGTGTTCAGGAGAAGTCTCTGATAAGCCGCAAAGGACAACCGAAAACGGCGCATTATTCTTCATCATTGCAATGCCACTTGTAACACAGTATGCCAAACAATTGACTATTTGTCGGAGGAAAACAGACCAAAATGTCTCATTGCCGACAATCACCTGGTAGACAACACTCTTTGAATATTTATGTATAGTTTCAGGTAAAATACTTTGTGTACTTCTTCCCAATTTTAGTTTTTTTGGCATGCTACGTTCTCGATCTCGTCAAATCCTTATATATAAAATTCTCGTGTCACAATACCAGTTGTCATCATCCTCCGAAACGGCTCGATCGATTCTGATGCAACTTTACATCTACATTCGGTAGGTCTGAGAATCGGCCGTAATAGTTTACATACCTCTAAGTGATAAGGGTGGTCCAGCCCAAAGTTTTTTTCTTATTTTTTGGGCAGAACTTTTTATTTCTGCTTTTTTATGATGCGGAGTTACACAATACACGCAACCCTAAATTTTCACCCTTCTACCACCAACCCCTATTTTAAATAGCGATTTTAGTAGTTTATCAACTTTCAACCCCGGTCGATAACTGATCAATTATAACTTGATCAGTTATCCACGCCGGGTGTCTACCGATGATAGTCTTTCACTATTCGATAGATAGGTAATCGAAGAAAACGTACCAAAAGCAGTGACTCGAATATCCCTATTTGATTCGACGTAACTGGACCGAGAAGTTTAACTAGGTAGAACGCGTCAGTCCCCAAACCGACATTTAGGCTTAGTGCACACGCATCGATTTTTATCGTACGGAAATATAGCGTACGATCAAATTCTTTTAATGGAACAAAGAATTTCCTATGCTCTCCTTTGTTCCTCTGAAGGAAATTAAACGTACAATATTTTTACGTACGATAAAAATCGATGCGTGTGCGCTTGGACTTATTCTTAATGCTGGCGAACACGTTTCGACACTAAATTGCCGCTATGTTTGTATGCTCATGGACGTGCCGTGTATCGGCTGCAAGTGTTAAATCCGCGCGATCTACGGTAGAAACCCTAGAACTAATAGGGGCCGATACTGCCGGACTTCCCCCTAAGCGTTTTCTGACTCTCTACACAGTTTTCGGCCTTTATTGTTGTTTGTTCAAATAGCTCTGAGCGCTATGGGACTTAACATCTGAGGTCATCAGTCCCCTAGAACTTAGAACTACATAAACCTAACTAACCTAAGGACATGACACACATCCATGCCCGAGGTAGGATTCGAACCTACGACCGTAGCGGTCTCGCGGTTCCAAACTGTAGCGCCTAGAACCGCTCGGCCACTCCGGCCGGCTGTTGTTTGTGTCACGAGCTCCCGCCAACAACGGCTATTGTGTTACACGTATAAATTGTGTTACACGAATACATTATTGTTATATACTAGAGATAATTTATATGGCAAAACAAAGCTTGCCGGGTCAGCTATAACATATAAAGATTTTCAGAGGCGGAACGAAGTTCGCCGGCTATAGCTAGTTAGTCATAAAATTGCAATTTTATAATTTGAATAAATTTCTGCTGATGTGAACGCCATTCAGTCTTCTACTAGCAATGGAGAAAATTACTTTTTAGCACAGACACGCTTTCCGCAGAGGCCGATGACCTTCCGGAGGATCCCCTGGTGCCGAATGTGGTCCGCCTGTTGACCACGGTCCATCGCCAGCTGGACCTGTTCTCCGCCTTCGGAGTGGACGAGATCTTCGAACTGGGGCTGGCGTCCGTGGAGCCCACACACGTCGGAAGAGGTGCGTGCTAATTAGGGACGTACGATAACCAAAAATCATAGATGGTAGTTTAGAATTCATCGTCCATGTCAAAGCTTCGATGGCCGGTAAAAATCGACGCCAAAAAATCTACATTTTTTACATCGATTTTTAATGAATTTATAGAATGGTGTAAAAAACAACACACAAATATATCTAACCCTATAATTATTAATCAATAAATACAGCAATAATTCTTCTTCTTCACTTCACAGAAGTCAGCTCTTCCGCAGTTTTCCTGTAACCCTCTTTCCTACAGGGCTACAGTCTATTACATGTCTATTTTTTCTGCCACCATTCTTCCAGTATGCTTCTTCCATTTTGTATCCAGTATTTTATTCTTCCATTCATGCACAATATACTTGATTCCATCCTTCTTTCAGAATTTTTAATTGTCTCTCAGAGCATATCCTTTTTCTTATAAAAGACTTTCATTTCAACTGACTGTATCCTTCTTTAGTCTTTCTTGGTTATTGTCCACGTCTTACTTGTGTATGTGAGCATGTTGTTGTTGTTGTTGTGGTCTTCAGTCCTGAGACTGGTTTGATGCAGCTCTCCATGCTACTCTATCCTGTGCAAGCTTCTTCATCTCCCAGTACCTACTGCAACCAACATCCTTCTGAATCTGCTTAGTGTATTCATCTCTTGGTCTCCCTCTACGATTTTTACCCTCCACGCTGCCCTCCAATGCTAAATTTGTGATCCCTTGATGCCTCAAAACATGTCCTACCAACCGATCCCTTCTTCTAGTCAAGTTGTGCCACAAACTTCTCTTCTCCCCAATCCTATTCAATACCGCCTCATTAGTTACGTGATCTACCCATCTTATCTTCAGCATTCTTCTGTAGCACCACATTTCGAAAGCTTCTATTCTCTTCTTGTCCAAACTAGTTATCGTCCATGTTTCACTTCCATACATGGCTACACTCCATACAAATACTTTCAGAAATGACTTCCTGACACTTAAATCTATACTCGATGTTAACAAATTTCTCTTCTTGAGAAACGCTTTCCTTTCCATTGCCAGTCTACATTTTATATCCTCTCTACTTCGACCATCATTAGTCATTTTACTCCCTAAATAGCAAAACTCCTTTACTACTTTAAGTGTCTCATTTCCTAGTTTAATCCCCTCAGCATCACCCGATTTAATTTGACTACATTCCATTATCCTCGTTTTGCTTTTGTTGATGTTCATCTTATATCCCCCTTTCAAGAGCATAGGTGTTCCTATTACTTTGTATCTTTCCTGATACATAGTACCACATACAATTTGAAACTTGCTGAAATTACCGGACATTTAATTGTCATATTCGTAACTTATATCCCATCCTAATAGTTGAAAGTGAAATATCTATTAAACTGATCTTCCATTTAGCATTACTTTAGAGCATGGTGGGTATTTTCGTTTAAAAGCCGTAACTTTGGTTCTTTTTTTTTTTTTTATTTGCGAATTGACCACATAGGATCACGCTACAGTTTCATTTCTTCTTTGTCTGAAGTCTTCTCTTTCTCCAGTACCCCTTTATATAGTCGCTGTGCTGTTGCTTCTGTTCATCCGTCCAGGCTCTTCCAGTCTTCTCAGTTCTTTAGACTTGAAATCCTTCCAAATTTTGAACCATGGTCCGAAATGTAACATTTGAACTTCCTGGATGTTGAACCTTTCCAGTTCTTTACGAGCTTCCTTAATCCATGTCGTTGTTGTCTTCTTTTTCTGCAGCTATTCAAATATACTTTTGGTTTGTCTGTTTTTGTCCATTCCGTCGTAGAAATGATAATCTCCTGTTTTTCACGGTCTCCGAGATTTTCTCCACCTTGTTGTAGATTTCATTGTTGCTCCGAACTTTGCAGCCTGTTTCAACTTGGGTTGGACCCATGATTTTCCGTAATACTTTTCTTCCCAACTCGTAATCCATTGAGAGGCATTCGCTGTCGTACAGGCAGTCTGTTTCTACCACAGCACTGAAGTGCTTTATTTTGGCATTGCAAGAGATTTTTGTTGTAAATGTTTTTAGTTAAACCGTGAGCTCTGAGATCTGGTCCCCCACAGCAGCTTTCTCCAGTCCGTTACCTTGTATGGATTCAATGAGGTTTCGTGCATTTTTTTACCTTCTCAATTTTTCCATTTTCTGTTTGAAGGAATTGTGGTCCATGTTTGTCACTTGTCATGAATTTTGTCTTCTCTTTCGAGAACCTAACTCGTGTCTTGCCAGCGATCCTTTCTAGTAGGTTTATCTGTATGGCCGCTTCTTCTAACTTCTCTGAAACTACTGCGAAATCATCAGCGAAAGCCAAGCAGTTGATTTTGATTCTTCCCGATTATCTTTCTAGACATACTGGGTTAATCCCTTGATTTTCAAGCTCAGAATTCCAAATTCTCAGTCTTCTCCAGCACACAGTTAAATACTGTTGGTGACACTCCATCGCCCTGTCGCACGCCTGTCTTGGTTTCATATAGTTGGGACAATTCTCCCATAAACTTCACTCTGGAAGTAGCGCCTGTTGAAGTTTCTCTGATAATGTTTGCGATCTTATTTTTTAACCCAAATTCTCTGATGATCCTATCTAGGGTCTCTCTACCCACCGAGTCAAAGGCTTTTTTGAAGTCAATGAAAGAAACCACTAAACTTTTGCCATTCAGCATTCTATGTCGGTTTATTGATTTTAAATTAAAAATTTGTTCGGCACAGGGTCGACCTTCGTGAAACCCACCGTGGTATTCTCCAAGTTATTTATCTAGGATTCATTCGGTTCTATTTACCAGTATCTTTGAGACGATTTTGTAGGTGACTGGGAGTAGTCACCCGCCTCTATAGTAATTTACTCTTTGTTTGTCACCTTTATTACGTAGTGGGTGGATCAGTGCCGTTTTCCATTCATCCGGCAGTTTTTCTGCCTCCCATATTTGCTGGAAGATTCGGTGTAGGTCGTCTAGGATTTCAAGTTCTGCCCAATTCAGCATTTCTGCTGATGTTGAGTCTTCTCTGCTGGCCTGTTGTTTTTGAAACGTTTTAGGGCTCCCTTTGTTTTTTCTTTTCTTGGTGGCATATCATCTTCTAGGTTCTCAGGAGGAGCCAGTTTTGTGTCTGGAGATGGGCAGTTGAGCAGCTTCTCGAAGTATGTGGCTAGTATGTTGCAATTACCTTGATTGTTCAAAATTCACTTTTACCTTGTTAATTTTTGAAGCTTACGCTTGGTAACTGGTATTCCTTGAGCTTGTCTTTGAAAGTTTGAAAGAAGTCTCTGCTATTATTTTTTGTGAGCTGTTCTGGAGATTTTATAATTTGGCATTTTCAAATAATCGTTTGACTCTGCGGAATAATCATGATGTTTCTTTTCTTTGTTTTCTGAATTGTTCCCAGTGTTCCGTATTTCCTGAACTTTTCCATCTTTTCCATGTGTCGGCTCTCTTATAGAGTGCTTTCCCACATTCTTCATTCCGCCAGATTGTCCGTTCTGTCTTTACCAGACTGGGTGTTATGTTGGCGGCTTCATTGGTCCCTGTAAGGAGGTGTTGCCAGATCTCTGTTCTAGAGGAGCGGATTTCTTCTCTGAAGTCATTTATAATGTCCTGGTTGATGTTCATTCCGTCGGTGTTATATTTGGTCACTTTTGGTGGATCTCTCTTTCGTTTTGGTGGGAGAAAACGGATTTCAGCTTTGGAGAGATAGTGATCGAAGTCTAATTTACCATCTCTGATTACTTTAACATTCATCACTTCTCTAGTGTTTGTCCTGGTTGTAGCTACATGGTCTAATTGGCATTCTCCTAGGTTGGGTTTTGAAGATACCCATGTCTTTGATTTTCTTGGGAGTTTCCGAAAATGAGTTGACACAAGCTTCAACTGGAAAGTTTTGCAGAGTCCATTGAGCCTTTCTCCGTTCTGATTTGTTCTCCTGTGTGCAGGGTAGTCTCCTACTATGCCTCTATATTTTCTTTCCCGATCTGTGCGTTGAAGGCTTCCAGAAGGATTACTGTATGATTCACAAGTATCCTAGAGATTTTTGTTTCCAGTAGATCCCAGAAGTCGTCTACTTTCTGTGGGTTCTTCTTGTTGTCTTCGTTAATTGGAGCCTGGCCGTCTATGAGAGTATATTTTCTTGTTTTTGCTCATGATTGTCGGTATGGATAATCTTTCAAATTTTGATGGGAAGTTAACGACATTGTTCACTATGGTTTTGTTTACGTAAAAGGCAGTCCTAAGGACAGGGGTGTTAATCATTATCTTTATTGCTGGTTTTCCTTTGAATACGAGGTGCGGCTAGAAAAAAACCGGACTGATGCTGGAAAAAACATTTATTTACAATTTTTTTACAATTTCATGTTATCTCCTTCAATGTACTCTCCTCCTCGGTCTCTACACCGCTCCATACGAATTTTCCACTGTTCATAGGAATGCTGCAGATAATTTTCGGTAAGCCCATACATTACTTCCGTCGCTTTTTCTTTTACTGCTTCAACAGTCTCAAATCTAGTTCCTTTCAAAGCTGACTTGACTTTAGGGAAAAGAAAAAAGTCACAGGGGGCCAAATCAGGTGAGTAGGGTGGATGATCTAAGATGGGAATGTTGTGTTTTGCCAAAAACGTCTTCACTGACAACGCACTGTGAGCTGGGGCATTGTCTTGGTGAAGGATCCATGACTTTTTTTCTCCACAAATCGTTCCGTTTTGTCTGCCTAACACTTTCCTTGTCAACTCCTGTTAACTCAGACACTGCTCTGATTGTTAAACGGCGATCTTGTCGAACAAGTTTACCGATTTTTTCAATGTTTGCATCAGTTTTTGCTGACAATGGTCTGCCAGTGCGAGTGTCAGCACTGGTGTCTTCGCGGCCATCTTTAAATCGTTTAAACCACTCAAACACTTGTGTTCGCGATAAACAATCATCGTTGTACACTTGTTGTAACATTACAAACGTTTCACTTGCAGATTTTCCTTGTTTGAAACAAAATTTGATGTTAACACGCTGTTCTTTCTGTACACTCAACATTTTCCGACGCACAGACAAAACGTCAACTACTTAAAACAGACGCCACGGGCAGACTGAGTGCAGGAGGCAGATGAAACTCGAGCAGTAGGCGGAGCGAGAGTCACGTGACAGGCCACGCGACTTTCAGCCTTATTGCATTCGTTTTATTGTTTCACCAGTTCTAGTCCGGTTTTTTTCCAGCCACACCTCGTACTCAGTAGTATTGTGTGTCCGTGATGTGCTCATCTAGGAATCTAATCTCTTGTGCAGCCAAGATCTGAATTTCGTGGTCGTTCAGGAGCTTTTCCAATTCTTTCTGTTTTCCGACTCTGAGGAGTGAATTTATGTTCACGATCGCAGTGAAGTACTTCTTCCTGAATTTCAGTTTCGAAGGTCTTTCAAGACACTCTGACTCATCTTGTATACAGGTGGTGGGACTGCCCAGAATCCTAGGTTCCGAGAAATTCCGCATTGCAATGGTGGATTCCTTTTTCAACTTACCACCTGGGGTAGTGCTCTCATTTAGCGACACTTCGATTTTGCACACGAAATTGTTTTGTGTAGGCGGAGGAAATAAATTCCAAAGTAAGATCGGATTGTTCGTTCGAAATTACTGTTTTTCGTGGTTTACCCCACTAAGTTCTTCCGCTCTCTCAGTCGTTGGGAACTGAGATTCCTCTTGCGCCTTTGAGACCGTTGACCGGGTTTCACCCAGCAAGCCTAGGCAGGGTCTCTTACTGGGTGCTACCACCCGAAGCCAGACGGACCCAGGTTTTTTTACGAGGTTTTTACTCCTCCCCTCCTCCTTCCTCATCTCTTGAAAATTTGGCTCCAGACATGGGGATTTATTTTATGGTATTTTCATCTAAAAGAATTTGTCTATTAAGTCTAAGCGATGCAGAGCCAAATGTGAATCATCCACCGTCTTATGTAAAATTATTTGCTCATCGGCAAAGAGCACAGTATTTAAATGTGCCTTTCTAGGAACTAACTTTCTTTAAAGTCAGTACCGCCATTAGACTGTTGTTTATTTACAGTGTTACATTTACTGTTACAAAATCATGGTTTCGGATTCCAAGTGCCATTATCAAGTTTTTTAAGTGTTATAAATTGCTTGGGATAGCATACCGTCGTATTAAAATAAGTATGCCATCCCAAGCAATTTATAACACTTAAAACAATTGATAATGGCACTTTGAAGCCGAAATCATGATTTTGTAACAGCAGTGTAACACTGTAAATAAACAACAGTCTAATGACGGTACTGACTTTAAAATATTATACACTCCTGGAAATGGAAAAAAGAACACATTGACACCGGTGTGTCAGACCCACCATACTTGCTCCGGACACTGCGAGAGGGCTGTGCAAGCAATGATCACACGCACGGCACAGCGGACACACCAGGAACCGCGGTGTTGGCCGTCGAATGGCGCTAGCTGCGCAGCATTTGTGCACCGCCGCCGTCAGTGTCAGCCAGTTTGCCGTGGCATACGGAGCTCCATCGCAGTCTTTAACACTGGTAGCATGCCGCGACAGCGTGGACGTGAACCGTATGTGCAGTTGACGGACTTTGAGCGAGGGCGTATAGTGGGCATGCGGGAGGCCGGGTGGACGTACCGCCGAATTGCTCAACACGTGGGGCGTGAGGTCTCCACAGTACATCGATGTTGTCGCCAGTGGTCGGCGGAAGGTGCACGTGCCCGTCGACCTGGGACCGGACCGCAGCGACGCACGGATGCACGCCAAGACCGTAGGATCCTACGCAGTGCCGTAGGGGACCGCACCGCCACTTCCCAGCAAATTAGGGACACTGTTGCTCCTGGGGTATCGGCGAGGACCATTCGCAACCGTCTCCATGAAGCTGGGCTACGGTCCCGCACACCGTTAGGCCGTCTTCCGCTCACGCCCCAACATCGTGCAGCCCGCCTCCAGTGGTGTCGCGACAGGCGTGAATGGAGGGACGAATGGAGACGTGTCGTCTTCAGCAATGAGAGTCGCTTCTGCCTTGGTGCCAATGATGGTCGTATGCGTGTTTGGCGCCGTGCAGGTGAGCGCCACAATCAGGACTGCATACGACCGAGGCACACAGGGCCAACACCCGGCATCATGGTGTGGGGAGCGATCTCCTACACTGGCCGTACACCACTGGTGATCGTCGAGGGGACAATGAATAGTGCACGGTACATCCAAACCGTCATCGAACCCATCGTTCTACCATTCCTAGACCGGCAAGGGAACTTGCTGTTCCAACAGGACAATGCACGTCCGCATGTATCCCGTGCCACCCAACGTGCTCTAGAAGGTGTAAGTCAACTACCCTGGCCAGCAAGATCTCCGGATCTGTCCCCCATTGAGCATGTTTGGGACTGGATGAAGCGTCGTCTCACGCGGTCTGCACGTCCAGCACGAACGCTGGTCCAACTGAGGCGCCAGGTGGAAATGGCATGGCAAGCCGTTCCACAGGACTACATCCAGCATCTCTACGATCGTCTCCATGGGAGAATAGCAGCCTGCATTGCTGCGAAAGGTGGATATACACTGCACTAGTGCCGACATTGTGCATGCTCTGTTGCCTGTGTCTATATGCCTGTGGTTCTGTCAGTGTGATCATGTGATGTATCTGACCCCAGGAATGTGTCAATAAAGTTTCCCCTTCCTGGGACAATGAATTCACGGTGTTCTTATTTCAATTTCCAGGAGTGTATTATGACTGTGGCCCCACATGAATTAAATTTATTTCTGGGTTAACTTCTTGCTTCCATTGTCTAACAATGTTGTCACTAAGTCGGTGAGGGACTTCACCTTTGTCGTCCTCTTCTGTTGATTGCTATTAGTCTCTCTTTTCCTGTAGCAATTACATTTTCGTTATTTAAACTGTTTCAGTAAATTATAAGCCAACAATAATTAGCATTACATATGCCATATTTTTGTGCATATGGACTGTAAGAATAACACGAATGAGAGAAGTTTCTCTTTCAGTCAGTTGTGTTGATGACAGAATTTTGAGGACATTATTTCAGAAGTTGATGATATGGATATACAGCTTAATAATTCAGTGTAATCTTCTGTGATTTTGGATAAGTATTACCAATGATGTCACTCCATGCTTACAACGGATTTTATTTAAGATGTAGAAGGCGATTTTTCAGACGATAACTCAACTGTAACAAGCACCTCGAAAACGGCGATTTATGTCTGGCTTTTAGTTACATTGTACTGTCGACTATCTCGTTTCGATTGAATACTGGGGCCAAGTGAATCTAGTGACCATTTTGATGTACATGTCAGCGCCAAAAAGTTCGTTTGTCGTAAAAGCTGTCTGCTGTATAATTTAGTATCCAAACTTTACATCGGGTTATACGAGTCCTCTTTTTTTACGAAAAGATCGAAGTATAATAGCAAAATGTAGCAGCAACCAATGGTAATAGGTTTCATTGGAGACCAAAGCAGAATACATAATGGAACTTCTTGAGAAATGTTGTTTGGTAAATTCTATTCGCTGATGAGGACTGAAAGAGTAGGAACACTACCGTCCAAGCGTTTCAGAACATTTACATTTATTTGATCGAGAAAATTTGTGCTTGCAGATACATCAAACAATATCTAGAACGCAGTAAATAGCTTCTTTCTGCTTCATGCTTTGTATCTTGTTATCTTACAAGTCTCAAATAACAATGAAAACTATTTTTCTCCTGAAACAATTCTTTCTCACTGTTGAAATAATTTTCATTAAAATATGTTTATCTGTTTACTTCATCATACATGCGAAGTGTAGGCTTTTTCTCTGTGAAACGTAAATACGTTTTTGCTTCCAGACATTTCGCCTCTGTTGTAGCAGAACAGTAGCAGGAAAAAATACCAGGACCTTATGTAACTTTCTAATGCGTCACTAAAACAAAGTAAATTACACAATAAAGATTATATTGCAGGCAAATTAGGAAAAATGTGGGAAAAAATTATGTTTTGAAACTTTGAGAAAACACTCTCGGGGGATGTAGAAGTAAGAAACAAAAAAGTTCCTTCCCTTATCGTGGGAGATTCTCCCTCCCCCACCCCTTAATATAATTTATTTCCCTTTCTTCAAACTATGAAAAAAGGCACATTTAATGAAGTTATCTGTATGACAGAAAATATTTCAGGAGAAATTCTACTCAGAGAAGGTCAGATGCATGTTTAAGCAAGGTAATTGGTTTATAAGTGCTAAAATTTGAAGGTAAAAAAAGTGATATTTCCTTTACAACAGACACTTATTTATACAGAACAATTTTGCTTCATATTCTTTTACTTTAAATTTATGCAATTACAATTATTGGAATGAAAATCATTTCTCATGAGAATTAAGAATTACTGTAAAACTAACCAATAATTACTTTCGTTGTGATATATTTACAATGTGTACAGCATGTAGACAACGAAAATACCACGATATCTATCAAACAAATAAATTCTAGTAAATATCTTTTTTTGCATAAAACCGTCATGCAAATCTTCTGTTAAATCACTGCGAGGCACATTACTGTAGCTTTGTCCACGACAGTTTTTGCACATTGTTGTGCTGTGTAGGTTAGCCTTCACACGTCCTCATTTTCTTCCACAGCCTTGAGTGCAGCCGCATGAAATCAGTAGCAGTGCTTTCTCTGGGGCAGGTGGTCGTTTCATATGAATCGTGCAGAGGATTGAGTTTGATTCCCAGTTTCTGGGATCCAAGTTGTTCCCCAGCCACAGCTGGACTTGTAGGTAAACTCGGTAAGAGTGGAGGTGTCATGAATGAGAAATGGGTGACGGGCGAGAGCGTATGACAGCATTGTTTGCTTGACCCACAAGTACATTAAAACATTTAAATCGAATGGCATTTAAGTTGTCATCAGGACTCTCTACTGTTTTTGTGCAGAGAGAGTATAAATTTCGCTCCTGCTTTTGCAATGGTATCAGGAGAGGAAGGAGGACCGTTGAATATCTGTGACTTATAATGAAGTTGAGGATTACCGGTTGAATAGTTGGAAAGCTTGTAGCTTTCCTTTCCCATACAAGGCTGAAGTGCTGTCGCAACCAGTTACTGTATCAAGAAACAGTACTGGATTCTTGCGTTCATGAATGAGTGAGGAGTTGCGTATATCTTTAGAGCTGTAACACCTTGTCCTGATGCTACCTATACCTCCCTTCACCAGGATTACGTCTGTGTCGTCTGGAGCAAGTGCGATAGGTAGCACAAGAAGATCTACGGCTTGACCCACTGTAATCACTTGCTGGTAAAATTTTGAGACATCTATTGCTTTTGCAATAATTTCAACATCTGGATCGTCATCGGCAATCTTAGTGTTTTGCAAAAGCTGTGTAATAAAATTTTCTTATTGCTGAGGTTGATACGAAAGGCGGACTGTGATTCAACACATAATGTCTCGTCATGAAAGAAAATTTCTCGTGAGGTCCGCTACATCGTTCGCCTTTGGCGTTCAATGGTTTTTATGTTCAGAGAACATTCTGAATATCTGTCAAGTACAACAGTAATATCATCTTTATAACGTCACTGAATATAGGCTATTAAGGTTTTATAAACGTCACCAAAAATTCCATTCTCGGACCACACAATATGGTGGATAAGAAACCCTCCATCTGTAACAAAAAACTTCGATTCATTACTGTCAAAATTCCTTTCAGGTACTTGATTGAAAAGACTGTACAGCGACGACTTTTTTATTTTCCTCATCAATCCACTGCTGTCAGAGATATTAGTACACTCGATAATTCGTACGTGAAGCAATCCTTTAATTTCTCAGGTGAATGAAACGCTCACAGTATTCTCAGAAATAGCTCCATTGTATCTACTTCAGTTATATATTTTCAAGCCTAACAGTTGACATGCACATTGTCCTGACCCTGCTTCAGAGAACCAAATTTTGGCGAGACAGTAATTGTTGTTCAAAGAGCTTCATCACCAACAGACACAGCTTTGCAACAGTTTACTTTCTGAGAAGCTACTAAACCAGATCCCAATTAACACAATTACTCCTTATAAACTAAAGGAATGTGCTGTTGCAACTATAGCTAAAGTGTTCTGCGAATTTTCTTGAAAACCGGCTTCAAAGTTGGTATCTTGAGGGCGGCCTCTTTTTCGAACAGAGGAAGGGCTCGACACTAATTTGGAGTAGCAATCTTCACGATAATGGGCTTCTGCAGTTACTAAAAACAAAACACTGTTGATGTGTTCGGCAACCCTTCTACCGAAATCATAAGTGCGTTTCTCTGCTTTCTCAAGCAGCGTATGTTTCACAGTTTAAGAGTGAACTAACACTCCACGGCTTTTGTGGAGTCGTTTCTTTGTTTCCGCCTCTGTAACACTTTCCAGAACATATGAAACCGTATTTTTTGAAGTAGAATGGATAAGAGGAAGAGCATCTCTCACACTTTTATCACCTTCTTGTGCAACGTTCTGATTAAGTAGTTTCCTGATATTACATTCCTTAATATATTCAAGTCGACATACCTTATGCACTCCACTCAGTCCTGCGTTCTGTAGAAGATTATGAGCCCCATCTTTCCGTTCCTTTCTGACGCGTTTCAGAGTTTCTAAGCCCTTCGTCACTACTGATGGCTCTTCCGAAACAGATTTACCACAAATATAACAGGTATTAGGGTCCAGCATTATTGTTTTCTCAGTCCAGACAAAACAAATGAGACTAAGAAGAAGCGCTTCATAACACCACAAACTGATAAATACTATCACAAAAACAGAACTCTCTGGCACGACGTTAACTCAACTGAACTGCACACTGGGTAGGAAGAAACGGTAGCGACAATAGCGGTAGGGGAGCGCTGAGTGAATGGGAAGGGGAACTTGACCTTTCCATTGTTGACTCGTACTGGAGTACGAGTCAACAATGGAAACGTCAACAATACTGACCGCAAAAGAAGTATCGTAAGTAGAATATATAGGCTACGAAATATTTCCATACAATTAATTACGCTTTTCATTTAAATACTTTGCTAAGTAACAAAAACTTGAGACTATTACGTTAAAAAAATTGTGTTCCAATTCTTATATATCAAATACCATTCGTATAAATGAAAAGATGCACAAGATCTTTTCCGTGTACAATTTTGCGAGGAATATATTTATTAATAAGAGCTCTGTTCGAAAAATTACCGATTTGCGTATACATTTTAAAATATGGTACAAACTGACTTTTGGAGTTGATAAAAGGGGGACGCGCCCTCTCTGCGAAGGGGTACTTTCCTGTTTCTTATTACTGAGTGTTTTCCTGAAGTTCCAAGACTTTACATTTTTTCCCCCATTTGCTGATTTTCTTACGAATTTTTCTGCGGAACTAAGAAGACACGAAAGCACAAAATCCGTCTCTATAATGGAAGTGAGCTCGGCCAGAATATACGCTACTGGCCATTAAAATTGCTACACCAAGAAGAAATGCAGATGATAAACAGGTATTCATTTGACAAACATATTATATATATAGAACTGACATGTGATAACATTTTCGCGCAATTTGGGTGCATAGATCCTGAGAAATCAGTACCCAGAACAACCATCTCTGGCCGTAATAACGGCCTTGATAGGCCTGGGCATTGAGTCAAACAGAGCTTGGATGGCGTGTACAGGTACAGCTGCCCATGCAGCTTCAGTACGATACCACAGTTCATCAACAGTAGTGACTGGCGTATTGTGACGAGCCAGTTGCACGCCTACCATTGACTGGACGTTTTCAATTGGTGATAGATCTGGAGAATGTGCTGGCCAGGGCAGCAGTCGAACATTTTCTGTATCCAGAAAGGCCAGTACAGGACCTGCAACATGCGGTCGTGCATTATCCTGCTGAAATGTAGGGTTTCGCAGGGATCGAATGAAGGGTAGAGCCACGGGTAGTAACACATCTGAAATGCAACGTCCACTGTTCAAAGTGCCGTCAATGCGAACAAGAGGTGACAGAGACGTGTAACCAGTGGTACTCCATACCATCACGCAGGGTGATACGCCAGTATGGCGATGCGAATACACGCTTCCAATGTGCGTTCACCGCGATGTCGCCAAATACGGATGCGACCATCATGATGCTGTAAACAGAACCTGGACTCATCCGAAAAAAATGTCGTTTTGCCATTCGTGCACTCAGGTTCGTCGTTGAGTACACCATCGTGGGCGCTCCTGTCTGTGATGCAGCGTCAAGGATAACCGCAGTCAAGGTCTCCGAGCTGATAGTCCATGCTGCTGCAAACGTCGTCAACTGTTCGTGCAGATGGTTGTTGTCTTGCAAACGTCCCCATCTGTGGACTCAGGGACCGAGACGTGGCTGCACGATCCGTTACAGCCATGCGGATAAGATGCCTGTCATCTCGACTGCTAGTGATACGAGGCCGTTGGGATCCAGCACGGCATTCCGTATTACCCTCCTGAACCCACCGATTCCACATTCTGCTAACAGTCATTGGATCTCGACCAACGCGAGCAGCAATGTCGCGATACGATAAAGCGCAATCGCGATAGGCTACAATCCGACCTTTATCAAAGTCGGAAACGTGACGGTACGTATTTCTCCTCCTTACACGAGGCATCACAACAACGTTTCACCAGGCAACGCCGGCCAACTGCTGTTTGTGTATGAGAAATCGGTTGGAAACTTTCCTCACGTCAGCACGTTGTAAGTGTCGCCACCGGCGCCAACCTTGTGTGAATGCTCTCAAAAGCTAATCATTTGCATATCACAGCATCTTCTTCCTGTCGGTTAAATTTCGCGTCTGTAGCACGTCATCTACGTGGTGTAGCAATTTTAATGGCCAGTAGTGTATTAACTTGCGATGTTAGCAGGCGCCGCCGTAGACCCTTGTTTCTGCGCATGCGCAGCTGCAGCATACTCAAAAATTTAGAACGCCTTTCTCTGCCTCGTGATGACTGGGTGTTGTGTGATGTCCTTAGGTTACTTAGGTTTAAGTAGTTCTATGTTCTAGAGGACTGATGACCACAGATGTTAAGTCCCATAGTGCTCAGAGCCATTTGAACCATTTTTAGAACGCCACACGCAGCACGATCTATAGATCATTGACGACATACGGGGAGGGTGGAGGGGGAGCAGGCCTGGGGGGGGGAGGGAGAAGGAGATTAGTGTTTAATGTACCGTCGACCGTCGACAATGGGATCATTAGAGACGGAGAACAAGCTCGAATTAAGGGGGGACGGATAACGAAAGCAGCCGCGCCCTTTGGAAGGAATCATTCCGGCATTTGCCTTAAGCGAATCACGGAAACCAAGGTAAACGTACGTAGATCAGGATGGCCAGACGTGGGTTTGAACCGTCGTCCTCGCGAATGCGAGTTTGGAGTGCTAACCACGGCAGTACCCCGTTCGGTGACGTCATAGACACACCCGGTTCGTGATATGTTCCTTATTTACATACAAACAAAAAGCCGTACGCTCTGCAAGTAGTTGACAGTGATCAGAAGATCAATTGATTGCGGCCGCGGAAGCCTGCGCAATTATGTTTTGTTTGAATCTTCAAGTATTACACATAAAACCTCCCCGAAGTCTACTTTCAACTGGAAAAATGCGTACTTCCCACCCTTTTTACTTGCAAACTGCCAACATTAAAGCACATAACCAAGTCTTTATTAACAACTACTTAGCAGAATATTTAGGGCTGTGGGATGGCTTTGACGAGGGGAGAATGAAATTTTCGTTATTCTCTCACAGCGTATTTCACATTTATTTATCATTTCTTTCATATCACATAGTGACTTCAGTGACAAGTTGCTGAAGTACTCAGCACGCACATTTTTCTAGGCTAGAACATAGCACCTCATCTCCGCTTACAGTTCTCCTGGTTATAAAGGTTGCTTCAGATGTGGTGGTCAATATCCAGGGATATGACAGGAAGAATCATTCTAAACCAAAACGTGAAGTAAACATGGTCTCTAAAACGCATACCTTAGGAGCTATGAGCAATACTTGATTTTCGATATTGTGAAACAAGTCTCTTCTAATGCAAGCTCTTTGCTTTCCGTATTTTGGGAAGTGGTGGTATGAACGAAAACAATAAAAAATTTCCAATAAACATGTGCCCTAAAATACATACCTTAAGAGTCGTGAGCACTTATTCATCTTCGCTACTTTGAAACACAACTCTTCTAATGAACAAGTGCTCATAACTTTTAAGGTATGCATTTTAGAGCACACGTTACTGGATATTTTTTACTTGTTTTGGTCCATACCACGAATTCCCAAAGTATGAAAACCAAAGATCTGATGTAAAGTTATTTGTTTCACAATATCGAAGATCTAGGACTGCCCACAACTCTTAAGGTTTACGTTTTAGAGCCCATGTTTACTTGCCTTTTTGTTTCTAATGATCATTCCTTTCGTATTCTTGAATATCGAACATCAATTCTGAAACACCCTGCATACACCAGTTTGCAGATATACTTGCAAGTGCATATGCGTTGCTACTTGCGTGTAGTCAAAGTTTCACTTCTATGGTGGATTGCATTTTAAAATTTCGGAGGGATACAAGTTGTCTTTGGTGTTCAAGCCTGAGGTTGGTCTACAGCAGTACACCATTCCCCTCTGTCTGCCTTCCTCTTCATTTCTATGTACGTAGTGCATCCAGCATCCCTCGTAATCGGCTGCATGTATCACGTCCTTGGTCGCTCCCAGCGGTTCCTTCCCTCAATGACTCATTCTGCTACTCCAATAAAATGGGGCACCTACAGCTGTCCATACAATGTTATTTATTATCTGGCAACCAGTTTCGATGCTTCAGTACACCATCTTTAATCCTTAACTGACGCTGAGAGGTCAACTCAAATCGTATGCATGATTCCATCAGTGGCCAACACCTATGAACTGGTTTTCGTAGACTATCTGTAACAATGATGTTGTTTCTCCAACCATCAACTACCTATTAGCAACCAGTCTGCGAAAACCAGTTCATACAGGGTGTTTCAAAAATGACCGGTATATTTGAAACGGCAATAAAAACTAAACGAGCAGCGATAGAAATACACCGTTTGTTGCAATATGCTTGGGACAACAGTACATTTTCAGGCAGACAAACTTTCCAAATTACAGTAGTTACAATTTTCAACAACAGATGGCCCTGTGGTCTGAGAAACTCTATAGTACGATATTTTCCACATATCCACCATGCGTAGCAATAATATGGCGTAGTCTCTGAATGAAATTACCCGAAACCTTTGACAACGTGTCTGGCGGAATGGCTTCACACGCAGATGAGATGTACTGCTTCAGCTGTTCAATTGTTTCTGGATTCTGGCGGTACACCTGGTCTTTCAAGTGTCCCCACAGAAAGAAGTCACAGGGGTTCATGTCTGGCGAATAGGGAGGCCAATCCACGCCGCCTCCTGTATGTTTCGGATAGCCCAAAGCAATCACACGATCATCGAAATATTCATTCAGGAAATTAAAGACGTCGGCCGTGCGATGTGGCCGGGCACCATCTTGCATAAACCACGAGGTGTTCGCAGTGTCGTCTAAGGCAATTTGTACCGCCACAAATTCACGAAGAATGTCCAGATAGCGTGATACAGTAATCGTTTCGGATCTGAAAAATGGGCCAATGATTCCTTTGGAAGAAATGGCGGCCCAGACCAGTACTTTTTGAGGATGCAGGGACGATGGGACTGCAACATGGGGCTTTTCGGTTCCCCATATGCGCCAGTTCTGTTTATTGACGAAGCCGTCCAGGTAAAAATAAGCTTCGTCAGTAAACCAAATGCTGCCCACATGCGTATCGCCGTCATCAATCCTGTGCACTATATCGTTAGCGAATGTCTCTCGTGCAGCAATGGTAGCGGCGCTGAGGGGTTGCCGCGTTTGAATTTTGTACGGATGGAGGTGTAAACTCTGGCGCATGAGACGATACGTGGACGTTGGCGTCATTTGGACCGCAGCTGCAACACGGCGAATGGAAACCCGAGGCCGCTGTTGGATCACCTGCTGCACTAGCTGCGCGTTGCCCTCTGTGGTTGCCGTACGCGGTCGCCCTACCTTTCCAGCACGTTCATCCGTCACGTTCCCAGTCCGTTGAAATTTTTCAAACAGATCCTTTATTGTATCGCTTTTCGGTCCTTTGGTTACATTAAACCTCCGTTGAAAACTTCGTCTTGTTGCAACAACACTGTGTTCTAGGCGGTGGAATTCCAACACCAGAAAAATCCTCTGTTCTAAGGAATAAACCATGTTGTCTACAGCACACGTGCACGTTGTGAACAGCAGACGCTTACAGCAGAAAGACGACGTACAGAATGGCGCACCCACAGACTGCGTTGTCTTCTATATCTTTCACATCACTTGCAGCGCCATCTGTTGTTGAAAATTGTAACTACTGTAATTTCGAAAGTTTGTCCGCCTGAAAATGTACTGTTGTCCCAAGCATATTGCAACAAACGGTGTATTTCTATCGCTGCTCGTTTAGGTTTTATTGCCGTTTCAAATATACCGGTAATTTTTGAAACACCCTGTAGATGCTGGCCACTGATGGAACCGCGCATACGATTTGAGTTAAACCCTCAGCGTCATTTAAGGCCTGAAGGTGGTGCACTGAAGCATTGAAACTGGTAGCCATGTAATATATAACATCCTAAGGACGGCTGTAAGTGATCCATTTTATGACATAAGTGAACGGCCGAAGTCCTTCAAACCTCCAGTCAGATATCTTGCGCACCATGGGTGAAGGGTATCAGACGGATGCCATATTCCTTGGCTTTCGGAAAACGTTTGACTCGGTGCCCCACTGCAGACTAAGGTACGAGCATATGGGATTGGTTCCCAAGTATGTGAGTGCCTCGAAGACTTATTAAGTAATAGAACCCAGTACGTTGTCCTCGATGGTGAGTGTTCATCGGAGGTGAGGGTATCATCTGGAGTGCCCCAGGGAAGTGTGGTAGGTCCGCTGTTGTTTTCTATCTACATAAATGATCTTTTGGATAGGGCGGATAGCAATGTGCGGCTGTTTGCTGATGATGCTGTGGTGTACGGGAAGGTGTCGTCGTTGAGTGACTGTAGGAGGATACGAGATGACTTGGACAGGATTTGTGATTGGTGTAAAGAATGGCAGCTAACTCAAAATATAAATAAATGTAAATTAATGCAAATGAATAGGGAAAAGAATCCCGTAATGTTTGAATACTCCATTAGTAGTGCAGCGCTTGACACAGTCACGTCGATTAAATATTTGGGCGTAACACTGCAGAGCGATATGAAGTGGGACAGGCATATAATGGCAGTTGTGGGGAAAGCGGATAGTCTTCTTCGGTTCATTGGTAGAATTTTGGGAAGAAGTGGTTCATCTGTAAAGGAGACCGCATATAAAACACTAATACGACCTATTCTTGAGTACTGGTCGAGCGTTTGGGATCCCTACCAGGTCGGATTGAGGGAGGACATAGAAGCAATTCAGAGGCGGGGTGCTAGGTTTGTTACTGGTAGGTTTGATCATCACGCGAGTGTTGCGGAAATGCTTCAGGAACTCGGGTGGGAGTCTCTAGAGGAAAGGAGGCATTCTTTTCGTGAATCGCTGCTCTGGAAATCTAGAGAACCAGCATTTGAGGCTGACTGCAGTACAATTTTACTGCCGCCAACTTACATTTCGCGCAAAGACCACAAAGAGATTAGGGCTCGTACAGAGGCATATAGGGAGTCATTTTTCCCTCGTTCTGTTTGGGACCGGAACAGGGAGAGAAGATGCTAGATGTGGTACGAGGTACCCTTCGCCACGCACCGTATAGTGGATTGCGGAGTATGTATGTAGGACGGACGAACATACGAAACCATTCTGCTATTGTTCCAGTGGTGTTATTGTGGCTTAAAACGTGTCCTACGAGTTTGTCTCTTCTTGTTTGGATGCGCCTCTACAGAGATTTGGTTTCCTGTACTCGTCTCAGCACCTCTTCGTTGGTAACTCTGGCTCTCCGGCTGATCTTCTTCATCTTCCTGTAGCATCATATCTGCAGGGCTTCCAGTCGTCTTCTCTCTTGTTTTAGTACTGCCAAGGTTTCACAATTGTATAGGGCCACCCTCCATGATCCGTTTCCTTATTTCCAGAGTGACGTTCTAGGTGGTGAGTAAATTCTTCCTCAAATTAAATGCAGTTGTGACCTGCTGTATTATGCTCAGTATTTCTTTTCAGCTTCTGCCATCCCTTCTGATCCTGCTTCCCAAAAAGGTGAACTCCTCTATCACTTCTGGCTCCTCCCTTCCAATTATTTCTCCTAAATGTTCATATTCTTATTTGCTACTGCATGTCATCACTTTAGTCATTACTCTGTTTATTCTCATTCCACAGGGATTGCAGAAAATTATTTCCATTGTGTTGAGGACCTACTCTACATCTACTTTCATCCCTGTGACCACAACAATATCATCTGCTTGAAGTAGCTTGTCTATCTTCTGCGCATTAATTTTAATTCCCACCCCAGTGCCGGCCGAAGTGGCCGAGCGGTTCTAGGCGCTACAGTTGGAACCGCGCGACCGCTACAGCCGCAGGTTCGAATCCTGCCTCGGGCATGGATGTGTGTGATGTCCTTAGGTTAGTTAGGTTTAAGTAGTTCTAAGTCCCATAGTGCTCAGAGCTATTTGAACCAACCCCAGTAATTTCGCGGACTTAGTCAATAGCTCTCTGCGTGTAAACACTGAATGTAGATGAGAGAGGGAGAGAACACACCGTTGTCTCGGGTCTCCTCTAGTTTGTGCTTCTTGCTCCTGATAATTCCTAATCACAGCCACTTAGTTCCTATGGAAGCATGTCTCTGTATTTTGGACCAG
Source organism: Schistocerca nitens (assembly GCF_023898315.1). NCBI lineage: Eukaryota > Metazoa > Arthropoda > Insecta > Orthoptera > Acrididae > Schistocerca > Schistocerca nitens. Next base: position 185,232,312 of record NC_064623.1, read on the forward strand.
CTTTCTTCAGCACTCTGAACATGTCTTGCTATACAATATGGCTCTGAGCACTATGGGACTTAACAGCTATGGTTATCAGTCCCCTAGGACTTAGAACTACTTAAACCGAACTAACCTAAGGACATCACACAACACCCAGTCATCACGAGGCAGAGAAAATCCCTGACCCCGCCGGGAATCGAACCCGGGAACCCGGGCGCGGGAAGCGAGAACGCTACCGCACGACCACGATATACAATATGATCAAATGCCTTTTCCAGCTCTGCAGAGACAATGTATGTTGATCATATTCGTAAACAGCAGCTATCACAATGAACAATAACAAAATATCATGCAAAAGAGACTTGTTGGCATATAAGCAGTTTTACTCACAATTGAAGACCGGTCCTGATCTGCAATGGATCTTCGGACCATACTCTGTAATATACGAGGTGCGGCTAGAAAAAAACCGGACTGATGCTGGAAAAAACATTTATTTACAATTATTTACAATTTCATGTTATCTCCTTCAATGTACTCTCCTCCTCGGTCTCTACACCGCTCCATACGAATTTTCCACTGTTCATAGCAATGCTGCAGATCATTTTCGGTAAGTCCATACATTACTTCCGTCGCTTTTTCTTTTACTGCTTCAACAGTCTCAAATCTAGTTCCTTTCAAAGCTGACTTGACTTTAGGGAAAAGAAAAAAGTCACAGGGGGCCAAATCAGGTGAGTAGGGTGGATGATCTAAGATGGGAATGTTGTGTTTTGCCAAAAACGTCTTCACTGACAACGCACTGTGAGCTGGGGCATTGTCTTGGTGAAGGATCCATGACTTTTTTCTCCACAAATCGTTCCGTTTTCTCCGTACTCGCTCACGTAGGGTAGCCAGGACGCTAATGTAGTAATGCTGATTCACTGTTTGTCCCTCTGGTACCCAATCAATGTGCACAATCCCTTTGATGTCAAAAAAACAATCATCATTGCCTTGAATTTCGATTTTGTAAGAAGGTGGGATCACTTTCAATGTTTTCCGGGATGTCAGAACAAATCATTCTTCGGCGTTCCTTCTGTTCAATTGTGAGACACTTTGGAACCATTTTTGAACACACTTTGTTCATGTTGAAACTTTCATGAAGAATCTGCCTAACACTTTCCTTGTCAACTCCTGTTAACTCAGACACTGCTCTGATTGTTAAACGGCGATCTTGTCGAACAAGTTTACCGATTTTTTCAATGTTTGCATCAGTTTTTGCTGACAATGGTCTGCCAGTGCGAGTGTTATCACTGGTGTCTTCGCGGCCATCTTTAAATCGTTTAAACCACTCAAACACTTGTGTTCGCGATAAACAATCATCGCCGTACACTTGTTGTAACATTACAAACGTTTCACTTGCAGATTTTCCTAGTTTGAAACAAAATTTGATGTTAACACGCTGTTCTTTCTGTACACTTAACATACTCCGACGCACAGACAAAACGTCAACTACTTAAAACAGACGCCACGGGCAGACTGAGTGCAGGAGGCAGATGAAACTCGAGCAGTAGGCGGAGCGAGAGTCACGTGACAGGCCACGCGACTTTCAGCCTTATTGCATTCGTTTTATTGTTTCACCAGTACTAGTCCGGTTTTTTTCTAGCCACACCTCGTAGAGTACAGATGAATAGAGGTAAACATATAATAAATACTAGGTTAAATATAAATTATGCCTAGTGATGACGTGTGGAGACGATGGTGGAGCAGCAGCTTTTGATACAACCTACTGATGTCGACTGCTGACTGTATGGCGGTGTCCTGTAGTTAAAGAACGGAAGCTCTCCCCTTGCCTGTTGCCCTACGTCATCTCTAGCCAATACAGGATACGACGTATGCACTACATGTCAGACAATCCATACTAATATGCTGGGTGTCACCATAAGTTACATCCAAATATCAATTTGTATGTTATACAGTTAAAATTTTACGTAACGTGAAAAAGTATAACTGACCCAGCCAATAGCATCAGACAGCACGTTAGTGGAAGTCCTTCTGCGGTAGTTTGCGTATAACAAAGATGAGCTGCAGGGCGCCGCTGGTTTTCTAGAGATGTGGACGACGACGACAGAGGCGTAACACCTTTGACCACTACCGAGAAGTCGTCCAGGCCAACGGTCTTGCCCCAGTGGTAACACCGGTTCCCGTGAGATCGCCGAAGCAAAGCGCTGTCGGGCTGGGCTAGCACCATCCGGACCGCCAAGCGCTGTTGGCAAGTGGGGTCCACTCAGCCTTTGTGAGACAAACTGAGGAGCTACTTGACTGAGAAGTAGCGGCTCCGGTCTTGGAAACTGACATACGGCCGGGAGAGAGGTGTGTTGACCACCCTCCATATCCGAATCCAGTGGCGCCCGTGTTCTGAGGATGACACGGCGGCCGGTCGGTACCTTTCCGCCTTCATGGCCTGTTCGGCAGAAGTTTAGTTTTAGTTTAGTTTAGATAGGTCGTCCATCAATGTTGACTCGAATACTCTCTTTCAAATTCTAAAGGTGGCAGGGGTAAAATACAGGGAGCGAAAGGCTATTTACAATTTGTACAGAAACCAGGTGGGAGTTATAAGAGTCGAGGGACATGAAAGGGAAGCAGTGGTTGGGAAGGGACTAAGACAGGGTTGTAGCCTATCCCCGATGTCATTCAATCTGTATATTGAGCAAGCAGTAAAGGAAACAAAAGAAAAATTCGGAGTAGCTATTAAAATTCATGGAGAAGAAGTAAAAACTTTGAGGTTCGCCGATGACATTGTAATTCTGTCAGAGACAGCAAAGGACTTGGAAGAGCAGTTGAACGGAATGGACAGTGTCTTGAAAGGAGGGTATAAGAGGAACATCAACAAAAGCAAAATGAGGATAATGGAATGTAGTCGAATTAAGTCGGGTGATGCTGAGGGAATTAGATTAGGAAATGAGAGACTTAAAGTAGTAAAGGAGTTTTGCTATTTGGGGAGCAAAATAACTGATGATGGTGGAAGTATAGAGGATATAAAATGTAGACTGGCAATGGCAAGGAAAGCATTTCTGAAGAAGAGAAATTTGTTAACATCGGCTATTGATTTAAGTGTCAGGAAGTCATTTCTGAAAGTATTTGTATGGAGTGTAGCCATGTATGGAAGTGAAACATGGACAATAAATAGTTTGGACAAGAAGAGAATAGAAGCTTTCGAAATGTGGTGCTACAGAAGAATGCTGAAGATTAGGTGGGTAGATCACATAACTAATGAGGAAGTATTGAATAGGATTGGGGAGAAGAGAAGTTTGTGGCACAACTTGACTAGAAGAAGGGATCGGTTGGTAGGACATGTTCTGAGGCATCAAGGGATCACCAATTTAGTATTGGAGGGCAGCGTGGAGGGTAAAAATCGTAGGGGGAGACCAAGAGATGAATACACTAAGCAGATTCAGAAGGATGCAGGTTGCAGTAGGTACTGGGAGATGAAGAAGCTTGCACAGGATAGAGTAGCATGGAGAGCTGCATCAAACCAGTCTCAGGACTGAAGACCACAACAACAACAACAGGTCGTCCATTTATTTTTAACTTATTGTTTATTACGTTACACGTTTCCCTCTATTCTGTTGCTGTCTAAATTGCAAAGTCTGGACCGCTCCGGTCACAGGTTCGAATCCTGCCTCGGGCATGGATGTGTGTGATGTCCTTAGCTTAGTTAGGTTTAAATAGTTCTAAGTTCTACGGAACTGATGACCTCAGAAGTTAAGTCCCATAATGCTCAGAGCCATTTGAACCATTTTGCAAAGTCTGGTGTGAATATTAGGATCGGAACCGGTCACGAATTATGAATAAAAGTAGTTCTACACGAACAAGGCAGTTTACAGGGTGACATTTTCCACAGCGTGCAAACTCCAGGGATTGGTCGATCAGAGGATGCGAAACAAAAAAGGTCTAATGAATTTATGTCCGGAAATGCATGGTTTCCTTGTTTATATTTCTACGGATACTGCGATCTAATACGCTCTGTACAGTACATCCACAGTTACAGTGTGCATGGTTCCCTCCTCTCTTACTGACTCACCTTGTAGTGGATGTGATTTAGCGTTCTACGCAATGGTTCCGTATTCGAATCGGAAGTTTGCCGACGTGGTGTTTATTTACCGAAAAGCAAACGGCAAGGAGCAGCGGACAGCAAGGTTGTATCCGGAGCATATCCAGGCATTGACAGCATTCAATGTTTGCAACAGTGTTTCCCCGTTTGTCTGAGACAGGGTCATTTCAGGAAGCAGGAAATCATGAAGGACGTACCAGGAATGTTCGGACAGCAGACCGGGAGGAAAATGTGATTAACACTGTGGAAGGTGGCCGCCGCGTCAGTCCCAGGCAGTTGGGCCGCCTGCACAGGGTTAGCCAGACGACTGTCGAACATTCTTCACGACAATTCTTGCTACCCTTATCACTTACAGTGCGTACAGGACTTAAAAGAGACAGACTTTCCACATCGGGAGCCGTTTTTTCACTCGTTTCTTCACCAGACAACCACGATTCAGGGATTTATGTCATCCATCCTACTCACAGATGAGGTCATCTTTACGCAGAGTGCTATCTTCAGCTTTCACAACAGTCATCTGTTGGATGGTGTGCAGAACCCTCATGGCGTGGTGACAGGGAATCATTAGCATCGGCGCAACCGGAAAGTGTGGGCCAGGATAATTGGTGACCATATTTTAGAACCAGTCTTCCTTCCACGTCACCTAACAGGCCGGAACTACTGGCGTTTCCTGTGGGTGACTGCCTCCGCTCCTGGAAGAAGTGTAGATGATTCGAATGGTTATGTAGCCGTTACGTGACGGTGCTCCAGTCCACTTCGCCGTTAACGTCCGTACGCGTCTGAATCGTGTCTTCCCAGGTCGGTGGATCAGACGAGGATACCCAGTTGCATGGCGTACTCGTTCACCAGATGTCAACCCGTGCTATTTCTGGTTATGGGACCATCAAAAATGGTTCAAATAGCTCTAATCACTATGGGACTTAAGATCTGAGGTCATCAGTCCCCTAGACTTAGAACTACTTAAACCTAACTAACTTAAGGACATCACACAAATCCATGCCCTAGGCAAGATTCGAACCTGCGACCGTAGCTTCAGTCTAGAACCGCTTGGCCACAGTAGCCGGCTATGGGGCCATCTCAAAAGTATCGTATATGCAAAGCCCATTCCAGATTTGGAGACCACGGAGCAGCGTATTCGTGCAGTCTTTGACACTGTTTGGATGCGGCATGGTCGATGTGAACGTGTGAGACAGAACATGCTACACTGCTTACACGAATACGTGTGGGCACATGGAATGTATTTTAAACACGTACTGTAACTGTGGGTGCATGGTATAAAGCGTATTAGACCGCAGTCTCTCTAACAATGAACGATTGAATAAATGGCTTCCATAATGGAAACCATGCATTTCCGGACATAAGTTCATTAGACCTTTTTCGTCCCATGTCCTCTCATCGATCAATCCCTAGAGTTTCTATGTGTTGGAAAAAAAAAAAAAAAAAAAATCAGCCTGTATATAATATTTTATCTGCTGATGCCTTCTCCACCAGACATCACGGCGCCTATAGTATCAGCAACCAAACTGGCAGCCTGCAGCCGCGGGTTGCCCACTTTGCAGGCACACCAAAGCATTACACAACCAACAGGCGATATTGATGAACGGCTACAACAACAACAATACAGCAAAGACACCAGCGGCTACCAGGTGCCACCACCGGCCCACATAAACATAAGGAAGAGGTCGCTGCAGATCCCATATTCGTCGCCACTGATATGTCTGTGTAAGCAGAAGAAACTAACGAACAAAGTCCGAGAACAATTTATTGGACTGTTCAATTCACCAAAACAAATTCTCCAAGTATAACACCAACACAAAACAGTGATCCGTATTCAAATCACAACTACTTACAAGAATAACATAGAAAACAATGGAAATAATTTCCTAACACTCTCCGCCAGAGACTTCTCCGATATACCAAGCCTAATCCAGAGATCAGCGAGAAGATCCAAGCCGGGCTGCCGGGGCGGCAGCTGTCCACATCTGCTGGCGGTCGATGAACTGCCGATGTGCGGCCGAGCGCCCGCCTTTATAGCGCTTCGGCGGATGAGTACCTCGGAACTATTTTCCATCACGTGGATTGACGTGTGAAAATAGTTCCGGGATCTCCAGCGACCTCTTCCTTATGTTTATGTGGGCTGGTAGTGGCCCCTTGTGGCCGCTGGTGTCTTTGCTGTGTTGTTGTTGTTGTTGTTGTTGTGGCCGTTCATCAATATCGCCTGTTGGTTGTGTAGTGCTTCGGTGTGCCTGCGAAGCGGGCAACCCGCGGCTGCAGGCTGTCAGTTTGGTTGCTGATACTCTAGGCACTGTGATGTCTGGTGGAGAAGGCCAAAGCATTATCGAATTAAGGTGGTTTATTTTTGAAGTTAAAATGATCTGAACTGTTAGGCCGCGTCATGACCATCTACGTTTCGATTTATCTGCTGAGACCCTCTTCAGGAAGTTAGGTGTTCACTGTTGATTTATCTTTATCTGCTTTTTGATAAGAACCGCCTCCCGTATTCCTGGTTTTCTGTTGAGTCGATTTGTGAAATAGTAAACTGCGATTTTGAATCGCAACTGAAAATCACAGTTGACGAAAAGTAGCATTCACAGAAATCACCGATACCGCTGTCAGTGTGTTCTGTGTGCCTGTGGCAGGCATCGCGTCGCGGATGATGCGCTGCAGCCTGGAGCTGGCGGCGCAGCGCGGACTGCGGGCGGCCAAGGGCGACTGCACCGGCGTGGCTTCGGCGCGCGCCGCCGTTCGCGCCGGCATGAGCGTCGTCTTCCGGCTGCCGTACGCCAGCTACGCGCCCGCCGGCCGCGTCGTCTTCCACGCGACGGGCGAGGCCAACCCGGAGCTGACCGTGGTCGCCGCGCGCCTCCAGCCGGCGCCGCCCCACGTGCTGCCGGCCGAGCTGCCGCAGGCGCCTCGGCAGTGAGCTGGCTGGGCGCTGCCAGCCCGCAGCGCTGACCCAACGGACGCTTCTTCATTTACGGTCGCTGGCGCTAATCCTTTGTTGTCAAGGCTACAGCTCGATTAAAAATAATCGATTGTACTCGAACCAGTTATTGATGTATTACTTTCCTGGTACAGCCAAATAGCGCTAGCAGACTATTTTGCAGTTGAATATTGATTATGGGTTATGGGTTTCACTGGCGCCAGTCCATCACTGGCGCCAGTCCGGCAAAGATGTACTGGCGCCAATGATGTGCTGGCGCCAGTACATCACTGGCGCGTCTTGAACTGTGGTTAGTACATCACTGGCTGCAGTACACTGGCGCCAGTACGTTGGCGCCAGTACATGATTGGCGCCAGTGTGTCATTGGCGCCAGTCTTCCACTAACGCCAGCCCATCTCTGCACCAGTCCTCTACTGGCGATGGGCGATATTCACTGGCACTAGTTCTTCACTGGCGCCAGCTGCCTGCAGGCGCTATTGCTACTTGGCAGCCTTCCACTGGCGCCAGTCCATCTCTGGCGTCAGCCCAACACGGGCATTCCTACTGCTACCAGTGTTCTTGCTCTAATCTGTGACACATTTCTCTGCTCTGTCACTGTATTCATATGTGTTCTTCTGGAGCCAGTGATCTTGGGACCAAATAATCTTTATATCTTAATCACTTATTACAAAGAAGCGCTGATATCAGAGTTCCCAATGGTGCCACTTATTTATGGCCTAGTGTCACCATTTATTAGCAGTGGGTCAGTTATTAGCATGTTTTCTGCACCTGCTAGACAACGGGTTCAACTTTTTAACTGAAATAATCAGCAAGCAGTTGCAGAAAATAAACTTTATTCCTTAACTGGTTTCAGGCACTTAGTGTCCTTCTTCAGAACGTTGTAACTATCGCATTATTTGTAACTGATGCTATAGTTACAACCTTTTGCAGAAGGGCGCCAAGTGCCTGAAGCCGGTTAAGGGAATAAAATTTCTTTTGTGCAACTTATTGCTGAATATTTCAATTAATACAACTACCGTTGCACAAAATGGACAAAACACTGACATTCAGTTATGCATGAATCTGGCGCCATTCGTGACAGTGTTAAGGTGACAGTAAATTTACATGTTCGACGCTTTCTTTTTTGGCCTACAAATTTCTGAACCAATATAATATTGCCAAGGTACTAGTGGTGACTGAGCTATTGTCACTACTTTTTTCTGGACCAATAAGAATGCATCACAATATTCAGCTGTCACACACGTCTAATTGTAGTGCCAGCGTCTGTCACCTGCTTATCTGTATATTTCTTTCGACAATGATCGCTTTTTCATTAACGATTGTTATTTCATGCACCATGTTTACTAGCTCCAATCAGACTGTGCTAGAAACAACAGTTTATTGGCGGTAACCAAGTGAGTGAAGTTTTTAGGGTCGGTTAGAAATTGCTACCACAGTATTCAGCAACCACATATATAATTCTGGTTCCAGTCACTCGGTGGCGATGAATTCATATGTCAATATTTCGCAAATGCCAGTAGCTCAGTAAATTCGTAGTACTGAACTCATTAAACTGACGCCAATAATCCTGCAATTTTGCTCACTCCAATTTCAGTGTCACTGCATAGGTAGCTCCACAAACGCTTCACAGACTTGTGGCAGCAGTCTACTAGAGCCAGGGCCTAATTTAACTATCACAAATAACACTATCAAAATTCACGATTTCCACGTTCATCATGAATCGGTGCTACTCTATTGATGGGCAGTTATTTTTATGTATATCAGTTGGATGCCAAATCAATCTACGTTCGTTGATACTACACTGTAAAATCCCTGCATCATCACCTTGCTCAATCTGCATGCTATAGAAACGCTGGAACGCTTCTTGATCATGATAAACATTGTTGAGTTATGAAGAACTACCGAATGTAATATCTTGTGGATATATGTCAAGGTATATATGTTACTGTGATATCTGCTGTAAATTACTCAATGTGACCAATTCTGCATGAAAGCTTTAAGAGTAGAATTATTCAGTATCAATTACATGTATGAAGTAAAATACACAATAAAGTTTAAGTATACGTTTATTGTCTTTGTTCTGAAACCTTTTCTACAGCTGTAGCTCGAACCTGAAGCTATCTTCAAATGTACATCAGTTAGATATAGATTTCTGCAGTCATGACACCAATATCTAAAACATTTAATGTATGTTATTGACTGACAGTATCTTCAGGTAAACATATGACATACTTAAGCTTCTGTTTTCTATTTGTATTGAAAGTACACAAATCAATATATCGTATCATAATAAGTACATAATTTATGAGGATTTCAGTATATAATGTACTACTTCGTCTCAATTTCCCTACGATCATTGTAATACTTAGTTTTTCCGTATAGCTGGACAGCACAGCTTAAAATAATCAGTATTTTCTTCCAAAACACACTGATTTATAACGTATTTGGTGCTAGAAGGTTTGCATATTTGTGGAGTGGGTGGCTATATCATTTTATTTATTGTAACCCTTTTATCCCAGAGAGCGACAGCACATATAATGAAATACTGGTTCGAGCACAAAAAACCGGCCTTGGGTACAAATTGCGCATGAATTGTTGCCCGCCACAAACAGATACAACAATAAATACATAAACATGTAGTAATTACATAATAAAGAAATGACATATAAGCAAATGGAAGAAACAGCTTCGAAACAATAGATGACAATTAGCGGACGACAATAAATAGTCTAATACACGGGGCTGGGTTTTCGTTCGCCGCCTGTACTAATTAAAAATCATGATTGATTCTGCTTGACTAAAAGGGAAACTTAGATAAAATGGTAGGCGTACAAATTAAATTCCGAGAACAAGAAATTGAGCACTTGCCCGCGAAAGGCAAAGGTCCCGAGTTCGAGTCTCGGTCCGGCACACAGTTTTAATCTACCAGGAAGTTTCATATCAGCGCACACTCCGCTGTAGAGTGAAAATTTCATTCTGGAAACATCCCCCAGGCTGTGGCTAAGCCATGTCTCCGCAATATCCTTTCTTCCAGGAGTGCTAGTTCTGCAGGGCATGAGTCGCGCTTGGGTAGCTCAGTCGGTAGAGCACTTGCCCGCGAAAGGCATAGTTCCCGAGTTCGAGTCTCGGTCCTGCACTCAGTTTTAATCTGCCAGAAAGTTTCAACAAGAAATTGTTTGCCCTGATCAGTCCATACAGAGTTTAAATCATTACCAACAGAAGGTAGAATTGAGCACTGTATTACCTGGTATAAAAAAAATACAGGACAACACAAAATACAAAAAAATTTGTGCTAATTGGTAGTGGACACGAAAAGTGAAAGAAAATACCGTATGTCTCAAACCTGTACGATCAGAGTTATAAAGAATGGAAAAGATCCTAAAATTATTACCCGTAGGTCAACGTGAGCATTACAGACCAGCAAAAAAGCTGAGAGACATGTTTGAAATCCAATATGTTGAAGATGTACGATTAACACAATTCCTTCTTTATGTATCACATCAGACTTCTTAAAAATTGTGCTTAAAACTTTACAAAATGCTTTAAAGTTGCAATACTGCGTTTCATATGAGCTATAAGATCATTATAAAGCACTAAAAATGAATGAAATATAGATTCTGTTGCACTGTTTTCCTTTAAGAGGTAGAATCTAGTGTAGAGAAATGAAAATCACACTAACTTGAGATTTATTGTAACATATAAAATTCAAATAAAAAACACAAAATTTAATACTTTGGTCCACTTACTTGAATGGTACTGTTCCCGTTTCTACGAAAAACGTCTTGTGCCACATGTTTTCTCAATTTCTTCATTGCCTCGGTGAAAGATTTCGCCCTGTTCTTCACATACTGCCCTGATGTTTTCTGAAAACTTGCAATTTTTTTTAGTACGTGTTCCATAGATCATGAAATAGACATTTCGTAATGATGTGGAACGTGTCAGGTTAATAAAAGGTGTGTGTACAGGGTATTACATTACAAAAAATATTACATGCCACTTAATTTCTTTTTAGGTGGGCGGTGGGGAAATTACCCACTTGCTATATCCAAAAATCCATCTAATGAGTGGAAGGAGATACCATTCAGAAATTCTTATAATTTCCTTTTAAATGCTATATGGCTATCTATCAGACTTTTGATGCTATTAGGTAAGTGACCAAAGACTTTTGTGGCAGCATAATTTACCCCTTTCTGAGGCAAAGTTAGATTTAACCTTGAGTAGTGAAGATCATCTTTTCTCCTAGTGTTGTAGCCATGTACACTGCTATTACGTTTGAATTCGTTTGCACTGTTAATAACAAATTTCATAAGTGAATATATATATTGTGAGGCTACAGTGAAGATCCCTAGCTCTTTAAATAAGTGGCTGCAGTATGTTCTTGGATGAGCTCCGGCAATTATTCTGATTACATGCTTTTGTGCAGTGAACACTCTTTTACTCAATGATGAGTTACCCCAGAATATGATGCCATACGAAAGCAGAGAATGAAAATAGGCGTGGTAAGCTAATTCACTGAGATGTATATCGCCAAAATTTGCAATGTCCCTAATAGCATAAGTAGCTGAACTCAAATGTTTCAGCAGATCTTCAGTGTGTTTTTTCCAGTTCAACCCCTCATCAATGCATACACCTAGAAATTTTGAATACTCTACCTTAGCTACCGATTTCTGATCGAATTCAATATTTATTAATGGTGTCATTCCATTTACTGTGTCGAACTGTATATCCCGTGTTTTGTCAAAGTTTAATGAGAGCCCATTTGCAGAGAACCACTTAATGATTTTCTGAAAAACATCATTTACAATTTCATCAGTTAACCCTTGTCTGTTGGGTGTGATAGCTATACTTGTATCATTGGCAAAAAGTACCAGCTTTGCATCTTCGTGAATGTAGAATGGCATGTCATTAACAAATATTAAGAACAGCAGAGGACCCAAGACCGAACCTTGCAGAACCCCATTCTTGATTGTTTCCCATTTTGAGAAGTCACCAGTTTTTTTGCATATCATGTGATCTGCTTATTTCAACTTTCTGCACTCTTCCAGTTAGGTATGATTTAAACCATTTGAGCGCTGTCCCTTTCATACCATAGTACTTGAGCTTATCTAGTAGTATTCCATGATTTACAAAATCAATATCCTTTGAGAGATCCCAAAAAATCCCAACGGGTGACTTCCGGTTACTCAGAGCATTTAATATTTCATTAGGGAAAGTATATATAGCATTTTCCATTGAAAAACCTTTCTGGAAACCAAACTGACATTTCGTTAAAACTTTATTTTTACAAAGGTGTGAAGTTACTGTACAATACATTACTTTTTCAAGAATTTTGGATAAGGCAATCAGAAGAGAGATTGGGCGGTAGTTGTTGAAATCAGACGTATCCCCTTTTTTATGCAGTGGACTGGATAAGGCAGTCAGAAGAGAGACTGGGCGGTAGTTGCTGAAATCATACGTATCCCCTTTTTTATGCAGTGGTTTAACAATGGCATACTTCAGTCTGTCTGGAAAAATACTCTGCTTCATAGAGCTATTACATATGTGACTAAGAATACCACTTATCTCTTGGGAACAAGCTTTTATTATTCTGCTGGAATGCCCTCAATTCCATGTGAGCTTTTATTCTTGAGAGAGTTTATTATCTTCCTGATTTCTGAAGGAGATGTGGGTGGAATTTTAGTTGTATCAAATTGTGAGGGTAAGGCCTCTTCCATTAACTGCTTGCTTCTTGTAATGAACATTTAGATCCTATTTTCTCTACAACATTTAAAAAATGATTATTCAAAATGTTTTAGACTGCCAACTTGTTGTTTGTCAAGTTTGCATTCGCTTTTATGATAATGCAGTCATCCTGTACTGTGAATACAGTGAGTGAAGGAACTGTGAGTGAAGGAACGCGAAGGCGACTTGCTACAGACGCGAAATTCAACCGACAGCAGGAAGATGCTGTGATATGCAAATGATTAGTTTTTCAGAGCATTCACACAAGGTTGGCGCCGTTGGCGACACTTACAACGTGTTGACACGAGGAAAGTTTCCAACCGATTTCTCATACACAAACAGCAGTTGACAGGCGTTGCCTGGTGAAACGTTTTTGTGGTGGCTCGGGTAAGGAGGAGAAATACGTACCATCACGTTTCCGACTTTGATAAAGGTCGGAATGTAACCTATCGCGATTGCGGTTTATCGCATTGCTGCCCGCGTTGGTCGAGATCCAATGACTGTTAGCAGAATATGGAATCGGTGGGTTCTGGAGGGTAATACGGAATGCCGTGATGGATCCCAACGGCCTCGTATCACTAGCAGTCGAGATGACAGGCATCTTATCCGCATGGCTGTAACGGATCGTGCAGCCACGTCTCGATCCCTGAGTCAACAGATGGGGACGTTTGGAAGACAATAACCATCTGCACAAACAGTTCGACGACGTTTGTAGCAGCATGGACTATCAGCTCGGAGACCGTGGCTGCGGTTACCCTTGATGCTGCATCACAGACAGGAGCGCATGCAATGGTGTACTCAACGACGAACTTAGGTGCACGAATGGCAAAACGTCAGTTATTCGGATGAATTTCACGCGTACTCTGCATCATCACAGAAGACCTTTTGGATTAATGAATTTAACATGATCGGACAAGCAGCTAAGAAGAAGCGCGCTCCGACCTTCTAACGGAGGTCACCGCAAACGAAACCATTGAAAATCCATGATACAGTAACGCAGGACCGCCGAATAATGAAATCGTGAGACTACTGAGACTGAATGAGTACGTCCGTAATACGCTGTGCAGAAAATTTGGCTATGAAGAAGCTGTGAGCGAGATGGGTGCCACGATTGATCACAGTCGACAGAAAGCGGACCCGGCACATTTCAACACAACGGGCCGCGCGGAGTGGCCGCGCGGTTCGAGGCGCCATGTCGCGGACTGCGCGGCCCCTCCCGCCGAAGGTTCGAGTCCTCCATCGGGCATGGGTGTGTGTGTTGTTCTTAGCATAAGTTAGTTTAAGTAGTGCGTAAGTCTAGGGTCCGATGACTTCATCACTTTGATCCCTTAGGAATTCACACACATCTGAACATTTTCAACACAATGTCTGGCAATGTTTAATCGCAATCCACAATACTTCTTGAGCCAACTGGGAACTTGGATCCATCATTACTCATCAGAGTCAAAACGGCAGCCAAAACAATGGACAAAAGCTGGTGGAAGTTCAGCGGGGGAGGCAAAGGAATTTTATCAGCTGGTGAGATGAAGGCAACTGCTTTTGAGATTCTCCAGGTATAGTCCTCATAGATTACTAAGAGAAAGGCAGAACCATAACTGAACCTTATGACGCTTCATTCTTGGATCGTTTGAAACTTGACTGAGAAAAAACTAATGTTGGCACGCAATTGTTGCTCTTTCACTAGAATAGCGCACCATTACCCATATCAGCAATAACAATGACGGAAGTACATTAACTGGGCTTTTAATTGGTTCCTCATCCACCCTCTTTTGGTATCCAGATTCTATGTGAGTAGTCAAGGAGAGCATTTGTTCGCAGCAGCTTCTATAAGGTCTGAATCCAGTTTGTTCATGTGGTATCATAGCATTAATTAGATCTAGGATTCGGTTTAGAATCATTCCTTCCAATAGCTTGTAAGCACAGCTAAGTAGATATATTGGGCAGAAGTGTTCTGCACCTGTACCCTCTTTCCCTGGCTTTTTGATAGCGATAGAGAAAAGCAGATGGCATGTACTCAATGACGGATTACCTCAGGGCTCTGTTCTTGCTCCAGTATTATTCAACCTCTACACAGCTGACCTGCCGAATTTGACCTGCCGAAAATTTCAATATGCAGATGACCTGGCAATTTCATATCAGAGTGAATACATTTCCGAATGTGAAGAACACCTAACGAACAGCCTTGCTAAACTTTATGAGTATTTTGAGACATGGCGACTGAGACCAAATGTTTCTAAAACCGAGGTAACCCTGTTCCACGCCTTTCATCAGCAAAGATCAGTCCACAGTTCGGCCCTCTTGGCACAGTCAGATACAACGAAAGCCCAAAATACCTGGAGTCACTCTGGACAGAACTTTAACATACAAAAAACACCTTTCCAGCTTGGCCAAGAAGATACAAACACGAGTGAACCTTGTGAGAAAGCTGGCAGGCAGTACATGTGGAGCATCCACGTCAGTTCTCCGAGGACCATCCCTTGCACTGGTATACTCTGCAGCAGAATACTGTGCACCAGTTTGGCTCTGAAGCGCCCACGTAGTGAAAGTAGACGTCCAACTGAACTTGCTGGCTACCAGTGCTTTCAAACATCTGTCCACCAGACCTCCGTCGAAAGGCTGCTCTTTACAACCTCTGCCAGCAAGTTTCTGAAAACAACTCGATCCCCCTTCATGACGATTTGCTCTCACTGCCCAGGAAACGCCTCAAATCTAGAAGACCAGCATATGAAATGGGAGTCCAAATGCTATCCACAGGATTCGACTAGGGTGCAGAGTGGAAACGTGAGTGGTAAGCTACAAGAACCCGAAACCACGAACTTGTAGGCAGTTGTTGGTTGTTGTTGGTTGTTTTTTGGGGAAGGAGAGCAGACAGCGAGGTCATCGGTCTCATCGGATAGGGAAGGACGGGGAAGGAAGTCGGCCGTGCCCTTTGAAGGGAACCATCCCGGCATTTGCCTGGAGCGATTTAGGGAAATCACGGAAAACCTAAATCAGGATGGCCGGACGCGGGATTGAACCGTCGTCCTCCCGAATGCGACTTGTAGGCAGTCCAACAGTTCCAGTTACAGACTTCCACCAACCAAGCCAGGTGTGGGTGCAGTTAAACAGATATCGGACCGAAGAGGGTAGGTGCAAATACAACATGAACAAGTGGGGCTTTTCAAGTGTCAGTGTGTGTGACTGTGGTGACACCCAAACAATGAGCCACAATGTGAACGAATATCCAATCAGACGCTTCCCTGGTGGCATTGAGAAGCTCCATCAAGCATCCCACGAGGCACTCCGCTGGATCGAGTCCATCAACATCCGAGTGTAGTCTGAGCCGTTTTAAAACTCGTGTACTATATATAATTTCACATGTTCATTTTTATATATATTTCTTTGTTTTGCTAAATGTGTATTACTGTAATCGATGCATACGATAATAATAATAATTATCCACCATCTTCACGAGACTTCAGCAGTCCGCTGTGGCCGAGCTGTTCTAGGCGCTTCAGTCCGGACCCGCGCTGCTGCTACGGTCGCAGGTTCGAATCCTGCCTCGGGCATGGGTGTGTGTGATCTCCTTAGGTTAATTAGATTTAAGTAGTTCTAAGTCTAGGGGACTGATGACCTCAGATGTCCCATAGTGCTTAGAGCCATTTGAACCATTACCAGTCTTCGCCCGAAGTGACTTCTTCCTGCTCCCTATCTTGAAACTTTGGATTGCTGGGAAGAAATTTTCCTTTTATGAGGAAGTGATAGTTGCAGTTAAAAAGTATTTTGCAGAGGTTAACAGAACCTAATTGTCCGATGGGATAAAAAACCTGGTGGATCACTGGACCAACTGTATATCCCTCAAAGAAGACTTATCGATAAGTAAGGTGAGTTTTTTACGAAACATTTTTACTTTCTTTTTCATCAGGCTTACCAAACCTCCGAATAGGACAGCAGTGTTTCTGACAGCCCTGTCAGTGTCACCTCACTAGTTGGGTACTAGTTAATTTTCTTCTTCTCAATATATCTGGAACTTCTGATATACGTAGAAACTTCAGAAAGTTAGATGCATATGTCGTCCCACGCTACGACCAATGCGCAACAGCAGTGGAACATTGCCAGAGGAGTGGAGGTTGTTGGTTTTCTGTAGACGCAGCTCTGCTGTGGTGCGGATGACAGCTGCGAATGAAATGGTGCGGCAACTGCGAACATACTCGAAAGTTGAAGTACACGGAACAGTGCTATTCTTGTGGACAAAACGTCTAAATTGTACACAGATTTACCGTAAAATTGTGGCGATATGTGGACCGAATCCAATGTCGCGTCTATCCGTAGCGAAATGGTGTCAACGGTTTGAACAAGGCTACACTGTCGTGGCTGATGTTAACCGGGAAGTTGAGATTTTGCACCACCTTTTCGGCTATCTGAAAGAATGTCCATTACAATTATCCGGGCTGTTATGCCGTGGTCGGTTGATGAATTCTCTGTCAATTCCCAACGTTTCGTCCCCGTCTGCAGAGGTCATCTTCAAGGGGGTCTGTAGCTCGATGGAAGGTCCAACACACCCAATGGCTCGCTAAATTCCGTGTCCGCGCGCTCCCCCGCCGAGGCGTGACGTCACGTGTTTTGAAAACGTCAGTGCAATTGGCCGCTGTCCGCCAAACACCCTAATAATTTCAATCGAAAGGAGGAGGGCGTGAAATTAAACGGTATATGGATGCGGGTGTTGAAGAAGATGTGTACCACCCATCCACTACTGGGTGATGGCAACGGCGATCGACGGCAACGGACAGCGGCCAATTGCACTGACGTTTTCAAAACACGTGACGTCACGCTGCGGCGCGGGAGCGCGCGGACACGGAATTTAGCGAGCCATTGGGTGTGTTGGACCTTCCATCGAGCTACAGACACCCTTGAAGATGACCTCTGCAGACGGGGACGAAACGTTGGGAATTGAAACAGAATTCATCAACCGACCACGGCATAACAGCCCGGATAATTATAATGGACATGACATTTCCGGCCGTGAAAGTCTACATTTTAGTAGCTGAAAGAATGTCTAGGTGGGGGGGGGGGGGGATGGAGGGAAGCGATTTTCCAATGATGAGAGGAACGGAACAATTAGTATAACTTTCCAACAGTTGGCCGGCCGAAGTGGCCGCGCGGTTCTGGCGCTGCAGTCTGGAACCGCGAGACCGCTACGGTCGCAGGTTCGAATCCTGCCTCGGGCATGGATGTGTGTGATGTCCTTAGGTTAGTTAGGTTTAACTAGTTCTAAGTTCTAGGGGACTAATGACCTCAGCAGTTGAGTCCCATAGTGCTCAGAGCCATTTGAACCATTTTCCAACAGTTGTTTACAAAGATCTGGTGATAGAGCTGTAAAACTGCTGTAGGCTATCATAAGAAAGCGTAGTTCTTTTAGTAGCTCTTGCCAGTTAAGGTCGTACCCGCTTTATTTGTTCGTTAGGTGTTTTGTGTACCTATCGGGCGTTACCTCATAACGACCGCTTTCTTTACGTATGCGATCACTGTCTTACTAGATTCCACTACAACCCGTAAACTGAATGAGGATATATAAACGGCTAGGTAACCTACGGAATGTTTTTGTCATAGATAGTTATGCTCCTGCCTGTTACATAAAAATAAACAGTATTTGTAGCAAACTGAAATTATCGATGTTTAATCCAGATTTTATTCGAGTACTATTGATTTGTATCGTATAACAGTTACTTCAGCAAAAAAGTAAAAAAAGTGCAAGACGAAACTGTATCAGAAGTCCCATCAATACTTTGTCAATCTTATATAAAGCATGTTTCTGTTACTCATAAACTACTTTTGCATTTATCAATAGCAACAGGAAAATATTACCTATGATCACGATGAAAAACATTCTACTGACTACGAAAGTACAACAATATATAGTTTTGTATATTGATATCTCTGCTGAGAGATATGTAAATGAATCTACCTTTTCTATTATTTTATTGTTTATCGTTATTTGTGCTCTACCTTATCGTAGGCTTCCTCGCAGTCTAGGAGAAGGGTAAAACGTGACGTGTTGAATTCTCTTCTCTTTTCTATCAGTTATTTTAAAACTTCACCTCCCGTAATAATATGCAACTTACTGTTTGAATGTCCGTCGTAATGAGCTCAGCTGGGTGCAGAAATAGAAAGTACTCTGTTTTGACCTCAAGTAAAACTAGCTGGCGTTCATGTTGTAGTTTGGCTAGTGTGAGGTTTTTTGTCGGAACGTTCAAACGGCTGCAGTTTCAAGAGCCTGCGGTCGATAAAGTAGAATTTTACGGGCATACAAACGAGTGCTACGTTGCAGGTAATTTCTGCAGGATTATCTCGTGCAACCTATCTTCGATCCCGCCTCGTGCAAGCTTTTTATCATGTAATCTCAGCCAGTTAATGGTGTGCTTGTCGGAAGCACACCTTTAATCACTCATGCCTAGACGAACTGAGAGATGACAATCTCAACCAGTATTTCGAACAACACTATGTCGTCAAGTTCTGCTGTGGAAAATTAACTGCTATGTTTAGCAGTAATGGCATTTAATGGACGTACACCAAAGAAAAACAAGTTATTAGAAAATTATAAAAATCTTTCTCTTGACTTTAGGCTATGTTACAGAGTGTGTTATTAGTAAATTATTAACATCGTTTTGCAACGCTTGGCTTGGCTGTAAGCTATGTTACAGAATACATTAATCGCACATGTGTTGTGTACATGACACTGCGTTACGCAAGTTCATTTTAAAGTCCTCAACTCCCTTATCATTCATTAGTCGTGTTTTTTAACTAAAATTATTTTAACTGTGCCTTTGTTCTCTCGATGTTTATGTGTAATGGTTGTCAATAACAGCACTGCTGTGCTGGGGGGGGGGGGGGGGGGGGAACATATGAAGTCGCTACGCCCTAAACAATTTATTTTATATCTGCACTTAATATTACGCATTCTGTTTAGAAGATAAATCGTTTAATAGAGTGCCAATTTATTTGATGATCACATAAAAACCACAAGATGAAACCCTACATATTGTCGTTAATACTATTCACTTTCTCAGCGGAGAGAAGGCACCAGAGGTGAAAATAATTTCAGGCGTTTACTTTTCAGTAAAGGGAGCTAAGACGAAATAACTGCATGACGAATGTGAAGCAATCGAAAAAGAAATGACTGTCTGAAGGACAGGCTCAGCATATAGAAAACTCAAAACAATCTTCGGTGACATTAAAAGCGAGGGTGGCAACATTAAGAGCGCAACGGGAATTCCACTGTTAAACGCAGAGGAGAGAACGGAAAGGTGGAAAGAATACACTGAAAGCCCCTATGAGGGGAAAGATTTGTCTGATGTGACAGAAGAAGAAACAGGAGTCGATTTAGAAGATATAGAGGAGCCAGTATTAGAATCAGAATTTAAAAGAGCTTTGAAGGACTTAGGATCAAATAAGGCAGAAGGTACAGGTAACATTCCATCAGAATTTCTAAAATCATTGGGGAAAGTGGAAACAGAACGATTGTTCACGTTTGTGTGTAAAATGTATGACGTACATCTGACTTTCGGAAAAATATCATCCACAAAATTCCGAAGACTGCAAGAGCTGACAAATACGACAATTATCACACAATTAGCATAACAGCCCAAACATCCAAGTACTTGACAAGAATATTATACAGAAGAATGGAAAAGAAAAGCGACGATATGCTAGATGACAATTATTTTGGCTTAAGGAAAAGTAAAGTCACGAGAGAGACAATTCTGACGCTGCAGTTGATAATGGAAGCTAGGCTAAAGAAAAATCAAGACACGTTCATAGGATTTGTTGACCTGGAAAAAGCGTTCGGCATCGTAAAATGGTGCAAGGTGCTCGAAAATCTGAAAAAAATAGGAGTAAGTTATAGGGAGAGACGGTAATATAAAATATGTAAAAGAGCCAAGTGGGAATAATAAGAGCGGACGACCAAGAACGAAATGCTCGGATTAAAAACGGTGGAAGACAGGTATACAGTCTTTCGCCCCTACTGTTCAATCTGTAGATGGAAGAAGCAATGATAGGAATAAAAGAAAGGTTCAGGAGTGATGTTAAAATTCAAGGTGAAAGCATACCAACTATACGATTCGCTGATGACATTGCTATCCTGAGTCAAAGTGAAGAAGAATTACATGATCTGCTGAACGGAATATACAATCTAACGAAATTACAATGATATCAGACCTTTATCTGCTTGCAGGCGTTGATAAATATCAACAGGGACAGTTGAAACCTGTCCCCCGACCGGAACTGGAGCCCAGGATCTCCTGCTTACATGGCAGGCTCTCTATCGGTCTGAATCACGGAGGACACAGAGGAGAGTGAAACTGGCGAGGCTTAGCTCTGGCACGCTCCCCGTGAGACCCACAATCCCAACTTACTGTCCACAAACTACATTTGCAGTGCCCCTGCTCACTACACTCATTATTGGCGGCAGTCAGTCTACCGATTCCCGTAAGAGTTCGGGCAATGCGAGTGCATGTCCGAAAGAACAGTGTAAGACGTCGTGGTCTCCTGACCTTCATTGCTTACATATTCCGCCCTCACAATCATATTCTGCACATCAAGACGCTTCATTCGAACCCAAACTCGATAAGATTAAGTCAATGTTGTATGAATTCATGCAAACGATATGCAAATAACAAGTAAATCGCAAGTGCGCACCGAGGTTGAAATACTTGAGGCTGGTGTACACACACACATTCAAGCCACGATGGTCACAAAAGCTTTTAGTTTGGGAGAGGCAAACCGCATGCCAGGAGGCCGGTCCCTTCAGAGGACGAGTCAACCTATCTACATCGGCCGGCGACCACCTGTAGAGCAGACAGCGTTTGCCCAAATGAAAGGGAGAACGACGCTGTGTTCGGCTTAAAAGCAAATTCGGCTGCATTGTGTGGGAGCGCCCAGCCTACACATTCTTTACAAACATAGCACGCAATTTCAGAGACAGCAAACGCCAAACGCCGATGCTACAGATTTCCGGATTGGTCGCCTTAAACGAAACGTCATTCTCCCGTTTTAGAAGAGCAATGCTGATTGGCAGACGATATTCCTGATGCCTTGAGCTGAAGGAGTAATGGAAGAGACCGAAAGATATACCCCTTCACGTCTCGCATGGAGAGGGGCCGTTCCGTTGTCGCTCTTGGAGCGAGAACACGTAACGAGAGCGTGTGTGCTCGTACGTGTACTCAAAGAGCGAGGAACAAGTCTCTCCTCAGTACTTCACTGGGAGAGCACCTCTGTCGAGAGCAAATTGGAGCACGACTTTATATTGAGTCCTTGTGATTAAGCGTTGTTCACTGTGTTGGCCGCCACACTTATTGTGTGGTGTGAACAGACAGAGTTATAGTTAAACGCCTGCGAGCGAATTTTTGAGTGGCATCGCGATGAACTGGTTATCTGACCGGTGTACCACGCCAGTATTTAGACTAGGGGCGAATAGGAGTCCTTGACTTCATCAAGGCGTAGGGAGAGTTTGATAGGCGAAGGTCAATCCAGATAGAACGAGAGTTATCTTATTTGTCAGCAGCGAGCGGTGCAGACAGCAGACATCACAGCTTACGGTATGGTGCGCTACAGCTCTTGCGAGCCCCATATTTCCTCCACAACAGTACACTTCACTGCATTTCACATGTGACAGCCTCAACTGTACCTAGCAACATTCTAAAGGATAATTATTCAAGTTGAGTAGCCGCAGGTCTCAGCCATTCTGCCAAGTGAATAACAATCTTAAACTTTGCATAGAAATTTCGTTAGCGAATCCTATCCTTAAGAGGCAATTTCACATTCCGAAAAGAACTCAGAAATAATTTGTTCAGTTCATAACTAAAAGTGCCATTGTGATTTCTCAGAATTTTTGCAAAAAAATAATAATTTTCGTTAGTTTCATGTTTTTCTTACACTAACTAGCACTACTCCAGTACCCAAGTATCCCACTAGTTACGTAAGAAATTTAGTGAATTTTTGTGTCATTTCCTTACAGCGAACGACTCCAGAAGATATTTATTGCTGAAAGTTTTTCAGGCATTTCTCTTTAGAACGTTAGGAGCGTCTGTCTGACTTCTGTAGTAGTGTGGGGGTGTAAATTGCATCTTTCAGGAGCCACAGGGTAAGGGGTACATCTCAGATTAATCCGTTGCGCAGAATGACAGAATAGCACCCACAGGTTCACCACAGAACATCTTCATCCAATCTAATGGGTACAGAATATGGATTGACAGTAAATCGAAGAAAGACGAAAATGATGAAAAGTAGCAGAAATAAGAACATCGAGAAACTTAACATCAGGATTGATGGTCACGAAATAGATGAAGTTAAGGAGTTCTGCTACCTAGACAGTAAAATAACGAATGTTGGACGGAGCAAGAAGGACATCAGAAGCAGACTAGCAATGGCAAAAAGGGCATTCCTGGCCAAGAGAAGTCTACTAGTATTAAACATATGCCTTAATTTGAGGAAGAAATTTCTGAGAATGTACGTCTGGAGCACAGCATTGTATGGTAGTGAAACACGGACTGTGGGAAAACCTGAACGGAAGAGAATCGAAGCGTTTGACATGTTGTGCTACAGACGAATGTTGAAAATTAGCTGGACTGATAAGATGAGGAATGAGGGGATTCTGCGCAGAATCGGAGAGGAAAGGAGTATGTGGAATGGAATGACTTCCATGATACTAGAGGATGCTGTAGAGAGCAAGACAGAGATTGGAATACATCCATGAAATAACTGAGGTTGCAAGTGCTACTCTGCGATGACGAGGTTGGCAAAGGTCAGAGAGAGAGGAATTCTTGTAGAGAAAAGCAGGAAGATCTGCAGAGGATCGATGCTTGGTGCATGGAATGACAATTAACCTTCAACATAAGCAAACATATCGTATTGGCAGCAGTTACTTCCATAAAGTATCTAGAAATATATGTACGGAGCGATTTGACGTGGAATGACCACATAGCATTTACAGCGGGTGAGGCACCCTACGACTTCTCATAGAAGACAGATTAAGTAAAGATAAACTTACGTTTATAGCATTTGTAGACTTAGAAAAAGCTTTAGTTAATCTTGGTTGGAACACTCTCTTTCAAACTCTAAAGGTGGGATGGGTAAATAAAGGGAGTGAAAGGCTATTTACAATTTAGACACAAACCAAGTGGCACTTACAAGAGTCGAGGGGGACGAAAGGGAATCAGTGGCTGAGAAGGGAGTGAGACAGGGTTGTAGCCTATCCCCGACGTTATTCAATGTGTATATTGCGCAAGCAATAAAGAAAACAACAAAAAAATTTGGTGTAGGAATTAAAATCCATAGAGAAGAAAGAAAAACTTTGAGATTTGCCGATGACATTGTAATTCTGTCAGAGACAGCAAAGGACTTGGAGCATACTTCGATACAGTCATTCAAACTTCGTACGCTTTTACTTTCACAAAGCTAAGTGTTCAGTTGCGTTCTTATGTTCAATTTAACGTCTTTTCGTATATTCCACAGATCCTATTATCGGTTATTCGGAATATAATACAGTTCAACACTGAGCGTTACTTTCTTTCGCGCATACAATTTCTTAGATATTCTTAATCCGAGACCTTACGGACTAGATCTACCTATACCGCAGTTTAAGATTCAACGTAAGACTGTCCCATATAGCCGGCCGTGGTGGCCGAGCGGTTCTAGGGTCTACAGTGTGGAACCGCGCGACCGCTACGGTCGCAGGTTCGAATACTGCCTCGGGCATGGATTTGTGCGATGTCCTTAGGTTAGTTAGGTTTAAGTAGTTCTAAGTTCTAGGGGACTGATGACCTCAGATGTTAAGTCCCATAGTGCTCAGAGCCATTTGAACCTTGATCACAACATCATAACGGTAGACCCACGTCTAATCGCCAGTTATGATTCTCTTAAGGAACATCTCGTTCTCGTTTGCACGATCCAAAAGCTCTTCATAGATTGCGAGGTGAAGGTCTTTCTGGTCTTGACTCATGACCCGTGGGACGAACTTGGTGGCAACACGATGCATTCCTAGGTGTTGTGTCAGGATTCCATCACATGGTCCAACTGAAATGTTACATCCTTCTGCAATATCTCGGACAGCCAGTCTTCGAGTAGCACCTTCAATGTCGTTGACGTTCATGACATGAACGTCGTCGCTAGACGTCGAAGAGCGCCATGAACGAACGTCATCTTTAACTTCCGTCTGACCAAAGCGTGTCAACAGTCCTTAACACCGAGTACGGTTGAAACAGTCAACGTAGGCATCCTGTATCATTTGCTTTGTCTGCGTAGAGATCTTGAGTGTCACGTCAAGTTTGGTGCAGTCGCGTTGCTGTTCTAAATCTGCAATCTCGAAATTCGCAATCTGTTTGACACAATGTCCTACTCAATACAGCACTGAACAATAACTAATAGACATACAACAATGAAACTTCCGGCATTTACATATTAAACACAGGCATGTGCAGGGATGCCAACCGCATTTCGCTCCTACATCTACATCTACATACATACTCCGCAATCCACCATACGGTGCGTGGCGGAGAGTACCTCGTACCACAACTAGCATCTTCTCTCCCTGTTCCACTCCCAAACAGAACGAGGGAAAAATGACTCCCTATATGCCTCTGTACGAGCCCTAATCTCTTTGTGGTCTTTGCGCGAAATGTAAGTTGGCGGCAGTAAAATTGTACTGCAGTCAGCCTCAAATGCTGGTTCTCTAGATTTCCAGAGCAGCGATTCACGAAAAGAACGCCTCCTTTCCTTCAGAGACTCCCACCCGAGTTCCTGAAGCATTTCCGTAACACTCGCGTGATGATCAAAGCTACCAGTAACAAATCTAGCAGCCCGCCTCTGAATTGCTTCTATGTCCTCCCTCAATCCGACCTGATGGGGATACCAAACGCTCGAGCAGTACTCAAGAATAGGTCGTATTAGTGTTTTACAAGCGGTCTCCTTCACAGATGAACCACATCTTCCCAAAATTCTACCAACGAACCGAAGACGACTTTCCGCCTTCCGCACAACTGCCATTACATGCTTGTCCCACTTCATATCGCCCTGCAATGTTACGCCGAAATATTTCATCAGCGTGACTGTGTTAAGCGCTACACTGCTACACTGGAGTATTCAAACGTTACAGGATTCTTTTTCCTATTCATCTGCAATAATTTACATTTATCTATATTTAGAGTTAGCTGCCATTCTTTACACCAATCACAAATCCTGTCCAACTCATCTTGTATCCTCCTACAGTCACTCAACGACGACACCTTCCCGTACACCACCGCATCATCAGCAAACAGCCGCACATTGCTATCCACCCTATCCAAAAGATCATTTATGTAGATAGGAAACAACAGCGGACCTACCACACTTCCCTGGGGCACTCCAGATGATACCCTCACCTCCGATGAACACTCACCATCGAGGACAACTTACTGGGTTCTATTACTTAAGAAGTCTTCGAGCCACTCACATACTTGGGAACCAATCCCATATGCTCGTACCTTAGTTAGGAGTCTGCAGTGGGGCACCGAGTCAGACGCTTTCCGGAAGTCAAGGAATATGGCATCCGTCTGATACCCTTCATCCATGGTTCGCAAGATATCATGTGAAAAAAGGGCGAGTTGCGTTTCGCAGGAGCGATGCTCTCTAAAGCCGTGCTGATGCATCGACAGCAACTTCTCTGTCTCAAGGAAATTCATTGTTTACGAACTGAGAAAATGTTCGAGAATCCTGCAACAAACCGATGTTAAGGATATTGGTCTATAATTTTGAGGATCCGTCCTTCTACCCTTCTTATATACATGTCTTAAATTCGTTTTGGTGGGTGATACCAGGCAACGCAACGCACACGTGAGCAATCACCGCAGCAACCCGTCAACAGGTAGTGAGGTCTGTCCTTACGTCGCAAATATGCGGGAAACTAGCAGATAATAGCGATGGATCGCTGGATGACTTGGACAGGATTTGTGATTGGTGTAAAGAATGGCAGCTAACTCTACATATAGATAAATGTAAATTAATGCAGATGAATAGGAAAAAGAATCCCGTAATGTTTGAATACTCCATTAGTAGTGTAGCGCTTGACACAGTCACGTCGATTAAATATTTGGGCGTAACACTGCAGAGCGATATGAAGTGGGACAAGCATGTAATGGCAGTTGTGGGGAAGGCGGATAGTCGTCTTGGGTTCATTGGTAGAATTTTGGGAAGATGTGGTTCATCTGTAAAGGAGACCGCTTATAAAACACTAATACGACCTATTCTTGAGTACTGCTCGAGCGTTTGGGATCCCTATCAGGTCGGATTGAGGGAGGACATAGAAGCAATTCAGTGGCGGGCTGCTAGGTTTGTTACTGGTAGGTTTGATCATCACGCGAGTGTTACGGAAATGCTTCAGGAACTCGGGTGGGAGTCTCTGGAGGAAAGGAGGGGTTATTTTCGTGAATCGCTACTGAGGAAATTTAGAGAACCAGCATTTGAGGCTGACTGCAGTATAATTTTACTGCCGCCAACCTTTATTTCGCGGAAAGACCACAAAGATAAGAGAGATTAGGGCTCGTACAGAGGCATATAGGCAGTCATTTTGCCCTCGTTTGGCCGAGCGGCTCTAGGCACTACAGTCTGGAATCGCGCGACCGCTACGGTCGCAGGTTCGAATCCTGCCTCGGGCATGGATGTGTGTGATGTCCTTAGGTTAGTTAGGTTTAAGTAGTTCTAAGTTCTAGGGGACTGATGACCTCAGAAGTTAAGTCTCATAGTGCTCAGAGCCATTTTTTTCCCTCATTGTGTTTGGGAGTGGAACAGAGAGAGACGATGCTAGTTGTGGTACGAGGTACCCTAAGCCACGCACCGTATGGAGGATTTCGGAGTATGTATGTAGATGTAGATGCAGAGTAGGGAGGTAGCATCGCAGCACTTACGCCCCTACAGAGAGGAAGCAGAAACAGCCTGCAATCTGGAACTGATCTTGACGAACACTCGCACGGGTTTGGTGGCGGCAAACCCAATGCCAGATCGTGTGTAGGCCATTTATCAAACAGAACGCTTCGCTGGTGGCCTCACCGTCCAGTCATCCAACCGCCCAACCGCTTGGCAGACATGGCCGTTTGTAGCTCTGTCGGGTCGGATAAAATTCCTATAACTTGAGCTGAACTGCCCTCCACGTTTTTCCCCAAAGTATAGGATGTCCATACATGTTTACATAAGAGTCACGGCAGTGGAAATTTGTAATTAAATGTATTGAAGAATTCGTCGCAAATATGGGTGACTGCTCAACTGTAAACTGCAATAACCATTGCAAGAATGCGATATTCCAGTGCCTGTGTTTATCTGAATTACGATGTAAAGTTCCTTTGAGCAAGCATACATGAGCTAAGGAACTTCGTTAATTCAGAACAACAAAGGCACTGCAGTATCGTATTTATCCACCGACACCGGGCAAGCGAATTTCAAGTGAAATGCCTCACCTGTGCATTTACGTCTACATGAATATTCTGCAAATCACATTACATTACCTGGCAGAGGGTTCATCGAACAGCCCTCTCAATAATTTTCTATTATTCCCAATCTCATACAAAGTGCGGCAAAAACGAACACCTATATCTTTCCGTGCGAGCTCTGATTTCCTTAATTTTATTACGATGAGCATTTCTCGCTACATAGGTCGGCGTCAACAAAATATTTTCCCATTCGGAGGAGAAAATCTGCTACATTTATACTCCGCAATCCACCCAACGGTGTGTGGCGGAGGGCACTTTACGTGCCACTGTCATTACCTCCCTTTCCTGTTCCACTCGCGTTTGGTTCGCGAGAAGAACGACTGCCGGAAAGCCTCCGTGCGCGCTCGAATCTCTCTAATTTTACATTCATGTTCTCTTCGGGAGGTATAAGTAGGGGGAAGCAATATATTCGATACCTCGTCCAGAAACGCACACTCTCGAAACCTGGACAGCAAGCTACACCGCGATGCAGAGCGCCTCTCTTGCAAAGTCTGCCACATGAGTTTGCTAAACATCTCCGTAACGCTATCACGCTTACCAAATAACTCTGTGACGAAACGCGCCGCTCTTCTTTGGATCTTCTCTATCTCCTCTGTCAACCCGACCTGGTACGGATCCCACACTGATCAGCAATACTCAAGTATAGGTCGAGCGAGTGTTTTGTAAGCCACCTCCTTTGCTGATGGACTACATTTTCTAAGGACTCTCCCAATGAAACTCAACCTGGTACCCGCCTTACCAACAATTAATTTTATACGATCATTCCACTTCAGATCGTTCCGCACGCACACTCCCAGATATTTTACAGAAGTAACTGCTACCAGTATTTTTTCCGCTATCATATAATCATACAATAAAGACTCCTTCTTTCTATGTATTCGCAATACATTACATTTGTCTATATTACGGGTCAGTTGCCACTCCCTGCACCAAGTGCCTATCCGCTGCAGATCTTCCTGCATTTCGCTGCAATTTTCTAATGCTGCAACTTCCCAGTATAGAAAAATTGGTGATCGAAATTTCGTGAGAAGATTTTATCGCAACGAAAAACACCGCAAATCATGTTTCATTTCGGTGACAGTCTCTCCCCTATTTCGCGATAATACAATACGTACTGCCCTTCTTTGAACTTTCACGATGTATTCCGTCAATACTACCTGGTAAGGATCCCACAGCGAGCAGCATTATTCTAAAAGAGAACGGAAAAGCGTAGTGCAGGCTGTCTCCTTAGTAGATCTGTTACATTTTCTAAGTGTCCTGCCAATAAAACGCAGTCTTCCGTTAGCCTTCCCCACAACGTTTTCCATGTGTTCTTTCCAATTGAAGTTGTTCATAATTGTCGTTCCTGTTTATTTAGGTGAATTTACGGCTCTTAGATATGACGGATTTTTCGTGTAACCGAGGTTTAATGGATTCCTTTTAGCACTCTTGTGGAGGACCTCACACTTTTCGTTCTATAGTGCCAATAGCCAATTTCTGGACCATACGGATATCTTTTCTAAATCGTTTTGCAATTTCTTTTGATCTTCTGATGACAGCATCATCTGCAAACAACGTAAGATGGCTGCTTTGGTTGTCTCCTAAATCGTTTATACAGGTAAAGAACACCAAAGGGCCTATAACAACACCTTGGGGGACGCCAGAAATCACTTCTATTTTACTCGATGACTTCCCGTCGGTTACTACGAATTGTGATCTCTCTGACAGGAAATCACGAATCCAGTCGCACAACTGAGACGATATTCCATAAGCAAGCAATTTCACTACAAGTCGCTTGTGTGGTATAATGTCAGAAGCCTTGTGGAAATCTAGAAGCACGGTATCAATTTGAAATCCCTTGTCAATAGCACTCAACACTTCATGTGAGTAAAGAGTTAGTTGTGTTTCACAAGACCGATGTTTTCTGAATCCGTGATGACTATGTGTCAATAGACCCTTCTCAATACAGGAATATACATAACTGATGTACAAGTAAAGATTGCAGAAGCGTGGTTGAGGACATATAGGAGTTTGGGTCTGGTTGTCAATTGTGCACGGATAGCCAAATGGTAAACTGCTCGCGATAAGCGGGGTATCGGGGGTCGATTCCCGGTTCGGCACAAATCCTCATTGTCGTGGTTCCATTCTACAGCTGATGGTTGTCCACACTCGCAATTGTGAATAAATTAAATGTGTTGCAAGAATGGTTGTCGCAAGTGGAACGTTTTTACTTAACAGCTGCTTTTTTTAACCTTTAAATCTAAAGGGCGTGGAAGGATTGACCCAATAAAGTGAACATTCCAATTCCAATGTGTTTATTAACTACCAAAAGCAATCTCACATAAAAATTGACAGACGCCACTCAGGCAAGATTATTTAAGAAACAGTCATTAAATAAAATCGTAGGCAAGTTAATAAATCATTAGCCAACGATCTCCCATAAACACTGAGAAACGCCACTAAGTTAAGACACGTTATTTAAGACCCTTTCCATTCCAATTCTTTAACATTACTTGTAAAATAACCGTGGACACACAGACTCAATTTTAACACGAACACTTACAATATATTTATTAAAACGTAAGTTGGGCAATCTTGCAAATTACTAGACTTGAGAACCTTGCAGAGCGGACCACGAAATTATTCAAATGCCCATTGGCTTGTAAGATAGGCTTTTAGGGCATACAAAGTTACAACTTCGTACGATCATAAATGTGTAACAACAGAAGTAAGGCCCAAACTTGTAAGGCCGAAGTTTAACCACGAACGGTGGAGCCGACTGAGGGAAGTAGTACTTAACTTCGAACCAAGACGTGACTCCGTTTGCAACCCCACAGCGAGTAGGCCACCGAAACGTGAACCCAGCAAACGCTATCGAAGAGGAGCACACGAAGTCCACCGCCAGTAAGCCAAACTTGTAATCTAAAGGGAAGCTCTGTGCTTCGGTTGCCCACCGCCTCAGCTCAGCGAAACACAGACCACAC
This sequence comes from Schistocerca nitens, assembly GCF_023898315.1. Lineage (NCBI taxonomy): Eukaryota > Metazoa > Arthropoda > Insecta > Orthoptera > Acrididae > Schistocerca > Schistocerca nitens. Next base: position 185,263,503 of record NC_064623.1, read on the forward strand.
CCGACAACATGAAGCCAAAAAAAACTTTTCTTAACCTTAACATTCAAGATTGACCAGTAAATTAACACTACAAAATCAAGGCTAAACAACAACTAATTTGAGTCGCAAGTCCTTTCTTTAAGTGAAACAGTACCTGATAAACAAACGCTAAACGTGGGAAATTAACTGGCTCACGAGAACGGACACTCACTAGAACTTAGTGAAACACATATTGGTCACCTTAAGTGGGCCTGCAAAGCTCAGCACAGTAACCTTTAGAAATAAAAACTCAGATTTACCCCAGAGGACATGGATTAAACGATATCGTAAGGAAATTAAACACTTGCTAATACACTACTGGCTGTTAAAATTGATACACCACGAAGATGACGTGCTACAGACGCGAAATTTAACTGACAGGAAGACGGTGCTGTGATATGCAAATGATTAACTTTTCAGAGCAGTCACACAAGGTTGGCGTCGGTGGCGACACCTACAACGTGCTGACATGAGGAAAGTTTACAACCGATTTCTCATACACAAACAGCAGTTGACCGGCGTTGCCTGGTGAAACGTTGTTGTGTTACCTCGTGTAAGGAGGAGAAATGCGTACAATCACGTTTCCGACTTTGATAAAGGTCGGATTGTAGCCTACCGCGATTGCGGTTTATCGTATCGCTACATTGGTGCTCGCGTTGGTCAAGATCCAATGACTGTTAGCAGAATATGGAATCGGTGGGTTCAGGAGGGTAATACGGAACGCCGTGCTGAATCCCAACGGCCTCGTATCACTAGCAGTCGAGATGACAGGCATCTTATCCGCATGGCTGTAACCGATCGTGCAGCCACGTCTCGATTCGTGAGTCAACAGATGGGGACGTTTGCAAGGCAACAACCATTTGCACGAACAGTTCGACGACATTTGCAACAGTATGGACTATCAGCTCGAAGACCATGGTTGCGGTTACCCTTGACGCTGCATCACAGACAGGAGCGCCTGCGATGGTGTACTCAACGGCGAACCTGGGTGCACGAATGGCAAAACGTCATTTTTAGGATGAGTCCAGGTTCTGTTTACAGCATCATGATGGTCGCATCCGTGTTTGGCGACATCACGGTGAATGCACATTGGAAGCGTGTATTCGTCATCGCCATACTGGCGTATCACCCGGCGTGATGGTATGGGGTGCCACTGGTTACACCTCTTGTTCGCATTGACGGCACTCTGAACAGCGGACGTTACATTTCAGATGTGTTACGACCCGTGGCTCTACCCTTCATTCGATTCCTGCGAAACCCTACATTTCAGCAGGATAATACACGACCAAATGTTGCAGGTCCTGCACGGGCCTTTCTGGATACAGAAAATGTTCGACTGCTGCCCTGGCCAGCACATCCTCCAGATCTCTCACCAATTGAAAACGTCTGGCCAATGGTGGCTGAGTAACTGGTTCGTCACAATACACCAGTCACTACTCTTGATGAACTGTGGTATCGTGTTGAAGCTGCATGGGCAGCTGTACCTGTACACGCCATCCAAGCTGTGTTTGACTCAATGCCCAGACGTATCAAAGACGTTATTACGGCTAGAGGTGGTTGTTCTGTGTACTGGTTTCTCAGGATCTATGGACCAAAATTGTGTGAAAATGTAATCACATGTCAGTTCTAGTATAATATATTTGTCCAATGAATGCCCGTTTATCATCTGCATTTCTTCTTGGTGTAGCAATTTTAATGGCCAGTAGTGTAGTTTCTTTGGAACTTTAGTGTAATTTATGTCAAAAAATGACGTAATTCCTCCAGCTGTATTAAGGTGTTGGCTTTATTGGCAACTAGTTTCGATGTTGTTACAACATCATCTTTGGGCCCATACTTGTTGACAGTAACCGTATGTGTCTAACACTAGTAATTAGTGGTGAGATAGGCGTGTTCCATGCGGAAGGCAGGTAGTTCCAACAAGGAGGTGTTCTTGACATCCTTTGACATTGGTGAGACCCTTGGGCGTTTCACCCCTTCTGTAAGGACATTGTGCGGCTGCATCGCCACCTAACGAGATCGCACCACTTTGGAGTGCAACGCGACTGCAGTTTTAGCTCTCATGTATAGGTTGGAACCACTAGGGAGTGTTGCAAATTATTCGACGAAATCTGAACGTGATCCGAAGCAGTAAAGGGTATTAGCGCTTTTTCAACCCTTTTGTTTTCCACTGTCCTGTGGCCTGATAGCGCGGCTGTAGACGTTAACATATGCATGAAGAAAACGGCTATGGATCCCTCTGAGACTCCCGACTACCCCCCCCCCCCCCCAGCCACGCGCCTTTGTTGAACAAGTTAGAAGTGTAACTGTCAGATACTTCGACTCCAATTCTGCCTGGCAGCTGTTCTAGCGCCTGAGGTAGACAAACTGCAATCCAATGGAGTCGAACAGGTTGCCTAGCTCTCAGGCTGAATTCGCATCGAAATTTCTGATAGGTACACTTGACGGAAAAAAAAGTGGGTCACTGCCGAATACAACCAACATAACGTAGCTGTGTTGCAGGTCCTCTAAACACCAAAACCCCGTGGGGTACAGTCGTTTGACTACACACAATGGGTACCGCAAGAGACTACTAGAGACCAAAGGTCTTTATGGTAGTCAGTCTAAGCGTCAACCAATATCGTGATACAAAACTTACTATAAAACACGTTCTTAGCGATGAGACACCCCATAACACTCATAAACTAACCTTAATTACAACACGTGACATTCCAAAAGTTCTGAGAAAACGAATTATTATACATATATCGTACAGTAATCCTTAGTCAAAATTAAATACTTGAGACAATATATGGAGTTACAAAGCTGTACGGCAATTGGAAAAAGGTTTTTCGGTCTCGAAAAGGTTTTCCATCCACGTGCTGAACGTCGCTCAACGGCGAGTGGCTCTGGAAACTGGATATTGGACGAACCAGTAAAAAAACTCGATTAGCGGCAACGAGCACTCTACGGATATCTCAACATTAACAGCGAATCACCAGTAATATCATTGTTCTCGTGACACATCAATAGTTACGTGTACGCAAATTTGAACCTTAAATGACATGACGAACGTCGTCGTTCTGGGCCTGGATTCAAACCCAGCACCTATAGCCATTGCTAACTAAGCTGAGCTTTGTTTGTGCCTTATTGAGACCCGACCACTAAGCATAAAGAGACGTGAAGTATAGACGTTTGCACCAGTATCAGTTATCAATTCAGATCCTGAAAATAAATGAAGAATATGTTTGTACCGAACTGGGAATCCTGTCATAAGTTACCTTCCGGGGAACTACCCCCAACGACGTTTAATATGGTGTCATTCACAAGGAACAGGGTATGCTAATGTTCAAAATTGAAATGTCATCATGTAAAGCTTGTGACAGGGATGCGAACCCAGCACCTAATCGGATTGTTAACGAAGTACGTAAAATCAGAAGTTAAATATCAAATTTTTTCACCAATAGCGAGACGTTGGAACCTTAAATGACGATAGAATTGTTTTTGCCTGACTGGGATTCGAGCCCAGCATCTAGCGCCGTCGTTTTCTAGCCAGGAACAGACGATAAATAGCTATAGTTGGTTCACCAGTAGCGAGATGTGCGCATGTATAGCTAAACATCAGGCAAGGAAAAGTTCTGTGCTGCATGGAGTTCAAACCCCGCACACGTGGTCATGAAGACACTTTAACTATCAAATTCTTTTCCAATAATAGCTAGGAGTGGCATGTTCGTACTTTCAATGATGTGATGGAAAATACTCTGCTGGCTAGAAGTTGAATCCACAACATATCGTCGTTGGTGATCACAACGAACACAACGTCAAACCCAAATCCGTTTTCACCAGTAAGATGGAGAGGAATGTTTGAACTTGAAAAGATGTAAGGAAACGTTTGATCTTGTAATGTTGTGTAAAAAGGCTCATCATGTGGCTGTGAGTTGAAATGAACACGTTACAGCTGACAATGAACGAAGAGACGTTGAAAATACACTCCTGGAAATTGAAATAAGAACACCGTGAATTCATTGTCCCAGGAAGGGGAAACTTTATTGACACATTCCTGGGGTCAGATACATCACATGATCACACTGACAGAACCACAGGCACATAGACACAGGCAACAGAGCATGCACAATGTCGGCACTAGTACAGTGTATATCCACCTTTCGCAGCAATGCAGGCTGCTATTCTCCCATGGAGACGATCGTAGAGATGCTGGATGTAGTCCTGTGGAACGGCTTGCCATGCCATTTCCACCTGGCGCCTCAGTTGGACCAGCGTTCGTGCTGGACGTGGAGACCGCGTGAGACGACGCTTCATCCGGTCCCAAACATGCTCAATGGGGGACAGATCCGGAGATCTTGCTGGCCAGAGTAGTTGACTTACACCTTCTAGAGCACGTTGGGTGGCACGGGATACATGCGGACGTGCATTGTCCTGTTGGAACAGCAAGTTCCCTTGCCGGTCTAGGAATGGTAGAACGATGGGTTCGATGACGGTTTGGATGTACCGTGCACTATTCAGTGTCCCCTCGACGATCACCAGTGGTGTACGGCCAGTGTAGGAGATCGCTCCCCACACCATGATGCCGGGTGTTGGCCCTGTGTGCCTCGGTCGTATGCAGTCCTGATTGTGGCGCTCACCTGCACGGCGCCAAACACGCATACGACCATCATTGGCACCAAGGCAGAAGCGACTCTCATCGCTGAAGACGACACGTCTCCATTCGTCCCTCCATTCACGCCTGTCGCGACACCACTGGAGGCGGGCTGCACGATGTTGGGGCGTGAGCGGAAGACGGCCTAACGGTGTGCGGGACCGTAGCCCAGCTTCATGGAGACGGTTGCGAATGGTCCTCGCCGATACCCCAGGAGCAACAGTGTCCCTAATTTGCTGGGAAGTGGCGGTGCGGTCCCCTACGGCACTGCGTAGGATCCTACGGTCTTGGCGTGCATCCGTGCGTCGCTGCGGTCCGGTCCCAGGTCGACGGGCACGTGCACCTTCCGCCGACCACTGGCGACAACATCGATGTACTGTGGAGACCACACGCCCCACGTGTTGAGCAATTCGGCGGTACGTCCACCCGGCCTCCCGCATGCCCACTATACGCCCTCGCTCAAAGTCCGTCAACTGCACATACGGTTCACGTCCACGCTGTCGCGGCATGCTACCAGTGTTAAAGACTGCGATGGAGCTCCGTATGCCACGGCAAACTGGCTGACACTGACGGCGGCGGTGCACAAATGCTGCGCAGCTAGCGCCATTCGACGGCCAACACCGCGGTTCCTGGTGTGTCCGCTGTGCCGTGCGTGTGATCATTGCTTGTACAGCCCTCTCGCAGTGTCCGGAGCAAGTATGGTGGGTCTGACACACCGGTGTCAATGTGTTCTTTTTTCCATTTCCAGGAGTGTACAACTATTTTTCACTAGTAGTTGGGAGTGCACATGCTAGGGCTTGAAATAATGAATATTTTGTGCTGATCAGGATTCGAAACCAGATAGGTGCCTTTCGAGGAGCCCTAGAAGAGTTTACAATCTTGAGGAACACAGTGAAATCGAATTCGAATCCTAGCAACACAATTTTCAACGTCTCAATTTCAAATAAAGTAAGAGCCTTGTGAACTTACATGGCCATTGTTTCATTTAATGAAATACGTTTTCTAGTTTACGACAGCTTGCTGGTGACAGAGTCTCTGCCTTCCGGGGTTTCTCCATCTGTCACAGCTCAAACGAACGCCGTTCTGCCCCAGTCGGCAGCGAAGGATTGTTATCTTTACTGCGGATTTTGAACTACGGAGCTTACTGGCGTTCTGCACTTGGCGTTACTAGGGGTGAAGGAGAGTTACTTGTGCGTGTTAAAAATCTACACGTTTTACGCATCAATACAAGATTGCCGGCCGCGGTGGTCTAGCGGTTCTAGGCGCTCAGTCCGGAACCGCGCGACTGCTACGGTCGCAGGTTCGAATCCTGCCTCGGGCATGGATGTGTGTGATGTCCTTAGGTTAGTTAGGTTTAAATAGTTCTAAGTTCTGGGGGACTGATGACCACAGATGTTAAGTCCCATAGTGCTCAGAGCCAATACAAGATTAATCCACCAGACCTCAGAACCCCCTGCCAAGCACATAATTATGAATTGCAGAGTATTCATTTAGATGTAGATGCATATGTCAAGGGACGCAAACAGGAAGGAGGGCGGGATCTGGGAATGGATAGAAGCGCAGAAGTGCAAAATATAAGCGTGAAATGCTTGCAAATATTGCTTACTTAGATGTGTGCCACAGTTAGTTTTATCTTAGGACCGAGAGATAAGGAAAGACTGTTTTCAGAACGAAGAATGGGTTATAGGGAAGGGGAGATCAAAGAATACGGTTTCATAGGTGGTTAGAGGAATGATGGAGAGTAAAGACAGCAGCAATTAAAAGAGAAAATGTAGCGTCAATGGAAACCGCTAGATTTGTTTATAAAGTTTTGGGGGAATGGAATAGAAGGGCACTTGTGGCGATAGTGTCAGAGAGAGAGAGTGTGTGAGAGAGAATAGAAGAGATATTAACAACGAGTAAACATAAATGTTCAGATGGGTGTGAAATCTTATGGGACTTAACTGTTAAGGTCATCAGTCCCTGAATTTACACACTACTTAACATAAATTATCCTAAGGACAAACATACACACCCATGCCCGAGGGACGTCTCGAACCTCCGCCAGGACCAGCCTCACAGTCCAGGACTGCAGCGCCTAAGACCGCTCGGCTAATCCCGCGCGGCAGGTAAACATAACATGAAATCGTTTGCGTATTGTGTGGAGGACGGAGGGTGTATTCATGGATGGAGGGGAAGAGAGAGATGTATTTGAAATAACAAAAACTACTGTGACAGAATCCATCTACGCTGATTAGTTTGTAAGTATCTAGACACGTTATAAATGAAATCAAAATAGAATATTTAAAAAACTGTATATTCAAAAGAAACCCACTTGAATTAAAAAGGCAACTCAAAGGAAAACTAACCCATATTGTATCTTTTCTGTTGCCTCGCGATCTTCCGCTAGCTCCCACTGAGAAAAATGACGAAAAAGAAGACATAACAAAACATTTTAAAGACTCTAATATTTTATGCAGAATCCTTCATTATCTACATCTACATCTACATTTATACTCCGCAAGGCACCCAACGGTGTGTGGCGGAGGGCACTTTACGTACCACTGTCATCACCTCCCTTTCCTGTTCCACTCACGTATGGTTCGCGGGAAGAACGACTGTCTGAAAGCCTCCGTGCGCGCTCGAATCTCTCTAATTTACATTCGTGATCTCCTCGGGAGGTATAAGTAGGGGGAAGCAATATATTCGATACCTCATCCAGAAACGCACACTCTCGAAACCTGGACAGCAAGCTACACCGCGATGCAGAGCGCCTCTCTTGTAGAGTCTGCCACTTAAGTTTGCTAAACATCTCCGTAACGCTATCACGGTTACCAAATAACCCTGTGACGAAACGCGCCGCTCTTCTTTGGATCTTCTCTATCTCCTCCGTCAACCCGATCTGGTACAGATCCCACACTGATGCGCAATACTCAAATATAGGTCGAGCGAGTGTTTTGTAAGCCACCTCCTTTGTTGATGGACTACATTTTCTAAGGACTCTCCCAATGAATCTCAACCTGGTACCCGCCTTACCAACAATTAATTTTATATGATCATTCCACTTCTAATCGTTCCGCACGCATACTCCCAGATGTTTTACAGAAGTAACTGCTACCAGTGTTTGTTCCGCTATCATATAATCATACAATGAAGGATCCTTCTTTCTATGTATTCGCAATACATTACATTTATCTATGTTAAGGGTCAGTTGCCACTCCCTGCACCAAGTGCCTATCCGCTGCAGATCTTCCTGCATTTCGCTACAGTTTTCTAATGCTGCAACTTCTCTGTATACTACAGCATCATCCGCGAAAAGCCGCATGGAACTTCCGACACTATCTACTAGATCATTTATATATATTGTGAAAAGCAATGGTCCCATAACACTCCCCTGTGGCACGCCAGAGGTTACTTTAACGTCTGTAGACGTCTCTCCATTGATAACAACATGCTGTGTTCTGTTTGCTAAAAACTCTTCAATCCAGTCACACAGCTGGTCTGATATTCCGTAGGCTCTTACTTTGTTTGTCTCTCAAAGGTTTTTGATTGTGTAAATCATGAAATTCTGCTAGACAAGCTCAAGTATTGTGGCATGAGTGGGACAGTGCACAAATGGTTTAATTCGTACCTAACTGGAAGAGTGCAGAAAGTAGAAATAAGTAGTTCTCGTAACATGCAAAGATCAGCACATTCCTCAAACTGGGGAACTATCAAGAATGGGGTTCCACAAGGGTCAGTCTTGGGTCCTTTGTTGTTCTTATTATATATTAATGACTTGCCATTCTATATTCATGAAGAGGCAAAGTTAGTTCTCTTTGCTGATGATACAAGTATAGTAATCACACCTGACAAACAAGAATTAACTGATGAAATTGTCAATACTGTCTTTCGGAAAATTACTAAGTGGTTCCTTGTAAACGGACTCTCACTGAATTTTGATAAGACACAGTACATACAGTTCCGTACAGTGAATGGTATGACGCCATTAATAAATATAGACCTTAATCAGAAGCATATAGCTAAGGTAGAATATTGCAAAATTTTAGGTGTGTCCATTGATGAGAGATTAAATTGGAAGAAACACATTGATGATCTGCTGAAACGTTTGAGTTCAGCTACTTATGCAATAAGGGTCATTGCAAATTTTGGTGATAAACATCTTAGTAAATTAGCTTACTACGCCTATTTTCACTCATTGCTTTCATATGGCATCATATTTTGGGGTAATTCATCACTGAGGAATAAAGTATTTATTGCACAAAAGCGTGTAATCAGAATAATAGCTGGAGTCCACCCACGATCATCCTGCAGACATTTATTTAAGGATCTAGGGATATTCACAGTACCTTCTCAGTATATATACTCTCTTATGAAATTTGTTATTAACAACCAAACCCAATTCAAAAGTAATAGCAGTGTGCATAACTACAATACTAGGAGAAAGGATGATCTTCACTATTCAAGATTAAATCTAACTTTGGCGCAGAAAGGGGTGAATTATACTGGCACTAAAGTCTTTGGTCACTTACCAAATAGTATCAAAAGTCTGACAGATAACCAACAAGTATTTAAGAAGAAATTAAAAGAATTTCTGAATGACAACTCCTTCTACTCCATAGAGGAATTTTTAGATATAAATTAAAAAAAATATTTAAAAAAAATTTAAAAAATAAAAATAAAAAATAAAGAAAAACAAAAAACACAATAAAATAAAGTTGTTATATTAACTTAAGTATGTTGTTAAATTAACCTAATTATGTCATGTATTGGAAAATTCGACTCGTTCCACATCATTACGAAATATCGTATTCATGATCCATGGAACTAGTATTAATCTAATCTAAATCTAATCTAATCTAATCTGTCAGGCGACAGTGCGGAACTGTATCGAATGCCTTCCGGAAGTCAAGGAAAATATAATCTACCTGGCAGCCTGTATCTAATATTTTCTGGGTCTCATGAACAAATAAAGCGAGTTGGATCTCACACGATCGCTGTTTCCGGAATCCATGTTGATTCCTACAGAGTAGATTCTGGGTTTCCAAAAACATGATACGCGAGCAAAAAACATGTTCTAAAATTCTACAACAGATCGACGTCAGAGATATAGGTCTATAGTTTTGCGCATCTGCTCGACGACCCTTCTTGAAGACTGGGACTACCTGTGCTCTTTTCCAATCATTTGGAACCTTCCGTTCCTCTAGAGACTTGCGGTACACGGATGTTAGAAGGGGGGCAAGTTCATTTGCGTACTATGTGTAGAATCGAATTGGTATCCCGTCAGGTCCAGTGGACTTTCCTCTGTTGAGTGATTCCAGTTGCTTTTCTATTCCTTGGACACTTATTTCGATGTCAGCCATTTTTTAGTTTGTGCGAGGATTTAGAGAAGGAACTGCCGTGCGGCCTTCCTCTGTGAAACAGCTTTGGAAAAAGGTGTTTAGTATATCAGCTTTACGCGTGTCATCCTCTGTTTCAATGCCATCATCATCCCGGAGTGTCTGGATATGCTGTTTCGAGCCACTTACTGATTTAACGTAAGACCAGAACTTCCTAGGATTTTCTGTCAAGTCGGTACATAGAATTTTACTTTCGAATTCACTGAACGCTTCACGCATAGCCCTCCTTACGCTAACTTTGACATCGTTTAATTTCTGTTTGTCTGAGAGGTTTTGGCTGCGTTTAAACTTGGAGTGAAGCTCTCTTTGCTTTCGCAGTAGTTTCCTAACTTTGTTGTTGAACCACGGTGGGTTTTTCCCGTCCCTCACAGTTTTACTCGGCACGTACCTGTCTAAAACGCATTTTGCGATTGCCTTGAACTTTTTCCATAAACACTCAACATTGTCAGTGTCGGAACAGAAATTTTCGTTTTGATCTGTTAGGTAGTCTGAAATCTGCCTTCTATTACTCTTGCTAAACAGATAAACCTTCCTCCCTTTTTCTGTATTCCTATTAACTTCCATATTCAGGGATGCTGCAACGGCCTTATGATCACTGATTCCCTGTTCTACACTTACAGAGTCGAAAAGTTGGGGTCTGTTTGTTATCAGTAGGTCCAAGGTGTTATCTCCACGAGTCGGTTCTCTGTTTAATTACTCGAGGTAATTTTCGGATAGTGCACTCAGTATAATGTCACTCGATGCTCTGTCCCTACCACCCGTCCTAAACATCTGAGTGTCCCAGTCTATATCTGGTAAATTGAAATCTCCACCTAAGACTATAACATGCTGAGAAAATTTATGTGAAATGTATTCCAAATTTTCTCTCAGTTGTTCTGCCACTAATGCTGCTGAGTCCGGAGGTCGGTAAAAGGAGCCAATTATTAACCTGGCTCGGTTGTTGAGTGGAATCTCCACCCATAATAATTCACAGGAAACATCCACTTCTACCTCACTACACGATAAACTACTACTAACAGCGACAAACACGCCACCACCGGTTGCATGCAATCTATCCTTTCTAAACACCGTCTGTGCCTTTGTAAAAATTTCGGCAGAATTTATCTCTGGCTTCAGCCAGCTTTCTGTACCTATAACGATTTCAGCTTCGGTGCTTTCTATCAGCGCTTGAAGTTCCGGTACTTTACCAATGCAGCTTCGACAGTTTACAATTACAATACCGATTGCTGCTTGGTCCCCGCATGTCCTGACTTTGTCCCGCACCCTTTGAGGCTGTTGCCCTTTCTGTACTTGCCCGAGGCCATCTAACCTAAAAAACCGCCCAGCCCACGCCACACAACCCCTGCTACCCGTGTAGCCGCTTGTTGCGTGTAGTGGACTCCTGACCTATCCAGCAGTCGAGGAATCTGCGGCCCACACGGTCGCAGAACCGTCTCAGCCTCTGATTCAGACCCTCCACTCGGCTCTGTACCAAAGGTCCGCAGTCAGTCCTGTCGACGATGCTGCAGATGGTGAGCTCTGCTTTCATCCCGCTAGCGAGATTGGCAGTCTTCACCAAATCAGGTAGCCGCCGGAAGCCAGAGAGAATTTCCCCCGATCCATAGCGACACACATCACTGGTGCCGACATGAGCGACCACCTGCAGATGGGTGCACCCTGTACCCTTCATGGCATCCGGAAGGACCCTTTCCACATCTGGAATGACTCCCCCCGGTATGCACACGGAGTGCACATTGGTTTTCTTCCCCTCTCTTGCTGCTATGTCCCTAAGGGGCCCCATTACGCGCCTGACGTTGGAGCTCCCAAGTACCAGTAAGCCCACCCTCTGCGACCGCCCGGATCTTGCAGACTGAGGGGCAACCTCTGGAACAGGACAAGCAGCCATGTCCGGCCGAAGATCAGTATCAGCCTGAGACAGAGCCTGAAACTGGTTCGTCAGATAAACTGGAGAGGCCTTCCGTTCAGCCCTCCGGAATGTCTTTCGCCCCCTGCCACACATCGAGACGACCTCCCACTCTACCACAGGTGAGGGATCAGCCTCAATGTGGGCAGTATCCCGGGCAGCCACAGTCGTAGTCCGATCGGGGGATGCGTGGGACGAGCTGGCCGTCCCCGACAAACCCCCATCCAGACCCCCACAGTGATGCCCATTGGCAACAGCCTCAAGCTGTGTGACCGAAGCCAACACTGCCTGAAGCTGGGAGCGAAGGGATGCCAACTCAGCCTGCATCCGAACACAGCAGTTGCAGTCCCTATCCATGCTAAAAACTGTTGTGCAAAGAACGTCTGAACTAATCTACAGAGAGCACAAACAATTCGACACAAAATTTAAACAGTTATTAAAATACAAGATTGCCTAATAGATGCAGTAATGCTGCTACTTGCGCAGTGCTGACACACTGCTCGGCGGCGGAAGGAGACTAAGCGATTTTACACTATTCAGGTACTAAAACGCGATGCTACACTCTCAAATACTATAATACGCCCGAAATTTATGAATTAAACGATGCAAGTACCAAAAACACGCAAAGGAATTAAGAATTAAACTATGTAACGAATAAGTGAGCTAAGAGTATACGACTTGCTGCTGCAGCTGCTTATCCATCGGCGGCAGGGAGCACACTTCTATCATGCGTCTTGGCATAGAATGTATAAGCCCTCGGACGTAACAGCCTGAAGAAGCGACTTCCTCCCAGGCTTCCAGGACGCAGTCCCAAAGAGCGTCCGGCCGGCCGGAGTGGCCGAGCGGTTAAAGGCGCTACAGTCTGGAACCGCACGACCACTACGGTCGCAGGTTCGAATCCTGCCTCGGGCATGGATGTGTGTGATGTCCTTAGGTTAGTTAGGTTTAAGTAGTTCTAAGTTCTAGGGGACTTATGGCCACAGCAGTTGAGTCCCATAGTGCTCAGAGCCATTTGAACCATTTTGAACCAAAGAGCGTCCGCAGTAGTTGGTTGGTTACGTGGCCAGTTCTCTGTTAATGTTCTGGCGATCTCAGCCCACATCTTTTCCACGGGGTTCATAGCAGCCGCCCGTGGCGGCCAGTCCATGACGTTGACGCCAATCGTGGAGAGCCGCTGCTGAACAAATGCAGATTTGTGAATGGGAGAATGGTCCTCTTGCAATGTGACGTTCCCTTCTGCGTACAGCATTCGCACTGACGGAAGCATCACATTTTGCAATATGTGAGCATACTTCACGCTGTCCAGAGTTCCTTCTATCCTGTGAAGAATTCCCGCCCCTCTCGAAGAAATCCAACCCCAGCAGGTAACAGATAGCCGGCCACTTCTCGTCGTGGTTACATATTCGCGTCGATGGCGAGTCCCTTGAGGCCTGTAAACGATTCTTGGACCGTCGCTACTGGTGGAAAACACCTTCTCATCAGTGAAAATGACGTTGTCCCACGACGCCCTCAGATGGAGCTCCGCAAATGCTAGCCGGACAAATGTTGTCTTCGCTGAGCTCTTGTTTCACGGCGGATCGTCGTGCATGCAGTCCAGCGTCCCTCAGCCTTGGGCGAATCGTGTCACTGGAGCCGGGGAAGTTGGTCTCCCGCCACAACTGCTTCGCGTTCAGAAAGGGATTTTTTCTGCTCCTAGACACTAGGTCCCTGTCTTCCTGCTGTGAGCTCACTCTCTTCCTGCCTGAGCCAGGAGCCCTCTTGGTGGTGCCTCTTTCAAGGCAGATCCTCCACCATCTCGATGCTGTGGTAAGTGGTACACCATACCGTCTGCCAGCTTCTCTGATGGAACATCCTCCTTCTTCAACGAGAGCGACGACTCTATCTCGAATAGATCTCTCCCGGTGAGCCATTACGGCAGACAGCCTGATGTGTACTTCTGCTTCGTGATCTTATACTGATGCCAGGAGAGGAGGTAAACATATTTACGTCAAACGGAGCGGCAGAGGCAGAGGCATGCGGCGCAGCCGTGCTGGTTCGTCCCGGGCTGTTGGCCCACCAACGCCACCGCCAGCTCGCTCGCTTCCGTCTCGCCTCGGCCGGCCTGGCTGGCCCGCAGCTCGCGAGCCGCGGCTAGTACAGACCCTGGCCGCAAGGCCAAGATCACCCCTTGAAGGATCAAAAGTTAGACCTAACCTACCCGAGTCCGTAGTATAAACTAACTCAGCTACAGCTATTATGCTATAACATGTGCAGGCACACCTACAGTTGACGATTCATTCAAACATTTCACGAACAAAACGTTCAAAAATCCATTCATATAAACATAGCTACAAAAAAATATTTCACCTAGATAGCAATAGCATGACGCAGGAAACTATTCTTTCTTGTAAGCGCTCTACATTACATGTAGCCTTAAGAAAACGTGTATTCAACCACTACAACTAAACGGAATGTAAAAGTAAATAAGTTTGGCGGCAGCTTCTCCAAATAAGAGTATATACGTAGTATATAATACACGTTTTGTGCACTTATAACTTGTGTCTGAAACAATACGTGCTGCAGGACGGAAATTACTTGCTGCTGAGGCACTTAATTTACATCTCAATGATAACAAGACTGCTAGAGAACATTGCTCTTTACGGCAGTCAATCCACTTGTAAATTAATACCATGATATCGCAGATATTAGGCAACACGTTACTAGGGATGAGGAAGGCCTTGAGGTTTGCAACTAAACATGCTACTCCTAGCTACTAATGAATAAGAATTTGATTATTAACGTGACTTCATAACCATGTGTGCGGTGTTCGACTCTCAGTCAGCATAGAACTTTTCGTCGCCTTATTTCTAGTTAAACGTGCGCACATCTTATTGACGAAAATAATTCACTCCTAAGACAGCACTCTTAAATGAAGGCATTAATTGTCGATAAATCATTGCGTGACATTTCATTATAGCAATAATGATCATAAATCATACCAAGAATGACGTGTGAACATAAATCTCCAGTACGCACATGAAATCTTGTGAGAGGCCAGTATTTAATACTAAGAGAAGTCGACAGCCGATCACGCAGTCGTCGATGTTATGTTTGACGTCACAATGACGTCACATTTGTGGGAATTATTGTGAAAAGAGCGTTGCCCAGCAAAATAATACGTAGACAATAGACGGACAGAAGACAGCGATAATTATCTGCATTCGACTGCACGTGAAACATTGGTAAAGGCGTTCGCAAATAAATGTAAATGTTTTGAACTATGCCTCTAAGAAAGAGAAAAACATTTCCAGCACCTACTGTGATGTTGGTGAGTACAGCGCATTTAACTGTAATCGATGCCAGTATTTTGATTGTAATATAATGTTGAATCCCATTTCCCAACATAAATGCAGCCACTAGCAGTGAATCCCGGCCCCTAGCTTATATAGCAAGACGAAACGTGGAACTAGCCATTGCGGAGAGACTTTGCGGACGCACTGTAGATACACTTATACATTGCTCTGTGTCGCGGTCCATCTCGTATTTAAAATTACTCTGTATTTTTACTGTTTTCATAACGATGAACCAAGTGACGAAAATATCTTCTTAAAATAAAAAAAGAGAGAAAGAAAAGGAAAAGAATGTTTGTTGCAGGGCTTATTTTCGAAAAAGAAAAGCACAAGAAAGGAAGGAAAAATAAAAACAAGCTAAGGCTATGAATGTGTTGCATGGTCTTCTAAAGGTAAAAACAGCGAAATATATGGTAAAGATTTTATTTCTCGAAACAGAAATCTGTGAATTAAGTTGGTGACTTCCCTACTGCTAGAACTATCCCTTCAAAAGTTGAAGTATTATTGATACAGGTTAGAACTTAATTTATTTACGTGCTGGTAACCACATTCTCTTGCGGATCTTATATGAAAACTTGAATTTTATTCGTGTAATTATTTAATGTTACGATTACCAGATAAGTCCGTTATCAAAGAAACAAAAGTTATTTCAATAATTGCGAATACAGTAGCCTCTACTTATTGACTATCGAAACGAGGACGCGCCAAATGATATGTGGAAAATTATGCTCGAATCGGCGCTGCCAACACAAGCGCGTTTGGTCGGATATGGTTGACGTGATCTAAGCCTGGGCCAATACAACAAAAGTGGTTTTCCATATACACAGCGGTATTTGCGTACACTGAGAAAAAAAATCATTATTTATTCCCTGAATTACAGCTTTAATAATATAATGAGGTTCATGAAACATTGATTTGCGTGTAGAGTGAAAACATAATATTTGGGACACATGTCTGTTTAATGTTGAAGACATATGATCTTTTTGCATTTTGCGCATTGAATTAGCAAACACCAATATCATAGTTGCGCAATAGACAGATCTGTAGTGTGGCCCGAGGTTTAGCTTAGGTGAAAGGTATTATTACGTTGTGAGTTGACAAAGCCAACAAATGTGAATAAGGAATATATGTTGTGGTAAGAGAATGATCTGTGGTATGCCATATATAACGCCTTTTTTCGTATTTAACGCACTTTCAGTGATAAATCTAAAACTGCTATGTAAATTCAGAAAACCCATATAAGATAATGGACAGGTCTGCATCAAGCATTTTGATACTGATACTGCATATAAACTATGAAAAGTGCAATGAGGTCCACCATGTAACTTTCATACCAAACATAGTGTATAATGAGAAACATAGAATCTGGATGATTAACATGCAGCTAATAAGCAATTTATCATACACTGAAACATCTTTAAGGTCCAAATTCTTCCTTTTTCCCTTTCTTTTGTAGTATTGCTTATCATACTTCATGCTTATGGAAGCTAAAAAAGAACCCACATACTGTATTGTAATGATGTCGATTGGTATGGTGGACAATTGTTTGAATGTTTTGAACAAATGTCAAAAACATAAAAACAGTTCCATTTTCACACAAGACTTTCTCCACTTCATGACAACTGAACATCAGGATGTTTTTATATGGAAGAAAACTATTAACTTCAGATAATTTCAAAATATCTTCACTCAGCTGACTCTCCATGCTACTGCCAGGGTTCTGGATTGGCCCAATAGTTTCCCTTCTTGCTTTACACAATGCAGTCTAGAGGTTCTCATAGTGTGTCACCTTTGTGATCTAAACCTTTATATTTCTAATTTTGAAATTTCTCCTTAAAAATTGGAAAACAGGTTCTCTTTTCTCTTCATGGATTTTTTTCCTGCAGTTATGCACTCATTCTTAATCTGTACATATACTTCATTAGATTGGCAAGAATGTTGTTGTTCGACCAAGATTCTGCCTTTTGCAAGTTTTAAATGGCCTCAGCACTTACCCTGCTGTGAATACATACACAATCATTTCATATACTCTTATATTTTCTGTGCATACAGTAGACATGATTACCCTTGAGAAGATACTGTTTCCTTTTCATGTTGTAATTGTTTCCACAACTCATAGTGTACAGAACTCAACTAGCTAAGACCTAGGAAGCTGTATGTAAATGAAGGCTGTTGGTGAGAGCATTCCGTACGGAAGGTAACAACAAGTCCGCTGTTGATCAACAACTGTTGTAAATCATCAGTTGGGGAGGCTCTGGCCAGAAAACTCATCAGCCAAAGCTGGTTGGCTGTAAGTTCCATGGCACCTACAGCACCATAATAGGGTGAGAAATGCCATGATCAGGAGGCCCATGTGGCCACTTCTGAAGCCTGTAAATCATTTATATTTGTTTGTAATTGCGTAATATGAGTTTCTTTAAGATTGCAGTTTAAGGTGTTGGCTGTAAACCAGTTGTATGCCTGTTGCATTTGTCCCCTGGCAGGCCAAACCTTGTGGCACACTATATTTAAAGATTCCCTATTCTGATTTTCATCTTATTCCTTTACATCATTTCATCATTTGATAATGAGACACTGATTCTATCCATGCAGGGGAAACACCTTTAAGATTGCAGTTTAAGGTGTTGGCTGTAAACCAGTTGTATGCCTGTTGCATTTGTCCCCTGGCAGGCCAAACCTTGTGGCACACTATATTTAAAGATTCCCTATTCTGATTTTCATCTTATTCCTTTACATCATTTCATCATTTGATAATGAGACACTGATTCTATCCATGCAGGGGAAACACCTTTTGTGACGTGCCATTACAGCTGCCACAGCAACTTATGATCTACACAGTCAAAGGTCTTTACAAGACCACAGAAAATGCTTTATTGCTACTAGATTTGAGTTGTTGAGACCATATATTCCATTCCCAGTAAATAAGCATTTACATGAATGAAACTGGACTGTTGTTACATGCTGAGGCCTGTTCTCACATAAATGAATCAAAGTTTTGTTGTAAGCTACATCTCTATATTGGTGTTACTACTGCATACTTCAGTCTTTCTGGAAGTACTCCTTGACTTGTTGACTGATTACAAAAGTAATTCAAGACTGCCACTATCAAGCCAGCACAAGATTTTAGTATTTGGCTGAGATACCATCATAGCCAGAGGAGCAACCAGTTTTTAGTAGTCTAATGATTTTTGTGATCTTCTAACAAATGAGTTGGCAAAACTGATGTCTGGTGGTATAGCATGCATAAGATGTCTAAGAAAATCTATTGTATCTGTCTTCAGTGGATAACTTTTCTTTTCGTCCCCATGTTTTTGGTTAGCAAGAATTCATTCAATTTAGTAGCCAATAATTTTAACTTCTTATTTGTCTGTCTCACTGATAATGCCATCTGCTGATTTTATTCATTTCATACACAATAATTGTCCATAACAGAGGGAAACATTCCACGTGGAAAAAATATATCTAAAAAGAAAGATGATGAGACTTACCAAACAAAAGCGCTGGCAGGTCGATAGACACACAAACAAACACAAATATACACACAAAATTCAAGCTTTCGCAACAAACTGTTGCCTCATCAGGAAAGAGGGAAGGAGAGGGAAAGACGAAAGGATGTGGGTTTTAAGGGAGAGGGTAAGGAGTCATTCCAATCCCGGGAGCGGAAAGACTTACCTTAGGGGGTAAAAAGGACAGGTATACACTCGCACACACACACATATCCACTGCTTGTGTCTGTATGTGTGGATGGATATGTGTGTGTGTGCGAGTGTATACCTGTCCTTTTTTCCCCCTAAGGTAAGTCTTTCCGCTCCCGGGATTGGAATGACTCCTTACCCTCTCCCTTAAAACCCACATCCTTTCGTCTTTCCCTCTCCTTCCCTCTTTCCTGATGAGGCAACAGTTTGTTGCGAAATAATTGTCCAGATTTTCCTTGTCTTGTCCTTGGAATCTTGAGGTTTTGTGTGCATAGTAAATGGTTTTTGGCGTTCTTGATAACATGCAAAAGAATTTTGCAGTTCTGGTTATAAAGCATTTTTAAGTCTTGATTGGAGGTAGTCCTCTGTGGTACATGCAGCTCTCTCTTCCTAGCACAAGGTATTTTGATCCCAGAAGTTGTCACCCTTATTCACAGTTTCTGTTGCAGACTTCCCTGTTCGCTGTAAAGGAAATGTGGATTCATAATGCTGTAAGAATATTATTAGAAAAGAATTAATGTCCTTATCTACTGTGTGTTCTTTGCAAATTTCCTACTATTTTTCATCCTGAAAATTATCTCTGAATAGTGTGACTGTATCAGCAATCAGCACTTAACAACTCTGTGAAATTTTCCATTTTCTTTCTTAAGTGCAATTGATGGGGACACACAACTGTACCATTTGGCCATCTCAGTCAGATAAACCATTTACAATGGAGCTCACATTTATTTCGCTATAGGCAAGTGGTATCAGAAATAAATTATTAATTGCTGTTGCAGAATGTCTCTCTGTTCTTAGAATGAATTCTAGAAACATTCCCCAGGCTGTGTCTAAGCCATGTTTCTGCAATATCCTTTCTTCCAGGAGTGCCTGTTCTGCAAGGTCCGCAGGAGAGCTTTTGTGAAGTTTGGAAGGTAGGAGATGAGGCACTGGCGGAGTTAAAGCTGTGAGGATGGGGCGTGAGTCATGCTTGGGTAGCTCAGTTGGTAGAGCACTTGCCCATGAAAGGCAAAGGTCCGGAGTTCGAGTCTCGGTCCGGCACACAGTATTAATCTGCCAGGAAGTTTCTCTCTGTTCTTGTTGGGAATATTACTGTGGAGGACGGACTGAAGTTGGACATCATTAATTCTAAGTGCTCTCAATCAGAACTGTCGAAGATGAAATCCACATTGAACTTTCCAGGCAAAATCAATTCCCAATTATTTCTAGTAATAGCTAGTTTTATTTGTACTACCAGCAATTGCTTAATGAATTTTAAAATATTTCTGTTGAGAGCCTATAGACTGTCAGAAGTTCTATCTTGTATGTTTTGTCGTCTGCACTGAAGTTCAGCACTCAGATTGGTGCTTAATTTGGTATTCACTGAGGTCTTTGGCCTAGGACTTTATTTTGCTTTTTGTGGATACAGTCTCTCTAAGTTTCTACATTTTACACATGCAGTAATGTATCCATCTAATATGTTCAATCTCTGTGACTTTAAGATGATGTTCCATTAAGCACAGTACACTTGCAGAAATTCATTTAGATTTTTCAGTATTGATATGAGAAGCTCATTTTCGTCTTTGTACAAGCTTCATACAGTTGGGCAGGACAATCAAAATACATTATTGTGATTAGTTATCTTGGTATTGTCCAAGCTGCCACTTTTTTATTTTTTCATTTATTATTCCCACTGCATCGATAGTTATTTGGCAGCTCTGTGTTTTCTAAACATTTACCCTAAAAAGAGACCTAGTGAAAATATTGTAAATCACAAGGGTCTGGCAGATACTGTTTGGTTACTCTGAATGCTTCTGGAAATTAATCGTGCAAGTGACATACTACCAAAACAATTCCAGTGATGATGTGCTGTTCACATTACAACTGTGTGAGGGACCATGCATCTGTCACACCCAAGTGTGATTGCTCCAATGAGTTGAGAGATTCATTAAGCTCTGCATTTATGTGTTCAGTGGAATACATCATCCAGGATTTGTCATATTGCTCAAAGAGTGACAAAGTCTTAACAGCTGTGTGAGGAGCATTACCAGTGATACGCCTATATTGTTCTCAATAGCATAGTTGAGGCTACAGTCCAAACTGTTTCTAGCAACCACCATAATCACTGCAAAATCTTCTGTACCAACATCTTTCTCCAGCATGCCTAAATCACAGGTGACATTGCAGAGATTTGGTGTAGGCTTAAAAATCTAGTTACCTGGTATTCCCTTCCTGGGAAGTCCTGCACTAGTTCAAATGTACTATATGATATAAGACAAGTTACCCATGATTCTGTGGATAATGCAAGATGATATGATGACAAACATGATCCAGTTTATTCTAATGTTGTGGTATTATATGATTAAATGGAGACATAATACCCAGAAAATAATTACAACACATTACAATACATGGAGATATAATTACACAAACAAAAGGATGTGCATAACATATTGTTGTTGATTACTTCTGCAGATTCACAGTCTCTGCAGGACATTCCATGCTGCTATGGAAATCTTGGCCTTTGAGAATTTCTTCTGGGATTCAGGTACTAAGGAAGCAAAGGAAAAATGTTTGGCAGAAGATCTTATTAATCATAACATAGCTCTTAACTGGGTAATGTGTGGGACATGGTGATTTCTTGATATATACAGGAAGGAAACATTTTATGACTAGCGACACACCTAGCGGCACCAAGCGAGATGGCACAGTGGTTAGCACACTGGACTCGCATACAGGAGAATGGTGGTTCAATCCTGCGTCCAGCCATCCTGGTTTAGGTTTTCTGCGATTTCCCTAAATCGCTCCAGGCAAATTCTGGGATGGTTCCTTTGGCAGGGCATGGCCAACTTCCTTCCAAATCCTTCCTTAATCTGATGAGACCAATGATCTTGCTGTTTGGTCTCTTCTCCCAAACAATCCAATCCAACCTAGTGGCAACTAATTTTATTACTTGGACTTCTGATCTGAACTCTGCAAGACACTTTCTAACAGAGATTGTGCATGTATAATTACCATTACACATGCACCTGTGTGGCATAAATGGAGTAAAATTCAAAGTAGGTGCGAAACTTGACAGAGGTCGCTCATGTAGTGGCTGCCTTTGTGCTTGTGTCTCCATGGTAATTTTTATCTTTTACATTGAACCATTTTTCTAATAGGTAATTTTTCATTGGTATTTTAAACATTTCTATATATTTTCTTAATTTATCTAAAAACAAAGATTCTGTAACTTACCAAACGAAAGCGTTGGTACGTTGATAGAAACAATAACAAACACACACACAAATTTCAAGCTTTCGCAACCCACAGTTGCTTCATCAGGAAAGAGGGAAGGAGAGGGAAAGACGAAAGGATGTGGGTTTTAAGGGAGAGGGTAAGGAGTCATTCCAATCCCGGGAGCGGAAAGACTTACCTTGGGGGGACAAAGGGACAGGTATACACTCGCACACACACACATACCCATCCGCACATAACAGACACAAGCAGACATATGTAAAGGCCATATGTCTGCTTGTGTCTGTTATGTGCGGATGGATATGTGTGTGTGTGTGTGTGAGTGTTTACCTGTCCCTTTTTCCGCCCAAGATAAGTCTTTCCGCTCCCAGGATTGGAATGACACCTTACCCTCTCCCTTAAAACTCACATCCTTTCGTCTTTCCCTCTCCTTCCCTCTTTCCTGATGAAGTAACCGTGGGTTGCAAAAGCTTGAAATTTGTGTGTGTGTTTGTGTTTGTTATTGTTTCTATCAATGTACCAACGCTTTCGTTTGGTAAGTTACAGAATCTTTGTTTTTAGATATATTTTTCCCACGTGGAATGTTTCCCTCTATTATTTTCTTAATTTATACTGCTTAGTGATTTATTATACAGTCTTTTGCATTTACCCAGAAGTTCATTTTGTCCCAATGTATGCATGAGTATAACCTGCCTCCTTCCATTTGAACATTTCCGGAAGAGCAATATTATTTCTAGAATACACAAACAAGGAATCTTTATTTTTTTTAAATTAAGTTTTACAAGAGATCTGTCATATTACAGATTCTGTGGCTCTTATAATACTTTTTCTGCTATAAAACACTTTTTCCTGCCTGGTGATTCCCCAGAAGATAAATCCATACCACCTCAATGCTCGGCTTAGACTAAGTGAGAAAATTGCAAGAAGATGGAAACAGTACATAGGAAAACTTTGCAGCAGAAAAGAAATGTCTGAAAACACTGCTGAAGAAGAAATGGAAGTAGACACGAACAGCCTGGGTGAAACTATCTTGAAAGATGAGTAGGAATCAGCTCCAAAGAAACTGAAAAACAGGAAAGCTTCTGGTGTAGACAGCATTCTCAAAATAAAGTGGGCTGACACTGTTACAGGTGAAGAAGTTCTTAAAAGAGTGGGTGAGAGAGAAGCCAACGAAAATTAGTTTTTGAAAGAAGAGTGTAACTTGGCCATCTACTGAGAAGTGACAGACTCATGAAAGCTAAAGGAAGAGACATAGGGGAAGAGCATGCCTGTGATAGGCCTACATAGACAAAATTTGAAAGATTACAGAGAAACGTAGAGTAAATCTGAAAGACATGATGAGTGGAGATCTGCTGCCAGTTTAACTGTAGCCAACTGATCCTTGGACTGATCACCATAGAAGAAGAAAAAGAAGGAAGAGGAGTAGGTCATGTTGATGGCATTATCTACAAGAAAAATCAGTTTTACTTTCATTGGTTTAAAGTAGATCATTAATAATTGTCATACTAGGCAGATGAATATGTTAGATTGTTAAAAATTTGTGTTAAACCAAGAAATTGGATTCAAACCCAGATTTCTTGCATAACTTGAGCAGTTACCTTAATTTAATGAGCTTGCCTCCAGACTCAAGTTTTTATTGTCACTGACATTTTAGTCTGTGGTTTCCAAATACAACTGCCAGAGTTTCTCTCATTGGCTGTGTGGGACCCTCCACCCCTCCCCGAAGAACAGAGGCAGTAGAGGACTCATCCATGAAAAGCGAGAAATGTGGGTTTGTGTCCCAGTTTGGTACAAATTTTCAGTATTCATGATATAGTCATTAAAATCTTGGGTAAGCATATCTGAATGGTTTTGCACTGTGAAATGTATCTTGTAAAGCATGTATTATTATTATTATTATTATTATTATTATTATTATTACTTTTAAGAAGAAAGCATCAAGCTGCAAGAACAAAATTTGCATATAGCACTAAAGATTACAGAAGTAATATAAATTGTAGCTCACAGACAGTGCTTGCAAGAAGTATTAAAGAAATTCTGTAATTACATTCAGTTTTTTGGAAAACAAAAGATAGGGAAGTGAGGACTATTAACTTACTGCTCATCTCATCTTCAAACCTATATTAAGTACATGTTGTAGGCTGTGTAAACTACCTGATTTATTAAATAATAATTGTCATACTAGTAGTTCATAATACCTAAATTTGTTATAGAAACACTTTAGCAGTGCCATATTAATTTTATCTGATGAACTCTTAGTTTTTAGATGAATGTGTCAGGAATTGTGCTCACATTGATTGGAAACAAAATGACTGATTGCTTATCACATTTCATTGTTTAATGATTGTGTTCTTAAAAAAGTAAAGTCTGGAGATTTATTTCTGTGAAGTGTAAACTAACACTCATTACCACTTTTTATGTGGACGTCACTATAGTACTCTCATGTTCAATGAACTTTCAAACAGTGGTGATGTACAATAGCCACCAGGGCTTGTTACACAAAAAAATCATAATATGCAATGGTCTAAAGACATAAAGAAGGTGATTCAGTATAACAACATTTCTGATTGCTTTTTTATGTATGTAATAGTATTAACTGCATCATGCCATCACATTTATGACATGTGTATCCTAAGGCAAAACTTTATCCACAAATTGCATACTTTTTGCACAATTCAAAAATTTCTCTCAACAGGAAACGTATGTTACAACTGGTGACTGTGATAGGACAAATTGTGTGAACATGTATCACAAATAATTTCTCTGTTGCAAGTAATATGCCAATGCAACATTTGATAGGAGGTAAAAGTATATACACTCCTGGAAATGGAAAAAAGAACACATTGACACCGGTGTGTCAGACCCACCATACTTGCTCCGGACACTGCGACAGGGCTGTACAAGCAATGATCACACGCACGGCACAGCGAACACACCAAGAACCGCGGTGTTGGCCGTCGAATGGCGCTAGCTGCGCAACATTTGTGCACCGCCGCCGTCAGTGTCAGCCAGTTTGCCGTGGCATACGGAGCTCCATCGCAGTCTTTAACACTGGTAGCATGCCGCGACAGCGTGGACGTGAACCGTATGTGCAGTTAACGGACTTTGAGCGAGGGCGTATAGTGGGCATGCGGGAGGCCGGGTGGACGTACCGCCGAATTGCTCAACACGTGGGGCGTTAGGTCTCCACAGTACATCGATGTTGTCGCCAGTGGTCGGCGGAAGGTGCACGTGCCCGTCGACCTGGGACTGGACCGCAGCGACGCACGGATGCACGCCAAGACCGTAGGATCCTACGCAGTGCCGTAGGGGACCGCACCGCCACTTCCCAGCAAATTAGGGACACTGTTGCTCCTGGGGTATCGGCGAGGACCATTCGCAACCGTCACCATGAAGCTGGGCTACGGTCCCGCACACCGTTAGGCCGTCTTCCGCTCACGCCCCAACATCGTGCAGCCCGCCTTCAGTGGTGTCGCGACAGGCGTGAATGGAGGGACGAATGGAGACGTGTCGTCTTCAGCGATGAGAGTCGCTTCTGCCTTGGTGCCAATGATGGTCGTATGCGTGTTTGGCGCCGTGCAGGTGAGCGCCACAATCAGGATTGCATACGACCGAGGCACACAGGGCCAACACCCGGCATCATGGTGTGGGGAGCGATCTCCTACACTGGCCGTACACCACTGGTGATCGTCGAGGGGACACTGAATAGTGCACGGTACATCCAAACCGTCATCGAACCCATCGTTCTACCATTCCTAGACCGGCAAGGTAACTTGCTGTTCCAACAGGACAATGCACGTCCGCATGTATCCCGTGCCACCCAACGAGCTCTAGAAGGTGTAAGTCAACTACCCTGGCCAGCAAGATCTCCGGATCTGTCCCCCATTGAGCATGTTTGGGACTGGATGAAGCGTCGTCTCACGCGGTCTGCACGTCCAGCACGAACGCTGGTCCAACTGAGGCGCCAGGTGGAAATGGCATGGCAAGCCGTTCCACAGGACTACATCCAGCATCTCTACGATCGTCTCCATGGGAGAATAGCAGCCTGCATTGCTGCGAAAGGTGGATATACACTGTACTAGTGCCGACATTGTGCATGCTCTGTTGCCTGTGTCTATGTGCCTGTGGTTCTGTCAGTGTGATCATGTGATGTATCTGACCCCAAGAATGTGTCAATAAAGTTTCCCCTTCCTGGGACAATGAATTCACGGTGTTCTTATTTCAATTTCCAGGAGTGTAGATGAATCCATGCTGAAAAAAAAATCAAAGAGAATTATCCATATGTACATATTTTGGAAACAAGAATGTTATACCAGTGAGACATAAGTACAAATATATCCACCCCAAACAAAACAGTTCAACAAACATCTGCAATAGCAGACCTATTTGCCATGTTGTATCAAAAGTTAGAAGCTAGAATGAATACTACTTTAAACAACATGGCAATAAAACAGTCAGTACAGATAAAGATGACAGTAGATCAAGTATCTAGAGAACAATAAAATCAAATGAGAACTTATTTCAAACATTTAGCAAAACATTTAGATAAACAATTGAAAAAGAATTTTAATCAAGCTGCCAAAGAACAATCAGAACAGATTAGAACAACGTTATGTCAGGTATCAAAAGAACAGTTACATCAAAGCAAAACAATTTGATCACATCATGAAAAGATGATCGGATCAGATCATTGTGAATTTTATGGAAATACGAGGGCCGTTCAGAAAGTAACCTCCGGTTGATTTAAAAAAATACACCAAGTTAAATAAAAATATTTTAATATATACATCTTACAATTACATCTTTGCACTATTTTTCTACATAGTCTCCATAGCGATTGAGGCAGTTATCGTATCTCTTCACAAGCTTTGAAATTCCTTCTGCATAAAAATCACCCGCTTGTGCCTGGAGCCAGCCTGTGACCGCATCTTTGAGCTCTTCGTCGTCATCAAACCGCTGTGACCCGAGCCATTTCTTCAAATGCATGAAGAGGTGATAATCACTTGGCGCCAGGTCTGGGCTGTAAGGTGGATGGTTGATAATGTCCCACTTGAAGGACTCAAGAAGGGCTGTTGTTCTGCGAGCAGAGTGAGGACGGGCGTTATCGTGCAAAAAAACGATACCGGAAGTCAGCATACCACGGCGTTTGTTCTGTATAGCCCGTCGTAACTTTTTTATTGTTTCACAGTACACGTCTTGATTAATGGTCGTACCACGTTCCATGAATTCAACCAACAACACCCCTTTGGCATCCAAAAACACCGTTGCCATCAGTTTTCTGGCAGAAAAATCTTGCGAGGCTTTTCTTGGTTTGGTAGGCGAATTTGAATGTGCCCACATCTTTGATTGTTCTTTTGTCTCAGGGTTCACGTACTTAATCCAGGTTTCGTCACCGGTCACTATTCTGTTTAACAATGGTTCTCCTTCGTCCTCATAATGTGACAGAAAGTCTAATGCAGAGGCCATTCTTTGAGTTTTGTGGTGGTCGGTAAGAATTTTGGGCACCCATCGTGCACAGAACTTACGGTAACCCAATCTTGCTGTCACTATCTCGTACAAGAGAGTCTTAGAAATCTGTGGAAAACCAGTAGACAACTCCGACATTGAGAAACGTCGATTTTCACGAACTTTTGCATCAACTGTCTGAACGAGTTCGTCAGTCACCAATGATGGTCTACCACTCCTCTCTTCATCATGAACGTTTTCTCGTCCACTTTTAAATAAACGTACCCATTCACGGACAACTCCTTCACTCATAACTCTTGGTCCGTACACGGCACAAAGCTCACGATGAATAGCTGCTGCAGAATATCCTTTGGCTGTAAAAAACCTTATGACAGCACGCACTTCACATTTGGTGGGGTTTTCTATTGCAGCACACATTTAAAACTGCCACAAAAACTAAACTAGTGCAGGTACGACGTTCACTCGACCACGGCTTGATGCCGACTGACCTGTTGAGTGCGTGAACGCACAGATGGCGTCGCTACTCCCCCCACAACCCGCACTGTGACCAATCGGAGGTTACTTTCTGAACCGCCCTCGTATGTTTCAATATTACATCATTAAAAGAAGCATACAAAGGTATACCGCACACAATAAAACAATTATTGGTTGAAGTGGGTGCACTAAATGTGGCATACTCCATAACGGAGTACAGCATCACCCAACTCTGTTTCAAAATTTAGTTGTGGATGAGAAGGAAAGATCAAAGAGAGTTTTATTTTGGAAACATTGCGGGAGAAAGTAGTCATGAATAGTTCATTCAGTCAAGTAGGAACAGGACCAGTTTTGTCAGCTATACAACATATTAGAAGAGAGCCTACTGAAACATAGTCAATTTCAGGTTTGTTTTTTTTTTTCCCAGAGAAAGTCACCACATCTAATTGCATTCGTAAGAAGATTTAGTGGTGAGTTGCCTCAAATGTGGAATGATCAACAAAAGATTAAATTAAAATTAATCACTGCCTACATACAAGGGGATTCAGTTCTTTAGGCAACACAGATAGCAGAGAATTGCCAAACTTTTCAAGAATTCAAGAGCACTTTCTTAAACAAGTACTGGTCTCCATCTCAACTGGAACAATTTTGAGAGAAAGTGTACCATCCAGATCCCTGTAACATAAAACAGGATGCTTTAAGAAAGTATTTTGAGCAGTATTTAAACAAGACAAGATACTGGGATGAATCCATGTCTCACAAGGATGTGGTTAAATTGTCAACATCAAAGTCGTTTGGAACACATAAAAGAAAAATTAATCCATGCAAAGAAGTCAGATATGGACCAGTTTCTGTCTGTTCTTGACTAACTGGGTCTTACACACAAAGATTTAAAAGGCAGTTCTGGCAAGGCACCTAGTCAGCAGGTGGCAGCCAACTGTGGCCACAACAATCACAGCTGGAGGGGCCACACAGTGGACCTGTGGATGTAAACAGACCACTGAATCAAAGTAGTATTCTGTATTTTAATAAAAGGAGGAGGAATGATCACCAGTTTACCCAAATGGTAATGAGAGTCAGAAATGGCAGAATAGAGCACATAATACCTGGGGGCATCACAGAATGAATAACATGGGACCACCCCATGCAAACAACATAACCATAGGAGACATGTGGAGGCCTAACCATGCCCACAACCCAAACTGGTCACAACCAGCCAATCAAAACTAGTCACCATCATAAAATCAATCTGCTAGAATGATGGAGGTGTCGGACAGTTGTGCTCCATTGGCTCTGAGTGTGTCAGCAAACTAGACACAACCATGCTCAGCCTTCTGGTGAATGTAACCCAGATAGCACAGTAAGCCGCTTTCAAACTTGTTTCCAGATGTAAAGTTCAAGTATATAAGCTTGATCAAAGCTGGAATATTCAGGCCTGTTAGTTGGATTCAAGCTTGAAACAAACATCAAAGTTGGCAGAGTTCAAGCTGTATTTCAAGCTTGACTTATCAAGTTTGGCTCCAGCTGTATCTACACACGTGGAATACAGCCTGGTATTTACAGCCTGTTTTAAGCTACATAATTATTAATCTGAATTTATTGAACCTAATTAATTAAATAAATATCACAATGGAAATGGTGTGAAAAAAATTATCAAGACATGTATGTTTAAAATTTTTTATTTTCAAAGTGTTTAAAATTGTTTTATTTTAAAATTTAATTATTCTGAAGCCCCTCCGGCCCCAGCACACAGACCAGAGCAGGATCAAATATCGCTGACTTCTGCTGGTATAATGATCCTGTAACAGGTGAAAGAAAATGTTAGCCATACCTAAACATAAAAAATGTAAAAAGTTGAAACTGATCAACCTAAATATAATTTATGCCCCAGATTAGCAAAATAACTTCAAACTCACTGATGTAGTAAGAATCATTAACTAGTATATAAGTCACTGAGTAAGCAGCTGCTTCTGGGGACTTCATTCCAAAGAGTCTTTAAAGCAATTTGAAATAACTTTTTATTTGAAATTTTTAAAGTAAAGATGACATTTGCGGATTTTGCAATGACTTCATCAAAAAGCCACACATCACTATTTCCAACATTTTCAGGGCCATTTAATCTGAATTATAAAGAAACAATTACTTGAAATCATATACACCTCATACTGTAAGCTTATAAGGAAACTACCGTTTAGAAAAATGTAGACGTTTTATTCTATACACAATTATTTTTTGGTGAGTAAAACTGAATCAAAATGAAATAAAAGATGAAATCAAAATGAATTTAAGAAATTACCAGTTCAGTAGAACTGAAATGTAAAGGAACAAAAAATGTTCTCCTTGTCATGTTTTAATACTGCCTTTTATTAGATTTCAGCCACATTACAAATAACAATAAAAGTAAGACGTACCAGTAGGCCTTGCAGTATTATTTCACCTAGGGAACAACAAAATTAAGAGCAATTGAAGACCAGTCAAAGCTACACAAATAAAAAAGACTGACACCTATGTAGTGACTGGTTCTTGATACACTTTTTCCCGTTCACCATGTCATTACTGTTTGTATTTGCAAAGAAACTTCACACTTCACGATTATTCATTCATGGTGTGATACACGCGAGTATTTACAAGTAAAGAAATGTAATAGGGTGATATATATAAAAAGGCGAGATTTTAAAAAGGTAAAATAACATTAAGTTTTAATTTATTGGTGCCACGTACTAGAGAGCTAGTTTAAAATGACCTCTTTTTGCTGAACAACTTGTACTATGTTTTCTTAGCTGGTAATCCATTTCACTTTCTTTACGTTAGTTAATAATATTTAACATTTGTAATATTAACGTACCACTAGAGAAAAATGCACCAGTGTACCTGTAATACACTGTATATCTTCTTCAGACCTGGTGTAGCAGTAAGGCAGGGGACACCACACACTTTCCGAACTATTTTCCAGTATAAAACAAACTTCACAACAGTCAACAATCATTAACGCATGTCACAAAAATAAAATGGCCGTAAACCTAGCAGAGACCGTGCAAGGCTTATAAACGCTTGTGGCGCTTCCCGTGGTCGTCTATGGAATCTATGCTGTGCACGCATCTGCTGTACAGCCTTCCAGGGAAATTACAGTTTATTTCAAGCTTGGGAAAATTATTTTAATTCAAGCTAAATTTTTACAGCTTGATGTAAACTGGGTAACAGGTTGATTTTTCAATCTTGAATTTTCAACTGAACCTAAACTCAATATCCATCTTGAAATAAGCTGTGTAACAGGTTGATTTTTCAATCTTGAATTTTCAACTGAACCTTAACTCAATATCCACCTTGAAATAAGCTTGAGTGCTAGCTGGGAAGGGATGGAGTGATGGCAGTATGACTCCAGCATAGATATGCTGAGGTTCAATCATGACTTGGACATTTATTAACAGTTATACACTGAGGTGAGAGTCATAGGATAGCGATATGCACATATACAGATGCTGGTAGTATTGCATACACAAGGTATAAAAGGTCAGTTATTGGTGGAGCAGTCATTTTTACTCAGCTGATTTGTGTGAAAAGGTTTCTCACACGATTACAACTGCTCAGCGGGAATTAACAGACTCTGAACATGGAACAGTAGTTGGAGCTAGATGCATGGGACTTTCCATTTTAGAAATCGTTAGGAAATTCAATATTCTGAGATCTTCTGTGTCAAAAGTGTGCTGAGAATGCCAATTTCAGGCATTACCTCTCACCAAGGACAACACAGTGGCTGACGGCCTTCATTTAATGAGCTAGAGCAGCAGTGTTTTAGTAGAGTTGTCAGTACTAACAGACAAGCAACACTGCATAGAATAACCTCATAAATCAATGTGGGACATACGATGAATGTAATCTGCTAGGACAGCGTGACAAAAATTGGTGTTAAAGGCTATGGCAGCAGACGAATGACGTGAGTGTCTTTGCTAACAGCCCGACATTGCCTGTGGCACCTCCTCGGCTTCTGAACATATTGGTTGGGACCTAGAAGACAGGAAAAGATGGCCTAGTCAGATGAGTCCTGATTTCAGTTGGTAAGAGCTGATGGTAGGATTTGGATGTGGTGCAGACCCCACAAAGCTATCGACCCAAGTTGTCAACAAGGCACTGCACTAGCTTCTGGTGGCTACATAATGGTGTGGGATGTGTTTACATGGAATGGACTCGGTCCTCTGCCATAACTGAGCCGATCATTGACTGGAAATGGTTATGTTTGGCTGCTTGGAGACTATTGGCAGCCATTCATGGATTTCATGTTTCCAAAAAATGATGGAATTTTTATGGATGACAATTTGCCATGTTCGTGATTGATTTGAAGAACATTCTGGACAATTTAAGTGGTTGATTTGGCCATACAGACCACAAGACATGAATCCTATCAAAGATATATGGGACACAATCAAGAGGTCAGTTTGTGCACAAAATCCTGCACCAGCAGCACTTTCGATATTATGGTTGGAGGTAGAAGCAGTATGGCTCAACTTTTCTGCTTGGTACTTCCAGCAACTTGTTGAGTCCATGCCATGTCAAGTTATTGGCATGAATTCACAAAATGTGAAATGGCAGATGCAAGTTAAATCAAATATAGGTAACTGAACCATGAAATGCATATCCCTAATCATTAAGGGGTCATGAGTAAGCTGCATAATAGGATTAGAATTTATGTGAGAGAGGAATGGTGTCACTGACCTACCACATGGTAATTGGATTTTAACGGTTGATCATGAGCAGGTCTTTGTGAAGCTTTGAAAAACTAAATCACAGTGTTGCAAATATTAACAGGCTAATAGGGTAAGGATCATGCAGAAGGAATTACTGTGTATCAGTGCAATGCAGTCTCATTGTATTGATGAATTGAAGTTTTGCACTAGTAATATGGGCATGTGATCTAACATGGGCCACATTCAGACCAAAGTAGCACAGTCATACCTCTGTGCTAAACAGCAAGCTGATTTAGCCAATTTTTTAATAAAATTAAAATACATTGAGGTCTTTTCTGATAAACCTGAGATCATTAAGGACTACCTATGCAATATGTAGGCTTACACAAAATCTACTGCTCATCATGGACAAAACATAAAGATGTGAGAAGAGAGATAAGAAAAATGTTAGCCTGAAGGATGTTACCTAATAGCCTGTCCTAACTCAGAGAAAATGAAAAGGTTGTATGCACATAAAGACCTAAAGAGTTATATACAGTAGTAGTATAATTTTAATGTTTTTCTTGGTTCGTATGACACATGATATGTTTGTAATTATGAGTTTTCATAGTAATCAGAGATGAAACTGTATAAGGTACAACAGCCTTATGTATTAGAATTTCATATGTCAGTGATAAGCAAAGAAAAAGTAGACACACAAATGCATATATTTCCCATGCGTAACAAGCATATTATTTTCTTGAATGTGATTATTTACAGTATGAACATGTATAATAAGTGAAAATAATCATTAGACAAACCATCTTAACTAATTTATGTTGTAAACAGACAAATGGGTAGTTGAAATTGCTACAAATCTTAATTTTTGTTGTTTTCTTTAGTGTGGGATGTTCCTTATTAGCTAAGGATATGAAAGGTCATGGACTGTGTGTAGAGAACACAATACCTAGCTGGGAAAAGGCCACTAGTCATGCTAATTTTATCTGTCATATGGGTATGAAATGGAACTCTTAACAAAAAAGCAATGTAATGCATAGCCATCATTGACATGAGATAAATTATCAATCTGTGAGTGAAGAATGAAGGTTAATAAGCTGTGTGGCATGACACTAATATCTGTTAACATAATTCAAACATTGTGAAAACTATAGATTAGCAAAGCTGAAGTAATGAAGGAAGCAGTTCCCATAAATCAAGCAACAGACACAGAAAGCTATAAATAAAACTTTACATAATCCATGCAGGTAAGTATTAGAAAGAAAATTTTACACACAGCTAGTGAGTAAAAGCTTATTTGTATGTAAATGGAAATTAACATGTGCACAAGCAGATGGGCTGTGATGGTCTTTGGTGAGCCTTAAGATTCACAGGGAGCTTATTGAATAGGGCAGGCATGTTTGTGCTAATACAATAGATTTTTGTATGTGGTTTGTTTTATAATTTCTACATTCCTTAATCCCATGGAAATAAAGATTTTTGTATTGATGGGACTAACAAGAATGACCTACTAGGGTCATAATATAATTGTATAAATATGTGTACATCTTCTTTTAAAACAAGGATTAAAAAATAAAAAAGTAAATACAAAAATCAATCTGTACATATCAGCTACTTGGCCATGTACGTAAGTCAAAAGAATGACTATATGGATGGTAATATGTCAATGTAAATATTAATGATATGCCTGCTACTCACAGTAAAGATGACCCATTGCGTTGCAGTCAGTCACAAAAATTGTCTTTTTGTTGTGCTTGTCTGATCTATTGGGGACAAAAGCCATGCAGAGATTAACGACATGAAAATGTGTACGATACGAGGTGTGTAAGAAGGCAGGAAAAGTGTGTCACAGGGTACTCAACAGCACAAGTGAAGTATTCATGTAAACATTTGTAGGACAATTGAGGACACCCATGGGATAATAATCAGAAGTTAACGCATGTGCAATGGCACAAGAAACAGTGATGAAAAGGAACAGTGAAGTGGTCACTTACCTTTTATGATCTCAAATCGTGAAGTGTAGAGAAAATCCAATGGCAGATTCTGCAGTGAACTGACTCTTTAAATAAAGTGGTGCACTTCTTCAAGTACAGTGAAGGATGCTTTGGAAGTATGAACACCATGCACACAGACGGCAACTCAGAGTGACTGTGAGCATTACCAACAGCCTAGTAACAATGTAGTCCGTGATGACTGTCTCTTGTCAATTTTGAAATGTATATGCATGACCAGTAGAGTTATGAACTAGTTTAAAACTGTTATTAAAATCTACTATGGAAGGATACTTTGAAGATTGCTTGTGTTGGTGATTCTGCAATACAAAGACACTGATAAGTAAAAGACATAACACCTCACGATAAGTAAGAAACTGTTTGATATAATGTGGTAATAAAAATGATAAGACACTGATTTATACATAGTGCAATGTTCATAATGCAAAATGAAATCCCTCCTAGCAAATATGGAGTAAATAAATAAAAGCAGACACCTAAAACAAACATTCTGACATAGTGTAAGACAAAGATCTGATGTATTGACACCATTGTTTTTTCATGTATGGTAAAATAGATTATATACTGTGCAAAACTGATGCTGTCATACAAGTGTTGCATGTAATCAATACCGATGAGTGGTCTTGCGGTCTTTGAACCTGACAGAGAATTTCAGCAGAGCAATGCTTCCTATGATGGGCTGTGATACAACAAAACTGACAACTACAGTGATCAGACTGCCATCTCATCTCACTGATGTCATGGCACTCCATTCATCCATGCTCCCCACCACACAGTAGTAACAACTTTAACTATCTGTCATGAAAATACAATAATAAACTTTGTTCAGTAGTTTCAAATTGAGCTTTTCAGATCCATTTTCCTTGCTCCCGTGCCTAACTGGGTGAACAAAACAAAATATCTTTCCAGAGCACAGTTAAAATAATTCCAGATTCCTGAGTGAGCCAGTAAATGCTGAAATCTGCTGCACCAAAAGTTATTTTTCTTAACTAGTAAAAAGAGTCCAGACAAAAGAAAACATTTTTCAACAATTTACTTGACAACATCTCATAGCCATTTACTAATTTCAATTGATTCCTGTAAGGGAGATGTTGAAAAACATAACGTCCATATTTCAGGGGAGCAATAAACATACCTCATTAAAGATATATTTATTATTATTATTATTATTATTATTATTATTATTAATGGTACCATTATTTTGAAGAAGAAATTATCATTTTACAAAAAGAGCATATAACACTAAAGCTTAGAGAACAAACATTAATTCTAATTCACAGACATTGTGTATAAGAAATGTGTAAGAAATTCTGTAATGAAGTTCAGCTTTTTGAAAACCAAGTTTTTATTCACAAAAATATTTAGCAATACTTAGCAAACAGCTGCATACATGATCACCAAACCAGAAACACTAATTGCTCGTACCTAGACAGAATGAATAAAACTAAAACCCAAATCACTATGTTTTACCAAGGTGTCAAGATATACAATAAATTGCCAAAAGAAATCAAAAGCATAAAGGAACTCTGTAAATTTAAAGCATTCCTTAAAGAATATTTATTAAAAAATAGTTTTTACTTGATTAGAGAATTCATGCAGCATAAAATTGGCATAAATAAATAATCAGGTTAATCAATTATAAAGTGGACAGTCTAGATTGTAATTTACCCATACAAGTATTAGGGGAGCCTTGTGATATATTTCTTTTGATTGAAGCAGGTTCTTCTGCATTATGTAATTCAATGATAAATTGTGTGTGTAATATAAATATATATATTATGAATTTATTATATATAGCTTGTATTTTATTACCTTATATGACAAAATAATGTAAATATGTATGTATAATGATGACATCCATACAAAGAAATTTGTTTACGGATGAATAAATAAATAAAAAGTAGGGAAGTGAGCACTTTCTAGTCTTGTCAACTTACTTCTGATCTTGTCTCCAAACATGCAGAGTAAGCTCTGTAAAAAATCTGATTTATTAAATTATAATTATTGTACTGGAAGTTAACAGTGTCTGCATTTATTATAGACACCCATCACCACTACCATATTAACATTTTTTGGTGAGCTCTTATTTTTCAGATGAATGTGTCAGGAATTGTGCACCCATTGT
Organism: Schistocerca nitens; assembly: GCF_023898315.1. Classification (NCBI taxonomy): domain Eukaryota; kingdom Metazoa; phylum Arthropoda; class Insecta; order Orthoptera; family Acrididae; genus Schistocerca; species Schistocerca nitens. Next base: position 185,300,431 of record NC_064623.1, read on the forward strand.
TTGAAAACAGAATGACCAAATTCTTATCATGTTGTTTAAGTATTGTATTATGAAAAGTCAAACCTGCAGATTTATTTCCATGAAATCCAAACTAATACTCATTACCATCTTTTACATGGAAGTCAACATAGTACTTTCATGGTCAATGAGCTTTCAAACAATGATGACGTACAAGAGCCACCAGGACCTGATACATCAAAAGATGAGAATACACAATGGCCTTTAGGCCGTAATGAAGATAATGAAGGTGATTGAGTGTAACTACAAATACAAGTGCTTTTTGATTTATGTTACAATATTAACTACATTGTGCCATCACATTTGTGATGTGTCTTTCGTGATGCCAACATTTATTCTCACATTTCAAGCTTTTCAAGTGATTTAAATATTTCTCTCACTTTAATATCTGCCAGGAAGGAACACATTTCAACTGATATCATTTTGGGTCACTGAATTTTCATTTATTTCATCATCATCAATCCATTCTTATCATTTTAGTGCATTTAATTCATCTGAGATAAAGAATTCCACAATAAGAATGCATAATTTAATTTAAAATAAAACACTATAAGGGGGTAGTTTGTGTTGTTGCCCCTGATGATGATTACGCGAATATTTGTCAGGATTTGTAAGTGGTAGGTCCTTGAGATATGGCAATACCAAGAAGTAAGTTTAAACAGTTTTATTATCAAAGGCTGATTATAAAACACGCATATTATGTGCACCCATCATCACTGTGTCTGTCATCCTAACAGCAGCTAATTACCGTCATAACAAAAGGTTCCACGGTGAGCTAAGAAAAGAGACATATTTGCACCCGAGGCCACGCTAGTTAATATGGCGCACGGTGGACAGCAGCCAGTGGCTTACTCCCAGCATCACACAGTGGCCAGACATATGGGTGATGACAAAGCAAATTGTCAGCGTTCCAGATAGGTCGGCTGACAAGTGCATGTTACATACCGTAAGGCTGTGTACAACCCGTAGACCCTTACATCACTCTCCCCAGAGCAAAAGAGCAACCATAGGTGGCCCAAAACGACCTCCTGGGCGTTATGAATCTATTTCGCCATTTGTGGCATCAGAAGGCATTGCAACATGTATTTCATTTGCAGATGCAGTAATGTTTGGTACAGAGAAGCATGCCTTCAGGATGACAATTTCACACATGACAAATGCTGTTGACAAATGACACATTAATAAAAGCAATAAAAACACAATACTGACACTCAAGTATGCATTAACATTACCGGATGAATCGAAAGGCTTAATTCTATTTGCTGCTTCAATGAAGTTTAACTCATTATTGGAAGAAATCAAATTTTCATGGATATCCTTAATTAAATTATTGTCTTGAGAAAAACTTGATAAGGAATGATTTCCATATGTTAATATGTATGAACCATTGCAATAAACTGATAACATTCTCATTCATGGCAAATGTCCAGCTGCATGAAGTGTAGTTGGTAATACACAAGGCATATCAAAGTGTAAAGAGTAGCTCAGGTGTATCATAATTTTTACGTGTAAATGTGACATCAGGGGTTGAGTTAAATGAGAAAATTATACCCTCAGAAAATCATTTAAGAAGTGGATGAGAAAGATGCATTAAAATTCTAGGGCAATCATCTCTTGGGGGATGATTCATAAACAATTCTTTCTCACAGCTGTACACTCTATTGTCTAAGAATACTGCCGATTCAGGGCAAATTAACTTATGACTACATTTACACATATGCAAATAATTTTCATTTAGGGACACAAAATATCTTCAATCCTTGCTGATCAGTAGATAATCATTCAGTATATACTTTACATGAATACCTGCCTGTCTCCATTTCACAGGGTAAGTATAAATCTTATACATTTCAAAATTATGCTTTGATCTAGCAATGGGTATAGAAACAATAACAGTTAATTCATCTTCAATCATTAAAGAGTGTGTGGTGGTTAACTATTAGTAATTGTATCAAATGTAAGAATTAACAGAGTAAATCATAGTATAGTTTGCATCTAGCTTTCGCTCAACTGATAATAGGATCTGTCAAAATTGTCCTGGATGTAGCAGTATGCTGATCAAACAATCATTTGAACTACTTTCTAAGGCTGTTCTAAAGTTAAGGGCATCAATTCTAGCATTTGATAAACTATCAGTAATCCTTAACAAAAGAGTGTATAAATCTTAGTGTGAACTCACAGCATTTAATCCTTGGAATAGTTCTTGGATATTTGCGTTTGTTTCATTATGAATTACATGGAAGTGTGAGATAAATTGCTTTACTATCTGTTTAATGAAAACTGTGTGTCTAGTACCGCACACCACGGAATTTGAATACACCCCAGACGTCATGGACGTCAAAGACCCATAGAGGTCTCTGCACCATTGCACCATAAGCTGTGGTGGCGCGCGCCTCCTGGCCCGCTTTTAGTGTGAGGGCACCACAGTGGAACACGTGGTTCCAGCGGCCAATAGCGGCGCCCCTGATAGTATACTTAAGCACCTGCCTCTTGCTCAGCCAGCCAGTCTAATCTCGTGTACGACTGTTGACACATCGGCTCGCGTTAAGACAGCTTACTTACTTGTTCTGTGTACAAGTCTACGTGTCTGTTAGGTTTCCTTGTGACTCAGTTGTTCGATCTTATTGTTGCTCATTCTGTCCTTCATTGATTGTGTCTGTCCTCTCCTGCTGTGTTGTTGTTCCCGGGTCCTGGTGTGCTTCCACCATTTCTACCCTGCGACCATCGTGGTTGCAGTTACAACATTTTGGTGACAAGGTAAATGGTGGTCATTGATGGTATATGGAGGTGAAGTTGGTCTGTCTGCTGGAGCAACAGCAGTAGCTCATGCAGCAGCAGCTGCTCCACATAGACATCTTACGAAAGTCGCTGCAGTTGCTAATGGACAAAGTCGATGCCCGGGACGCGTTACCGCAACAGCTCAGGGTCCTCGGGAGTCCGATGTATTCCCACGTCCACTGTCGTTTCCGTGCGTTAATGACACTAATGAGGACTGGGAAAACTACTTACATTGGCTGAAACAACACTTCACAGCTTTTCAAGTTACGGACGACTCCTTGCAGCGGTCGTTGTTTTTGTCTTAGGCCTCTCCGGACACGTTCTTTCTTCTCCGCAAGTTGGCACTGTTGTCCGATCCTGTGGCTCTCTCTTTCCAGGAGGTCTGCCTTTTGCTGACAAACTATTATTCCGAATGCTACCATGTGGTCGCCTCTCGGCTGGAGTTCCACCAGTACCATAAACAGCCTGGTCTATCATATCGTTCCTGGGTCACGGACTTGCAGGGTTCAGCCATCAATGCGATTTTACGTGCACCAGTCAGCAGTTTAAGGCTTCATATGCAGACTCCCTGATCCAGGATGTGGTGGTTCACCTGGCACCGTACCCTGAGGTCTGTACTGCGGCATTGAAACTCGACAACCCCTCCTTGGAAGAGATTCTCTGCATTGCCAACTCCTTCGAAATTGCTCAAGCGGCTAACGAACATCTTATGGCACGACCACAGGTGGCAGCGATCGTGGCGTCGCAGTGGGTTCTGCCCTCGTGTCGTTGGCGTGGCCTGGCCGACAGAGGACAGTGCCATCAATACTCCTCGTGTTCCGATGTCTCTATGGCATCGGTGCCTTCGGTTGCCCCTCGTTGCTGGTCACGCGTCCCACTTCCATCTTGCCCACAGTGCTTTACTGCCCATTGGCAGGCTGATTGTCCCCACCACTGGAAAACATGCACACTGTCTAACAAGGAGGGCCACATCCGACTGGTTTGTCACAGTCGCTCGACTTGATCCAGTCCTGCCCCTCCTGGGCCTCAAGATACCGTCCCACAGGATGGCCCACCAGCGCAGAAGGTATTCCTCACGCTCCGCATTTTCACAGAGGATGTCAGTTTGCAGATCAACACTGGGGCCACTGTCTCCCTAATTAATATGGCGACATATACCCGGCTGGGCTCTCCTGCGTTGTTGCCTCCCTCTCGCTGTTTGGTCGCCTATGGAGACGGTTCCATTCCCCTTCATGGGCAGTTTGTCACCCAGGTGACGTATAAGCATGTTCCCCAGCTCCTTACCCTCTTTGTCGCCAGCAGTCAAGCAGGAACTTGATCGGCTCCAGGCCGCTGGCATGATGGAACCTATAACTTACTGTGCATGGGCAACACCACTGGTGGTCATACGGAAACCCAGTGGGTCCCTTAGGCTGTGTGGGGACTTCGGCGCTACAGTCAATGCTCAGTACCTCATTGACACTTACCCCATTCCCCGTCAGGAAGACCTTCTTGCCAAGCTTGCCGCGGGAGAGTGTTTTTCCAAGATCGACCTGGCTGAGGCATACCACCAGTTGCCCTTGGATGCTGGATCTCAGAACATCATGGTTATCAACACACCTTTCAGATTGTATAAGTACAAGCGCCTTCCCTTTGGTGTCTCTTTGGCGCCGGCCATTTTCCAGCAATTCCTGGAGCAGCTTATACAGCCTATCCCTGCCTGTGTGAATTATCTGGATGACAACTTGGTCACCGGGCGTTCCCGCCAGGAACATTTGCAAAACCTCAGCGCCTTATTTCAAGCTCTGCTCACTGCTGGTCTACGCTGTTGGCTGGACAAGTGTTGTTTTTTTCAACCAGAAGGGGAATACTTAGGCCACTGGCTTAGCAAAGATGGCATTCGCCCTTCGGGTCGCAATGTCGCAGCCATTGAGGCCCCTCATCGTACCAAGGACTTATCTGAACTGCAGGTGTTTTTGGGCAAGGTAACTTATTACTTAAAGTTCTTGCCCCAGGCTGCCTGCGTTGCTCCACCCCTCAATCACTTGCATCGCAAAAGGGGTACCTTTTGTTTGGACTCCTGCCTCCATTTAAAGGCGATGCTGAAGTCCGCCCCTTGCCTTACTCCCTTCTCTCCGGACCGCCCCTTGGTTGTGGCGGGTGCATATGGCATTGGGGCCGTCCTCGCGCACTGGGATGCCAATGGCTCCAAACAGCCCATTGCTTATGCCTCTAAGACGTTGAACTCAGCACAACAGCACTACTCCCAGACTGAAAAGGAGACCCTGGCGATCATGTTCGCCATCCAAAAATTTCACACCTATCTCTTTGGAGCACCAGTTCACCCTCCTGATGGACCATAAACCTTTGGTTACACTTTCCGGACCCCACTCTCACTTTCCAGAGCAAACAGCTCAATGTCTCCAGTGTTGGGCATTGTTTTTACGTAATTATGCTTACACCATCCAGTATAAGCCCACCGCCCATCATGCTAATGTGGATGCTTTGTCACGTCTCCAAGCAGGCCCCGATCCTGCCTTTGACCAACAGGAGGTCCTCTGCTTTCACATTGATTCCACCCGCCAGGATGTGCTGGACGGTCTGCCTCTTATGGCTTCTCACATTGCTGCGGCTACCTGCCATGACCCTGTCTTGCAGCAGGTTCTCAACTACGTGCTCCACGGGTGCCCGTCCTGTTACTCGTTGGATGCAGTCCAATTTCAGCCCCTGGCACCACCTGTTCCACAGGCTCTCTGTGGTCAATGATGTCCTGTTGGCCACGGAGTCGGGAGTCGGATGCCCACCGGGTGGTCATCCATCCGGAATTTCAGCTTCGAGTGCTCTGTTTGTTACACTGCGGGCATCGAGGTATGTCCTGTATGGTAGTTTTGGCTCACCGGCATGTGTATTGGCCCAGCATCAATGGCAATATTGAGCGCCTGGTCCGTGGGTGCACTGTCTGCGCGCGTCACCAGGCAAGCCCCCCCCTCAGTCGTTTGCACCCTGGCCTGTGCCTTGCCGGCCCTGGGATCGCATCCATATCGATTTTGCGGGCCTGTTTCTGGGGTCCATGTGGTTACTCATCGTTGATGCCTACTCCAAATACCCATATGTTGTCCGCATGGTGTCCACCACCACAGAGGCTACATCATGGCCCTGGCCCAGGTTCTCACCATTGAGGGCCTGCCACACAAGTTTGTCTCTGATAATGGTCCCCAATTCATGGCGTCCTCCTTCCACAACATCTGTCAGCCCCTCTTTCCACCCTTCATCCAATGGCACAGCGGAGAGGCTTGTCCGCACTTTTAAACACCAGTTGACTAAGGCTGTCGACACATCTCCAACCACGTCGGCCCTCACCCTGTTTTTGAGCACCTATCGCACTATGCCAATTGACAGATGCAGTCTGGCAGAGATCCTTCATGGGTGACAACCTGATCCATTTGGTGGTGTCATCCTCCTCCCGCCCCCACTCCCGGCCCTCGTAGCAGTATGCCCCTGGTACGGCTGTGTGGGTGCAAGGCGGGTAGGACACCCACCACGGTCGTCGCGGCCCACAGGTGGCGTGTGACATCGGCGCAAACGTCGAAAGGGTTCGAGCGCCACCATCATAATCAGCTCCACCCTCGTGCTGCCACAGGACTCGAGCCGCTGTCTCTTTCCCTACCTCCTTCGGGTACGGACGTGGTCCTCGAGTCACCATCCCGGCCCCCGATTGCTGTCTCCCCGCAGACCTGCCGCTGGCCCTCTCCACCTCCGAGTGGATTGGTGGCTCCCTCCCCCACCCTGGACTCTGGATCGGCTGTCATGGATACCTCGGACATCCCTTCCTCCCCGCCACTAGCAGCTGATACGCCCACTTCCTCTTCCCACTGCCACCCACCTCGGCACCGTCTGGGGCATTTCCGCCCCTACGCACAAGTTTCAGGGGGGAGGAATCTGGTACCGCACACTGTGGAATTTGAATCCGCGCTAGATGTCATGGACGTCAAAGACCCATAGAGGTCTCTGCACCATCGTGCCGTAAGCTGTGGTGGCGCGCGCCTCCTGGCCTGCTTTTAGTGTGAGGGCACCACAGTGGAACACGTGGTTCCAGCAGCCAATATCAGCACCCCCGATAGCGTACTTAAGCACCTGCTGCTCGCTCAGCCAGCCAGTCTAATCTCGCGTACGTCTGTTGACACGTCACCTTACGTTAGACAGCTTACTTACTTGTTCTGTGTATGGGTGGACTTGTTTGTCATGTTTCCTTGTGATTCCGTTGTTCGATCTTGTTGTTGCTCATTCTGTCCTTCATTGGTCATGTCCATCCTCTCCTGTTGTGTTGTTGTTCACAGGCCTCTCCACTGGTTCCGCCACGCTTTCCATCATTTCTACCCCGTGACCGTCCCGGTCGCAGTTACAACAGTGTGGTTAGTAATGGTTCTTTGTATATTCTTTAATACAATAATTTCATTAGAGAAGTTAGTTGAATCTGTACTGGACTGTTGTTCAAGAGCCTATATTTTGCCTTTAATTCCAGTAGATCTCGACTAGTCAAAGTACCAAATATAGTACAAACGATACTCCCTCCAAAATCAAACCAGGCACATTTATGCCTAGTTAAAGTTTTGTGTGGCAAAAGCTTTAAAAAACAGTAAATCTCTTGTTCACAATTAGCAAATGTAGACTCTACCTGAATTTTGGCTGTGATCCAGTTATTATGCCAAGATGCACCCTTTTCCAAAATAGTATCATTACCCTTAACAGAACGAATTAGATCAATTTGCTTCTTTACAGAATCAAACTGCTGCTGGATTACACTCAAATTGTACTTGAGTACAAGTATTGCATTACCTGTTGAAACTACCATGTCTGGTCGTGGTTCAAACAAAACACCTATACTCTGTGCTACTATTACTACAGCATTAGTAGAATACGCTATCATAGCAAACATTAGAATAAAAATGAACATGGTAAATCAGTTCTAAATACTAGAGTGAACAATGAACATAAAATAAATGAGTTTCTTGTGGTAAACTGTAGAATAAAAGATTTTGTTTCACTTGTGAACTCGTGCAGTAGCTTTAATACTAAATTTTCACAACATTCACGTAAGCACATGGCTGAAATAAACACACACATTGCACTATCACACACTACATGCGTTTATGCAGATTGTAGGGATATCTGGAACAGGATCACTTGGAACGTGGTGATGCCTCAGCCTTGAAGTCTGGACTGCAACCTCATAATTCTTGCTTCTTGGGTTTGAGAACAGCAGGTCTGCCTCTCAGTCGGTCCTCACCGTCTTGCGATACTACAGGAAATCTACTCAGAAATGGCTTTACATGATTGACATGAACAACAATCAAATGAAAGGGCAGTTGGAGCTTACAAGTGACTGGTGACAACACTAAGATTGGACATGGTCCTTTCCAAAGCTTCTTAAACTTTTTGACTCTTCTTTAATACCACGTTGCTCAGATACACAAGATCTCCAACTTGATACTGTGGCACTGACACTTGACGGTCATGTTGTCTTGCTTGCTGAAGAAAGGATTGATGATTTCGCTGTTTCACTCCCCTCCATGCTTCCTTTAGCTTGCGTGCTAGATTCCTTACGTGTTCATTGCTGATTCCGGCAGTCGATCGTGCAAGGTCCAAGGGCGAGTGCATTCTTCTTCCGTAGACGATCTCATATGGACTTAGACCAGTTGATCTATGCATTTTGGCTTTGTAACAGCTTACCAAGTATGGGAAACAGACGTTCCAATTGTCATGTTTACTGCTCACATAATAGCTAACCATTTTAATAATTGTTCTGAGGAATTGCTTGACTCTTCCATTTCCTTCAGGGTGTGCTGGTGTAGTCCTTAACTAAGTTATTTGTATGAGCTTGCAAGTCTGTTTAAGTAATTCACTCATAGAATTCGTTCCTTGATCACTAATTATACTTAATGGTGATCCAAACTTAAGAATCCATTCTTTTACAAAAACTTTAGCTATAGTCTCAGCACTCTGATCAGGTATTGGTATCACGAGAAGGTATCTAGAGAAATGATCTAACATTGTCAACATGTATTTGTTTCCATCTTTAGTCTTAGGCAACGGTCCTATGATATCAAGTCCTGCTCTTTCAAATGGTTCACTTGTCTCTGGCAGTTCTTGCAATGGTGCTCTACTTTTTTCTACATTATTCCATCTGTTACAGGAAACAAACTCAAAAACGTCAGCTTTGAGGCTCGGCCACCAAAACATTTGAGCTATTTTAATGTTTGTTGCTTTTTTACCGCAATGTCCTGATAATAAAGAATCATGTTGTTCTCTCATGATTTGCTCTTTCATGCTTTCTAGAATAACTAAGTGATTTCCTTTACTAGTGGTTTTGTACAGTAATCCATCTATTTTGACAAAATGTTGATCAATTTCCATAATTTTCACTGTGGATCTTCTTCTTGAGCTGCCTTTCACTCTTCTTCTCGACTGATTTTAACACAAACATTGACTTTTCAGCTCATTGCATCAGTGTTCACATGTTGTTTACCAGTTCGGAACTTGGATCCTTAAGCTTAGTAACCATTTAAGAGCAGCATGATCTGTAATAACTGTAAATTCTCTTCCTGTTCAGAAACATCTTTTATGGGTTGTACCAAAAACCAAAGCACAAAGCTCCTTCTCAGTAGCAGTAGAGTTACATTCTGCTTTGTTTAATTGTCTGGAAGCAAATAAGATTAGATGTTCATGACCATCAACTTCTTGAGACAAGATTGCACCTATGGCAAAATTGGATGCATCTGTTGAAAGAATAAAAGGTTTACTGAAATCTGGATAGGCTAACACTGGGGCTGTGGTTAGAGCAGTTTTAAGTTCTTCCATTGCCTTTTTGCACTGTGTTGACCAATTAAATGTGGCTCCTTTCTTCAATAGCTGTGTCATTGGATGTGCTATATTTGCATAACTGGCTATAAATCGTCTGTAGAAATTTGACAGTCCCAAGAATGATTGTAGTGCTTTCAAATTCTGTGGTCCAGGAAAATTCTTTACATCTTCAATTAATTTTGGATCAGGTCTAACACCTTCACTGGTTATAACATGACCCAGATAGTTAACTGTACTTTGTGCAAAATGACATTTATCTGTTGATAAAGACAGGTTTGCACTTCTTATACGCTCAAAACCACCTTGTAGTCTCTCAACATCCTGCTTCATGTGTTCACCAAAACTTATTAAGAGTTCAAGGTTAACAAGTGCTTGTGTTGGGGTGAGCCCTCGTAAAACTGAATCCATCAGGCGTTGAAATGTAGCTTGAGCATTACGAAGTCCAAACGGCATATGAAGATACTTGTCTACTTCTGCTGCTGTTACAAATGAAGTTTTTGCTTTATCATCTGGATGCACTGTTAACTGGTGATAACCACTTGTTAAATCACATATCGGTGCTGAAAAAATTCGACATCTGCCCAAGTAATCCAAGGTTTCCACTAAATTTGGTAAGGGGTAAATGTCAGGTGTCATCACAGCATCAACACAAAAACGGAACTGTGGTTCTCCAGAAGTGGATTTCTTCTTCACAATTACAACAGGCAAACACCACGGCATGTCTGAAGCATCTCTTGGTTTTATAATTCCGGCATCTATTTGTTCTTTAACCAAGTCTTCTACCAACTCTCTTTGACTAAATGGGGTTCAGTAGGTTTTCTGTGTGATTGGGGCTGCATTCCCTGAATGAATACAATGCTGAACTAAATGAGTGACAGATAAATTTGCTCGTTCTCAGAATAAACCTGCATACTCCAACAAAACAGGTGCTAAAATATTTTGTTCATCAGCTGTCAAATGTTCTATCTTCTTCCAAATCTTGCATTTCAGTTCATTATTAACTTTGTCTCCTCATTACAATTTTGTGGCACTGTTACAAAAAATCTGTGTTTATAACTGCAGCATTTGTTACCTCATCTGGAATCTGTACTATGTCACTTTTGCTTACATTCAACACTTCAGCATCTTTCATTTCTTGTGACAAAACAACATCCTCATTGCTCATATTCATTATTGTAATCAGGACTTTGGCAACATTCTGTCTCACCATTGTAGCAACACGTACACTTCTAGCAATATAACAATGCATTGTATCCAGTAACTCACTATTTTTGGATCGCTCAATTAATAACAAAGTTCCTTCCTTGCATTGGAGTGACTTGACTTCAACGTAGATTGTCTTTCCTGCTCCCTTGGGAATCTGCTGAGGCTGATCAATTTGAACATTGAGTCGGACAGTTTGAACTGATGCATCATTTGGGTGGTCCATTCCCATGATGTCAGTATTGCTGCTCCTTTGAGTATGATCTGAAGAACAATTTCCTAGGTTTTATTTGCTATGGCCTAGTCTGATCTTTCTTTCTGCAACAAATATCTCTGCCTCGTTAGTGAACAAGAAATCAAATCCAAGTACACCATCATAACACATTTCTTTATTTGAAACTACTTGCACCCTTGCTGTGTATTTATCTTTATCTTTATTTTTGCCTTCACCTTGGTCTTGGCCAAGAATTAATTCTACGTCAACTTCTCCATAGTTATGTACCTTTCCTCTGTTTAACCCTCACACTTTTAATAGCGGCGGTTTCAATTTATCCCGTTTATCTATGCAACACCACATTAATGAGGTCTGTGCTCCTGTGTCAATAAGTAGCTTCATGTTTCTCCCACAATATACGGCACCTATCACAAAGTCATTTTTGGTCTGATTTTCACTGGAACAAACAGGAATCACTGTCTCTGGCAAGGGGCGGATGGATTGGTGGCCCGTTCATCCCCATACTCGTTTAAAGATCTGGCTGATTGTCTGTTGTAAACATACCTTTCTTCTTGTTGCGACAATCTCTTGAAACATGACCCTGTTTCCCACAGCTGGTACTGATGGCAATAATGAAAAATTCTTTATTATAGTTGTACCTGTACTGCATGAAATATCATTTGACAAGTCTTTTAATATGTTATGCTCGATTCTTTCTGCTTTTAACTACCGAATCACTTATTGCAGTTCATTAATAACAGTTTGTAGATCGACAACGTTACTCTGACTGGATTGCAACATTTCATCTAATTTAATGCCAATGAGTCACTCAAATGTAAAATAAAAATCCATCACTGCCTTTCATATTCTAGGCAAACTGGAGTAGACCAACCTGAATTCCAGCATTGGACGTCCCCACGTAGGCAGAAGATGTTCATGCTGCTGCTGCTGGAAGTTCACGTAGTGCTGCACCTCTTCAGGACTATAGATTTTCCGTAATTATCCCCATGCTGACACCACTTCTATAAGGGGGTAGTTTACATGAATATTTGTCAGGATTTGTAAGCAGTGGGTCCTTGAGGTACGACAATACGCGGACACCAAGAAGCAAGTTTAAACAGTTTTAATATCAAAGGCAGATTATAAAACATGCATGCTGTGCACACCCATCATCACTGTGTCTGTCATCCTAACAGTGGCTAATTACAATCGTACTGAAAGGCTCCATGGTGAGCTAAGAAAAGAGTCATATTCGCGCCTGAGACCATGCTATTTAACACAGCGTGCTGCGCACAGCAGCCAGTGGCTTGCTCCCTGCATTGCACTGTGGCCAGAGACACATGTACTGACCAAGCAAATGGTCAGCATTCCAGATAGGTTGGCTGGCTAGCGAGTGTTACATACTGTATGGCTGCGTGAAACCCATAGACCCTTACAACACCTTAGTTAGACAAAAATATGTAGTTTTTGTGTTCTAAACTGATTAGGACAAAATTTTTTACTTGTGGACAACAATACTGAAAGCTTTCTACCAAAACTTTGTTGACAAACTCTTACCCCTTTTAACAAAATCTGTAATGACATTTTTGCAGATTTCTATATCGATTTCTGTGGTGTTGTACTCAGTTTGGCTCATAACTCATGAATCATTCTTGGTTTGTTTGCATAAACTCATGACTTCACATAACCCAAATTCTGGGCTTAATGCCATGAGATTGCACCACCAAAAGGTTTCTAATGGAACAAAGTGTTATTCACATGTGGTAAGAGTGTTGGTACCATCCTGCTGAGACAACTAGGTTTTCAGTTCTATACCCACCAATTGTGGCCAAAGACAGTCACTTACCATGGTACAGTAACAGACATCATTCACCATCACTGCATTATCTGTGGCATTTTCAAATAAATGAGGATGAATCACGCCGCCTGGCCAAAATCTACACCAGACAGTGGCTGGTTGTGCCTGCATCGGTCTTTGAAGTGTTAATGTGAGCATTTCTGTCACTCCAAATCTTACAGATATGGCTACTGAAATAGCCATGCAGTTGTACAATTGTCTCATTGCTAAACGTGACATTCCTAGTAACATTGTTGGTTTTCCAGCATGTAAATGGCGAATTCATGCCAGTGAAAATAGTTGATTGGCAGTGGTTGCTGCATCAGTTTGAACCTTGTAAAGTTGTAGATGTAGATCCTGTGTCAGAATTCACAGCATGGTGTTGGCAGTAGTTGCTGCATCAGTTTTAACCTTGTAAAGTTATAGATGTAGATCCTGTGTCAGAATTCACAGCATGGTGCTCCTAGAAATGTTCAGTTCTAATGATTGATGGCAGATCAAGGTCTGAGAACTAGGGGCTATATTGGGGTAATGTTTTCAGCAGACCAACTGCTTTGATTTTGCTTTGGTTTTTTAACATCAACATCTGACCCACTTTCCATAAACATTTCAATCACTCGTCAATATATTGGTACATTTTGGTACTGAAAATTGTTCACAATTTGTGAAGTATCTCTAAAGAATGTTCTTCATATTTTTAATAAGTTATGATGATGATAAATGCATTGTTCAGCAGTAAAACATTTCACTGACCATGCTGTCTCTAGATGACAACAGAGTAATTGCAAGCATTGCAACCAATGGGAATGAAAATAAAGCACAACTGAAATTGTGAATTCTTCCTGGGACTCCCTACATGTACAAGGGCCATTCAGAAAGTAAAGAATATTGGTGCATAGGTCCATGCACCTGTCTTGTGGCAGCCACTCATTGGTTTCAAATGTTTAGTGTGATGCAGACAGTTGCCACACGTGGTTTTAAGTCAGACCTCATCATGTGGAAAGTGCAGAAATTCATATCAACAGAATCTTCCACTTGTTCTTGGTAGAACAACATTATAATAAATGAAAAGCACCAGTCGGCTTTTGTTCTACCAATATTCACTTAGCAAACAAAGGCCATAAACTCAGCCTGCTGGAAGCCCAGGAAATTAACAAACATCTAGCTCACACTCCATATCTAATCCTAAATAACCAGACACAGCTCAACACTTCCCTTTCCTAAACTTCACATAATCATCTCTGTTGTTCATTACTTCCACACTGTCTGTCCCTACAAATTCCCATTTTCCTGTGTTCATTAAGTTCCTTTGTTTTATTGAAATTGTCTATGTAGTCCATATAGACTGTAGTTTCAATTGTTAAGGTTTTCTTTTAACTGGTACTTGTACTACTCTTCATGTTTAACACCTCTTCTAATTGTCTCATCAAATATTATTTTTGTTTTATTTGGTTCATTTATTTAATGCAAACTGTTACATAGCTGCAGTTTTGAATATAATGTTAATGTTAACATGCAGTACCACCACACTCTGAAAGACTGCATTATGTTCCCTCAAACTCCACCATTTTCCTGCATTTATTTATTTCTGTTTGTCCTATTGATATTGCTTAAACTCCTTGTGTATTCTGTAGTTACACTGATAATTGTTTCTTCTTTTAATTGGTTTGTGTATCACTCTCCATGTTGTATACCTCCTGATGTAGCGTTGTCAAGTACTAATTTTATTTTATTAGGTTTGTTTATTAATAGAAACTGTTATGTAAGCATGCTGTTCCTATTTTGTGTTAAAGTTTTCCTGTCTACTCCATTTTTATTTACTTACAGTTTAATTTTTTACTTTTTCATTGCATTACCAGCACACTGCAAAGATGTTACTTACTGTATGCTTCTGCTTCAGTCTAGATGTGTTACTTCTCTTCCAATGTTGTTTGCAAACATTGTAACTTCTTTGGTCTCAATACTCAGTAAATGTCTGGAGATGACCTTGTAAGCCGAAAACCAGTTAACACAACAACAATTAACAAAGTAGAACAAAAGCAAACTCGTGCTTTTCATTTATTAGGTGCAGAAATATCTACAAGCATGGCTGCATTGACAGCAAATCCCACCGACTAAGTGGTGCAATGTGTGTTGTTTGTTTTCTGCAAGTGAAAACTGCTAGACCCTGCAACATTCATAGCAGACTTGGTGAAGATGTGATGAACACATCCAGTGTCCAAAAGTGGTGTATAATACTTAAGAATTGGAGAACAGAATGTCCATGATGAAGAGAGAGATAAGGGTGATGCTCCATCATCACAGATGCACTGAAACAAAAATTAGCAATATGCATTAACATTGTCTGGAAGTGTCTCATCCTGCTGTACACAAAATTGACTCTCAGCACTTGGGGTACCATAAAATCTCTACATGGTGGGTGCCACATAAGCTCAGCAATAACCAGAAAGCTGTGAGAATGGGTGCTGCATTAGCTTTATTGGGGCATTATGAAAGAGATGGCAATATGATCATTGACCAGACATACTCCCATAATGTAGTGTCAGCCTGTAGAGTGGCATCATCCTTGGTTGTCACAGATGTCAGGCAAGTTAAAAAAACAGTATCAACCCAAAACTCATGGCTTCTGCATTTTGAGACAGTTAATGAGTCCTTCTTGTTGATTTCATGCCCCACACCACCACAGCCAGTAGCGATGCATGCTGTTCTACTCTTGAAAGTCATCATTTAACTATCCCGAACCTGCAAAGAGGCAAGCTCCCAAGTGGTATTGTTCTGTTCTATGACAATGCAAATCCACACACTACCCAGCAGACAAGACCTTTTCCCTGAGAGAAATTCCTGGGGGACATTTTTGAGCATTCTCCCTGCAGTCTGGACCTGGCACAATCAGACTTTTTCCTGTTCCCAAAACTGAAGGAACACTTTGCTGGTAAATGCTTCACAAATGATAAAGACATGAACGATGCCACCCTGGACCAGGTCCTGGCATTAGATGCTCACATCGGCCACTGGGCCACATCCTCCTGTCTGCTGCCGCCCTGGCCCAGGTCATGGCGATAGACTCTCACATCGGCACAGCGCCCCCTCCTACCACCTGATGCCATTCGGGCCCAGGTCCTTTCAATAGTCGCATCAGCCACTGCTCCACCTCCTCACTATTGCTGCCACCCTGGCCGAGGACCTGGTGATAGTCGCTCACATCAGACACCACTCCACCTAATCACGACTGCTGCCACCCTGGCCCAGGTAATGGCAAGAGATGTTCACATCGGTTACAGTGCCACCTCTTCACACACGCTGCCGCCCTAGCCCAGGTCGTGTCAGTAGACACTTAAATCAGCCACCACTCCACCTCCTCTCACCTGCTGCCACCCTGGCCAATGTCCTGGCAATAGATGCTCAAATTGGCCTCCACTCCAATTCTTCGTGCCTGCTTCCACCCTGGCCCGGGTCCTCACAATAAATGCACACATCAGCCACCGCTCCACCTCCTCGAGCCTGCTGCCGCCCTGGCTCAGGTCGTGGCAATAGACGATCATATCAACCACAATGCCACCTCCTCTCGCATTCTGCCATCTTGGCCCGGGTCCTGACAATAACTGCTCACATCTGCCACCACACCAACTTCCGACACCTGCTTCCACCCAGGCCCAGGTCCTGGCAGTAAACACTCACATCGGCCACCACGCCACCTCCTCCCGCCTTCTGCTACCCTGGCAAAGGACCTGGCAATAGACACACACATCGGCAACCACGCGACCTCCTTGCACCTGCTGCTACCCTGGCCCAGGTACTGGCAATAAACACCCACATCAGCCACTTCTCCACCTCGCACCTGCTGCCACACTGGCCCAGGTCCTGGCAATAGACGTTCACATTGGCCTCCAATCTACTCCTCGAGAATGCTGCCACCCTCACCCAGATAGTGGCTGTAGATGTTCATATCAGCCACCACTCCACCTCTTCATGCCTGCTGCCTACCTGGCCCTGAGTCCTAGCAATAGACGCTCACATCGGCCACTGTGCCCCCTCCACACAAATGCTGCCACCCTGCCCAGGTCCTCGCAATAGATGCTCACATTGGCCACTGCTCCACCTGCTTGTGCCGGCTGCCACCCTAACCCAGGTCCTGGCAATAGATGCTCACATTGGCCACCACTCCACCTCCTCCCACCTGCTGCCACCCTGGCCAAGGACCAGGCGATGCACACACACATCGGCAACCACGCAACCTCCTCGCTCCTGCTGCCACCCTGGCTCTTGTCCTGGCTATAGACACTCACATCAGCCACCGCTGCCACCCTCGCCAAGATCTTGGCAGTAGAGACTCACATCAGCTAACGCTCGACCTTGCTGTGCTTGCTGTCATCCTGGTCCCGAGTCCTGGCAATAGAGGCTCACATCAGCCACCGTGCCACCTCCTCGAGCTTTCTGCTACCCTGGCCTAGGTCCTGGCAATAGACACTCACATTGGCCACTGCTCCACCTCCCCACATCTGCTGCCACCCTGGCCCAGGCCCTGGCAATGGTCGCTCACATCTGCCAACACGTAACTTCCCCACACCTGCTGCCACCCTGGCCCAGGTCCTGACAATAAACACTCACATCGGCCACCGATCCACCGCATCGCCCCTGCTACCACACTGGCTCAGCCCCTGGCAATAGATGCTCACATCGGCCTCCACTCTACCTCCTCGCTCCTGCTGCCATCCTGGCCCAGATCCTGGCAATAGACCCTCACATCAGCCACCACTCCACCTTGTCATGCCTGCTGCCAATCTGGCCCCGAGTCCTGGCAATAGATGCTCACATTGCGAGCCGTGCCACGTCCACACAACTGCTGTAACCCTGCCAAGGTCCTCGCAATAGTTGCTCACATTGGCCACTGTTCCACCTGTTAGTGAAGGCTGCCACCCTAACCCAGGTCCTGGCAATTGATGCTGACATTGGCCACCACTCCAATTCCCCACACCTGCTGCCACCTTGGCCCAGGCCCTGGCAATTGACACCCACATCTGCCACCACGCCACCTCCCTACACCTGCTTCCATCCAGGCCTAGGTCCTGGCAATAAACACTAACATCAGCCACCGCACCATCTCCTCCCGCTTGCTGCCCTCCTGTCCAAGGACCTGGCGATAGACACACACATCGGCAACCACACAACCTCCTCACTCCTGCTGCCACCCTGGCCCAAATCCTGGCAGTAGATGCTCACAACAGCCACCGCTCCATCTCATTGTGCCTTCTGCCATCCTGGCCCCGAGTCCTGGCAATAGATGCTCACATGGGCTACTGTGCCACCTCCACACAACTGCTGCAACCGTGCCCAGGTCCTCACAACAGACACTCACATCGGCCACCGTACCACCTCTTCAAGCTTGCTTTCGCCCTGGCCCAGGTCCTGGCAGTAGATACTCACATCAGCCACTGCTCCAGCACCTCGCGCGATTTGCTACCCTTGACCAGGTCCTGGCAATAGGTGCTCACATTGGCCACTGCTCCACCTCCTAGCGCCTCATGCCGTCCTGGTCCAGGTCCTGGCAATAGACAGTCACATCAGAGACCGCTCCACCTCTCCGTGCCTGCTGCCAACCTGGCCCCAAGTCCTGGCAATAGATGCTCACATCAGCGACTGTGCCATCTCCACACAACTGCTGCCATCCTGCACAGGTCCTTGCAATAGATGCTCACATTGGCCACTGCTCCACCCGCTCTCGCCGGCTGCCACCCTAACCCAGGTACAGGCAATAGATGCTTACATCGGCAACCACGCCACCTCCTCACACCTGCTGCCATCCTGGTCCAGGCTGCCATGTGGTATGAAGAGGATATACACAAACTGATGCCAAAATATGACAAGCGCCTTGATGTTGAAAGCGACTGTGCAGAAAGGTAGACAAAGTACACACCAAAATGTGTGTATTCTGTTTCTGTATTGGTATTGTTAAAGAATATATTGGTGTACAAAATGCTCATTACTTGTATATATCAGGAATGACAGGAATTCTACAAGGGACACTCAATAAGTAATACAACTTTTTTTTTGTCTAAAAGCAGGTTGATTTATTCAGGATTCCAATACACCATATTATTCCCCACTCTTTTGGCTACAAAACCCTATGTTTTAACATTATTTCCTTTAAATGCAACAGCCTTATGCCACCTTACTCGGAGTGCCTGTATACCTGCATGGTAACACTGAACTGGTTAATCTCAGAATGACACCTTGCTGCATCAATAACTTCCCCAGCAACCATGTACTGCTGCCTGTGGGATGCATCCTACACTGGGCTAAACAGATAGAAGTCGGAAGGTGTGAGTTCACTACTGTAGGGTGAATAACAAAGAACAATCCAGTGAAGTTTTGTGAGCTCATCTTAGGAATGCAGACTTGTGTGAGGCTTGTGTTGTCATGGAGAAGGAGTTATTCATTCAAATTTTTATGGCAATGAACACACTGAAGTAGTTTCTTCTATTTCCTGAGGATAGTACAATACACTTAAGAGCTGATCATCATGCAGTGAGGGAGGACATCAAACAGAATAACCTGTCCAGAGTCCCAGAAGACTGTCACAATAACTTTACCAGCAGAGGGTGTAACTTTGAACTTTTTCTTTGGAAGAGAGCTGGTATGATTTCCGTTTTGTTTCCAGTTTGAAATGACAACAAAAAATTGTCATGCTCAGCCTCACAACATGCAACCAATTCCATCAGATGGTCCTTCATTGCTCTTTATGGTCGTCTTCTGTTAGGCAATGAGGAACCTAGGGGGCGCGCACCTTTGAGTACCCCAGCTGGTGTACAAGTGTGTCAGCGCTATCAATGGAGATGTCCAGTTGACCAATGAGGTTTTGGTTGTGATCAGTTGATCACCTCAAATGAGAGTGTCTACATATTCCAACACTGCAGGAGTCACAACTCTGTGTGACCAGCCAGCATACAGGTGATCGGACAGGTTTGTGCAACCTTGCTGCAATGACAACAGATGCCTCACCAAATGACTCACTGCATTTTTTTTTCATAGAAATTCTGCAAGTGCCTATAAGTTTGTAATGCTCTGATTTTCTGCCAAAAGGAGCTCAATAACTGCTCTCTGCTTGGATCGCACCTTCCTTACAGATGCCAATTTGAAGGCTATGTACAGTGCTGCCTCGTATTGGAATATCATGAGACTGTAGAGGCTGTGGGGGGGGGGGGGGGGGGGGGGGGGGGGGGAATAT
This sequence comes from Schistocerca nitens, assembly GCF_023898315.1. Lineage (NCBI taxonomy): Eukaryota > Metazoa > Arthropoda > Insecta > Orthoptera > Acrididae > Schistocerca > Schistocerca nitens. The sequence goes on from NC_064623.1 coordinate 185,320,546, forward strand.
TGTACAGTGCTCCACAACCAATTCTGCATTTTTTCAACTGAAACTGGCCAAGAAAAAGTTTTGCTGAATTAATTATTGAATGCCCCTTGTGATATGCTACCCTCTATTATGTCATGGCCTACTTGTTGAAATTTTGATAGAAATTTCATTTTGAGTTATATTCTTTTAATCTGATAGCATTATAGCTTCATTATTGGAATAATTTGGGTAGCAAGGTCAAAAGCCTTAGACATAACATAAAACATGTGCAGAGAATGTTGACTTTGATCTAACCCCACAGACATAATATTTGTGCTTGCAACTACAGATAAAATTTTACATTTTGCTCTCTAGAATTGAAAATACCTATCATTAGGGAGACTTAATCTGAGTGTAAAAAAATCAGTATTGAAGACTTTGCATACTTACCAGTTATTTCTAATGAGTCTTATTACTACTCCCTCAAACTATTAGTGAAATTTAAAACAGTTACTGTTGGGGGGACCTGTTCACTGTCAGTGTTTCTGTCTTTTATGTAAATGTGAATGCCACTCACAAATTAGGGTTTAAGCCTGTTCCTACATGCCATCTGCTGCCTACAAGGCAGTACAAGGAGTGATCTACAATTGTGGGAGATGTGATCAGCATGTTACCAATCCCCCCCCCCCCCCCCAGCCATTATTGCCACTTGATGAACCCTGATGATGACACTGCTTTTTTATTTCAGTAGCTCCTCATCTGGCTACATGAAACTGAGTGTACCCCATTCCAGACCTGCCTACCTCAGAAACAAATATGAGGAAGCACTGGGAATTGGACCTGGGTCCTTATGCACCAAACCTTATGACAATAACCATTCAGCTACAGAGACAGTTATCCTTTATGAATCCAAGTCTATTAGTGAAGTACAAGACTCGAAGAATTGTTCAGTGCAGTACTCATTTAGATGTAAGACTCAGTGTTTTATTCAACTTTTTAGCAAATTTAGACACTCCATCTTTCTTTGCTATAATATGATACTAACCTACCACATTAACAGCATGCATGAATCTGGTTCACCATGGAGGTAGAAGAAAGTGGGTGGCTATCGTTCCTAGACATTCTGATGAAGAAGGGACCTGGCAGCACACTGGGACCTTGTATCTACAGGAAGAAGACACACACAGACCTGTACCTAAGCACCAATAGCTGCCACCATACGGCACAATGTAATTTGTGCTCAGCACTCTAGTACATAGAGTGTGACCCAACCTTTCACATGACTGGTGACTCAAAGATACAAATAATACACACTCTCCAGTCAAGCAAGAAGAAGAAAGAAAATGCTCCTGGAGAAGAAACCTAGTACCTGGCATTCCTTCTGTATGCAGGGCCATGCACAATCAAGATTTCCAGGATAATCAAAAAACACAACATACAAAATACGTAATCCATTCAGCAGTTAAAATAAAAGGTATGCATGGGTCAGTAAAAGACCAACTAGGGCTACACTAATCTGGCATCTACAGCATCATTTGTGAGTGTGACATGCAGTAGTACATCAGCCAGATATTGCGATGCATTTTGCAGCATTTTTTCAAGCATGTGAGGAGCATTCATCCTGGCCAAACTGACAAGTCAGCTGAGCCAGCATCAATGAAAGGTACATGTTTGTTTTTGATCAGAAAAAAGCACTGTGCCATACCTACAGGTTCCATGATTCTGTCATCAAAGAAGCAGCAGAAATATGAGTACATGATGATCTTGACAGTGGATGGTGGTATTCAGCAGAGCTCATCCTGGGATGTGGCTATAGTAAAAATATCTCACAAATGCTGCGATGTGAAATTGGCAGAGGCAGAGGGCACCTGCCTCCACCTGAATGCCTATAAATCCAAACCTGACATCACTCCCCCCCCCCCCCCCCCCCCCCACACACACACACAGCACATACTGGCCATATCCCTTCCAGAGGCATGCCATGTGATTGGTCCATTTGTTGGGCCCATGGCAGAGGGCTCTGCAGTCCAACAGTTGTAAAGAAACAAGCTGTCCATGAACCTACCACTTCACGTGAAGGTGACAAGCAGGGAACTCATCAAAATGTTATGATATCACAACACTACAGTTCAGTTGATAACACGGTACAATGAAAATGCACTTTCCTAATCTTTACTTTCTCAAAACAGGTAAAGTGCCCTAATTTTGGGTCAAGAAAAATGAATGTGACATTACATATTGTGTGATAGTTTTAACTCCAGTCTTATAGCTTCACTAACTTCAAATAAAAAGACACTCAGGTGTAGGTTTTATCTTCGCAAGTCACTTGTACCCCATTTCTGGGACTTCTCTTGGCACAGTCCCACAGTAGTCTGCAAGCATAGAAGTATTCGATTTTCGCTGATGTCTTTATTCGATTTGTGAAATTTCCTGAGGAATGTCTTTCATTTTTGTTGCTTACAGCACAGCAGTTGTCAGAGACAAAGTCTAGGTGAGAATATAGGATATAAAGTTTAAGTGACATGTTGCAACCTACTTCATGGTACTTTTCTGGAAGACTGTTCATAATTGCAATGTTGTTTTTATCTCTTCAATTTACCAAGAAACCATGCCAATCTGTAGAAATAGTCCTCTCAGGTACTGAAAACTTTCTCTGCCCTGTTGCATACCCTTTGAAAAGTTTGTCATTACTCCAAGTTTAATGTGTAGAGGGGGCAACAGAATTTTTGTCCTTTCTAGAAGAGGATCCTGTTGGATATTTTTCTCTCCAGTGGAGAGATTTTCCCTTGGAAGCTGGCATTAGCTTATAATGAGATGACCTAGCCTGACTGTTGCACTGACACAGGAAACAGCAGTACCTTATGTAGCCCAACTTCATGCCCATAAATATTGCAAATACCTTCAAATTACCACAGACTTATCACTGATGGTAGCTGTACTTAATTGTTGTCAGAAGTAATTTCATGCTTTCATAGGTTTCTTTCATGTTTACATCATGAAAAAAGGGAACTGCCATTGTGTAAAAAAACAGCTTTTAAACTTACCTTTGAAAGGTCTCCAGACTTCTGGATTGTAGTCCAAATATATGCTGTCATCAAAACACTCATTTTACAACAGGCAACAAGAGTTCTTTCCTTTGTAAATCAGTGACTCAAATCTTTTTGCAGCGTCCTGTACACAGACATTTTGACAATAGGTTGTAGATTCTATTCTTGAAGCCTTGGTGCCAGAAGTTCCAGTCTCTAATTAAATCACTTAGTTCAGCCTGGCTAAACATTTGTGCTTCACTGGTTAGTTCATTTTCATGCAGAAAATCAGCATCCTTTGAAGATGAAGGATAAGGTGATTTCTCGCTTCCACAACCTTCATCTTTACCTGACTCTGCACAGGGAGACTCTTTCAGAGGGAGTTGTATAGTGAGACAGTTTCCATGCGGTACTGTATAAATGGCTGATGCGTGTCTGGCAACTCCTGCATTCAGTTGTGTCAACATGATCTCTGGATTCCACCTGCTGTGCTCAGACGTTCCAGCACAATCCCCAGGCATGAAATTCCATAAAAATTATGCTTGTAATTTAAATCATCAGCTGACTGAAAGTTTTAAATTGGAATTTTGTTTTTCCTGTGGTGAAACCAGAAGTAATTGTTTTCAAGTCAGAAATATTTTCACCAGTTATCAGTGTATCCTGAGAAGGTTTTATCAGTATAATATGGCTTGTTCAACATTATTGTACACTTTCTTTAACTGTGGGATTTACAAAATACATTGTGTGAGTGAATGACTGAATAAATCAATTGTCTTCATTTTTTCCTACTTTTAATTGTACTTACTGCTAGTACATGTAATTTCTCCTCTGAAGGTAAGTAGTGAACAGATGTTATGTTTCATTTTAATTCTGTTGTTTAACTAATTTTGATTCTGCCATTTGATATTATATTGTATTCAACTAAACTGCACATGTGTATTCTTGAGTGATTTCTTGACATTATATATGTTTCATGGTGAATACTTAGTGAAAGTTACTGATTGGAGCCTTTTGTTTAGGTAATAATGTTTGGTTAACCATATGGTATTGAGAATTACAATCCACTTTTCAGTTCTCTATCATTTACAGATGAGAACACCTGAAAATGACCTTCTAGGACAAAACAAGCTGATTGTGTTTGTAAACACTAATTAAGAAGATTTTATCAGACCAGGTGTTTTTTTTTTTTTTTGCAACGCTTGCCTGCTTCAGTTTATGGATGGCTGCAAAAATGAACACATATTTAGCCATGTTCTGGACCAGTGAGTGAGAGTTTAACATTCCTATCCCATCAATAATTTATCCAAAATTATAATTTTTTTGAAAATGAGATCAGCAGGTGATGTTCATTGTGCACAAACCACATCATAACACCATATGCCAGTGGTGAAATCAGCAATACTGAAGAAATATATACTTTGCACACTTCAGGTGAGTATGTGTATTCTTCTTGTTGCTTTCTGCATCTACATTTATTCTCTTCAAACCACTATGAACTGCATGGCAGAGGGTGCATCCCATTGTACCAGTTATCAGCATCTCTTCCTGTTCCATTCATGTATGGAGTGTGGGAAGAATGATAGTTTGAATGCTTCTGTGCATGCAGTAATTATTCTAATCTTGTCCTCATGGTCCCTATATGAGCAATGTGTAGGGGGTTGTAGTATATTCCTAGGGTCATCATTTAAAGCCAGTTTTTGGAACCTTGTTAATAGACTGCCTCGTAATAGTTTACATCTACCTTCAAGAGTCTTCCAGTACAGTTCCTTCAGTATCTATATGATACACTCCCATAGATTAAACAAACCTGTGACCATTTGTGCTGCCCCTCTCTGTACATGCTCAACATCCCCTGTTAGCCATGTTTTGTATAGATGCTATGTACCTGAGCTATTTGGTTTGTTTTATTTCCTTCAGCTGCAAGATGGACATAAAACACTCTGTGACAAAAACAAAGTCACAATACACAGTCGACAAAAACAAAGTCGCCATACACAGTCACCAAGCCTGACGTAATACTGTGTCATGTGCCTAGTGCTTATGGGAGACATCAAACTTGACAGTTTCATATGTCATTCTGGAATATCACATGACTTTTGTAAATTCAATTTGTTTGCTAACATCTCCTGGATACTACAGTCACCTATAACTTTATCTTGTGGAGCTTCTCCTGCTATTCAGTCCCAGCTAATAATCTTCTTCACCACACTCAGATTCTCTTCTCAAAAGATTTAGTGAATTAGCTGGAAAAAGAGCTCATTTCTCCCCTCAAATAATGTCAAGCACTCATAACCAGAGTTCCATCATTTCAACCGTATATTGTCAGATTAACCGTCAGTGCAATGTATTTTACAGTAAGCACCAGGCTGCTCCTTCTCTCTTGTCCATATATGGTAGAGTAAGTGAATTACATTACATTTTACATAATGTTCATTTGCTAATACAGGCTCTCTGGTTATTCTTTTGAGGTCCATCATAACACCTTCCTTCCAGCAAGCACTGTCTTCCATTCACCACTCATGCCCTTGGGAGGTGCAACTACAGTGTATATTCTTGCCTCTACGTAAACAGAAGCCTAGTGACAATGTTTCGCCCCACTCTGGGTCAGTTAAATAATAGTTTTTCTCTCTATATTTATGTGAATATCTTCCATTTCTAAAAGAACCTAAGATCCTGACATTTCCTACTGAAATATCATGTTACGCTACAACTGAGACATAAGGACACAGTACTCAGCACTGTGAAGCTATTGGACACAGTACTGAGTACTTTGTCCAATATCTTAGTCTATTTTTAAATGTGCCACTCAGCATCTCTTCTCTGTGCTAAGAAGTAATCTATCTTAATTCACACTGTTGTTATTCCATCCCAGGTCTTCCATTATTTGATTTCACACAATATTTTTTGTACTTTTGCTTGCCTTCAAGTCTTTATTAGATTTTTTATAATTATGCATTGTATATAAGTTTACTTCATTAAAAAAATCATGTATTTATATGCATAGGACAATGAAGTGCCTAGTACTTCTGTATTTTTAACTTACATTATGAATTTTTGGAATTATGACGAATAATTTTAAAAAATGAAAAACTGTTATCAGCAAATAAAAAGTCAATCATCTACTCAAACACATATCAAAATGCTAAACCCCCAAGAAGATAAGCTTTGAAACAGAAAAACATGCATTTATCAGACACTTTACTAAATCTTTTTATCAGATTGTGATTATCTGTCAAGTAAGGTGCTGCAAAAATACTAATACAAAAAATATAGTCTGATAAAACTACATACCATAATAAATCACAAGGGAGTGTAACTAATAAGCAGATATACTGTCAGTGAACCATCAATATTGTATGGATGTTAAAACCATCAGACATATGTGAAAATGTATAATAATGAAATCCAGTTAATAATTACTTATAAAATTTGAAATAATGTACCAAAATTATGTATTATTTGCTTCCAGATGACCTGATGATGGCAATACAGCCAAAACAGTATATTGTAAAATAAAAGCAATGAAACTTAGGAGTGTACAGGGAATTATATTTTCACATTGTTGATGAGTTTGATGAAACTCTAATTATAGCAAGTAACCTCAGATGTTTCATCAGCAATCACTTCTAAAGGAAGTCATAAATAAGCCACATAACTAAATGATGGAAAAAAATTGCAGCATCCAGAAGGAGTTGTACGACACAAACAAAAGTTGTTAGGTATAATACATCTGAAACGTGATGTCTATTCAGATTTCACCTCAGTCACATAAGCTGTGCTAGTAGCACTACTATGAGGATGCATATCCAGTTTGCTTTAAATATACTCTGTAATGGTAATGAGCATTAGTTGCCTCTGAGATTGGACATGGTGAGTTGATATCAGTTAAGCCTGCCTTTATAACTACAAAGACACAATTATCAAGACCTCATAGAGTTTGAACAAGGACATGTAATAAGGCTATTAGAAGCTGGCAGTTCCTTCTATGATATTCCAAAAAGACTTAGTAGATATGTAGCCACTGTGCATGACTGCTAGCAGCAGGGGTCATGGGACTGTATGGTCACTAGAAAACCAGGGTCTCTATGGCACTACCAAGAGGGAATACCATCATGTTTGGCATATGGTTCTGGCATTCCATACTTTATGTGCAGCAGCAATTTGAGCAGCAGTTGGCACCACTGTGGCACAAAGAACTGTTACCTATCAGTTACTTCAAGGGCAGCTCCAAGCCAGATGCCCTGCAGTGTGCATTCCACTGACCCCAAACCACTGTCACTTACAACTTCAGTGTTGGCAAGTGAAAATTCACTGGAGGGCAGGGTGGAGGTCTCTTCCATTTTCTAATGAAAGCTGATTCTGTCTCTTTGCCAATGAAGGCCATTTGTTGGTTGGAAGGAGGCCAGTTGATGGCCTGCAATCAGCCTCTCAACTTTGTAGACATAAAAGGAGTTATAATCTAGGGTGCAATTTCATATGACAACAGAAGCATTCTTGTGGTCATCTCACACACCCTGACAGCAAAATTGTACATTGGTCTAGTGATTAAAAATGTTGTACTGCCATGCATGAACAGCATTCCAGGGGTGTTTTCCAACAGGATACCGCTTTCCAGCATACCGCTGTTATGACCTAACATACTTTACAGAGTGTCAACATGTTGCCTTAGCTGGCTTGATCACCAATCTGTCTCCAATTGAGCCCATACAGGTCATCATTGGATAACAGTTGCAGCATCATCCTTAAATGGCATCTATCATCCCAACTGCAACAGGCATGGCATCCAGCATCTGTTCAACACTATGCATGCACATTTGTTTGCTTTCATTCAACATTCTGGCAGTTATACCAGTTATTAATGTACCAGCATTATGGCTTATCTTGCACTTACATTAACCTCTGGTCTTTCAGATTTGGTCATTTAAATATGTTACCTAGGCAAATGTATTCCTGAAATTTCATTACTGTATATTAATTGTGCTTTGCTGTCTTGAGTTTGTTCCATCACTGTATATGAGTGTACACTATAATGATTCAGCAGCCTAAACATCAGAATGTCAGCATTCAGGAAAAATTTTCTGATGTTGGCCACATTAGGGCATTGAAACTAATTAATGATGCAAGGGGAAAATTTTATGGCAGACCAGGACTCAAACCCAGACGTTCCACTTCTCTAGAAAACTTGTCTTAACTGCCTCAGTCATTTGGACAAGCTGCTTGGCAGACCAAAGTTCCCAACACGTCATGTGCCAATGCAGTATCCCTGTCCATGTACCTCTCTCACTCCCAATATGACACATATTCCTGTAAGAGGAAATGAGACTCTGGTGTGCATCCATGCTGATCTAATCATGTGTATCCATCAAGCCTATAGAAATGTTACATATATAGTGTATGGTGTCTTTTCTGTTGGATATGTCTGACAGCGAACCACGATTCCTTCACTGTGGATGCCCACCATATTTCATTTCCTCTCTCAGGAATTCGGGTCATATTGGGAGTGAGAGGTACATGGATAGAGACACCGCATTGCATGATGAGTTGGGAATTTTGGTCAGCTGGGGAACTTGTCCAATCTGCTGAGGCAGTTAATGCAACCATTCTATAGGAGCAGAGCATCTAAGTTTGAGTCCTGGTCTGGCACAAATTTTCAACTCACACCATTGATTAATTTCAACACCTTAATGCGGCCACCATCAGAAAAATTTCCCTGAAATGTCACTCTCAGTTTCTGCAACTTTGGCATTACACTGTACCACAGAGTAGCAGGAATTGTATTTTTACGCTGCACATTGGTATTGTCTCCAACTGAACTGTTCAATAGCATGTAGCAAGCCTTACCCCAGTTCTCGTATTCATGTGCTCACTCTCTCCATTTTCTTGTGGTGTACAGCTCATCATTTGTCTTTAAAGAAGCTTTTAATTTCATTTAACAAATATTCACTTCCATTACTGCAGAAGAATCTATTAGTTCTCAAACTGAAATGATCAGTTGTTGTAGCTGTACATTACAATGCCTCTGATTTATTTTGCACTATATATACAGCCATAAAATAGGTATGGTCATCTATAAATGTAATGATGTACCTATTTCTGTCATAAGATATCGGAGTAATAGGATCCATGACATCACGGTGTACTAGCTCCAGCAGAAGCGTAATTATTGTACTCCTCTGACTGCGTGGAAGTTCTCTTAGGTTGACTCCAATGAACATAGTGCATGACTTTTTTTTTCACCACTGGCAACATCATCCTTTCCTCTTTGACATAGTGGATCTTCCATTTGCCTACACTCTGTGCACCAACAATAAGTTCTGACATAGTCAAGGAATAAATAAAATATGTTTAATATCAAGAATACTTGCTGTTGTTGTTGTTGTTGTCTTCAGTCCTGAGACTGGTTTGATGCAGCTCTCCATGCTACTCTATCCTGTGCAGGCTTCTTCATCTCCCAGTACCTACTGCAACCTACATCCTTCTGAATTTGCTTAGTGTATTCATCTCTTGGTCTCCCTCTACGATTTTTACCCTCCACGCTGCCCTCCAATGCTAAATTTGTGATCCCTTGATGCCTCAAAACATGTCCTACCAACCGATCCCTTCTTCTAGTCAAATTGTGCCACAAACTTCTCTTCTCCCCAGTGCTATTCAATACTTCCTCATTAGTTATGTGATCTACCCATCTAATCTTCAGCATTCTTCTGTAGTACCACATTTCAAAAGCTTGTATTCTCCTCTTGTCCAAACTATTTATCGTCCATGTTTCACTTCCATACATGGCTACACTCCATACAAATACTTCCAGAAATGACTTCCTGACACTTAAATCTATACTCTATGTTAACAAATTTCTCTTCTTCAGAAACACTTTCCTTGCCATTGCCAGTCTACATTTTATGTCCTCTCTACTTCGACCATCATCAGTTATTTTGCTCCCCAAGTAGCAAAATTCCTTTACTACTTTAAGTCTCTCATTTCCTAATCTAATTCCCTCAGCATCACCCGACTTAATTCGACTACATTCCATTATCCTAATTTTGCTTTTGTTGATGTTCCTGTTATACCCCCCTTTCAAGACACTATCCATTCCATTCAACTGCTCTTCCAAGTCCTTTGCAGTCTCTGACAGAATTACAATGTCATCGGCAAACCTCAAAGTTTTTATTTCTTCTCCATGGATTTTAATACCTACTCCGAATTTTTCTTTTGTTTCCTTCACTGCTTGCTCAATATACAGACTGAATAATATCGGGGAGAGACTACAACCCTGTCTCACTCCCTTCCCAACCTTTGCTTCCCTTTCATGTCCCTCGACTCTTATAACTGCCATCTGGTTTCTGTACAAATTGTAAACAGCCTTTCGCTCCCTGTATTTTACCCCTGCCACCTTCAGAATTTGGAAGAGCATATTCCAGTCAACATTGTCAAAAGATTTCTCCAAGTCTACAAATGCTAGAAACGTAGGTTTGCCTTTTCTTAATCTAGCTTCTAAGATAAGTCGTAGGGTCAGTATTGCCTCACATGTTCCAACATTTCTTTGGAATCCAAACTGATCTTCCCCAAGGTCGGCTTCTACAAGTTTCTCCATTCGTCTGTAAATAATCTGCATTAGTATTTTGCAGCCGTGTCTTATTAAACTGATAGTTCGGTAATTTTCACATTTGTCAACACCTGCTTTCTTTGGGATTGTAATTATTATATTCTTCTTGAAGTCTGAGGGTATTTCGCCTGTTTCATACATCTTGCTCACCAGATGGTAGAGTTTCGTCAGGACTGGCTCTCCCAAGGCTGTCAGTAGTTGTAATGGAATGTTGTCTACTCCCGGGGCCTTGTTTCAACTCAGGTCTTTCAGTGCTCTGTCAAACTCTTCACGCAGTATTATATCTCCCATTTCATCTTCACCTACATCCTCTTCCATTTCCATAATATTGTCCTCAAGTACATCGCCCTTGTATAGACCCTGTATATACTCCTTCCACCTTTCTGCTTTCCCTTCTTTGCTTAGAACTGGGTTTCCAGCTGAGCTTTTGATATCCATACAAGTGGTTCTCTTTTCTCCAAAGGTCTCTTTAATTTTCCTGTAGGCTGTATCTATCTTACCCCTAGTGAGATACTTGCTAACATTATGAAAAATTATATTTATTGGGTCTTTAACTAGATTTTGAATTTGCGGGCCATCTTCAGGCCTAATTTTGCAGAACATTAGAAATATTTCCATGTTTAATATTATTATCACTTCTGCCAGGAACCAACAGAAAATTCAGTTATGGTAAAATATGTTTCTTCAAAATTGGCATTGTCTTTCCTTTGACATGCTTTGACAATATTCATTTAACCAAACTGCAATTGAGGCACTGTCCAATTTTTACAAACCTACATTATGCTAGGAAAGTAAAGAAGTTCCAGATTTAGCAGTATTAATCACTGCATCTCTTTCAGTGTCTGCAATTTGGGTGCCTTTTAAGTCATTCACAAAGTGTTCACTTGCATCACAGTGCAAAAACTATGAAATTTATTCTCTAACTACAACAGTTGAAAAACAACAAGCATCTGAACTCTTGGAAATCTCTTGACTCACAATTTATTGCATGTTCAAGGTCTTACAGATACCTCTTTTGTGTCCAAATTCACTGCAATTATGACATCTAAAACTAAACTGTTTTTCTCCATCTAGACTCTGCGTGTCACTTTTGGTGACATTCACAAACTTGTTTTTCCATTGAGTTTCCCCATGACTGAAACTGTTTCTGTATGTATTAAAACTATGCTGTGTCCTGAATCTACTGCAGGTTTCTTTTTCAAGTCAGCACATTAACTTTTGTGAAACACAAATCTTTTCTTCATTAATCTTACCATCACAGATTTTCCACAGATAATGTCTCAATTGCAGTTACAATTTTATCATTTTGTCATGGCACTGTTAACAAAAGATTACACACAGCTTCAGTTTTTTCAACAGTTGCACCAGTAAACTGAAAATTTTGTATCAATTTATCAAATTCTAAGAAATACTCACTCCTTGTACTGTTTGCTGGATTCAACTTCAGTTGTAACTGTTTACTGAGAAGTAACTGACAAGCAATGCTTTTTCTTTCAAATGTATTACACAGTTTTTTCCATATTTTAAATTCAGTTCTGCTGTCTATTCTGCAACTTTCATCATGTGGTCAGTTGAACATGAGGCAACTTCTTGAGATGCAAAGAATCCAACACATCCATCCAGGACAGGCCGTATCATCTGCCCCAGGCACAGGAAGGCATGCACAGCTCACAAGATGACCAAAACTGTGGGTGTTCTTACAGTTCTTTACTGCACAATGGCCTCCCAGAAGCTTGGATTACAGGAAGGTGCCACAACTTCTTATTATGTTACATCAGTGTTTGGAGTTCAGCCATTTAACAAACACAACGTGCGACATTATATCCACTCTATAACAAAGATACACAAAATGATGTGGAATACATAGTTATTGTCACTACATGTGACATGAAATCATGGTAGAGGGCAGTAACCATAGTTAAATAAATATGATAAAGACTGGATCATGCTCACTAAGGGCATCATAGCTTCCTGTCAGAGAAAAAGACAACTCTACATAGCATCAAAGACTTCTAACAACCCTGCTCAGCTAAAACATTATAAACTCTACTGTAAAATTCTTGCCAAAGTAATTAAAAACTCTAAAAGTATGTGTATAGCATCTGAAATTACTAATTCTGAAAATAAAATTAAAACAATCTGGAATGTGATAAAGAGAGAAACAGGGACTGTAAACTACACCAAAGACAAAAATATTGTTTTAACCGTTGACAACTCAGAGATAACTAATAGTGAGGAAATTGCTGAAATCTTTAACCAACATTTTTTAACTGTCCCAACACAGATAGGTTGCCATGGTTCTGTAGATAAAGCTGCCTGTATAATGAAAAATAGTTTTCCAGAACCTTTCAGTCAAATAAGTGTGCTTCCCATTACTGCCAATGAAATCAAAAAAATCATACAGTCTTTGAAAAATAAACATTCTGCTGGTATCGATGATATTTCAAGCAAGCTGTTGAAGGCTTGCTGTAGTGAAGTGACCGAAGTTTTGTCTCACATCTGCAACACATCCATGCAACAAGGAGTGTTTCCAGACAGAATGAAATACTCTGTTGTCAGGCCCCTGTACAAAGCAGGGGATGCTACAAATGTGTCAAACTATTGCCCTGTCTCTCTATTAACAACATTTTCAAAAGTCCTAGAAAAAGCTCTGTACAACAGGATTGTGGCACACCTTGGTGACCTGAACATCATTAACAGTCAGCAGTTTGGTTTTCAAAAGGGAGTTTCAATAGATAACGCAATTTTCTCATTCACAAATGATGTTCTAGAGTCTATAAACAGCAAGAGGCTGCCAATTGGTGTCTTATGCGACCTATCAAAGGCGTTCGACTGTGTTGATCACCAGATACTCTTCAAGAAGGCCTGTCATTATGGAATTACAGGACCTGTAGGAAACTGGTTAAAATTGTACCTCGAAAATAGGAAGCAGAAGATTATTCTAGATGTTTCAGATAGTGTATCACAATATATAGTGGACTCTGAGTGGGGAATTGTGCAGCATGGAGTGCCACAGGGATCAGTGCTTGGGCCCTTGCTGTTCCTCATATATGTTAATAATCTGCCTTTATCCATCAATAAGCAGTGTAAATTTACAATGTTCGCTGATGATAAGAGCATTGTGGTGGATAATGTGTCAACTACTGACTTAGAATCCGAGGTCAATGATATCCTTAAAGAAGTTCTGGGTTGGTTTAGTATTAACTCCCTTTCAATAAACCTGAAAAAAAAAAAAAACAATTTTATCCAGTTCCAGACAACCCACAAAAACCCAAAAGAAATAGTTATCACACAGAATGATCAGATGATAAAGCAAGTGTACTTATCCAAATTACTAGGCGTATACGTGGACAGTAGGCTGAACTGGGAACATCACGTTCTACAAACACTAAAACGGCTGACGTCGGCAACATTTGCTTTACGAATTTTGTCACACTTCAATGATATTACCATCTCAAAGTCAGCTTACTTTGGCTATTTTCATTCAGTCATGTGTTATGGCATCATCTTCTGGGGCAATACACCTGCCGCAAAGAAAATCCTCACAGCACAAAAAAGAACAATAAGAATCATTTGTGGTGTACCCCCACGAACCTCATGTCGAAATCTTTTTAAGGGGCTCCGGAACGCCCTATACTTGCAATGCTAAAATAACGCTTATAAATTACATCTTTCCTCACAAAGTATTTGAGGTAGGAAGTTGAACTTTTTACAGATTATTTATTGGAATATGGGCTACAACTTAACACAGGGATTTTACAAAATTTTAGTTCAGTTGTTAAAGATGATTTTTTTTCAATTGTAATGAAAATTCACAACATTTTTTTTGCAATTTTTTATTTATATATTCAAAAATATACAGTTTTTTGGAAAAAGGCTGTGTTAAATTATGCAGAAGGTACTGTGTAACATTTACTGAATGTTTGAAACAAATATGTTTGGAAGATCCTTAGAAAACATGTAATTAGTATGAGAAAATAAAAGTTTTGGGAATCGAGCGACAAAGATTGGATTAACTTTTTAGTGCATTCCAGGTCCATAGGATGGATTATCTTCATCCTCTGCAAACTCCTCCTCCAGCTTCCTCTTGTTCCTCCTCCTGTTTACTCTTGCTTGTATTTCTAGACTCTTTACAGCCCTGTCTGCAGCCCGAAGACGGTCCTTGTCTAAAGCAAGCATCGCTCGTACCATGTTAGAACCTATCTTCATTCCCATATTTCTAAATACCTTGCACCTTACAATGTTGCCATCATTGAAAGTCGCAACAGCATCATACACACCAAAGTGAAGTGTTTCTATTCCAACAAATACAGTCTTGGGGATTCTCGACCATATAACACTATTTACACTTTCATTGGGGTTTTGAGTTTTTCCGTGAATACACTTTTTCAACAGTTGAGGTGCTGCTAAGTCTCTGAAAATAGGTTTTATCACCTCCATTATTGCATGAGGCAGACTATGCTTATGAGTGTACACTTCACCAGTTAGCAATCCTTTGTTATATTTACACCAACTGTCTTCTTCTTTGGGACACAAGCTATGTTGGGGATTTTCATCGTCTTTATTGTTTACAGTAATAACACATACCTTTGGCTTTCCAACATTTCTCCTTTTCTTAATAGCCTTCAGAGGATTTCTAATAACTTTACTTTTACTCATTATTATACTTCAGCAAAACAGAGACTCAAGAAACAGAATTAATTACGAATATTTTCGAGATAACGACAGAGTAAATAAACATGAAACAATTGACAATCACACCAGCGATATATATTGAACCATCACAGGTTAGCCACCACACATACTTTATCTCACATCACTAAAATGTACCTGATGAACACGGACGTTAATAATAACACCATTTGACAGCAGTTTAACAGCGCCACAGTAGGTCACGCCCATGTAGAACACATTTCAAAAAAAATTTAAAAATAGTTGTAGTCTTCGGAATTGAATAAATTATATATCTATTAAAAGGTAATAGTCTGCAGATTCAGAAAACGCAAAAAAGTAAAAATTGAACTTTTCATGATTTTGAGCCTTTCCGGAGCCCCTTAAACAACTTGAAATACTGACAGCAACATCTCAGTACATATATTCACTGATGTGCTTCATAATGAATAACCCCACTCTGTATGAAACGAATTGCTTACATCATGAACATAACACCAGAAGAAAAGAGGATTTCCACTGTGAGTTAAAGAACTTGACACTTATTCAGAAAGGGGTAAAGTACGCTGGAATGAAAATTTTCAATTCCCTACCCAACAGCATCAAAAGTATAAGGAGTAGTACATCAGTATCTAAACGTAGCTTGAAAAATTATTTACTTGAGACCTCACTTTATTCACTAGAGGAATTCTTTCCGAGAAATAAGTAAAACCCAGATTGGAAAGATGTTTTTAAATTTTTTGACACTGTTTACTGTTAAAATAATGTAATAATACCCTAATGTAAAAATTCCTGTTTTTCTCATTTCCATTTTTGGGTCACTTTTAAACCCAAAGTGGGAAGTTTTGATTACTGTTCAAGGTTAAAATAGATGCAATAATGCCCTAAATATGAAACTGCTATTTTCACATTTATGTTGACTAGTTTTTAAGCTAATAAGTATGACTTTTGTGCACTGTTATTAATACTATAACAATGTCTTTATTCTATGTATTTTATTATGTACATTGACAGGTTCCACATCTGAGTGACTTGCTCACATGTACAGATCTATGGAACAAGTATATAAATAAATAAATAAATAAAAATTTATTTGATATCACTTTGCATGTTTTACAAACTTACATTATTCTAGGAAAGCATTGCTTGCTTGCGACCTTATGAGGGTCATACTAAAAGTTGTAAGCAACCCTTTGTTACAGCTACTATTCCAACAACACTTTTTTACCACTTGTTTCACTGATCACTCATTTTTGCAG
This sequence comes from Schistocerca nitens, assembly GCF_023898315.1. Lineage (NCBI taxonomy): Eukaryota > Metazoa > Arthropoda > Insecta > Orthoptera > Acrididae > Schistocerca > Schistocerca nitens. The sequence goes on from NC_064623.1 coordinate 185,337,060, forward strand.
CCTAGGTTATTAAGGCATTACCTAGCATAACTGACAGTTTAAAATATATAGAAAAGACAGAAACACAGACTTCTACATTCCAGCTTGCTCCTTGCACTCTGCCTCCCATGCACATGATGATTTTCATTATACAGTCTACCATTATACATTAGTCCCAGTGTCCACCACTGACTCTGAACTATAACTACATGTAACAACACTATAAAACATTCTCCACTACTTCCTCTGATATTTGACATTAATTTGACATGGATTTTTTCAGTGCCAAAGGAAACAAACCACATCAGTTAACATCAAGAGAAAATAACTGATGTCCAAGCCCTAACCAACAATATACCTTGCACAAATTTCCTGTACCAGGAAGTGTAAGTCTTAACAGGTATGTGTGACTCTAGTCAATAGCAAGTTTACGTGTTGGTTCTGCATCTCTTAAGTCCAACTCCACATCCTCAACCTGTTAAACTCACCTGAGCTTACCTGCATTGCAGCTGCCATTTGATTGCATTCCACCTTATAAACTCTGATAACAAATTGTGCTACTATAACAACAGTCTGGGGGAACGAAACTGTTAAGGCTTTTGTGGCCATTTGTAAACAAATTGCCTGTTGGCTGCTACTTCAGGTTCTTCAGCTAACATTTGTTTGATGATCACCAGTACAAGTGACTGGCATTCTTAAAGCTTCACCATCCATCACCAGTCCACCATCAGCAGTGGAGGGTGAAGCTTTAACAATGCTAGTCACTTGCACTGGCAGAACATCAGTAAAATCATCTGAAGAACACGAGACAGAAGCCAACAAGCAGTTAGTCACTCTGGAGAAGTTGGTGCACCTATAAATGAGCAAGAGAAAAGTCTTGTAAAATCTTAATATACAGAGGCGTTCAAAAAATGTATCCACTGTTTAAAAGTCCATAACTTGCAAACTAACTGACGGAGTTCTCTCATTTTTGGTGAAAGTGTAGCTTAAAGTCCAACTTAAAGATATCACTGTAGGTGTTTGAAATGGTCACCATTAACATCCACACACAAACGATGCTGCCAAACTGTAGCACGAACTACTACTGACTGCAACGTGTACAGTTGGATATTTGCACATGAATGTACGATGGAGTGGCTTTTTCGATAAACAATGTCCTTCATTGTTCCCCACAGGTAAAAGTCCAGAGGAGTTAGGTCTGGGGAATGTGGTGGATACTCCACAGCACCTCTATGGCCTATCCATCTTCCTGATAGATTTTTGTCGAGATTGGTAGTGTTCTGGGGCACCATCTTGTTGATGGCAAACTCTTCCGTCTCCATACAAGTCTCGGATGGCAGGTAAAATGGATGTCTGAAGCTTCTGAAGCTCATCAAATGTAAGCCTTGCGCCAGCCATGTTTACTTGAGTAACTGGGTGCAACTAAGAACAAAACACTGTCATCTGACAAAACAAAAACAACACAATACAACACTTCTGTGGTGATTGCCAGAACTACAAACTATTACACTACCAAAGATGAGACAACCCCATCACTTAGTTTGCCAGTTATGGACTTTTAAACAGTGGATACATTTTTTTGGACCCCTCTGGTTAGTCAAGGCCCAGTTCTGTCCAGTTTAGTAGATGTATGTTTGTTACAGCAACTGCTTTGATCAAAATTCATGCAACTGTAACTTATTACTCTCAACCCAAGGAAAACAATACCCAAGAAAAAGTTACTCATGCATGAATTTACACTGTTGTGCTGCCAAAACTCCACTATCTCTGCAGCATATGTTTGTTGCTACCTGCTGCATGGGACTTCCCACCATCATGGCAGAATAGTCTAGGAATTTCTGGTACTTAGTTATCCAATATTCTCCAAAAATCAAAATTTACTACCAACAGCATAGCGAACACATTATTGTAAGCAAGATAGACATGAAACCCATACCTACCACAGTAATACAAGTTTATATGCCAACTAGCTCTGCAGATGATGAAGAGTTTGAAGAAATGTATGATGCAATTAAATAAATTATTCAGATAGTTAAGGGAAATGAAAATTTAATAGTCATGGGGGACTGGAATTCAATAGTAGAGAAAGGAAGAGAAGGAAAAGTAGTAGATGAATATGGACTGGGGATAAGGAATGAAAGAGGAAGCTGCCTGGAAGAATTCTGCGTACAGTGTAACTTAATCAAAGCTAACACTTGGTTTAAGAATCATGAAAGAAGCTGTATACATGGAAGAGGCCTGGAGACGCTGGATGATTTCAGATAGATTATATAATGGTAAGATTTTAAATTGTAAGACATTTCTGGGGACAGATGTGGACTCTGACCACAACTTATTGGTTATGAACTGTAGATTAAAGTTGGAGAAACTGCAAAAAGGTAGGAATTTCAAGAGATGGGACTTGAATAAACTGAAAAAACCAGAAATTGTAGAGAGTTTCAGAGAGAGCATTAGGGAATGTGTGACAAATACAGGGGAAAGAAATACAGTAGAAGAAGAATGGGTAGCTTTGAGAGATGAAATAGTGAAGGCCGTAGATGATCAAGTAGGTAAAAAGATGAGGCCTAGTAGAAATCCTAGGGTAACAGAAGAGATGTTGAATTTAATAGATGAAATGAGAAAATATAAAAATGCAGTAAATGAAGCAGAAAAAAAGGAATAAATATGTCTTAAAAATGAGATTGACTGGAAGTTAAAAATGGCTAAGCAAGGATAGCTAGAGGACAAATGTAAGGAGGTATAGGCACATATCACTAGGGGTAAGAGGGATACTACCCACAGGATGATTAGACTTTTGGAAAAAAGAGAACCAGCTGTATCAATATCAAGAACTCAGATGGAAAACCAGTCCTAAGCAAAGACAGGAAAGCAGAAAGATGGAAGGGGTATATACAGGGTCTATACAAGGGTGATGTACTTGAAGACAATATTACGGAAATGGAAGAGGATGTAGGTGAAGATAAAATTGGAGGTATGATACTGCGAGAAGAGTTTGACAGAGCACTGAAAGACCTAAGTCAAAAAAAGGACCCGGGAACAGACAACATCCCATTAGAGCTACTGATAGCCTTCGGAGAGCCAGCCATGACAAAACTCGACCATCTCATGAGCAAGATGTATGAGACAGGCGAAATATCCTCAGACTTCAAGAAGAATGTAATAATTCCAATCCCAAAGAAAACAGGTGTCGACAGGTGTGAAAATTACCAAAATATCAGTTTAATAAGTCACAGCTGCAAAATACTAACACAAATTCTTTACAGAAGAATGGAAAAACTGGTAGAAGCCAAACTCCGGGAAGATCAGTTTGGAGTCCGTAGAAATGTTGGAACATGCTAGGCAATACTGACCCTACAACTTATCTTAGAAGATAGATTAAGGAAAAGGAAACCTACATTACTAGCATTTGTAGATGTGGAGAAAGCTTTTGACAACATTGACTGGAATACTCTCTTTAAAATTCTGAAGGTGGCGGGGGTAAAATACAGGGAGCGAAAGGTTATTCACAATTTATACAGAAACCAGATGGCAGTTATACGAGTAAAGGGACATGGAAGGGAAGCAGTGGTTGAGAAGGGAGTGAGACATTGTTGAAGCATATCCCCAATGTTATTCAATTTGTATATTGAGCAAGCAGTAAAGGAAACAAAAGAAAAATTTGTAGTTGCAATTAAAATCCAAAGATATAAAAATTTTGAGGTTTTCCGATGACCTGACAAGCTTTCAAAATGTGGTGCTACAGAAGGATGCTGAAGATTAGATGGGTAGATTACGTAACTAACAAGGAGGTATTGAGTAGAATTGCAGAGAAGAGGAAATTATGGCACAACCTGACTAAAAGAAGGGACCGGTTGGTACGACACATTCTGAGGCATCAAGGGATCACCAATTTAGTGTTGGAGGGTATTGTGGAGGGTAAAAATAGTAGAGGTAGACCATGAGAAGAATACACTAAGCAGATTCAGAAGGATGTAGATTACAGTAGTTACTCAGAGATGAAGAAGCTTGCACAGGATAGAGTAGCATGGAGAGTAGCATGGAGAGCTGCATCAAACCAGTCTCTGGACTGAAGACCACAACAACAACTTCAATTGGTTGCTTCATGGGAGAGATTCCCAAAATAATACCTGAGAGAACTTCTCCTATATCATAGACTTTTTTCTTCTGTCCATCTGCCATACCTTGGCATCTTCCACCTGGTTGTACCCAATGGGTGTCCACTTCTACAAACTGTGTAGCATTTTTCCTCAGGACAGTTAGTATAACTCTGCCAGCATTCTAATACTCTTGACAGTGTGAGCTGTCTAAATCACCTGTGATTTGCATTTTTGTGGCCAACACTGCCCTGCTACCTGAACATGATCATTCACTCTCACCACTGGCTCACATGAACTCAGATTAATAAGTTGAACTAAAGGTCAAATATCCCCTAATTCTCCACTCAAATCAATATTGTTTTCAACAAACTTATTCTAATATAATTTTCTATACATCTAGCATGATTGCACATACTTATTTCTCTCCTTTGTTATTTTAATTTATTAATTTACTGATGAGGATTGTGATGAATATGCACAGTGGACACATATGCCACTGCCATGTCTCAAGTAGCGTAAACAATGGTTACCAGTCCACTCATATCAAAACTGTTCTCAAAAAAGGTTAAAAAAAATCAAGCTGTCCTCTGTTTCTCACTACAGGGAGATCCTCTCTGTCATAGGCCTATCCTTCATATTTAACTTTTCCTAGTGTATCCCTTTCTCCTCCTTGAGAAAGGAACTATTTGCTCCAAAAGCTAGATGTTATCTCACTTTTATTTTTATATGTGCCTATAGTGATTCACATGTTGCTCTGGAACAGTAATGCGTAGCCCTAGGCATGCCTTTCAGACACAATTAGTTTCTCTATCTGTTTCAGAGTGTGAAATGTAGCAATCTCAGGTCCATTGCAGAAACTACCTGATATCCAGAAAAGAAATTTTTGTGTGAGTTTGTTTATAAATTTGTTTCACGAGCTATAAACTTACCACATCTTGTTACTTATTTTTGCTAGTATTTGGAAAAAAGGTATGTTGGTGTAGGTCACATACATATTTAATCAATGTTAGAGTCCCACGAAGTTATGGTAATAGTAACAATCTTTTAAATAAAATGATCATATGGTATTTGATGGCTGGGAGTCCTACCTGGGGAAGTTTGGCTGCTGAGTTGCTAGTCTTCTCAGTTCATGCTAAGTTGGGTGACATGCATGTCAATTTAGATAAAATGATGATAAGGACAACACAACACCCAGTCCTTGAGTGGAGAAAATCTCTGACCTGGCCAGGAATTGAACACAGGCCCACTGAATGATAGTCAGACATGCTAACCACTCAGCTAAGCGGGGGTGGGTGGAGGGGGGGGGGGGGGGGGTGGAGGGAGGAGACAGCCTTTTAAAAATAATTTAAGTTTCATGACTGAGAGACAATCAAATCCGTTTCATTTTTACCCATCGGAAAATGTCATTTTATTGGTCATAGATAATTACCCCCAGCTGACAAGCCGTTGTGCTAGAGCGCATCAAAAATTTATTTAACAATCATCAGTGCATCTCTACAAATGAACCATTTTTAGCACAAAGAATACTGAGTCTGTATCCAGTTTCTTCCCATGTTCTTCATAAGGTGTCCTGCTTTAGTTTTCTTAGGTCTGTCCACATTCGTTCCTTTTAATGTGTGTCAGGGCGCTGATGACCTCGATGTTGAGCGCCCATAAAGCCCCAACACACCGCCACCATCCATCACTGTTGCAATTGCATCAGTGATATGATGTATTAACAGAAGAACATTTTCCACTTTGGTCATGTACACATGGTCCTTCACAAACTTCCACAAGATGAAATCTAGTGGGGTAACACTGGGGGCATGTGGTGGCCAGGCAACGTGTCCTCCCCATCTGATTCCATGACCAAAAAATCTTGTATCCAGGAACTTGTGAACAGCTATTGACCTATCTTGTTGAAAGATGATGGTGTTTTGCATTGCAAGTCTTGTGTCTGAGGGTGTACAAACAGCTCAACATGTCCAGAAACATTGACCTATTCACTGTGTTTGCTGCAAATAAGAACAGTCCAACAATCCTGTCTTGCATTAGACCACACTAGATGTTCATGTTAGGGCTATTGCAAAGATGTTCAGTGATAGTGTACAGATGTTGCAAGCTCAGAATCCAAACATTAAGTTCATTAACCATTCCTGATACATGAAACTTTGCCTCATCTGAGAATAAACATCTTCCCAGGAAGCTGGCAGTCATGTCAGTGCACTGCAAAAATCTATCACAAACTGTTATCAGAACCATTTGTTTTTGCCATTGTATGTTGCAGAATTTATGCTTTGTAAGCATACAAATGAAGACACTGGTATACTACACAATGTATTGTTGTTCAGGATGCATTAAGTTGCTTAAATGCCTGACAAATTGACTTACGTGGACTTTTGACAAACACTTGCCTGACATCTTCCACATCTGAAACACTACAACATGCACTGCCACAATGTTTCACAACACACTCTGAGTTGCCAAAAAACTTACACCACCATTCCTTAATTGTTTTCACATTATGTGAATCACATTCATACAACCTAAGATAATTTATTTGCATGGTAATCAGCAATTTTGTTTCTGCAAACCACACTGCTGCTTGTGCTTGGTACTGCAGAGTCACCATTTTCACTTCATGCAATCATCCTGCACCCTGGCAACAATAGTCGGCACATCTGATATGGGAGTACAAATTCTTTCAGGTGCTCTAACATATGGTGCAATTTCATTGTGGTGTTTACTGTAGTCCTTCTTTTACCCGAGGCTTTCAGATGTGGGAGGACTATAAATGACACCCTTTATTTCATTATCTAAGAAGTTACTGTAGTATAATAATATGCAATACAGGGTGTTTATAAATGAATATCAAGGTATCAGTGCTTTATGATATTTATTACATTAAACTTACAGCTATAAATGATATGTCAAATGAAAGAGCAACTCAAACAATTTACCAATAACCTTATAAATGCTCAATGTGAGCACCATTTGTCACAAGGCACACATAAAGTCTATAGCAGAGTTCTTCCCAAACGTTGATATGTGTGAGCAACAGCTGCTTCAATCTGGTTCCTTAATTTAGGGAGTGGAGGAATGTATGCATGATCCTTGATGAAGCCCCAAAAGAAAAAAAACTGCATGGTGTTAGGTTGGGTGAACGTGGAGGCCATGCAAAGCAAGCCCTGTCATTGAGCCCCTTGCGTCCCATCCAGCGATTGGGCTATAGACTTGATGTGTGTGACAAATGGTGCTCACATTGAACATTTATAAGGTTCTTGGCGAAACTGTTTGAGTTGCTCTTTCATTTGACATATCATTTATAACTGTAAGTTTAATGTAATAAATATTTTAAAGCGTTAAAGCGCCTATATTCATTTATGAACACCCTGTATTTTAGTAGATGATATTGAAATGAAAATTCAGGCCTATGATACAAGGAGTATCTTTTAACATCATGTAACTTATATATGTTGGCAATTTAGGTAGTTTTTAATGCTCTGTGGATTGTGTTCTTATATTTCTATAATGGCACAAATTTTTTAGTATCCTGCTTTATTTTATGCAGGCTACAAGCATCATATGATCTTGCTAGCGAATAAAATATAAAGAGTGCAATCAGTAGCCCATATTGCTGAAAATAATGTGAAATGAAGATCGGTAAACAGGGTGAAAGTTATAATAAGTAAAAATGTTAATATGATATGATGGATAAAAATGTGTAGGGCAGCATTGTATTAAGTGCAATTTAAGGAAACATTTCCATAATGAAGGAATTCATTAAAGGTAGTATTTGTTTGTTAAGTATGACATTTAGTGATGAGTTCAGTGTTGATGAAGAACATGCCATAAAATCTTAAAATGGCTTTTGTTAAAAGTAACAGTTTTCACATAACATAACAAAATACAGGGTTTCCAGTCAAGGAATTCCTGATTACAAAATAATACATCTCGAAAGCTAAGATCGATAGATGAGTGCAACAAATGATATGTTTATTGGGAAGCTATAAGAATTTATAGTTTTAAATAGTTCAAAAAGCTGCTACCAGATGGACTGTAATCACAATATATATTGCTTATAAATAGTGTGCCATAGCTCAGATGATTAGTTCCACTGTTGAAACATGCAAGGAGGTTGGTGTGCCATAGGAAGAAGTTGTAATCGTGTATTCCATTGAACAATTTATTTTTCTGGCACTGAAATACCACAGGTAGGACACAGTCCTATGGCAACAAGGTACAGTATTCAAAAATAGTTTAATGTTCCAGAAGAACCCAATGCAAAACCCACTTACAAGGTCTTTGCCAAATTCTAATAGCTAGGCTAATGATCTAGTGTGGAATGTTGGCTCCAGGCAAACTGTAATTATTCCCGATAATGTCAACAGCATTTATAGAATTATTCAGGAAAATCCAAGTAAATCCAGTTGAAGAATTGCAGCAGAGGCTGTTTGGAAATGTTTCAGCAAGCAGAAAATAGACACATTGCCTACACACATTTCAATTCAAAAGCTACAGCCACCAGGCGATACTTGTGTGAGCTGTGCAACAGAAGGCTGACTTTGTGAACCAGGCTCTCACAGTGATTGATAATGAATGATTTGATGATGGCTGGATCTGGTTCACAAACGAAGCATGCTTCCACCTGAATGGAGCCATGAATAAACAAAACTGGCAACTTTGGGGTTCCAAAAATTCCCACTTCCATCAAGCTAAATCACTGTATTCTTCCTGAGTTACTGTACAAGCTGCACAGTGGGTAGTGCCATCTGTTAGGAGCTTTTTGAATAATTTCAAAACTTCTGTATAACTGTTGTGTAAAATTATTACAGTTTTCATTAAAAACATATCTTTGGTTGCACTTGTCTATCCATCTTAGTTTTTGAGACATTTAATTTTGGAATCAGGGACTCTTTTGCTGGACACCCCATACATTTTTCATTTTTTGTGAAATGTAACTATTTTGGCATGATATGAAAAAGTTACACTTTCCTTTGTAAACACTCTGTGTATCAGTATTTCATGCATCTTCTTTATACATTTATCAGTAATGCATGTTATTTTATCTGCGGTTATGAAAGTCAGTTGTTTCTGATGATGGCTTATGGAGGTGAATGCCAGTTGATGATCAAGTAAATAATGCACATGTCAAAAAACGTTTTGCATCACGCCGTTTCCCAGAACACCTGAAGAGAGTCTTTGACTGTGGATAATGTATCATAGACACAGTCCCTTTGACTGTTCACAGATGTCACTAAACCTGCTGAAAGAGACTGTGGATAATGTATCATAGACACAGTCCCTTTGACTGTTCACAGATGTCACTAAACCTGCTCAAAGATGTAAATAACCATACTTGAGCAGTGCCTATTAGATGGAGGGGGTCAGACAACCAATCAGTTTCAGTCACTCCACCAGGAAGGAGGTAAATGGCTAGTATAGTCTGTAGTTCAATCATGCCTAGATGGTCAATACTACAGTTTTATTGCATCTGCATTGTTACTTTGTGCCAGGAAGGGCTCTCAACAAGGGAAGAGTCCAGGCATCTTGGAGTGAACCAAAGTGATGTTGTTCAGACATGGAGGAGATACAGAGAGACAGGAAATGTGGACATGCCTCGTTCAGGCTGCCCAAGGGCTACTACTGCAGTGGATGACTGCTACCTACGGATTATGGCTCAGAGGAAACCTGACAGCAATGCCACCATGTTGAATAATGCTTTTTGTGCAGCCACAGGACATCATGTTACAACTCAAACTGTGCATAATAGGCTGCATGATGCGCAACTTCACTCCCAACGTCCATGGTGAGGTCCATCTTTTCAACCACGACACCATACAGCACGATACAGATGGGCCCAACAACATGCTGATGGACCGCACAGGATTGGCATCACATTCTCTTCACTGATGAGTGTTGAATATGCCTTCTACCAGACAATCATCATTGGTGGTCATTGCAGTTGCCATAACAGTTGTACAATATGTGAATGCCATCCTCCGACCGATAGTACAACCATATCGGGAGCATATTGGCAAGTCATTCGTCTTCATGCCCCCCTCATGAACATCTTGTGAATGACTTCCTTCAGGATAATGACATCATTTGACTAAAGAGGCCAGCATGTTCTCCACACATGAACCATATCAGACATGCCTGGGATAGATTGAAAAAGGCTGTTTATGGATGACATGACCCACCAATCTATCTGAGGGATCTATGCCGAATTGCCATAGCCAGGAGTGGGAGAATCTGGACCAATAGTGCCTTGATGAACTTGTGGATAGTATGCCATGATGAATACAGGCTTGCATCAATGCAAGAGGACATGCTACTGGGTATTAGAGGTACTGGTGCGTACAGAAATCTGTACCACCACCGATGAAGGTCTCGCTGTATGGTGGTACAACATGCAATGTGTGGCTTTTGTGAGCAATAAAAAGGGCAGAAGTGATGTTTATGTTGATCTCTATTGCAATTTTCTGTACAGGTTCTGGAACTCTTGGAACCGAGGTGAAGCAAAACTTTTTTTGGTGTGTGTATTTTGCAGAATATGAGGAAAGTATTTCCTATTTGATATTTCCTTGCCATTTTCTGTCAAACACCAGTTGAAAGTCAGTTAGGGTTAATTTTTTAGTTTCATAAGGCTTAATCTTTAATTACTTGCTTCCAGTGGAAATACATTCACACACATTTGCAGGTATGGAGACATTGCAATATTTGACAGAGTTTGTGCAATTGAACATGTCCCAGCCAGTTTTCTCATTATGGAAATCAGTAACATAATGCAGCTCTAATGAAGAGTTATTATTGCAATCTGCTCTGCACTCTTATAGCCTGTGTACAGAGTGATTTTTTCCACCATTGATTGATGAAAGGATATGGAACAAAATACATGTAATCAACTTATGTCCGGAAATACATGGTGTCCACGATAAGCGACCATTTATTCAGTCATACATTGTTACAGAGAGTGCAGTCTAATACACACTGCCATGCAGCCACAGTTACAGAATGTGTTGAAAATGGTTTCCTTGTGCCTCAACACACATATGTATGCACTGTAACATGTTCTGTCTCACACGTTCATATCAGCCAGGCTGCATCTGAACAGTATCAAAGGCAGCATGAATATGCTGCTCCAGTGTCTCCATATTGGGGATGGGCTCTGCATACACAGTATATTCGAGATGGCCCCATAACCAGAAATCACATGGATTGAGATCCAGTGAATGAGTATGCCCTGCAACTGGACCCACTCATCTGATCCATTGACTAGGGAAGTCACAATTGAGATGCATCCAGATGTTAACAGTGAAGGGGGTGGAGCACCATCATGTTGCAGCCACATAACCCTTTGAATCATCAATGGCACTTATAACGATATGTTTACGTAATGTGTATACATAAACATAGAGTTATAAATGTCCCCATTCATAGTTGCTAATTATAACAATATGTTTACTTTTGTGCTGTAACATATAGCTATAATCAGCGGTGGAAATATATTTGTGAACGCCAACCGTGTGCAGCTGTTTCTTGTTGGATCATCTGATCAGTCGGAAGTTGCATTGCAGAGGAGAGTAAATGCCTATTCAAAATATAATTATTTTTGGATAGCTCAACATGAATTTCCTAAGGGACCATAGTTTATCATGCATTTACCAGTAGAATATGGCGCGGAGAAAATATTTCGCCACATACAACTTCCGTCTGATTTCGACGAAAGAATTCGTGACTGTGAGCTCTCTATTTGGCAGAAACATAAAGAAAATTAAATAACTTCATGAAGGAGTGAGACATAGATTCTATATTAAATAAATAGTCCATACACCAATTCCATTTAAATCTGAATTTATGGCAATTAATAGATGAACTTACACTGCAATGAAAGATTTAACATGGATGCCGTTATGCCTGGCACTTCTCTTCTCGTAATAAAAATAATTCCTTTGATGTTTTCACGTACATGTTGCACAATAAATCTACTGCTATGCAGTATTGCACTTTTAGTATTGCAATTTTACTTTACACTAAAATATCATTATTTTTAACGATAATAATACGGCAGCAAGACACGCGCATCCGACACAAGTTACAAGAGACAAGAGAAGAATGAGTAACTGTTCATCGAGAATATCTCGTACATAAAAAAAAAAATGTGTAAAAGTGTTCTTCTTCTGTCCATTTTTCGCGCCGCGGTTTTCAAATTCAATAACTCACTGCATCTCTGATGGCGCTTCGACAATAAACACGTTACGTCACAGGACGTTCACCTTTTACATTCTCGCAACATTATTTGCTAACTGTAGCTGTTGCCGAGCGACTGCTCAATTAGTGAATGATTTAAAATGATAAGGCAATCACATAATGTTACACACTTCCTCCAGCTGGGGAGGCAAAGTCACCTGCAGGAGACACCAGTGGTTCCAGCATGTTACGCGACATGGAAGGAAGACTGTACCTAAAATTTGGTCACCAGTTATCACAGCAAACACATTCTGGCTGCACCGATACTGATGATTTGCTGTTATTCCACAGATGACTGTTATGAAAGTTGAAGATACCAATCTGCATATGGGTGGCCTTATCTGTGAATAGTATGGATGACACAAATCCCGGAATCATGGTTGCCTGTTGAAGAAACCTGTGACAAAACTGCCCACAATGTGAAAAAGTCTGTCGCCAGTAAGCCCTGCATGCACTGTAAGTGATATGGGTAGTAACAGTTTTCATGGGGAATGTTCCACACTGTCGTCTGGCTTACCCTCTACTGGCAGGCCAACTGCCTGGTACTGATATGGCGGTCACCTTCCACAGTGTTAATCACATTTTCCTCCAACTCTGGTGTCCAAACATTTTGGTTACATCCTTCATGATTTCCTGGTTCCTGAAACGATCCTGTCTCAGACAGGTGGTGAAGCACTGTTGCAAATATTGAATGTTATGGTTGTTGTTGGTGGGGATGGCTCTCCTAATACAATCTTCCTCCCCACAGCCTATTGCCATTTGACTTTCTGTAAATAAACACCATGTCAGCAAGCTCTTGATTTGAATATGGAACTATTGTGTACAATGCCGTATTACATCCACTACAAGGTGAGTCAGCAAGAGAAGTGAATTGGACACAACATTACAAATTACTAGGGCATGAGAGGTTGCTAGGGGATGATGTATGAGGAACAGTACCACACTCTAGAAGGAAACCAAGCATACTGTAACTGTGTCTGCACGGTACAGTGTGTATTAGATTGCAGTCTCTGTAACAAAGTATGATTGAATAAACAGTCTCTAGCATGAAAACCATGCATTTCCAGACAGAAGTTCTTTAGACCTATTTTGTTCTATATCCTTTAACCAATCAGTCCCTAGAGCTTGTACAAAGTGGAAAAAATCACCCTGTGTTTCCTTCCAGTCAAGTTACTAATCTCTCTTGCAGTTCAGTTTTTTGTTTCTCCTTCTCATCTTTATGACACACATTTCCTTTTCTTTTGCACTACTTTGCTAATTAAATTCACAACACTCCTGGAGGCAATGAGATTTTCAGCTCAGGATGCAATTACACTGCAGGCTGCAGCAAAAATTTAAAAAATGTTTCTTTGTTTTACTACTGTGTTGTGGGCCTCCTTACAGTTGTTAAAGTTGTAGACATAATTATTTTTTATGGTCTTATTCAGCTGCATTTTTCAGCAGACAGCTGATATGAATGAAGTCAGCAATCATGTCTCAAACCATGTGCTCCCTCACATCAAATTCCATTGGTGCAGAATCAAATACATGGCACTTCTGGTAGCAAAACTGCTAAGACTTTTGAAAGGGTGATTAACAGAATGTGTAAGTTTGAATAGAGTTTGATTCTGTAGAAAGGCTATTGCTTCTATAACTTGTATCATCTGTAACAGGAGTCATAGATTGTTTTCCTGATGTTGAGATTGCTCTAAGAAGATATCTGTCATTTATGAACTCAAACAGCAATAGTAAAAGTCATTCCCAGAAGAAACTGATCAAAAGGAATGGGCAGTTTTATCATAAGTAGCTGTGAATGACAAAGCATGCTATATAAACAAAATTGAAATAGGAAAGCAAAGCAAAATATATTGTAAACTATTGGAAAGTGAATGATACCAAAAATGTGTAAAACTGTGTAGCAAAAATTCTATGAGCATGTCTTGATTTTTCTTCAGTCTAGCTTCCATTATCAAGTGCCACATCAGAACTGCCTCTCTGGTGCCTTTTCTTACCTAAAGTCACACTGACCATCACCTAACAGATCCTTAATTCTCTTTTCCATTCTTCTGTATATTGTTCTTGTCAGCAACTTCGATGCATGAGCTGTTAAGCTGATTGTGCAATAGTTTTTGCCCTTATTTTCCCTTGCTAAATTTGGAGCTGTGTGGATGATAATTTTCTGAAAATCTCAAGGTGCAGTATCAGTTTTATAGATACTGCACACCAACCTGAGTAGTCATTTGGCTGTCATATCCCCAATGATTTTAGAAATTCTGATCGAGTGTTATGCAACCCTTCTGCCATCTTTGATCTCATGTCTTCAAGAACTCTTCTAAATTTTGACTCTAATAGCAGATCCCCTATCTCTTCCTCATCAACTTCAGTTTCTCCTTTTGTCAAGTCATCAGAAAAGTCATCTTCTTCTTCATACAGGCCTTCAGTGTACTCTTTATCCCTACCTGCTCTCCCTTCTGCATTTAAAAGTGGAATTCCCATTGTGCTATTAATGATAGCAGCATTGCTTTTCAATTCTTTCACTTCACCGAAGACTGTTTTGACTTTTCTGTATGCTGCGTCAGTCCTCCACACGATCATTTCTTTTTCGATTTTTTCACATCTTCCTTGCAGCCCCTTCACCCTGGCTGCTCTGCACTTCCTATTTATTAGCTGAACTCCCTGTTTTGATCTGTAGTTAGCAATCATAATATAACCAGCTATGTACAATCTGTTATCAGTCAATTGAAAGCTAGAAGTCCTTACACAAACCACCTATGCCAAACTGTTACAGTGTGATGCCACTATATTGTAGCTATCCTGCTTGTTCATCATCTTATTGAACCCACTAAAAGCCACTTTTGGATGATACAATGAGTTTTATTAACACTTAACTTATAATCTTATGCAAACTGTCAAACAACAAAAAGGCAGAGAGGAACCTCTAACTCCAAAGAGTAAGTGTGTTGTCAAAACTGATTCTGGCCCAAAGCACACAAAAATACACTGTGTGTTCACTCTGCCAGTGGCAATTCCCACACTGTCTCGTCACATCAGAGCAGAGTTCTGGGAATGTATGGGTACTTGTACTGCACACACCAACCAGCCTTGGTGTGGACTACCAGCATCTCTGGCATTTCCTCTCGATTTTTTTTTTCTTGTGTTCACTGTGCTTGCTCTGTTCCTTCTTTCTATTCCACTGCTGTGGGCGCAGTTTCATCCTTCTTTTCATGAAACATTTCATCTTCTGAGAGTAGTTTTGTCTTTCAAGCGGCATATGCTGACCACTGAAAATGCATAACAAGGAAATTTACTTGGTTCTGCCGCAGAGTACACTTCACTTCATTCACCACCATGCTGTGCTTGCATACCCAGTCAAATACTGTCTCAAAGTGTTACTGGTTTGCTGTGGCAGTCCTGAAAAATACCAAGGAACCAGGCGCACAAAGCAGAAATTTAGCTGAATGGCATTTATGAAAACTCAGAAAATCGGATGGGTTTATCACAGCAGTCTTTGGTATGTCTTATTTTACCATTTATATTTCATTGTTCAGTTTTTCTAATCGATTATGGTGAATTTTAGCTCCTGCTAGCAAGTCATTAAAGTTTGGAAGGTAGGAGACGAGGTACTGGCAGAAGTAAAGCTGTGAGTACCGGGCATGAGTCGTGCTTCGGTAGCTCAGTTGGTAGAGCACTTGCCCGCGAAAGGCAAAGGTCCCGAGTTCGAGTCTCGGTCGGGCACACAGTTTTAATCTGCCAGGAAGTTTCAAGTCATTAATGTTTGGCACCAGGTATCATTCCAGAATTACGCATTTATTCAATGCACTTTCATACTTGGGGTGACTTTTACCTCATGTTTGTCAGCTTACTTGTTTATTGAATTTCTGTGATTTCTCAACAGTCATGGACATGTCTCTCCATTATCCTGTGTTCCTATTGTAACCTGAAGATATGTAATCTCTCTCTGTGAGTCTTCTTGTAGCTTTAACAGCTGCTACTGGGCCTGAGCTTGACTAACTTCTTGATATGATGATACTGTATGACTCTGGATAGTCTTTATAACAACAAAAACAATCAATTTTTGACAAAATAATTTAAGTGGATGGATAAGAAAAATACTCACCAAGTGGCAGCAGAACACACACATAAAAGACAGTTATAATTAGGCAAGCTTTTGGAGCCAGTGGCTCCTTCTTCAGGCAGTATGGTTGAAGGGAAACGAAGAGGGGTGAAGGAAAAGGACAGGAGACGTCTAGGAAAAGGGATAGATTTTAGAAAGTCCCCCAGAAAAGGAAAGGAAGCATCCAACAATTAATCTTTTCTTCTCATCCCACCGGTAAGTTACCCATGACCCGTGGTTCAGGGTGACTTTCCTGAAATCTACCCCTTTTCCTAGACCTCTTGGCTGTTACAATGGGCTTTGTTAAAGTGTCAATTAAGAACTCACCTAAACTGTCAAATGACAAAAATAAAAAAAAGAGCAGTCACTAATTCCAAAGAGTAAACATAATGTCTAACTGAGTCTGTTCCAAGGCATGCAATAATACATTGTGCAGTTTACTCTGCCAGTGACAATACATATATTGTCTGTCAGAGTCATGTAGAATAATGGATTCATGTGTCACCTGTGAACTTTGTGGTTGTATATTAATGAGTGTAACTTATTGATCTGTGATTAATATTATGACACCTGCATGCTCCAAAGCTGATCATCAAAAAGGAAACATCATGTAGCAATAAATATGAAAAGATTGAAAATCATTTGCTGAAATGCGTATTTTCCTTATCAAGTGTAGATCAAGCCAATTAAAAGCAGGAGGATGGCATTTGAAGGTTTCTGATCAGTAAGCTTACACCGTGTAACATACTAAGAGAAAATAGCCACAGTAACTTTCAGAGCTCTCATACTATTCCACGAAAGATACCAGCATCTGCATCTACATTTACATCGTCTGCATCTACATCCACACCCTGAAAATCATGGTGAAATGCAGGAGAGGGGATAGTTCCCATTGTACCAGTTGTTAGAGTTTCTTCCTGTTCCAGTCATGTAATGGAGTGTGGGGAGAATGACTGATTGATGCCCTGTGAAATCTGGAATTGATCTTACCTTCCTTTGTGGTTCCTATGAGTGTGATATATATGAGCTTGCATTGTATACTGCAATACTGGTCCTGTAAGACAGATGGTACTGATCTTCGAGGATTTGCCACTTTGGGTTTCCTGCATTCCTGTGATACCCTTTCTTGAGTCATACAGATCTGTGAACATTTGTACTTTCCTTTATTTTATCCATTTAATATCTCTGTTAGTCCCATTTGATGTGCATCCCACATGCTTGAACAATACTCTAGGAAGGATCATACAAGTGTTTAGTAATTAAACTTCTTTGTAGACAATTTTTATTATCAAGAAACTCAGCATTTTCACCTAAGTTGTCATTATTTGCATATGCTGAGACAATGTTTTAGTGTGTAACACTATGACTGTGTAGTAACTTAATAAGGTTCCTTATTTATTTGAGCTATTCATGCAGAACACAGCTAGAATCTATTTCCTATTTTTATTGTTTCATCATTGGACTATGAATTAACTTTCTAGTAGTGCTTCCTCTAACTCAAGGTTAATCACACAGATTCTGGTTGTTATTTTAGTGTAAGTCAGTTATGAACTAGTCATTTACTATAATTTAATTCTTGCATAAATGCAGATTTGTTAAACACTTTTAAGCTTGCATGATATTCACCTAAAGTCCATAACTTAATTGTACACTTCATAAGATCTATTAAACTTGCATATTAATGAGTCAGATTTCTGGTCATTTGGATAAGACTGCGACTGTATTAGTATACTTTAATATTGTAAGATATTCTTCACGTAATCACTTTTTAACTGCCTTAGAGCACAAGGCTAAGGTTGTGATTAAGTCATAAAATTTCATTATGTGCTTAATAACTGTCACAGACTTCTTAAACCAGACTTTTGTACAAGAGACCAAAATAGCTGGTTTCAACAGGGCAGACCCACTATCAGTTGGTCTATGGCAGAAGTGAGACATTTGTTTGAAAACAGCATAATTTCAAGTAATGCTAGCATTTCTCAGCCTCCTGAATCTCCAGAACTCCAGAGCATCACTATTTGTCGTGGAGTATCTGAAGGTCATTATGCTCCATACAAGACCAAGCACCCTTATTTAGCTCAAGACATGGACAGAGTATAAGACCAGCTACATCCCAGATGGGGCAGTATGTTGCAATATATAAAAGTTAATGAAATAAAATACTAATTTTCAATGTCAAAATACACAGGACTTTACTGATGTAAAATACCTGAAAAAAAGAAAATAAAAACAATTATGAAGCTTCTTGGGTTGGACGGTAAGGGATGTTATTACAGTGATTACAAAATTGGATCAAATTTACATAGAATTTGGCAGTATGAGCCCACTTATCAGTATGAAGTTGTACTTCCTCTGGTCAGCATGCACTGATATGCATGGGAAGGGTCTGATAAAGTCATCGTATTGTCTCCAGGGGAAAGCTCACCCATTGTTTGTTGTCATGGTCTACAGTCTGAAGACTAGTTTGTTGCAGCTCTCCAAGCTACTCTATCCTGTTCAAGTCTCTTCATCTCTGAGTAACTACTGCAACCTACATCTTTCTGAATCTGCTTACTGTATAAATCTCTTGGTCTCCATCAATTATTTTTACAATACTTACACTGCCCTCCAGTACTGAATGGTAACCCCTTGAAGTCTCAGATTATGTCTTACCAACTGTCTAGTCAGGTTGTGCAACAAATTTCTTTGCTCCCCAATTCTATTTAATGCTTTCTCATGAGATGCATTATCCACCCACCTAATTTTCAGCATTATTCGGTGGCACCAGTTCTAAAAAGGTTCTGTTGTCTTCTTGTCTAAACTGTTTGTCATCCATGTTTCACTGCTGTACATGGTTACACTCCATACAAATACTTTTAGAAAAAACTTCCTAACACTTAAATCTATACTTGATGTTAACAAATTTCTCTTCTTCAGGAATGTTTTTCTTGCTGTTGCCAGTATGCATTTTATATCCTCTCTACTTTGGCCATCATGAGTTACTTTGCAGCCCAAATAGCAAAACTCATCTACCAGTTAAAGTGTCTCATTTCCTAATCTAATTCCCTCATCATCAGCAGATTTAATTTCACTACATCCCACCATCCGTGTTTTGCTTTTGTTGATATTTATCTTTTATCTTCCTTTCAAGACCCTCTCCATTCTTTTCAATTGCTCTTCCAAGCCCTTTACAGTCTCTGAGATAGTTACAGTGTCATCAGTAACATCAAAATTTTTATTTATTCTCCTTGGAGTTTAATTCATACTCCATTTTTTTTGTTTCCTTTACTACTTGCTCAGTGTACAGATTGAATAACATAGTGGATAGGCTACAACTTCTGTCTCACTCCCTTCTCAGTGACTGCTTCCTTTTTGTGCCTCTCAACTCATATAACTGCCCTCTGGTTTCTGAAAAAGTTGTAAATAGCCTTTTTCTCCCTCTGTTTTACCCCTGCTACCTTCAGAATTTCAAAGAGAGTATTCCTGTCAATATTATGAAAAGTTTTCTCTAAGTATACAAATGCTAGAAATGTAGGTTTGCTTTTCCCTAATCTATCTTCTATGATAAGTCATAGGGTCAGTATTGCCTCACATGTTTCTACATTTCTCTGGAATACAAACTGACCTTCCCTGAAGTCACCTTTACTAGTTTACCCATTCTTCTGTAAACAATTTGTGTTAGTATTTTACAACCATGACTTACTAAACTAATAGTTTGGTAATGTTCACTATTGTCATCACCTGCTTTCTGTGGAATTGGAATTATTAAATTCTTTTTGAATACTGAGGGTATTTCACCTATTTCATACATCTTGCTCACCAGATGGAAGGGTTTTGTCATGGCAGGCCCTCCCAAGGCTATCAGTAGTTCTAACAGAATGCCATCTACTCCCTGGGCCTCATTTCAACTTATGTCCTCCAGAGATCTGTCAAAGTCTTCTCACAGTATCTTATCTCCCATCTCATCTTCATTTATGTCCTCTTCCATTTCTATAATACAGACCTCAAGTACATTTCCCTTGTATAGACTCACTATGTTGTCTTTCCATCTTTCAGCTTTCCCTTCTCTGCTTACGATCAGTTTTCCACCTGTGCTCTTGATATTAATACATGTGGTTCTCTTTTCTCCAAAGACCTCCTTAATTTTCCTGTAGGCTGTATCTATCTTACCCCTAATGATATGTGCTTCTACATCCTTAACACATGTCCTCTAGCCATTTCTGCTTAGCCATTTTGCAGTTCCTGTCAATCTCATTTTTTAGATGTTTTTATTCCCTTTCACCTGCTTCATTTACTATATCTTTATATTTTCACCTTTCATCAGTTAAATTCAATACCTCTTGTGTTACCCAAGGATTTCTATTAGGCCTTGTCTTTTTACTTATTTGAATCTCCGCTGCCTTCACTATTTCATCTCTCAGAGCTGTCCCATAATTATTGTAACTGGTCCTTAATAGCCTGGATTGTAACAGGGACAGACTTGACATCAGGCCTGGTCCCACAAATGTTCTATCTGCAACAGATATAACTGGCCACGGGAGTACCTCAGCATCATGCATACGGTTCATAAAGGCACATACCATATGTTTATGAGAATTGCCTTGTAAATAAATGGCACCACGATACCGTCGCATACACACGAGGTCACAGAATGTCCATGATGTATCATTGTGCTACCAGAATTCCCTTAGACATTACCAGGCATGACCTGAAATCTTATCTGATGGATCCATACACCACGGCAGCAGGAGTAACACCATTGTTTCTCTCCAAAACATTGGAAGAATGGAACCTCTCCCCAGGTTGCCTCCATACTTCTGAGGACGGTCATCCGGGGTAATGTAGAACTGTGATTCACTGCTGAATACACTGCAGCATCATTTGTCAGCAGTCGGTGCTTCCCAATCGTGGCACTTCTCCAAATGCAGCCATTTGTGTTGTGTAGTTAATGGCAGCCTATGCATGGGGCAGTCATTCTCTAGTCTGGGTGCTGCTAGTCTCAAACTGATGGCGTGGGATGACACACAGTGTTGCTGGGAATCCACTCCTGGTTTTTGGATGGCAGCCACAGATGTGTAGGGCTTATGACATGCCTACTGCACAATACGAACATCCTACATGGTAGTGGCCAGATGTGGTCGTCCAGAAGTCTGATGATGAGTCTGCCTGCCCTCAGTTCAGTAGTGGCTCATAAGTACACATCTGGGTGTCCACAAATTTTTACATTCCGATAAATATGAGAGTGCAAAAGTAATAGCATCTGCTGTACAACAGTTATGTTTATCAACATATTTATACAACTTTCACCACTTTCAATAATAATAATAACATGCATAACTTGTCTGAAGAAAAGAAGAATTGTTTTTGTGGAATTTTGTTGTTTTGTACATAATTAAGTACAGTTTATGGCAAGAACAAAATAATGTTTATGCTGTCACTACTCTCTGTCTTACATTTTTGTGCAAATGGGAGATTTGTGCATTTTTATTTTTTCGGACAAATGCACCAAGTTCCTAATATATGTATTTCTCAACAAATTAACTTTTGGGCTGAAAATCAGGCATTCTTACATAGCACTCACACAACTTATGCTTGTTATACAGGGTGTTTATAAATGAATATCAGGGTTTTAACACTTTATAATATTTATTACATTAAATTTACAGTTATAAATTATATGTAAAATAAAAGAGCAACTCGAACAGTTGTGTTTGGGACCAGTGCGCATGTGCAGTGCACAATGTTTCCGCCACAATTTGCTAGACAGCAGTAGTGGCAAAGATGGCAACTAGTGAACAGAAAGTGTTTTGTGTTTTGCAGTTTGCAAAGACCGAATCTGTAGTTACTGTGCAACGTGCGTTCTGGCTAAAGTTCGGTTCTGACCCTCCAAGTGATAATAACATTCGTAGATGGTATCATCAATATGAAGATACTGGTGGCCTTTGTAAAGGGAAGAGCACAGGATGACCAAGAGTTAGTAAAGAGACTGTTGAGCGAATGAGTGAGTCTTTCACTCATAGCTCAAAGAAATCAGTCTGGAAGGCTAGTCGTGAATTACAAGTTCTCGTGTCAACTGTTTGGAAAGTTTTAAGAAAATGTACACAACTACATCTTTATTGTTTACAGTTATTACAGGCTCTAAAGCTGGCAAACCATGAATTACATGCTAACTTTGTAAACAAAATGTTGTTTCATGACGATGAAGATTTTCTGGATCATGTTGTCTTCAGTGATGAACCGACCTTTCACCTTAGTGGACATGTTAACACTCAAAATGTGCGCATCTGGGGCTCAGAAAATCCTCATAAGGTGGTCCAAGTGCAACGAGATTCCCCTAAAGTGACTGTTTTTCGTGCCGTATCCCGGCAAAAAGTTTACGGGCCTTTCTTTTTAGGTGAACCTACTGTAACTGATACTTCTTACCTTGATACACTAGAGCAATGGCCTTTCCCTCAGTTGGAAGAAGATGAGCCAGAGAACTTCATTTTCCAGCAAGATGGTGCGCCACCTCACTGGCATAGCGAATTACGTAATTGGTTGAACATTACTGTGCCCAAGCGCTGGATAGGTCGCAAGGGGCCCAACAACAAGGCTTGCTGTGCGACCTAATGCCATGCAATTTTTGTCCTTTGGGGCTTAATTGAGAATCATGTGTATGTGACTCCACTACCAGCAAACCTCCCTCAATTAAGAAACCGGACTCAATCAGCTGTTGCTACATTCACTGAAGACACACTTATCAACTTTTGGGAAGAACTCACCTATAGACTTGATGTGTGCTGAATGACAAATGGTGCTGACATTGAACATTTATGAGGTACTTGGTAAAACTGTTTGAGTTTCTCTTTCATTTGACATATCATTTATAACTGTAAGTTTAATATAATAAATATTATAGAGCGTTAAAACCCTGATATTCATTTATAAACACCCTGTACATTTCTTTGTCAAATTCTGGTTTGTAGTCTCACTTATTTGATTTTGTCACTTTCTTAGGCAACAGATCTCATCTGAGAGGCCCTAGTTCCTTTGTGGCTAAGTTTTCTTAGTAATTTTCTTTTCTGTGAGCACTTAGAAATGATTCAGCAGATTTCATGTTGACACTGCACAGGAAAGTTGATTCCTGCACAGTAAACAACCAACTCTAAACACAAACTGCCATTTGCAGAAATGGTTAAATTGAAGTAGCACTATCTACCACCAAGGTCACTTGACTAGAATACAAATGAGGCACTGAGAACCATAAGGACCAAAAGAACACCATCATTGACCCCACACTTCAGTGAGCATCAGAGAAGCCAGTGAGGCAGCTTTTCATGAATGTTCATATATAGGTAAATGTGGGCCTACAGTACAGATAAACCTGGCCCACCATAAGATCAACAGCTGTCAGAAGCATGAGTAAATGCTACAATCTGACAATTGATGATAATATGGTTTATGGTTCTCAGTGCCTCAAATGGATTACTGTATGATAAAATCCAAAACTTAATATACTGTATCTCATTCAGAATCCCATAAAATAGGTTTTTTTGTGGGTATAACTATAATATATACTGATGTCTGATCTAATTTTTCCACACAGTGAGTGAATTGGTGTATATGTGGAGTGTGCTTCTGCCTAGTGGGATTTATGTCAACCAAACAGGGTTAAAAGCCTTCTGCAGTGTGCTACCACCTGGTGATATTGACATAAACTTGTAGGTGAGTCGTAAGGGATAGCAGTGCATGCCATGAACCATGCACATTGTTTATCAAATCTGTATGCATTTGCCCCATAAGGCAATTATGTGAAGCTAGGTGCACCAGTGCAGAAGCTCCTTAAAATGTGCACAAGTGAAGGTGTGCTTGCGACCCTGATGCCAAGTTTCACCAAGGCTAGAGGAGCAATGTAGCATAGCGTGGTAGATTTAATGCAGTGTATTTCAGATTACATTACATTTAACAGCATTTGAAGAGAAATAACCAAAAAATCTGCATGGTGTCAATAGGTAGGGTTTTAATGTGCTCTTACACAACAGCTTCCACTGCTCATGTTCCCATGGAATTCTACATTGGCCCCTGTCACATCCAAATGATGCACAAATCTGGATACTACATGATTCAGCCAGCTGGCCAAATGGAGATGCAAATGAGGCTCCATTTTTAACTCTGTCATGTGCTGTCAATGCTGTCTCACTTAAGTACCTGACATCTTTGTGTCTTCACAGTGTTCAGTCATCATCTGACGCTGTTCACAAACTTTATGTACCCTACCAGGCTTGATAACAACACAAAACATGAACTACATTAATGCACTGTGGTGGCTGTTCTACCTGCCATACAAAATTGTTGCTCTAGGAACTTTCGTATCTCCCGGTAGTTCATATGTGTACAACGTAAACTCAAGTTTTTCACTACCCTGACTGGGTACACTGTATTAAGGGTACACCACGACTATCTTGTAAAAAAAAATTATCAAAATTTCAGCCTCAGACCACTCAAATGGCACCAACACTGGTGTTGACTAATCATCAATATATCTGCACTGTTTTCAATATAATAGAGGGAAACATTCCACATGGGAAAAATATATGTAAAAACAAAGATGATGTGACTTACCGAACGAAAGCGCTGGCAGGTCGATAGACACACAAACAAACACAAACACACACACAAAATTCAAGCTTTCGCAACAAACTGTTGCCTCATCAGGAAAGAGGGGAAGGAGAGGGAAAGAACAAAGGATGTGGGTCTTAAGGGAGAGGGTAAGGAGTCATTCCAATCCTGGGAGCGGAAAGACTTACCTTGGGGGAAAAAAGGACAGGTATACACTCGCGCACACGCACATATCCACCCACACATATACAGACACAAGCAGACATATTTAAAGACAAAGGGTTTGGGCAGAGATGTCAGTCGAGGCGGAAGTGAAGAGGCAAAGATGATGTTGAATGACAGGAGAGGTATGAGTGGCGGCAACTTGAAATTAGCGGAGATTGAGGCCTGGTGGGTAACAGGAAGAGAGGATATATTGAAGAGCAAGTTCCCATCTCAGGAGTTCGGATAGGTTGGTGTTGGTGGGAAGTATCCAGATAACCCGGACGGTGTAACACTGTGCCAAGATGTGCTGGCCGTGCACCAAGGCATGTTTAGCCACAGGGTGATCCTCATTACCAACAAACACTGTCTGCCTGTGTCCTTTCATGCGAATGGACAGTTTGTTGCTGGTCATTCCCACATAGAATGCATCACAGTGTAGGCAGGTCAGTTGGTAAATCACGTGGGTGCTTTCACATGTGGCTATGCCTTTGATCGTGTACACCTTCCGGGTTACAGGACTGGAGTAGGTGGTGGTGGGAGGGTGCATGGGACAGGTTTTACACCGGGGGCGGTTACAAGGATAGGAGCCAGAGGGTAGGGAAGGTGGTTTGGGGATTTCATAGGGATGAACTAACAGGTTACAAAGGTTAGGTGGACAGCGGAAAGACACTCTTGGTGGAGTGGGGAGGATTTCATGAAGAATGGATCTCATTTCAGGGCAGGATTTGAGGAAGTCGTATCCCTGCTGGAGAGCCACATTCAGAGTCTGGTCCAGTCCCGGAAAGTATCCTGTCACAAGTGGGGCACTTTTGTGGTTCTTCTGTGGGGGATTCTGGGTTCGAGGGGATGAGGAAGTGGCTCTGGTTATTTGCTTCTGTACCAGGTCGGGAGGGTAGTTGCGAGATGCGAAAGCTGTTGTCAGGTTGTTGGTGTAATGGTTCAGGGATTCCGGACTGGAGCAGATTCATTTACCACGAAGACCTAGGCTGTAGGGAAGGGACCGTTTGATGTGGAATGGGTGGCAGCTGTCATAATGCAGGTACTGTTGCTTGTTGGTGGGTTTGATGTGGACGGACGTGTGAAGCTGGCCATTGGACAGGTGGAGGTCAACGTCAAGGAAAGTGGCATGGGATTTGGAGTAGGACCAGGTGAATCTGATGGAACCAAAGGAACTTCGGTTGGAAAGGAAATTCTGAAGTTCTTCTTCAGTGTGAGTCCAGATCATGAAGATGTCATCAATAAATCTGTACCAAACTTTGGGTTGGCAGGCCTGGGTAACCAAGAAGGCTTCCTCTAAGCGACCCATGAATAGGTTGGCGTACGAGGGGGCCATCCTGGTACCCATGGCTGTTCCCTTTAATTGTTGGTATGTCTGGCCTTCAAAAGTGAAGAAGTTGTGGGTCAAGATGAAGCTGGCTAAGGTGATGAGGAAAGAGGTTTTAGGTAGGGTGGCAGGTGATCGGCGTGAAAGGAAGTGCTCCATCACAGCGAGGCCCTGGACGTGCGGAATATTTGTGTATAAGGAAGTGGCATCAATGGTTACAAGGATGGTTTCCGGGGGTAACAGATTGGGTAAGGATTCCAGGCATTCGAGAAAGTGGTTGGTGTCTTTGATGACGGATCGGAGACTGCATGTAATGGGTTGAAGGTGTTGATCTACGTAGGCAGAGATACGTTCTGTGGGGGCTTGGTAACCAGCTACAATGGGGCGGCCGGGATGATTGGGTTAGTGGATTTTAGGAAGAAGGTAGAAGGTAGGGGTGCGGGGTGTCGGTGGGGTCAGGAGGTTGATGGAGTCAGGTGAAAGGTTTTGCAGGGGGCCTAAGGTTCTGAGGATTCCTTGAAGCTCCGCCTGGACATCGGGAATGGGGTTACCTTGGCAAACTTTGTATGTGGTGTTGTCTGAAAGCTGACGCAGTCCCTCAGCCACATACTCCCGACGATCAAGTACCACGGTCGTGGAACCCTTGTCCGCCGGAAGAATGACGATGGATCGGTCAGCCTTCAGATCACGGATAGCCTGGGCTTCAGCAGTGGTGATGTTGGGAGTAGGATTAAGGTTTTTTAAGAAGGATTGAGATGCAAGGCTGGAAGTCAGAAATTCCTGGAAGGTTTGGAGAGGGTGATTTTGAGGAAGAGGAGGTGGGTCCCGCTGCGACGGAGGACGGAACTGTTCCAGGCAGGGTTCAGTTTGGATGGTGTTTTGGGGAGTTGGATCATTAGGAGTAGGATTAGGATCATTTTTGTTCGTGGCAAAGTGATATTTCCAGCAGAGAGTATGGGTGTAGGACAATAAATCTTTGACGAGGGCTGTTTGGTTGAATCTGGGAGTGGGGCTGAAGGTGAGGCCTTTGGATAGGACAGAGGTTTCGGATTGGGAGAGAGGTTTGAGGGAAGGTTAACTACTGAATTGGGGTGTTGTGGTTCCAGGTTGTGTTGATTGGAATTTTGAGGTTTTGGAGGGAGTGGAGCTGGAAGTGGGAGATTGAGTAGATGGGAGAGACTGGGTTGGTGTGCAATGAGAGGAGGTTGAGGTTTGCTGGAAAGGTTGTGAAGGGTGAGTGAGTTGCCTTTCCGGAGGTGGGAAACCAGGAGATTGGATAGTTTTTTGAGGTGGAGGGTGGTATGCTGTTCTAATTTACGGTTGGCCTGTAGGAGGATGCTCTGAACAGCCGGTGTGGATGTGGGAGAGGAAAGATTAAGGACTTTTATTAAGGATAGGAGTTGACGGGTGTGTTCATTGGCTGAGTTGATGTGTAGGTGAAGGATTAGGTGGGTGAGGGCATTGGATTGTTCAGTTTGGAACTGGTATAGGGACTGATGGAAAGAAGGGTTGCAGCCAGAGATGAGAACTTTAAGTGTGAGGCCTTTGGGGGTAATGCCAAATGTCAGACAAGCCTGAGAAAATAGAATATGGGAGCGTAATCTGGATAGGGCGAAGGCATGTTTGCGGAGGGAATGTAAATAAAACTTAATGGGGTCGTTGTGGAGGTGTTGTGAGGGTGACATGGTATTAGAAGGTGGAAAGTGTAACATGAGGCTGAAATGAAAATGAAAATAAAAATATATGGGAAGAGATAAAGGTGGACTGGAAAGTAACTGGAGATCTGGTGTGAAAAAAGGTGAGAAGGTGTTGGTTACAGCTGGGCTATGTTGGACTTGGGTTGGTAGACAGCGATGTGCACAAAGGTTAGGTGGTTGTGTTGCCGCCAAAACACGTTAAAGGACGGAGAAATTCGGGAAAATTTCGAAAAAACTGCGTGTAAAATATTAAAAGGAGTGGTTTTGTGGTGGCAGATTATGAATATGAGGCTAACAATTATCTGACGAGGAAATAATGACGTTAAAACCTGTGGGAAGCGGATACAAATTATCAGTGATGTGGGAAAAACGGAAAAGGAAATAAAGCGAAAGTTATTAGAACTAGCCGAAATGGTTGTTTAAAAGGTGAAAGGAACTGTTTGTGAACTAGAAATGGTGGATTTTATAGCGGCGGTAGTGTTGAAAGCTGTAAAAAAACCCTGCCTGGAACAGTTCTGTCCTCCGTCGCAGCGGGACCCACCTCCTCTTCCTCAAAATCACCCTCTCCAAACATTCCAGGAACTTCTGACTTCCAGCCTTGCATCTCAATCCTTCTTAAAAAACCTTAATCCTACTCCCAACATCACCACTGCTGAAGCCCAGGCTATCCGTGATCTGAAGGCTGACCGATCCATCGTCATTCTTCCGGCGGACAAGGGTTCCACGACCATGGTACTTGATCGTTGGGAGTATGAGGCTGAGGGACTGCGTCAGCTTTCAGACAACACCACATACAAAGTTTGCCAAGGTAACCCCATTCCCGATGTCCAGGCGGAGCTTCAAGGAATCCTCAGAACCTTAGGCCCCCTGCAAAACCTTTCACCTGACTCCATCAACCTCCTGACCCCACCGACACCCCGCACCCCTACCTTCTACCTTCTTCCTAAAATCCACTAACCCAATCATCCCGGCCGCCCCATTGTAGCTGGTTACCAAGCCCCCACAGAACGTATCTCTGCCTACGTAGATCAACACCTTCAACCCATTACATGCAGTCTCCGATCCGTCATCAAAGACACCAACCACTTTCTCGAATGCCTGGAATCCTTACCCAATCTGTTACCCCCGGAAACCATCCTTGTAACCATTGATGCCACTTCCTTATACACAAATATTCCGCACGTCCAGGGCCTCGCTGCGATGGAGCACTTCCTTTCACGCCGATCACCTGCCACCCTACCTAAAACCTCTTTCCTCATCACCTTAGCCAGCTTCATCTTGACCCACAACTTCTTCACTTTTG
Organism: Schistocerca nitens; assembly: GCF_023898315.1. NCBI lineage: Eukaryota > Metazoa > Arthropoda > Insecta > Orthoptera > Acrididae > Schistocerca > Schistocerca nitens. The sequence goes on from NC_064623.1 coordinate 185,366,566, forward strand.
AAGGCCAGACATACCAACAATTAAAGGGAACAGCCATGGGTACCAGGATGGCCCCCTCGTACGCCAACCTATTCATGGGTCGCTTAGAGGAAGCCTTCTTGGTTACCCAGGTCTGCCAACCCAAAGTTTGGTACAGATTTATTGATGACATCTTCATGATCTGGACTCACACTGAAGAAGAACTTCAGAATTTCCTCTCCAATCCCAATTCCTTTGGTTCCATCAGATTCACCTGGTCCTACTCCAAATCCCATGCCACTTTCCTTGACGTTGACCTCCACCTGTCCAATGGCCAGCTTCACACGTCCGTCCACATCAAACCCACCAACAAGCAACAGTACCTGCATTATGACAGCTGCCACCCATTCCACATCAAACGGTCCCTTCCCTACAGCCTAGGTCTTCGTGGCAAACGAATCTGCTCCAGTCCGGAATCCCTGAACCATTACACCAACAACCTGACAACAGCTTTCGCATCTCGCAACTACCCTCCCGACCTGGTACAGAAGCAAATAACCAGAGCCACTTCCTCATCCCCTCGAACCCAGAATCCCCCACAGAAGAACCACAAAAGTGCCCCACTTCCCCACTTGTGACAGGATACTTTCCGGGACTGGACCAGACTCTGAATGTGGCTCTCCAGCAGGGATACGACTTCCTCAAATCCTGCCCTGAAATGAGATCCATCCTTCATGAAATCCTCCCCACTCCACCAAGAGTGTCTTTCCGCCGTCCACCTAACCTTTGTAACCTGTTAGTTCATCCCTATGAAATCCCCAAACCACCTTCCCTACCCTCTGGCTCCTATCCTTGTAACCGCCCCCGGTGTAAAACCTGTCCCATGCACCCTCCCACCACCACCTACTCCAGTCCTGTAACCCGGAAGGTGTACACGATCAAAGGCATAGCCACATGTGAAAGCACCCACGTGATTTACCAACTGACCTGCCTACACTGTGATGCATTCTGTGTGGGAATGACCAGCAACAAACTGTCCATTCGCATGAATGGACACAGGCAGACAGTGTTTGTTGGTAATGAGGATCACCCTGTGGCTAAACATGCCTTGGTGCACGGCCAGCACATCTTGGCACAGTGTTACACCATCCGGGTTATCTGGATACTTCCCACCAACACCAACCTATCCGAACTCCGGAGATGGGAACTTGCTCTTCAATATATCCTCTCTTCCCGTTACCCACCAGGCCTCAATCTCCGCTAATTTCAAGTTGCCGCCACTCATACCTCACCTGTCATTCAACATCATCTTTGCCTCTTCACTTCCGCCTCGACTGACATCTCTGCCCAAACCCTTTGTCTTTAAATATGTCTGCTTGTGTCTGTATATGTGTGGATGGATATGTGCGTGTCTGCGAGTGTATACCTGTCCTTTTTTCCCCCAAGGTAAGTCTTTCCGCTCCCGGGATTGAAATGACTCCTTACCCTCTCCCTTAAAACCCACATCCTTTCGGCTTTCCCTCTCCTTCCCCTCTTTCCTGATGAGGCAACAGTTTGTTGCGAAAGCTTGAATTTTGTGTGTGTGTTTGTGTTTGTTTGTGTGTCTATCGACCTGCCAGCGCTTTCGTTCGGTAAGTCACATCATCTTTGTTTTTACATATATCTGCACTGTTTGAGTGACATGAGGCATAAATATATTGATGGGCAAAATGTATATGATCCTCTTCTTAATAGCATATTGACCCAGGTAGTCCTTGGTTGGTGTCTGGAGATATGGGACACCAGATTTTTATGCACAAATCATGCTTTTTTTGTAAATTATGGGCCAGGGATTTATCGGTCCAGAGCTACTACCACAAAGCGTCCAAGATATATTACATCACATTGAGATCAGACATATATGATGGCCAAGAAGTCAGTATGAGTTCTCTGTCATGGCCCTTAAACCACCGTAGTATGATTTTGGCCTTCTGAGATGGCAATTATCCTCATGAAAAATGCCCTTGGCACTGGAAAAGACATCAAACATGAAGTGATGCAGGCAGTCTGAATAATGTTCATGTAGTTTACAGCTGTCATGGTGCCTTCACCAATATGCATTCATGGTATGGTGCACATTTTGACTAGCTGGGCAGATGACAGCATGTCCAGATGTGACCAGGCAATACAATTCCAGTTATGGGTCCATGGTCCAGTCTCAATGATCCCATTCCACTGCAAACATAATTGATGATGTCAAGGTGGCAACATGGGGACTCATCCCCTGCAAAGCCCTATGTTCAACGATGTGCCTACACCCACACAAAAACAGTCAACCAGCATTACCATCTCTGAGATGCTCGTTCCCACCTGCTATGCCATAACAATCTGCCCTTCGTCAAAGTCAATGATTTCCCATTTCCAACTTGTATCATCACTACAATGATTCTCCATTCATCTCTGCTCCACTTATATACTTTTCATACCAGTATCATCACTACAATGATTCCCCATTCATCTCTGCTCCACATATACTTTCCATACCATGTTACATTCCCAAAATGCCACCATGCGGTAGTCAATTTTGTGGTGGTGAGTGGACGTAATGTTTTGGCTCATTGCTATATATAATAAAATATCCAATTGGTTATATACTAGTACATCTCCCCATATATCTCCATGATAACATTATCACCATATAGTGGAAATGTTGAGTTGGGGAAAAAAACCTGCTAGCATGTGAGCTAGTGGCCAAAAGGTCTTCTCCTAAAGTACGCAAGCACAACTCATACATATGTGCCTACATGATTGAGTCTGATACATAACGCAGCTACACTTGCTTTGAAACCACCCTAAACAGAAATGATAAATTTTTCTTCGATTCTTGTTTAATGTATACAGGGTGGTCAGAAAGAGTCTGAAAGGCTTGTAAGAGTGTTACAAGGGCTTGTAAGAGTGTTACAAGAAAGATTGCTTTGAGAAATAATTGTCAAGAAAAAAAATTGTTGTTTTGAACTATTTCTGTGTTGATTAACATTGAAGTTAGCCAGTGAGGCCATTGCATGCACAAGTTCAAGTGGCCCACCAGAGGCAGTGTCGTTTCTCCATTTGGTTTCCTAAAACCAAACATAAGAGCAGTTCAAAACTTGGACATGGGGCAATAGACAAGACCGAACCTGAGGCAAAGGCTGAGCAGTCTTGTGTAATCATATACACTGTGGGAACATGTATAACGTACTAATTGTGTCTGGGTGGGTTACTTAATTTTGAACACACAATGGTCTCATTTGCTAATTTCATTGATGATTAACTAAATGATGCTACATAGTGAATATTTTTCTTAACAGTTATGTCTCAGCTCAGTCTACCTACCGTAAAGATGCCATGTTCATTTATAGAGAGGCACCATAAAAAACTGTCACCCTTACAAACTTTTCATACTGTTTCTTACCACACTGTATATAGGATTTATGTGAAACGTCAAAATCTCTTGCAAGACATACTATTTTTAGTATTTATTTTTTACATTTGTATGATGGCCACAATATAAATATTCTGCAAATAAACATTTTACTCGAAGAAATATTCATCACTGAAAATGTACTTGATATTTTGACCCATTAGAAGTGAATGATGCAGGATTCACATACTTCATTTTTAGACCCTAAAGTTGCTCATTACAAATAGCACTCTCTCTTCTTGCAACATTTTTTAATTTAGAAAATATCAGTATTCTTAAATGTTATTCTCATAAGGCACATGATTTCATAAGTATAAGCCCTTAAAATCCAGTATTACTAATTCATGCTTCTATCAAACAATGAGAAATTCCAGTTTGGAATATCAATAATATTAGGAAAAGAACAGATTGCTACTCATCATAAAGATGCCATGTTCATTTATAGAGAGGCACAATGGAAAACTGTTACTCATTTAGCACTTGGCAAAAACCTTGTTCAGAAAAGGAACACACATTAGTACAAGTGAGCACACCTCACACACACCTGACTGTCATCTCCAGTAGCTCAGACCAAAAGTTTTCTGTATTAAAAAAATGTTGACCTTTTATTGCAGGGAAAATGTGTTAGTGAAATTTTCAAATATAAGATTTAGTTCAATGAATAATGATAGTGAGTTTGAACAGAAAACACAAGGGAGTTGCATGCCCAAAATTCAGTCCATAAAAATAGCACCCAATGTCAAAGCAATTTGAGTGACTATTCAACAGGTCAACAAAATATCTTCATTTTCAAATTATTTAATTTCTGTCCTTCAAGTTGTTATTAAAAATTTAATTAGTCTGCATTTTAACATTTTGATAATAATTTTTAGAACATTTCCTGCATGAGTTTTGAAATATTCATCATGGGCAATGTCACTGTCAGTGACTGATATTTAGACTGAGTTAGATAACTATGAAACCAACGTTTCATCAAGTCCAGGAGGAGGAGCCAGTCAACAGCCTGTCATACTTCTTTCTCAAATGCCAAGTACTTGCTGTGATGCATATTTTGTTTCATAGGTGTATGCAGGACCTTGTCAGTTATGGTCAGTTGCATGTCAGAAACACTGCCCTCAGCCAGTGCAATCTGTCAGCTACAAAGTTATTTTATTTGAGGTATCATCTCAGCAAGCCAGTCACAGGCAGTCAAAGAAATCAGTCACATCTAGTCATAACTGGTGAATCAGTGACAACAGGCCTTCATCACTGAGTCAATGTCACATCAGCATTGTTCATGTTTTTGTAGTTGGAATAGTCACAGTTGATTGGCACTAACATTTATGAGTTAGCCAGTATGGAGTCTCTGTAAGTTGCTGACCTTATTTTGTGAAATATGAACTGCAAGCTGATATAATAAAATGCTGGGAAAAAAATTAGTACACCTGGATAGATGATGTTGATTTTGATCCAATGACAGTCTATGCCACCTGGTGGATAGTGGATATATTGATAATGGTTTCAATGTCATCCACCAGCAGATAGTGTAGTGGCACAGTTATAAGAGTGCCATCAGTGTCTGTCTTCTAATAGGGAATGCTCACAGCCAGAAGGCAGTGTGGTGCAAAAGCAAGAAGCAAGCAGATAACCATGGTGTGGAGATACTCTCACACTTCCTATAACCAATTGAGTGAGTTTGAAAAGGGTCAGATTGTGGCCTTCCAAGTGGTGGGATGGTCCTTTCAGAGAATTACCACACTAGTTGGGCTCAATGCTGCCATCACTGGTCACATGAAGGTTCTCACACTTGTAGATGATGTTCTGGGTGTCCATACAGTACAGACACTCACCAGGTTCATTGTATTGTGAGGGCATCAATGGCAGATTGTACAAATACCACAGCCCAGATAAGAGGGCTTGTGAGCCCAGATGTGTCATCATCAAGTGTTGCAAAATGATTATTAGCAGTAGGAGTAGATGCACACACTTGTAGACCATCTTTCAATCATGTCACAGCATCAACATGTGTGGCTCAACTAGTGCCATTAGAGGATCACTTGGAAGATGGAATGACATGCTGTGCTCTTCAGAAGTGAAAGTGGATTCTGCCTGCCCACAAGTGATAAGTCATTCATGTGTACAACAAAGACCTGGTGGGTGCTGTCTGGAGTGTGATAAGCTACAATTCTCATTCACCTTTGGTGTTTCTGGAGACGACACTAACCAGTGCTCAGTGTGTGCAGTATGTTGTTACACTGAGTCTTTTGACATTTTTGTGACAGGAAGGTGATGTGTTGTTCTGACAGGCTAATGCTTGCCTACACATTGCCCATGAAACTCAACGTACTCTGCAAGATGTGCAGGATCTTTCCTGGTGCATGATCTCTGGACTTGTCTCCAGTTGTGCACATGTGGGATATGATGGGACAAGAAGTGACTCATGTGACTTGTCTGCCAACAACTCTTACAGAACTGTGTGAACAGACTTAGTGGTTGTGGCATAATTTATCCCAGGACAGTATTTGCCATTTGTATGATTGAATGGATGACAGGGTCAGTGCCTGTGGTGCTGCCAATGGAGGCTATACCATGTACTACTATGGGTGTTTCAGCATACCTGGTACCTCAGAACCATTTGTACTATTGATCTGTAAATGTAATCATTTCACGTACTCCATATTCCCTGTTGCAACAATAAAACGTAAGGGAATTGGGAATCTCTAAAATGGTGTACAATTTTCTTTCTTCCAGCTGTGTATGTGCAACTGTGAAAATAAATGCATACTGCCTGTACTTTAAACTACTTTAATGTCACTTTTTATAATGAAAAATCTTAGCAGTATCTATTATGTCATCAACTGAACCAGAGAGGATATAAAATGAGGCAAGCAGATTAGTAACATTCCAGGAAGTTTCATTATTGTATGCTGAACTGCCACAAGGAGATTCCTTGGGACTTGTAAATAGGGAAACAAATCTGCAACACGTGGTCTAAAAAGATGTTTAATGGATCTAGATGTCACTTGCTGACTTGAAATGTGTTATTCAGTGACAAGAACAAAATCAGTTGAAATAAGGGAATAAAAACTGGCATACAGCAATTGTTTGAAAGACACATCATCACAAAACATAGTGTTATGGAGACTACACCCCATTGTGGATTAAACAAGGACTCCCACCATGAAACTGCTTGCAACTTGTTTATCCTGGATTTGAAGCAAATTTACACAACATGTCAGGAAGTAGTATGTAAGAAGCAATAAAAATAATCTGGCCTTGTAGTTAGGGCTAATCCCCATTGTTGGAACAAAAACTGCATTTGTAGGTAAAAGTCAAACAGGATGTTGCCTGTAATAACTTATTCACACCACTGCTGTGCATGTACTGTGTTGTGCACTGATATTCTGGTTAATGTCCCAATCCTACAGCAGTAGATACAGAAAAACCAAGAAATTACTATAAACAAAGGCACACTCCCTTTTTCCTCATATAAAGTGGTGACAGTGTTAAGTAATACAGGCTGGTGATAATAAAAGTGTATGCAGTTTATGTAGAAACACTTCACTTGAAGAAATATTTAAAATTAATAGTTTGTCATCACCATGTGCAGTTCAGAATTCAACTGCACTAGAAACTGTCTGTTTTAGGATTGATATATCTTATTTCATTCCTGTACTTCTAAGGAACATCTTATATTTCTGAAAACTATAATTCAAAAGTTGCCTTTATTCAAAATTATTGCTGTCAAAAGTAATGCAGAATTTTTTATTTTAATATGCAATCCTTCCAAAACAGCATTGCTGTAATATTGTAGTCCTAGTTTATTTGATTCCAAGAATGTATAACTTTCCAAGAATAATGTGATAGTTTATAAAATGCTATGTTGATTAGAAAATTTCAGTTGCTGGAAAAACCTTAACAAGCTTTTGTAAATCTTGTTGCATACCTATATTTCAGCTACATGAAACTGAGTTGTTATCTATGCCATTGTTAATTAAAAGAGCTTCACTGCTTAATGTGTGTTTGTGTATTCTCTACTTTTAATGTCTTTTATGTTACTATAGAAAATGTACTTACTTAATACACACATCAAAAAGAGTTTTGCATCACCTCGGTTCTGAGAGTTCAGGAACCTGTACACAAAATGGGAATAGAGATCAACATAAACATCATTTCTGCCCATTTAATTGCTCATGAAAACCACACATTGCATGTTGTACTACCATACAGCGAGACCTTCAGAGATGGTGGTCCAGATTGCTGCACACACTGGTACCTCTAATACCCAGTAGCACATCCTCTTGCATTGATCTATGCCTTTATTTGTCATGACATACTATTCACAAGGTCATCAAGGCACTGTTGGTCCAGATTGTCCCACTCCTCAATGGCGATTCAGCATAGATCCCTCAGAGTGGCTGGTGGAGCATATCGTCCATAAACAGCCCTGTTTCATCTATCCCAGGCACGTTTGATAGGCTTCATGTCTGGAGAACATACTGGCCACTCTTGTTGAGTGATGTCATTATCCTGAACAAAGTCATTCACAAGATGTGTGCGATGGGGACGCAAATGGTCATCCATGAAGACGAATGCATCGCCGATATGCTGCCAATATGTTTGCTCTATAGGTTGGAGGATGGCTATACATATCGTACAGTTTTTATGGTGCCTTCCATGACCACCAGCGGCATACTTTGGCCCTACATAATGCCACCCCAAAACAGCAGGGAACCTCCATCTTGCTGCACCTACTGGACAACGTGTCTAAGGCATGTCGTTCAGCCTGACTGGGTTGCCTCCAAACACATCGCCGACGATTGTCTGGTTGAAGGCATATGCGAAACTCATCAGTGAAGAGAACGTGATGCCAATCCTGAGCAGTCCATTCAGCATGTTGTTGGGCCCATCTGTACCGTGCTGCATGGTGTCGTGGCTGCAAAGATGGACCTCGCCATGGATGTTGGAACTGAAGTTGTTTCGGCAGGTATAGTGATAGTCAAAGGGTCTGTGTCTGTAATACAATATTCACAGTCAACATCTGTCTTCAGGGGTTCTGGGTGATACAAAACTTTTTTTGATGTGTGTATTTTACCAGTTTTTTAAAAAAGTATTACATGTATATTCAAGTTTGCAAAAATCTGCAGCCATCGTGTAGAGTTTGCGCAGTGTTATTTCAAGAGAATCTGCACTAATTAATTATTGAGTAATGTTCAAGCAGTTAGTCTGTGTTACTATGGATAATACAGGGTTCATTGTCAGTAGTGTGTGCTGAGATTTGACTGGATTATGCAAATAGAGCCACTTATATGCAACAGTTATTGTATGTAGGCAGCATCTTATATTTGTGTTTAGCAATCTGTTCTGTGCACTGTGTGAATGTTAGTATACAGGTGACCATTTTGTTAGAGAATGATGATAAATGTGCAAAAATTGAAAATTCACTTGGATTACATTGTGTTAAATTATTTAAAATTTATGTAAAGCTCCTTGTAACCAGTGAGCAGAAGCTGAGAAAAAAAGAAAGCTACCAAGGAATATGATCAAAAAGTCACCAAACTTGCACATAGAGCAAAGCAGCGAGGAACTGACACACAAAATTGTAACATTTGTTGAAGTTATTTATAATTGAGCAGCTGCTTGTTGTTGATGAACAGCTCACTCTTTGAGCACATGCTGTTACCAAATATAGTTGTGGTATTAAAAATAAATTATGAAAGACAGTAATGCTGACTTTATGTTTAGTTTCCATTTCTATCCATCCAGCAAAATTACATTTAATAAGAATTTAACTGTCTGCATTTGGATCAAAAAATTGACCAGGTTGTCTATCTTTAGCATAATGAAAAACAGGGATATCCTGGATGTCAGCCCACACAAGATGCACGACCACTGTATGGCTTTCCTAGCTCCCAGGCAATCAACTACAAAATGAGATGTGTGTAATAATGGTGACGATTAATGTTCAGTACAAAGATGACTACTTTTTACTGATTTTCACATGCTGTATGTAGTGTAAATTTGATTTAAGTGCAGAATCTCAAAGTTCTAATTAATTTCTTGGCACAGACCCCATTTCAGAGGTGGGCTCAACAATGTTGGACTATGTGATAATGTGTCTTGTCATCATTTGCCTGTATGCCAGCATTTGTTTCTACCAGTTTGCCATTTATTGTTGAATTAAATGTATGAAGTCAGCACCTTTCTGGGTGCCTAGCAGCCTCAAAAATAATTTTAGATGCTATATTGTAAATACAGTGATGAGCCAATGCATTGCAACCACCCACTTAGTACTGTATTGTACCACCTACGGAAAGCTATTCAACAGAAAAGCTACATGGCATGGATTTCTTGGTACGTCTCTAGGTTTCTGGAGGTATTTGCCACCAGATGTCTATGTGCAGCTCATGCAATTCATGTAAATTATGGGATGGTGGTTTGCAAGTGTGAGTCTTGTCCCAATAGTGTCCAAGGTGTGTTCCATCATGTTCAGATCAGGTGAATCTGGTGGCCAAGACATCAATGGGAATACACTAACATGCAATTAAAACCACTATAATATGATTCTGGCTTAGTGACATAGAAATTTTTGTTCTTCCAAGAAGAGATAAGAGATGAAGCATGAACAGATGCAGGTGGTCTGCAAAAGATGTTCATGTAGCCCAAAATTGACATGATGCCCGTTATTACTACCATATGTCCTATGGAAGCTCAGGTGAATGCCCCTCCCCTCTCCCCTTGGCATAATACTAGATCCATTGGCTTGTGTCTATTGTGCAGGGTGTCTTTTGAGCCATCGTTCACATGGATGATGATGTATACAGACATGACCATCAATCCATAAAAACGAGAAACAGCATTCATCAAATCGGGCAAGGTTTCCACTGATCGACAATCCAGTCTCATTGATCCTGTTCTGACTACAATCATAACTGATGATGTTGTTCGGTCGTTACGGGAACATGTACAAACCATCTTCTGCAGACACTCATGTTTAAGAATGTGTGATAAACAGTGTGCTCTGAAATGTATTTGCCTGCACCATCATTATAGTGTGTCATCATATCTACCACAGATCAGTGCCTATCTAGATTTACAGAGTGGGCAGTCCTCTGATCCCCATGTCCTTTAATGAGATTTTGATATCCAAAATGTTGTGCCCTACACATGGTTTTGTCATTCTTCAGTCTGTTTTCATCAATGCTCTCAAGAGTAGTATGTGGCCTATTGACCTATTTTACATGTGTGAAATGCTGATTCCCAGACATCAGGTCATAATGGTTTGCTCTTTGTCAAAGTAGTTCATGACTGTCAATTTTCTGATTTGTGGTCCATGCCATTCCTAGAATTACTCCCCATTCCCCTCTGTTCTGCTTATGTACTTTCCTTCCAACACTACATGCTAGCATTGCCACGAAATGGTATTCAGTCTTGCAGTGGGATGCAGTCATAAAGTTTTGGGACATCAGTTTGTGTGTTTCACTATTTATTTGTACCAATGAACCTGCATGTGGGTTAGCATATAACAACACCCAGTATATAATGAGGTGACAAAAGTTGTGGGAAAGTAATATGCACATATACATATGACGGTAGGATCACATACACAAGCTATAAAAGGACAGTGCATTGATGGAGCTGTCATTTGTATTCAGGTAACTCGGGTTTCTGATGACAGGAATAGACAGAAAGTGGAATGATAGTTGGAACTAGATGCATGGGACATTCCATCTTGGAAATCATTAAGGTATTCAATATTATGAGATCCACAGTGTCAAGAGCGTGCCAAGAATACCAGATTTCAGGCATTGCCCCTCACCACGGACAACACAGGGCTGACAGCCTTCACTTACTGACTGAGAGCAGTGGTGTTTGCGTAGAGTTGTCAGTGCTAACAGGCCAGCAACACTGCATGAAATAACCCCAGAAATTAATGTAGGATGTATGACAAGTTATCTGTTAGGATAGTGCGGTGAAATTTGGCATTAATGGGTTATGGCAGCAGACTACCAATGTGAGTGCCTTTGCAAAGAGCATGACATCACCTGCAGCCACTTCTCCTGGGGTCATGACAATATTGATTGGATCCTAGACAACTGGAAACTGCAGCCTGATCAGATAAGTCCTAATTTCAGTTGGTTAGAGCTGATGATAGGCTCCCAAGTGTGGCACAGACCCCGTGGAGCCACGGACCCAACACTGTGCAAGCTGGTGGTGCCTTCATAATGGTGTGGTTGTATTTACATGGAATGAATTGGGTACTCTGGTCAAACTGAACCAATCATTGACTGGAAATGGTTATGTCTGGGTACTTGGAGACCATTTGCAACTGTTAATGGACGTCATGTACTAAAACATGTCACTGGGCCACCAGTGTTTGTGATTGGTTTGAGAAACATTATAGATAATCTGAGCAAATGAAATGGTCACTCAAATTGTCCAATATGAATTCCATTGAGAATTTATGGAATGTAATCCAGAGGTCAGTTCGTGTATAAAATCCATCGCCGGCTACAGTTTTGTAAATAGCTACAGAGGCAGTATAGCTGAATATTTCTGCAGGGGACTTCCAACAACTTGTTGAACCCATGCCACATGAAGTTTCTGCACTATGCCAGGCAAAAGGAGATCAACACAATATTAAGAGGTGTAGCATGACTTTTGTCACATCACTGTAAGTACAGTACCTTAAATAAAAAAAAAGGTAGTCATTAGTTACAATTAGCAATGGCTGTGGAGTACTGGGCATAAAGGTCAAACGTTTTGAGTTATCTGATGCAGGTGGAAGTGTACAAAGAAGTTATTGTTGTCTTCCTGTTCCACAAATATCAAAGAATATGCAACATAAGCTGGCCACTATCGTCCAGTGCTACCCCACATGACAAAGAAATATGCCAACATCATTTACCTTCCCTTTAACTTCAGTGATGTCCTTGTTTTATTATAGGTTATGGAAAGTAAGTCTGAATTGATCCAAATTATAGTTAGTTGATGTTTGCTGAAACTGTCTTGTGTATTGAATAGTACAAGGGGCATTTGAAAACTCCGTGCAAAAATAAAAACTACTTACGTGCTTGGGGTAAACCTTTTTTATTTTTCGACATAGTCTCTTTTTATAGTTATACACTTCATCCAATGCTGTTCTAATTTGTTGCTCCCTTCCGAATAATAGGAATTGTCCAAGTCTGCAAAATAGCTCTTAGTTGCTGCAACCATCTCCTTGTTTCAATAAAATTTTTGTCCCACTAGCCATTTCTTCAAATTTGGGAACAAATAGTAGTCCGAGGGAGACAAGTCTGAAGAATAGGGGGGATTTGAAACGAGTTGGAATCCTATTTCCATTAATTTTGTGACCACAACTGCTGAGGTGTGTGCTGGTGCATTGTCGTGATGGAAAAGGGCATTTTTGCCGTCCAATTGCCAGGATTTTTCTTGCAGCTCGGTTTTAAACGCTCCAATAACAATGAATAATACGCACCTATAATAGTTTTACCCTTTTCTATATAGTCAATGAGGATTACCCCTTGCGAATCCCAAAAGACAGTCGCCATAACCTTTCCGGCTGAAGGACTGGTCTTCGCCTTTTTTGGTGCAGATTCTCCCTTGGCAACCCATTGTTTAGATTGTTGTTTGGTCTCAGGAGTATAGTAATGTATCCATGTTTAATCCACAGTGACGAAATGATGCTTAAAATCCTGCGGATTCTTCCTGAACAGCTGGAAACTATCCTTGCAACACTTCACACGATTCCGTTTTTGGTCAAGCGTGAGCAATAATGGAATCCATCTTGTGGATGGCTTTGTCTCGTCCAAATGTTTATGCAAAATATTATGTACCCATTCATTCAAGATGCCCACAGCACTAGCAATCTCATGCACCTTAACTCTTCCATCATCCATCACCATATCATGGATCTTATCAAAGCTTTCTGGAGTTGTAACTTCCATAGGGCATCCAGAACATTCAGCATCACTTGTGCCCATATGGCCACTCTGAAAATTTTGAAACCACTTATAAACTGTTATAATCGAAGGTGCAGTGTTACTGTAATGTTTGTCAAGCTTCTCTTTAGTCTCCTGAGGCGTTTTGACTTTCATAAAGTAATATTTAATCACCACACAAAATTCTTCTTCGTCCATTTTTTAACAATCATGCTGGTGGTGCCAGCTCTTGGACTTTGCAAACACCCCTCGTACAAGGACTAGTTGCCAGCAGATCTCCACTCCTCACATCCTCCTAATATCCTCTCCATTTCTCCATACACTTTACATCCCACATCATCCCTAATTTGATTTATGTACCTTAATCATGGTCTTACTTTAAATCTTTTTTATAACAATGAAAATAGTCAGTTATTGATAAGCTAATGTAAATGGATAGATAAAAAGTTTACTCACCAAGTAGCGGCAGGGGAAAACACACACACACACACACACACACACACACAAAGGATTTAACTTCTTCTTCTTCTGGCAGAAAAGTTGAAGGTGAAGGAATATGGATAAAGGAAAATGACTGGAGAGACTTAGGGAAAGGGATACAGTTCAGAAAAGTCACCTAGAACACCAAGTCAGGGGAGATTTTCTGAAAGAAAGTCTTTTCTTCTTATCCCATCCGTTAACCCTCCCCTGACCCAGGGTTCTGGATCACTTTTCTGAACTGTATCCCTTCCCCTAAGCCTCTCCAGTCCTTTTCCTTCACCCCTCTTCCTTCCTCTTCCTTCCACTTCAACTCCTCTGCCAGAAGAAGGAGCCACTGGCTCCAAAAGCTTGTAGAAGTTAAATCCTTTGTGTGTGTGTGTGTGTGTGTGTGTGTGTGTGTGTGTGTGTGTGTGTGTGTGTGTTTTCCCCTGCCGCCACCTGGTGAGTAGATTTTTTATCTATCCATTTACATTATGTTAAATCTTTTTTCATTACCATAAAAACAAAAAGAGTCATCTGAACAGGCCTTGAAGGTCCAACAGTACGAACCAGTTTCCTTGTCATCCTCAGCCCTTAGGCTTCACTGGATGTGGGTACAGAGGGGTAAGTGGTCAGCATATTACTCTCCCAGCAAATTTCAGTTTTCATGACTGCTGGTGCCACTACATCTCAAGCAAGTAGCTCCTCAATTGGCCTGACAAGGACTGGGTACACTCTGCTTGCCAGCAGCAGTCAGTAGACCCAGACTGTAACCCACTGAAATGCTAGCCAATACCGACAGCACTTAACTTCAGTGATCTGCCAGGAACCGGTGTACCACTGTGGCAATGCCATTGCCTTTTTTTGATTAATATACCCCTTTACAATTGTATTCAGGAGTCCCCCGTGACTCATTAGAGCACCACCTGTTCACGGAGCGACATTAGTTTAGCAGACAGCTAATGAATATGTGGATCAAATATTTCTTGAGATAGGGACAGCACTTTCTATCAGATGTCAATAACCTTCCAGAAGGACTTTTGATCTTGGGGTGGGAAATTGCTCCTACTGGTATTCAGTGATGATGTGGTTAATGACATAGGGTAGAGAAGGGAACAAACCACTCCACTAAAGATGAAAATAGGTGTTCCAGGTATCAACAAAATGAACTTCTAAAACTGTAATTCATTTATGAAAGTTGCCACTTACAAAACTCTTGTTCAACATCCACTTTATTATTGTCCATCCACTTGAATCCTTTACCAAAATGTATCAGTGGAAGAGTTAGTTGGGATACAGAGAAGATCTATGTGATTCTTCATGAATTTATTTACTCAAAGTGAAAATGTTATGGAAAAACTCAACTTGAGTGAAAGTTATGACAGGCAACTTATTGAAAGCCATAGAAGGGCTTACTTATGTAATTCCTATAATGGTTGTTCCAAGATGACAGGAAAAACATATTACTACTCCCAGACATGTCTCATCAATGAGCAAACCAGAAATGTAGTGTAACTTGTCCTTATATGCCAGCAGCTGCCAGTATCTGTTCCTATGCAAGATGTGCAAACTGAACAAGAAAAACAGGGAAAACTGGTTACACTCTATATCTGCTCCACTACAAACACAGTACGTGGATGTAAATGTAGATCTACACAGGAACTTAAGAAGGTGAGTTACACAGGTTGTCCCAAGCTAAGACCACTGTGCAGCAAAGATGGTGCTCTGTAAAGAGAATGTATGCCAAGTTTACTGCAGACTCAATTCTTTAGCAGTCAGAATAAAAACTGCATTACAATGTGTGAGTGAAATGACAGAAACTGCAAATGTACTCGAAGGTTGAAGTATGTGGAACAGTATGATTCTTGTGGACCCAATGTCTAAGTTGCACACAGATTTACTCTAAAATTCATTCAGTATATTGGTCAAATGTAGTGTCACCTCCAGCCATAGTGAAATGTTTCCAACAATTTGAGTATATTGGTCAAATGTAGTGTCACCTCCAGCCATAGTGAAATGTTTCCAACAATTTGACCAAGGCCGCTCAGACATTAGTGATACTGAGTGGTAAGGAAGGCCATCAACATCAGCCACAGGTGACAATGCACAGACAGTCAAGTAATTAATTCACAATAATCATGGGAAATAAGTGGATAAACATATTTCACTGATGAGGATGTCCACACAGTAGTTCTTGAAAGACTCTGTGACCAAGGAGTGGATTTATACCATCAAGGCACTGAACAAGTGGCAGGATGTTTTGACCCTTGTTTGCAGAGACTTGGAAGCTATGCTGGATAATGGAGTCATGTACTGATATCTGTGTCACTATGAAGTGTGGTGCAGCATTCAATAAGAGCAGCTAGATGTGACATCATAATTTGTAACCTACTTTTTTAAGTTCCCTCACATGTGTATAGGGTGTCCATGATTAAAGTTCCAGTTTCTAAAGGCTGTAGAAAGGGTATCACTGTTCCGAATGATGTTTAATATGAACAGTATATTGAACAGAGGGAACTACATGGGACAAAAAATTTGATAAAATTTTTACCAATGGATGGCACTGCAAGTGTCTTAATGTAAATGGGGTCAGTCATAAATGACAGTTTTAGAAGTTCATTCTGTTGATACCTGGAACACCTATTTTCATCTTTAGTGGAGTGGTTTCTTCCCTTCTCTACCCTATGTCATTAACCACATCATCACTGAATACCTGTAGGAGCAATTTCCCACCCCAAGATCAGTGATCTGCCAGGAACCGGTGTTACCACTGTGGCAATGCCATTGCCTTTTTTTTTTTTATTAATATACTATCTGTACTGTTCAATGTACACATACACACAAGTTGAGCAGTCAATAGTTGGGGGACTGTTGGAAAGCCCATTCGCCATGGTAAGGTTGTATAATATTGGATGGAAAAATTCAGTTTTTAAAGGTCCTGAGACCATAAACAGCATAAACAACAAAATGAAATCAGTTTTTAATTGCCAATGGGCCAAAAACTGCATAAAAGTAAAATGACATCGAGTTCTAATCATTGTTAAACTGGTGCAAGACACGTTCAGTATGCTGTCCACTGTTTTCTACCACAAGTAGAAATCAAGAAACAGCATGTTCCACAACATTTTGGAATGTCTTGGTGGTCATCTTCAGAACGCATTGCACAATGTATGCTTCCACTGCAGCTCCATTCACAATTGGAATGCTGAACCCAACATCTTTTATATAACCCCACAACCAGAAGTCATGCAGATTTAAGATCAGATGATCTGCTTGGCGAGGCTGTAGCGAAGTGACAGACGATGATTCCAGCATTTCTGAAACTCTTCTGCAGCAGCTGCTTCACTGGCTATGTAGTGTGCAAAAGAGCACCATCTTGCACAAAAATTAACCTAACAACACATTCTTCCTGTTGAAGGGTTGGAATGACAGGGTGCAAAAGGCTCTCATAGTGTTGACCAGTGACAGTACAGGTAACAAGACTAATCTCCTCAAAACAAAAAACAACAAAAAAAGGATATGGCCTTATGATAAACAATGCCGTCAGCTCATACCCCATAGTCATCTTCGCAAAATGAAGTAATACAGGTTGACGTGTGTGTGGATTTCCCGTTGTTCATATTCTGCAATTCTGTGTATTGATATGTCCTTAGCAAAGGAAATGGGCTCTGTCTGTCAACAGAATGCTCCATGGCTACTTATTGTCCACTGTCAAGTAAGCAAGAAATTCCACAGTCAATGTTTGTCTTACTGGCAGGTCACCAGGAAGCAACTCCTGAATATGGATGATTTTGTATGGATAGTAACCCAGGATGTTTCATAGGATTTTATGCACCATGCTCGCAGGTATGGCCAATGTTTGGGCAATTCTGCAGGCGCTATATGTATACACATAACTGCTCAACCACTCTACAATGCTGTGACCGCATCTTCAACTGATGTTGGATCAACTGATTTCCTTCCTCTGCCACATTGCACTTCCAAACCTGTGGTTTCAAAATATTTAATCATTTTTTCCAGAACCTTAGCAGACGCTGGACCAATGCCTTTTTTTTATACCTGGAGCTTCTGGAGGGCTATTGGCAGACAGCCATCATTCTTGTAAAAGAGTTCCTTCATGGAGACAGTCGTGATGGGTATCTTGGATGCAGATTGAGGAACAGCCATGTCTATTGGTGTGCACATTCTGATGATTACAGTGCCATAATATGCTATTCAAATTGGACATCATTCTGAGGAGTGGCTCTCTTTCTACAGTGTTTTGAAACTGGAATTTTAACTGCGGACACCATTTAGATGTGTAGCCACAATACAGTACTTTGTACTTCAAAATTCTCTATACTGAAGGATCAGAGCATCTTATTGTACTGAGAAGCAACTAACCACTTCCACTTGATATATTATGAAGATGCAATTTTCAGACACTTCTCTATTCATGCAACTAATATTCATTGTATTATGTGGTGTTACTCCTATGTCTCCAACACAAATACAGTAATATCTGTAATAATATAATCTCTTCTTCAGTTGCTGAAACACCTCATATTTGTCCATTCATTATTAAGCAGTGCTGAGTCAATCTTTTTTGTTTTATTTTACTGGGCCATCTATAAATGAAGGTAACTGAACTTAAATAAATTGATATTTCATAAATCTGTGTTGATATTTAACATAATTTCTACATCTATGATCTCGTAATATAAAACTCAAATTATGGTTCAAGTTTCTACAGTGAAACAGTGGGACTGCGAGATGTGATCAACTTAGCTAGTTTTTTTTGTTGGTGAGGGTATAAGAATTTATTTAGGCCAACCAAATATTTACATCTGACAATTAATGTTGACATAGAAATTATGAGCAGAATACTCAGTGAACATTATTATAATATGGATATAAGTTTCAAAACATGTCAGAAAGAACACCCTATATTCACAGGAGAACACTGTCTTGTTTCACTGGACATCTACTAATAAACAGAACTGTAAATAGTTTGTATTCAGTCCATTTTGTAAATTACCCTGTAGCTTTTGAGTGGATTACAGGAATCACAAATTATTAATGGTCTTAAAAATTATAAGCAACAATTCATGTTGTCACTGGGGACAGAATTTAAGCTCAACATTTATCTGTATAAATTTCATGCTAAAATTCTCAAAATTTCATTAGGCATAGTAATTGAAACATATATAAATTATTGTTTACATAATTGGTATTAATTCATGGCAGATAAAATGTAATACTGCAAGTGCCATGGAACAGGACAGATATTTGTTCCACACAGAGTCATCCTCTGTCCACATTGAGCCTCAGACACTGGTTGGATATCAGAATGAGAAGAGGCTGTCCCATGGTGGCTGCTGACAGTATAGTCAGCTTGGTCGACACTAGGGATGCGCCATCTGGAACAGATTGGAGGGAACTGATTGCAATATACAGATCATTCATACTACACAAAGTTTAATGTGTTATAAAGTCAAATGGAGTATTGTGGAAGTTTATAGCCTTATTTTTCATAGCTAATGCCTATTGTTGCATCTGTGGACTTTCAAAATGTCATTTGACCTGATATCACCATAGTAACTGCTACTCATTTTTTTTTCCAAGTCCTCAAACTGAAAACTGGCTTTCAGAGGTTCTCCATTATTTTTGTAGTATATACTGCCACTTTTTGCTCCATTGCATTCTTCCTATAATATATATCAGAATATTTGGACTTCGGGATATAAATTACATTTCAAACTAATGATCATATTATAAAGGTTTTTAACTTTTTCAGAATACACAAGTCTGACAATGTCCTCTGAAAATGTAATGTGACATAAATGTTTCATGTGAAGTAGGAGATAAAACAGGAGGTGGATAGTGTAAAAGGAAGAAGAAAGTCTCTGGTTTATTTCAGAGTAGCTGCTTTTCTCCTGATATACTTAATATCTTAATTTATTACACATTAAAAAATGTGGGTAATTTAAAATTAGACAGTCCAGTCACATTAATGAAACCACCACCTATGCTCAAAGTCAATGTGTGATAACCACTCACAGACAGCTGGTGGCAGCCCTAGGAGTGCGGAGTATATAAAGCATGTCATGGGGACACAGACAACAATACAGTCTTTGTTGTAACGTGGAAATGGAGCAATTTATCTGATAACCATAATGGCATGATCATTGGCTTTCAGACCAGTGGTGGAAGCATTTCTTAAATAGCTAAGTTTGTAAACTGTCCACATCCGTCATGGTAAAAGTATACCAAGGATGGAAAATTGGTGCTATCCAAAAACAGCACTGAGGCAACCATGGTGCACCAAGGGCTATTACTGTCAGGGGTGACAAACAGCTGCAGAGATGTGTACAGGCCAACAGACATGCCACCGCGGAGCAACTGACCGCCCAGATGAAATGAGGGGCTACCAACAGCATCTCGGTGTGGGATCCTTACCAGATAGGACTGACGGAGTACATCAAAAAATTTCAAGGAAGGGCAGCACTTTTTGTATTATCGAGAAGTAGCGGAGAGAGTGTCACTGACATGAAACAGGATTTGGGCTGGACATCATTAAAGGTAAGGTGTTTTTCGTTACAATGGAATCTTCTCACGTAATTCCAATATTTTGTTGACACTGACCTACATAGGGAGAAATGATCACCAAGATAAAATAAGGGAAATCAAAGCTCGTACGGAAAGATACAGGTGTTCATTCTTTCTGTGCACTATATGAGATTGGAATATTAGAGAATTGTGAAGGTGGTTCGATGAACCCTCTGCCAGGCACTTAAATGTGATTTGCAGATTTCGAATCATTGACCATGAATTTCAGTTCTTACTTCTTCACAGTGATTGAAAATCCTGCACACAGTCATAAAGAACCAAATACAGATGCATTTGATTTACTTATGTAGACACTATATGCAGCCTTAGACAAGTGTTATGGAGATTGTAGAATTCAGCAAGTCATGGAAAAGAAGCAGTTCTCCTGCAGTCTTAGCAGACTGCTAAAATCTTGTGCTGATTTGATAGTATTACCTTTAAGCTATCTTTGTAATCAGTCAGTGACTATGGGCATATTTCCTAACTGATTTAAATACAGCATGCTGTACAAACACCCATCAACAAAACTCAAGACAAGCAAACTACTTCTAATTAAAGACATATATCACTTCTTACCTTTT
Organism: Schistocerca nitens; assembly: GCF_023898315.1. Classification (NCBI taxonomy): domain Eukaryota; kingdom Metazoa; phylum Arthropoda; class Insecta; order Orthoptera; family Acrididae; genus Schistocerca; species Schistocerca nitens. Next base: position 185,387,511 of record NC_064623.1, read on the forward strand.
CAAAAATGTTTGTGAATCTGGGCTGTGATAGAACATTAACTCATTCAACTGAGTGGAAATTAGTAACTGCCTCTCAGTTTGGCTTTCGTAATGGATTCTCCATACAGAAAGCTATGCAAGATCTCACAAATTAAGTGTTAGCAGAGTTAAATAAGAAAAAGTATCCTGTTGATATATCTGTAATTTGATAGTGTTGATCATAAAAATTTGCTTGAAAAACTTAAGTGTTAAGTCGTTAATGGCATCCCTCTCCCATGGATGAAATCTTACTTCCGTAACAGAAAGCAGTGTGTCTCATTAATAGACTGTATCTTTGGCATGAAAATAACCTCATAATGTGGTAACAAAACATGTAGCATGCCACAAGGATCAGTACCGGTGTTCAGCCGATTCTTCTTTCTAACCTTCATGACTTAAGAGGGCAGGTCAAAAACTAATGTTCCATGATGATACAAACTTACAAGAGGAGGCCACTATGTTTGAATTGCAGATTTACTTTAAACTTTGTATACTTTTCATAGTCCAGTAAGAGAACATAATGTGCAAGTAGTAAGGCATTTGCATAATTTTGAGAAAACTGGAAGAGTAGTTTGATGTATCAGTGATGTACTGGTGCATTGCTACCCTCAGCATGAAATGGTGGGAGTCACGTGTTTAGCATTCAAGCTCTGTAATTGGTAGATCCCTGGATTGGCTCCCGCTCTTTTCTTTAACGCCTGTCATTTTTTTCATACATATTACACTTCAAAGATAATATGATGAAAATACACATGTATTTCCTTGAATATTTATTAGGTATCTAATGTTATTGCGTTGTTTGTTAACTTTTCACAACAAATATTACATTTACAATTACTGACAAGTAAATGACCAAACATATATAGTTTTTTTTTTGAAAATGTATGTCTTTCACTTTTTCCAAAATCCCTTACACCTGCAATTGGCTGAGATACTGAGAACTTCTTTCCACCTGGATGCTTTGATCTGCAGACACAGGTTTCAAGGACAAGGGATAGGCTTTGGAAACCCATGTCAAACATTGATAAATTAAGGTGTAAAAATCTTTATTCAATAATACAAGGAGTTGCAACATGCTAATGTAGGATTAATCATTGAATGTGCTTCCAACACTACAGGTTGCAAGATGGTATTTTTCATACAGATACAGAAAAAGTAAATTGAAACATCTTCTACTACATCAAATGAATGCAATTTTCCTTCATGCACACGAAATCTTCAGGGTTTCTAAGAAAAAATGAAGCTAATTGATATTTTTAAAAAAATTCTCTTTCTTCCAAGAATATGGATGCAAATCATGTGTAACATAACATTTTTTTATAAATATCAATGTCAAAAATTGGCAATGAATGATTGTATGTTAATAGTATCTTCACAAGAAGCAATTTCTCATTTGTTGTCAGTCAAATATGAGTAAGTCCGAAAGTGCATGATAAAGTTTTTATCATTCCTGCATAATATTTACTGTAATAATAAAAATGAGTAAACAGCCAAATAATATGAAAATTCAATAAATGTTGATGCAAATATATGTGTCTTTTCATCACATTGCCTTTCAAATGTAATATTTATACAAGGTGTACAACTTTGCTTCCGCCGTTTTTTCCCCAACATTTGAGACTTTAATGAAACAAATTGCAACACATGTATCATTCAAAGTATTTTCCATCACTGGCCACTACTTTCTCCCATCTTTTGGGCAGTGTATGAATCCCATGTCGAAAAAATTGTTCATCTTTTGAAGCAATCCACGAATCAATCCAATTTGTGACTTCTTCATGAGGTCGGAAGTGTTGGTCAGCCAGGTCATGCACCATTGATTTAAACAAGTGATAGTCAGAGGGAGCAATGTCTGGAGAATACAGCAGGTGGAGTAGGACTTCCCATTTTAACGTTTCCAAGTATGTTTTGACCTCTTTTGCAACGTGTGGTCGAGTGATGTCGTGCTGCAAAATCACTTCATCGTGCCTCTCACTGTATTGCGGCCGCTTGACTTTTAGTGCTCTGCTCAAACACATTAACTGCATTCAATAACAAGCACCTGTGATGGTTTCACTTGGTTTTAACACCTCATAGTACACAAGGCTGAGCTGGTCCCACCAAATGCAGAGCGTGATCCTGGAGCCGTGAATATTTGGTTTGGCCGTGGACGTGCAAGTATGGCCGGGATATCTCCATGATTTTATGCATTTAAGTTTATAGTAATGAACCCATTTTTCATCACTGGTTACAATGCAATGCAGAAATCCCTTCAATTTTTGCCTCTGGAGCAACTGTTCACAGCCACGCAAATGCTGTTCAATGCCTCTTGGTTTCAGCTCACACGGGACCCAAGTTCCTTCTTTCTGAATCATGCTCATAGCCTTTAGACATTTTGAAATGGCTTGCTGTGTCACTCCCACTAATCATGCCAATTCTGCCTGAGTTTGACATGAGTCTTCACTCAGCAATGTCTCCAATTCTGGATCTTTGAAAACATTCTCTCTTCCACCACTATGCCAGCCTACAACATTAAAATCACCATTCTTGAGGCATTGAAACCACTCACGACAAGTTCTTTCACTAATAGCGCCCTTACCATACGTACTTGAGAGCATTTGATGAGACTCAGCCACTGTTTTCTACATACTGAAACAAAACAGTAACAACTCCCGCAAATGATGAGCATTAGGCTCGTAAACTGACATTTTATATCAAGAACAACTTTATGATGCAGACACAAATCAACTAATGTTTGAACGAGGTTATGTTGACTGAGCTCCAAGCTAACTGCCTGATGTCTGCGATCTGTTTCTTTCAACCGCTACTTACCATTGTTGCCACCTATCAGCAGATGGTGGAAGCAAAGTTGTACACCTTGTAAGACAATATGACTAGTGTTCAGAAAAATATAAATAAAAATTGCATGAAAGGGACTCAATCCAGGGATCCACCAATTACAGAGCTCGAATGCGTATCACATGACTGTTGCCAGCTCATGCTCTGAGTAGCAATGCACCAGTATATCATCGATGTGCAAAACTTCTCTTGTGATTTTCTCAAAATGGCATAAGTAATACACTTTAATACTTGGACATTACGTTGTCCTAATGGAATATTTAAAGTGTAAGAAATTTTAAGTAAATCCATGATCTGAATGTCATGGCCTCCCTGTGCCAGATGATTGCTGGGCAGGGCTATGACACTGTACGAATACTAGGAGAGTTGTCCCTTAGGTTTATTCCACATTACAGATGAGGCTGAAAGAAGGCATAGCACAAACACAGTATTAGTTGTTTGCTAACTATTGTTTTTAATTTACTTAACAAAATTACAACTCTAGTTACTATGGTGCATAACTGTTCAATGTGGCTGTTCTAAGTCAGCTGACTGTGTCTTCCCTTTATATTACAACATGTTTTACTTACAGATCAGCTATCCATTCCCATGAAACAAGAAACAGAAATAACATAGATGTATCATTTACAGGACTATGCAAGACCCAAAGTAGTTTTAAATACACAGAAGTGAAGCTATATAACAAGTTATCACCATCAGTGAGATATTTACCAAGTGATGTTTTCAAGGAGCACCTCCATAAATTGTTAGCTGATAAGTGTGTTTATACTGTTAAGGAATTTGAATGTACATAGTAAATATCCTTGTCCCTGCATATTCTTACTGTTCAGACCCATCACCTAGTGTAAAAATTAAGATGAGAATGAAATAAAAATTCATTATTGTGTATCCCTCAAACTATTAAAGTGTATGCATAATTTTCAGGTTTGTATTAACACAGCGTACGTGTAATCTTACTTAACAGTTTCAAGTGCACTAGGCCTACATCAATTTGCAAACTATAAAGCAAATTTCTAGAAGTAAGATGGTGAACTGTTAAATGTTATGTAGATCTTAAATTGCAATATTGTCTGTTTCATTATATGTTTCCTGATGAAAAATGCCCAGAAATAAAATAAAGTGGTTTATAGCTAACAGTTTCAATCATCATTATCTCACAGACTCATAGTATCCAATTTAAAACAAGCAATAATGTCCTTTTAGCATCATAAGTCAACATTAATAGTTGTGCACTGAATAAAACACAGTTCTCAAAATTCTATGGACTGGACAATGAGCTAAAACTTAAGAAGCTCAGCTGAGCATGTTATACTCTTAGAAGCGTCTCACATTAAGCTGATTCAAAGACTAAGAGCATTGGCTTATGTTAAATATTTCATTCCAGTTTTCTTGATGAAGGTATCTTCTGGGGCAGTGCACTTTTAGCAAACTAAAGTGTTTATTTAGCAGAAGCAAGCAGTAAGAATATCATGTAAACTAGATGCCTGTACATCTTGCAGAAACCTTTCTAAGGATGTTGAGATTCCTAGTGCCACTTCCTAATAATTTTACTCCTTAATGGTTTTTTTTCCTGATAGTTAAAATCAATTTCAGCTGACCTGGATTTATGCAGCCACAGTGTAAAACACAAAATAATTTTCAGGCAATCTTTGCCTCCTTCTCTAGAGCAATAAAATGACTTCTGTTTCAGTGGTAATAATGAGTCTTTCAATGTTAAAACCCCATCTTCATATTAATAAAAAACTGTACATATAGGAGAGGAGGAGGGAAATCTAATATAACATATCCAGAAAAAAGAACATACTAAGAAAATAAGTGACTCATTTATTGCACTTGGTCATTCATAACAAATGGTTGGGCAATACAAACACTCCAAGTCATTATATCCTGGGCAGAAGTAGAAAAAAGGAGAGAGGGCCAAATAACCAAATGGACCTAAAGCATAATGTCCAGAATGATTGGGCAAAAAGATAAGAACTAAACCCAAATTCTGTACTCACACTGTCGAGCGGCTGCATGCTATGCACAAGAAAGTCTAGAGTGGAGGGGCTCATTGAAGGTCTAGAAGTGTGAAGTGGTACAGGCACAAGAAGTGAGTGAGAGGAAGTAAACTGACAATGATATTAGCAAAATTTACTAAATTGGGACTGACTGGTCTGAGCACATTTAACACTTCAGTCAGAAGGATAATAAACCATAAACAAGCTGGTATAATCCATCAAGATAAATAACAACACAATCAAGATAGGTAATGACATAATGATACATATACAAAATGAATGAACAGGAAATAAAAGCCATGATAAACAGTAGAGTGACATAAAACACAGCTAGTAAACAGTCATAATATATATAGGATATATTATGACCTCAAGTGACATAAAATAAAATATATAAAAACCATGATAAAAAATCAAAAATATTAGTGTAGTAATGTGAGCAGTGAAACACAAACAACATGCTCAGCTGGGCACTTAGCATTATACAAAAATTAATATATGGATAGAAGGTTAACAGGTTAAGATAATAAATGAGTGGGAGGTTGGAAAAATGCACTTCAATTTGCAACTTTGTTATTTCTTTTAAATGTATGTTTCAATGTGGTTTGCTCATTTAGCATATATAGTGGATTCTGGTTCAGATGAAGTAAAATTTAGTTTATTCCAATAAACTGAGGCCTCAAACTTTTGGGTGTAGTTGGAGGTTACTTAAGTTATTATTTATGTCTCGGTTAGTGCATTTGTGCACTTTTAGGTGATTAGTTAATGCAGATCTCAAATTATTTAAGTGAGGCCTCAATTTTTTCAATGTGGCTGGGTTATCAGCACCCTTACACACATTAAAAGAAATGAATACGGACAAAAATCAGTAAAACATGGTCATACACACAAAGACAGCAGGAAAAGACTAAAGATGCTATACAAGAAACTAAACCATAAATAAAACAAGAAAGGAGCTGAAAGGATGCCACAGGAAATTGTTATTAGCTGTCAACGTATGTAAAATATTTTGACCAACTAGTACAAAGGCTCCAGCTTACTGCATCTTGGACAGGACAAGAAAAATGAGAGGGCTTATGTCCAATATACATAGTCAGTCAACCTATTGTTAATGATAAGGTATGCAACTTCTATTGTAAAATACCTTATACAGGGATTAGTTCTGGCAAATGGTTTAAAAAAAGCCAGTAAAATTCGTATGTTTTGCATACCTACCAAGTTGATCTACAGTTTAGACAGCACAAGACCTACATCCACAGTGATGTGTATGCCACAAGCACCACACTTTGGAGGGTCCTCTTACTGGAGAAAGAAGCCATGCGTCATAGGGGTGTGGCCTACGTGAAGAAGAGTGAGGAGAAACTCGTCCCGTCTACATGGCTGGTAGAAGTACACCACATCTGTGTTGTGGGCTTTACTAAATGGAGATTAATGTCAGTCACTTCCAGCCAGTCATCCTCCCACTGACACAAGACTTTTGAGCTCAACAGTGAGGTATTAGCATTAGGGGGATGGCACACTGGAATTCCTGAGGATTGAGAAACGCCTCCTGCCCTATAATTCCCAGCAATGCTGATGAGCACTGGTACCCGGCAGAATGCCACCTCCTTCGCCAGAAGGGCACTTAGAGAATTGGAACAGACAAGAAATTTAGGACTGGAAGAACGTCTCATCTACAAGATCACATACAATTCTGCATCAAAGACAGTAAATGCTTGAGGCAGTCAGACCTCAATGATATGATCTGGGAAAACAACACTGCAACCAACAGAATCCCCGTTTTGACCCATCCTTAAAAGCAGCTATAGAGTTTTGGTGCTCAGATAAAATGTCAGAAACTATCGCATTAATAACGGAAGCAAGAGTGCAGTCTCTCTTGTACTGCTCTAAATATAAAATCACTCTGGGCCTCTCCAGTAACCAGGGTGGTAACCAGGGTGGCAGGGTGTTAAAACCCTGGATTTAGGGCCATACCTGGCTG